>NC_064929.1:100811250-101458750 GCF_023897955.1 Schistocerca gregaria | reverse complement strand
CACAGAGAATGCATCGGGATTGAATACTACAGTCACCATGCCCACTTTCCTCCATGGGAGTAATGTCGCAAGATGTCGACGCTTTGATCGTTCCCTGGAAGACCAGTAGTAGTTTCCGATGCACATCTGGAGGCATTCTGTAATCTGTGGACCTTCAAAGTGTTGATGGAACACAGAAATTGCATCGGGATTGAATGCAACAGTCACCATGCGCACTTTCCTCCATATGAGTAATGTCACAAACAGTCTACGTTTTGATCGTTCCCTGGAAGCCCAGTAGTAGTTTCCGATGCACATCTGGAGGCATTCTGTAATCTGTGGACTATCAGAGTGTTGATGAAACACAGAAATTGCATCGGGATTGAATACAACAGTCACCATGTTCACTTTCCTCCATGGGAGTAATGTCTCAAACTGTCTACGCTTCGATCTATCCCTGGAAGACCAGTAGTAGTTTCCGATGGACATCTGGAGGCACTCTGTAATCTGTGGACCTTCAAAGTGTTGATGACACACAGAAATTGCATCGGGATTGAATACAACAGTCACCATGTGCACTTTCCTCCATGTGAGTAATGTCTCAAACAATCTACGCTTTGGTCGTTCCCTGGAAGACCAATAGTAGTTTCCGATGCACATCTGGAGGCTTTCTTTAATCTGTGGACTATCAGAGTCTTGATGAAACACATAAATTGCTTCGGGATTGAATACAACAGTCACCATGCGCACTCTCCTCCTTGGGTGTTATGTCTCAAACAGTTTACGCTTTGATCTTTCCCTGGAAGACCAGTAGTAGTTTCCGATGCACATCTGGAGGCATTTGGTAATCTGTGGACTATCAGAGTCTTGATGAGACACAGAAATTGCATCGGGATTGAATACAACAGTCACCATGCGCACATTCCTCCATGGGTGTAATATCTCAAGCAGTTTACGCTTTGATCGTTCCCTGGAAGACCAGTAGTAGCTTCCGATGCACATCTGGAGGCAATCTGTAATCTTTGGACTATCAGAGTGTTGATGAAACACAGAAATTGCATCGGGATTGAATACAACAGTCACCATGCGCACTTTCCTCCATGGGTGTTATGTCTCAAACAGTTTACGCTTTGATCGTTCCCTGGAAGACCAGTAGTAGTTTCCGATGCACATCTGGAGTCATTCTGTAATCTGTGGACCTTCAAAGTGTTGATGGAACACAGAATTTGCATCGGGATTGAATGCAACAGTCACCATGCGCACTTTCCTCCATGGGAGTAATGTCTCAAACTGTCTACGCTTCGATCTTTCCCTGGAAGACCAGTAGTAGGTTCCGATGGACATCTGGAGGCACTCTGTAATCTGTGGACCTTCAAAGTGTTGATGACACACAGAAATTGCATCGGGATTGAATGCAACAGTCACCATGCGCACTTTCCTCCATGGGAGTAATGTCTCAAACTGTCTACGCTTCGATCTATCCCTGGAAGACCAGTAGTAGTTTCCGATGGACATCTGGAGGCACTCTGTAATCTGTGGACCTTCAAAGTGTTGATGACACACAGAAATTGCATCGGGATTGAATACAACAGTCACCATGTGCACTTTCCTCCATGTGAGTAATGTCTCAAACAATCTACGCTTTGGTCGTTCCCTGGAAGACCAATAGTAGTTTAAGATGCACATCTGGAGGCTTTCTTTAATCTGTGGACTATCAGAGTCTTGATGAAACACATAAATTGCATCGGGATTGAATACAACAGTCACCATGCGCACTCTCCTCCTTGGGTGTTATGTCTCAAACAGTTTACGCTTTGATCGTTCCCTGGAAGACCAGTAGTAGTTTCCGATGCACATCTGGAGGCATTTGGTAATCTGTGGACTATCAGAGTCTTGATGAGACACAGATATTGCATCGGGATTGAATACAACAGTCACCATGCGCACATTCCTCCATGGGTGTAATATCTCAAGCGGTTTACGCTTTGATCGTTCCCTGGAAGACCAGTAGTAGCTTCCGATGCACATCTGGAGGCAATCTGTAATCTTTGGACTATCAGAGTGTTGATGAAACACAGAAATTGCATCGGGATTGAATACAACAGTCACCATGCGCACTTTCCTCCATGGGTGTTATGTCTCAAACAGTTTACGCTTTGATCGTTCCCTGGAAGACCAGTAGTAGTTTCCGATGCACATCTGGAGTCATTCTGTAATCTGTGGACCTTCAAAGTGTTGATGGAACACAGAATTTGCATCGGGATTGAATGCAACAGTCACCATGCGCACTTTCCTCCATGGGAGTAATGTCTCAAACTGTCTACGCTTCGATCTTTCCCTGGAAGACCAGTAGTAGGTTCCGATGGACATCTGGAGGCATTCTGTAATCTGTGGACCTTCAAAGTTTTGATGACATACAGAAATTGCATCGGGATTGAATACAACAGTCACCATGTGCACTTTCCTCCATGTGAGTAATGTCTCAAACAGTCTACGCTTTGATCGTTCCCTGGAAGACCAATAGAAGTTTCCGATGCACATCTGGAGGCTTTCTTTAATCTGTGGACTATCAGAGTCTTGATGAAACACATAAATTGCATCGGGATTGAATAAAACAGTCACCATGCGCACTTTCCTCCATGGGTGTTATGTCTCAAACAGTTTACGCTTTGATCGTTCCCTGGAAGACCAGTAGTAGTTTCCGATGCACATCTGGAGGCATTTGGTAATCTGTGGACTATCAGAGTCTTGATGAGACACAGAAATTGCACCGGGATTGAATACATCAGTCACCATGCGCACATTCCTCCATGGGTGTAATGTCTCAAAAAGTTTACGCTTTGATCGTTCCCTGGAAGACCAGTAGTAGCTTCCGATGCACATCTGGAGGCATTCTGTAATCTTTGGACTATCAGAGTGTTGATGAAACACAGAAATTGCATCGGGATTGAATACAACAGTCACCATGCGCACTTTCCTCCATGGGTGTTATGTCTCAAACAGTTTACGCTTTGATCGTTCCCTGGAAGACCAGTAGTAGTTTCCGATGCACATCTGGAGGCATTCTGTAATCTGTGGACTATCAGAGTGTTGATGAAACACAGAAATTGCATCGGGATTGAATACAACAGTCACCATGCGCGCTTTCCTCCATGGGAGTAATGTCTCAAACTGTCTACGTTTTGATCGTTCCCTGGAAGCCCAGTAGTAGTTTCCGATGCACATCTGGAGGCATTCTGTAATCTGTGGACTATCAGAGTGTTGATGAAACGCAGAAATTGCATCGGGATTGAATACAACAGTCACCATGCGCACTTTCCTCCATGGGAGTAATATCTCAAACAGTTTACGCTTTGATCGTTCCCTGGAAGACCAGTAGTAGTTTCCGATGCACATCTTCTGACATTCTGTAATGTGAGGACTATCAGAGTGTTGGTGAAACACAGAAATTGCATCAGGATTGAATACAACAGTTACCATGCGCACTTTCCGCCATGCGAGTAATGTCTCAAACAGTTTACGCTTTGATCGTTCCCTGGAAGACCAGTAGTAGTTTCCGATGCACATCTGTGGGCATTCTGTAATGTGTGGACTATCAGAGTGTTGATGAAACACAGAAATTACATCGGGATTGAATACAACAGTCACCATGCGCACTTTCCTCCATGGGAGTAATGTCTCAAACAGTCTACGCTTTGATCGTTCATTGCAAGACCAGTAGTAGTTAACGATGCACATCTGGAGGCATTCTGTAATCTGTGGACCTTCAAAGTGTTGATGAAACACAGAAATTGCATCGGGATTGAATACAACAGTCACCATGAACACTTTCCTCCATGGGAGTAATGTCTCAAACAGTCTACGGTTTGATCGTTCCCTGCAAGACCAGTAGTAGTTTCCGATGCACATCTGGAGGCATTCTGTAATCTGTAAACTATCAGAGTTTTGCTCAAACACAGAAATTGCATCGGGATTGAATACAACAGTCACCATGCGCACTTTCCTCCATGGCAGTAATGTCTCAAACAGTCTACGCTTTTATCGTTCCCTGTTAGACCAGTAGTAGTTTCCGATGCACATCTGGAGGCGTTATGTAATCTGTGGACTTTCAAAGTGTTGATGAAACACAGAAATTGCCTCGGGATTGAATACAACAGTCACCATGCGCACTTTCCTCCATGGGAGTAATGTCTCAAACAGTCTACGCTTTGATCGTTCCCTGCTTGAACAGTAGTAGTTTCCGATGCACATCTGGAGGCGTTCTGTAATGTGTGGACTTTCAAAGTGTTGATGAAACACAGAAATTGCCTCGGGATTGAATACAACAGTCACCATGCGGACTACCCTCCATGGGAGTAATGTCTCAAATTGTCTACGATTTGATCGTTCCCTGGAAGACCAGTAGTAGTTTCCGATGCACATCTGGAGGTATTCTGTAATCTGTGGACTATCAGAGTGTTGATGAAATACAGAAATTGCATCGGTATTGAATACAACAGTCACCATGCGCACTTTCCTCCATTGGTGTAATGTCTCAAACAGTTTACGCTTTGATCGTTAGCTGGAAGACCAGTAGTAGTTTCCGATGCACATCTGGAGGCATTCTGTAATCTGTGGACTATCAGAGTGTTTATGTAACACGGATATTGCATTGGGATTGAATACAACAGTCACCATGCGCACTTTCCTCCACGGTTGTAATGTCTCAAACAGTTTACGCTTTGATCGTTCCCTGGAAGACCAGTAGTAGTTTCCGATGCACATCTGGAGCATTCTGTAATCTGTGGTTTATCAGAGTCTTGATGAGACACAGAAATTGCATCGGGATTGAATACAACAGTCACCATGCGCACTTTCCTCCATGGGTGTAACGACTCAAACAGTTTACGCTTTGATCGTTCCCTGGAAGACCAGTAGTAGTTTCCGATGCACATCTGGAGGAATTCTGTAATATGTGGACTATCAGAGTGTTGATGAAGCACAGAAATTGCATCGGGATTGAATACTACAGTCACCATGGCAACTTTCCTCCATGGGAGTAATGTCGAAAACAGTCGACGCTTTGATCGTTCCCTGGAAGACCAGTAGTAGTTTCCGATGCACATCTGGAGGCATTCTGTAATCTGTGGACCTTCAAAGTGTTGATGAAACACAGAAATTGCATCGGGATTGAAAACAATAGTCACCATGCCCACTTTCCTCCATATGAGTAATGTCACAAACAGTCTACGTTTTGATCGTTCCCTGGAAGACCAGTAGTAGTTTCCGATGCACATCTGGAGGCATTCTGTAATCTGTGGACTATCAGAGTGTTGATGAAACACAGAAATTGTATCGGGATTGAATACAACAAACACCATGCGCACTTTCCTCCATGGGAGTAATGTCTCAAACAGTATACGCTTTGATCGTTCCCTGGAAGACCAGTAGTGGTTTCCGATGCACATCTCCTGACATTCTGTACTGTGTGGACTATCAGAGTGTTGATGAGACACAGAAATTGCATCGGGATTGAATACAACAGTCACCATGCGCACTTTCCACCATGGGAGTAATGTCTCAAACAGTTTACGCTTTGATCGTTCATTGCAAGACCAGTAGTAGTTTCCGATGCACATCTGGAGGCATTCTGTAATCTGTGGACCTTCAAAGTGTTGATGAAACACAGAAATTGCATCGGGATTTAATACAACAGTCACCATGCGCACTTTCCTCCATGGGAGTAATGTCTCAAAGAGTTTACGATTTGATCGTTCCCTGGAAGACCAGTAGTAGTTTCCGATGCACATCTGGAGGCATTCTGTAATCTGTGGACTATCAGAGTGTTGATGAAACACAGATATTACATTGGGATTGAATACAACAGTCACCATCCGCACTTTCCTCCACGGTTGAAATGTCTCAAACAGTTTACGCTTTGATCGTTCCCTGGAAGACCAGTAGTAGTTTCCGATGCACATCTGGAGGCATTCTGTAATCTGTGGTTTATCAGCGTCTTGATGAGACACAGAAATTGCATCGGGATTGAATACAACAGTCACCATGCGCACTTCCCTCCATGGGTGTAATGTCTCAAACAGTTTACGCTTTGATCGTTCCCTGGAAGACCAGTAGTAGTTTCCGATGCACATCTGGAGGAATTCTGTAATGTGTGGACTATCAGAGTGTTGATGAAACACAGAAATTGCATCGGGATTGAATACTACAGTCACCATGCCTACTTTCCTCCATGGGAGTAATGTCGCAAACAGTCGACGCTTTGATCGTTCCCTGGAAGACCAGTAGTAGTTTCCGATGCACATCTGGAGGCATTCTGTAATCTGTGGACCTTCAAAGTGTTGATGAAACACAGAAATTGCATCGGGATTGAAAACAACAGTCACCATGCCCACTTTCCTCCATATGAGTAATGTCACAAACAGCTTACGTTTTGATCGTTCCCTGGAAGACCAGTAGTAGTTTCCGATGCACATCTGGAGGCATTCTGCAATCTGTGGACTATCAGAGTGTTGATGAAACACAGAAATTGTATCGGGATTGAATACAACAAACACCATGCGCACTTGCCTCCATGGGAGTAATGTCTCAAACAATATACGCTGTGATCGTTCCCCGGAAGACCAGTAGTGGTTTCCGATGCACATCTCCTGACATTCTGTATTGTGTGGACTATCAGAATGTTGATGAGACACAGAAATTGCATCAGGATTGAATACAACAGTCACCATGCGCACTTTCCACCATGGGAGTAATGTCTCAAACAATTTACGCTTTGATCGTTTCCTGGAAGACCAGTAGTAGTTTCCGATGCACATCTGTGGGCAGTCTGTAATGTGTGGACTATCAGAGTGTTGATGAAACACAGAAATTTTATCGGGATTTAATACAACAGTCACCATGCGCAATTACCTCCATGGGAGTAATGTCTCAACAGTTTAAGCTTTGATCCTTCCCTGGATGACCAGTATTAGTTTACGATGCACATATGGAGGCATTCTGTAATGTGTGGACTATCAGAGTGATGATGAAATACAGAAATTGCATCGGGATTGAATACAACAGTCACCATGCGCACTTTCCTCCATGGCAGTAATGTCTCAAACAGTCTACGCTTTTATCGTTCCCTGTTAGACCAGTAGTAGTTTCCGATGCACATCTGGAGGCGTTATGTAATCTGTGGACCTTCAAAGTGTTGATGAAACACAGAAATTGCCTCGGGATTGAATACAACAGTCACCATGCGCACATTCCTCCATGGGAGTAACGTCTCAAACTGTCGACGCTTTGATCGTTCCATGGAACACCAGTAGTAGTTTCCGATGCACATCTGGAAGCATTCTGTAATCTATGAACTATCAGAGTGTTGATGAAACATAGAAATTGCAACAGGATTGAATACAACAGTCACCATGCCCACTTTCCTCCATGGGAGTAATGTCTCAAACAGTCTACGCTTTGATCGTTCCCTGGAAGACCAGTAAAAGTTTCCTATGCACATCTGGAGGCATTCTGTAATCTGTGGACTTTCAAAGTGTTGATGAAACACAGAAAATGCATCGGGAATGTATACAATAGACACCATGCAGGCTTTTCTCCATGGGAGTAATGTCTCAAACAGTTTACGCTTTGATCGTTCCCTTGAAGACCAGTAGTAGTTTACGATGCACATCTGGAGGCATTCTGTAATCTGTGGACTATCAGAGTGTTGATGAAACACAGAAATTGCATCGGGATTGAATACAACAGTCACCATGCCCGCTTTCCTCCATGGGAGTAATGTCACAAACAGTCTACGATTTGATCGTTCCCTGGAAGACCACTAGTAGTTTCCGATGCACATCTGGAGGCATTCTGTAATCTGTGTACCTTCAAAGTGTTGATGAAACACAGAAATTGCATCGGGATTGAATACAACAGTCACCATGCGCACTATCCTCCAGGTGAGTAATGTCTCAAAGAGTCTACGCTTTGATCGTTCCCTGGAAGACCAGTAGTAGTTTCAGATGCACATCTGTAGGCATTCTGTTATCTGTGGACTATCAGAGTGTTGATGAGACACAGAAATTGCATCGGGATTGAATACAACAATCACCATGTGCACTATCCTCCATGTGAGTAATGGCTCAAACATTCTACGCTTTGATCGTTCCCTGGAAATCCAGTAGTAGTTTCCGATGCACATCTGGAGGCATTCTGTAATCTGTGGACTATATGAGTCTTGATGAAACACAGAAATTGCATCGAGATTGAATACAACAGTCACCATGCGCACTTTTCTCCATTGGTGTAATGTAGCAAAAAGTTTAGGCTTTGATCGTTCCCTGGAAGACCAGTAGTAGTTTCTGATGCACATCTGGAGGCATTCTGTAATCTGTGTACCTTCAAAGTGTTGATGAAACACAGAAATTGCATCGGGATTGAATACAACAGTCACCATGCGCACTATCCTCAATGTGAGTAATGTCTCAAACAGTCTACCCTTTGATCGTTCCCTGGAAGACCAGTAGTAGTTTCCGATGCACATCTGGAGGCATTCTGTAATCTGTGTACCTTCAAAGTGTTGATGAAACACAGAAATTGCATCGGGATTGAATACAACAGACACCATGCGCACTTTCCTCCATGGGAATAATGTCTCAAACCGTCTACGCTTTGATGGTTCCCTGGAAGACCAGTAGTAGTTTCCGATTCACATCTGGAGGCATTCTGTTAACTGTGGACTATCAGAGTGTTGATGAAACACAGAAATTTCAGCGGGATTGAATACAACTGTCACCATGCGCAATTTCCTCCATGTCAGTAATGTCTCAAACAGTCTACGCTTTGATCGTTCTCTGGAAGTCAATGTAATAGTTTCCGATGCACATGTGTAGGCATTCTGTAATCTGTGGAGTATCAGAGTGCTGATGAAACACAGAAACTGCATCGGGATTGAAAACAACAGTCACCATGCGCACTTACCTCCATGGGAGTAATGTCTCAAACAGTCTACGGTTTGATCGTTCCCTGCAGGACCAGTAGTAGTTTCCGTTGCACAACTGGAGGCATTCTGTAATCTGTAAACTATCAGAGATTTGCTCAAACACAGAAATTGCATCGGGATTGAATACAACAGTCACCAGTCTGGATTCCAGCGGCTATCTGATTTGGTGAAGGCTGCCGGTCTTGCTTACGAGATGAAGGCAGAGCTCACCATCTGCAGCATCGTTGACAGAACTGACTGCGGACCTTTGGTGCAGAGCCGGGTGGAGGGTCTGAATCAGATGCTCAGACGGTTTTGCGACCGTATTGGCTGCAGATTCCTTGACTTGCGCCATAGGGTGGTGGGGTTTCGGGTTCCGCTGAATAGGTCAGGAGTTCACAACACTCAGCTGGCGGCTACACGGGTAGCGGAGGCTGTGTGGCATGGACTGGGCGGTTTTTTAGGTTAGAAGGCCTCGGGAAAGTGCGGGATGGGCTGCAATGTCAAAGGGTGCTTGGCAATTACAGGACGTGCTTGGATCAAGGAACAGCCGGAATTATAGTTGTAAACTGTTGTAGTTGCGCTGGAAAAGTCCCTGAGCATCAAGTGCTAATAGAAAGCACAGAAGCTGATATCGTTATAGGTACAGAAAGCTGGCTAAAGCCTGAAATAAGTTCTGCAGAAATTTTTACGAAGTCTCAGACGGTGTTCAGGAAAGATAGATTAGGCAGAATTGGTGGTGGAGTGTTGGTGTCTGTCAGTAGTGGTTTATCTTGTAGTTAAGTCGAAGTAGATACTCCGTGCGAATTGGTGTGGGTGGAGGTTATACTTAACAGCCGAATTAAGTTAATAATTGGCTCCTTCTACCGACCCCCAGACTCCGATGATACAGTTGCGGAACAGTTCAGAGAAAGTTTGAGTCTCGTAACAAATAAATACCCCACTCATACGGTTATAGTTGGTGGGGACTTCAACCTACCCTCGGTATGTTGGCAAAAATACTTGTTCAAAACCAGTGGTAGGCAGAAAACGTCTTCCGAGATTGTCCTAAATGCATTCTCCGAAAATTATTTCGAGCAGTTAGTCCACGAACCCACGCGAATTGTAAATGGTTGGGAAAACACACTTGACCTCTTAGCCACAAACAATCCAGAGCTGATAGAGAGCATCATGACTGATACAGGGATTAGTGATCACAAGGTCATTGTAGCTAGGCTCAATACCATTTCTTCCAAATCCATCAGAAACAAACGCAAAATAATTTTATTTAAAAAAGCGGATAAAGTGCCACTAGAAGCCTTCCTAAAAGACAATTTCCATTCCTTCCGAACTGACTATGCGAATGTAGACGAGATGTGGCTCAAATTCAAAGATATAGTAGCAACAGCAATTGAGATATTCATACCTCATAAATTGGTAAGAGATGGAACGGATCCCCCGTGGTACACAAAAAAGGTCCGAACGCTGTTGCAGAGGCAACGGAAAAAGCATGCGAAGTTCAGAAGAACGCGAATCCTGAAGATGGACTAAAATTTACAGGTGCGCGAAATTTGGCACGTACTTCGATGCGAGATGCCTTTAATAGGTTCCACAACGAAACATTGTCTCGAAATTTGGTAGAAAATCCGAAGAAATTCTGGTCGTATGTAAAGTACACAAGCGGCAAGACGCAGTCAATACCTTCGCTGCGCATTGCCGATGGTACTGTTATCGACGACTGTGCCGCTAAAGCGGAGTTATTGAACGCAGTTTTCCGAAATTCCTTCACCAGGGAAGACGAATTGAATATTCCAGAATTTGAAACACGAACATCTGCTAGCATGAGTTTCTTAGAAGTAGATACCTTAGGGGTTGCGAAGCAACTCAAATCGCTTGATACGGGCAAGTCTTCAGGTCCAGATTGTATACCGATTAGGTTCCTTTCAGATTACGCTGATACTATAGCTCCCTACTTAGCACTCATATACAACCGCTCGCTCACCGATAGATCTGTACCTACAGATTGGAAAATTGCGCAGGTCGCACCAGTGTTCAAGAAGGGTAGTAGGAGTAATCCATTTAACTACAGACCTATATCATTGACGTCGGTTTGCAGTAGGGTTTTGGAGCATATACTGTATTCAAACATTATGAATCACCTCGAAGAGAACGATCTATTGACACGTAATCAGCATGGCTTCAGAAAACATCGCTCTTGTGCAACGCAGCTAGCTCTTTATTTGCACGAAGTAATGGCCGCTGTCGACAGGGGATCTCAAGTTGATTCCGTATTTCTAGATTTCCGGAAAGCTTTTGACACCGTTCCTCACAAGCGACTTCTAATCAAGCTGCGGAGCTATGGGGTATCGTCTCAGTTGTGCGACTGGATTCGTGATTTCCTGTCAGGAAGGTCGCAGTTCGTAGTAATAGACGGCAAATCATCGCGTAAAACTGAAGTGATATCAGGTGTTCCCCAGGGAAGCGTCCAGGGACCTCTACTGTTCCTGATCTATATAAATGACCTGGGTGACAATCTGAGCAGTTCTCTCAGACTGTTCGCAGATGATGCTGTAATTTACCGTCTAGTAAGGTCATCCGAAGACCAGTATCAGCTGCAAAGCGATTTAGAAAAGATTGCTGTATGGTGTGTCAGGTGGCAGTTGACGCTAAATAACGAAAAGTGTGAGATGATCCACATGAGTTCCAAAAGAACTCCGTTGGAATTCGATTACTCAATAAATAGCACAATTCTCAAGGCTGTCAATTCAACTAAGTACCTGGGTGTTAAAATTACGAACAACTTCAGTTGGAAGGACCACATAGATAATATTGTCGGGAAGGCGAGCCAAAGGTTGCGTTTCATTGGCAGGACACTTAGAAGATGCAATAAGTCCACTAAAGAGACAGCTTACACTACACTCGTTCGTCCTCTGTTAGAATATTGCTGCGCGGTGTGGGATCCTTACCAGGTGGGATTGACGGAGGACATCGAGAGGGTGCAAAGAAGGGCAGCTCGTTTTGTATTATCGCGTTATAGAGGAGAGAGTGTGGCAGATATGATACACGAGTTGGGATGGAAGTCATTACAGCATAGACGTTTTTCGTCGCGGCGAGAGCATTTTACGAAATTTTAGGCACCAACTTTCTCTTCCGAATGCGAAAATATTTTGTTGAGCCCAACCTACATAGGTAGGAATGATCATCAAAATAAAATAAGAGAAATCAGAGGTCGAACAGAAAGGTTTAGGTGTTCGTTTTTCCCGCTCGCTGTTCGGGAGTGGAATAGTAGAGAGATAGTATGATTGTGGTTCGATGAACACTCTGCCAAGCACTTAAATGTGAATTGCAGAGTAGTCATGTAGATGTAGATGTAGATGCGCACTTTCCTCCATGGGAGTAATGTGTCAAACAGTTTACGCTTTGATCCTTCCCTGGAAGACCAGTATTAGTTTCCGATGCACATATGGGGGCATTCTGTAATGTGTGGACTATCAGAGTGTTGATGAACTACAGAAATTGCATCGGGATTGAATACAACAGACACCATGCGCACTTTCCTCCATGGGAGTAATGTCTCAAACAGTCTACGCTTTGATCGTTCCCTGGAAGACCACTAGTAGTGTCCGATGCACATCTGGAGGCATTCTGTAATCTGTGGACTTTCAAAGTGTTGATGAAACACAGAAAGTGCATCGGAATTGTATACAACAGGCACCATGCAGGCTTTTCTCCATAGGAGTATTGTCTTAAACAGTTTACGCTTTGATCGTTCCCTTGAAGAACAGTTGTAGTTTCCGATGCACGTCTGGAGGCATTCTGTAATCTGTGGACTATCAGAGTGTTGATGAAACACAGAAATTGCATCGGGATTGAATACAACAGTCACCATGCCCACTTTCCTCCATGGGAGTAATGTCGCAAACAGTCTACGATTTGATCGTTCCCTGGAAGACCAGTAGTAGTTTCCGATGAACATCTGGAGGCATTCTGTAATCTGTGGACTGTCTGAGTGTTGATGAAACACAGAAATGGCATCGAGATTGAATACAACAGTCTCCATGCCCACTTTCCTCCATGGGAGTAATGTCGCAAACAGTCTACGATTTGATCATTCTCTGGAAGACCAGTAGTAGTTTCCGAAGCACACCTGGAGGCATTCTGTAATCTGTGGACCTTCAAAGTGTTGATGAAACACAGAAATTGCATCGGGATGCAATACAACAGTCAACATGCGCACTTTCCTCCGTGGGAGTAATGTCTCAAACAGTCTACGCTTTGATCGTTCCCTGGAAGACCAGTAGTAGTTTCCGATGCACATCTGGAGGCATTCTGTAATCTGTGGACCATCAAAGTGATGATGCAACACTGAAATTGCATCGGGAATGAATACAACAGTCACCATGCGCACTATCGTCCATGTGAGAAATGTCTCAAACAGTCTACGCTTTGATAGTTCCCTGGAAGACCAGTAGTAGTTTCCGAAGCACATCTGGAGGCATTCTGTAATCTGTGGAGTATCAGAGTCTTGATGAAACACAGAAATTGCATCGGGATTGAATACAACAGTCACCATGCGCACTTTCCTCCATTGGTGTAATGTCTCAAACAGTTTACGCTTTGATCGTTCCCTGGAAGACCAGTAGTAGTTTCCGATGCACATCTGGAGGCATTCTGTAATCTTTGGACTATCAGAGTGTTGATGAAACACAGAAATTGCATCGGGATTGTATACAACAGTCACCATGCCCACTTTCCTCCATCGGAGTAATGTCGCAAACAGTCTACGCTTTGATCGTTCCCTGGAAGACCAGTAGTAGTTTCCGATGCACATCTGGAGGCATTCTGTAATCTGTGGACTATCAGAGTGTTGATAAAACACAGAAATTGCATCGGGATTGAATACAACAGTCACCATGCGCACATTCCTCCATGGGAGTAATGTCTCAAAGAGTCTACGCTTTGATCGTTCCCTGGAAGACCAGCAGTAGTTTCTGATGCACATCTTGAGGCATTCTGTAAACTGTGGACCTTCAAAGTGTTGATGAAACAAAGAAATTGCATCGGGGTTGTATACAACAGTCGCCATGTGAACTTTCCTCCATGGGAGTAATGTCTCAAACAGTCTACGCTTTAATCGTTCCCTGTAAGACCAGTAGTAGTTTCCGATGTACATCTGGGGGCATTCTGTAAGCTGTGGACCTTCAAAGTGTTGATAAAACACAGAAGTTGCATCGGGATTGAATACAACAGTCACTATGCGCACTTTCCTCCATGAGAGTAACGTCTCAAACAGTCTACGCTTTGATCGTTCCCTGGAAGACCAGTATTAGTTTCCGATGCACATCTGGAGGCATTTTGTAATGTGTGGACTATTAGAGTGTTGATGAAACACAGAAATTACATCGGGATTGAATACGACAGTCACCATGCGCACTTTCCTCCATGGGAGTAATGTCTCAAACATTCTACGTTTTGATCGTTCCCTGGAAGACCAGTAGTAGTTTCCGATGCACATCTGCAGGCATCCTGTAATCTGTGGACTATCTGAGTGTTGATGAAACACAGAAATTGCATCGGGATTGAATACAACAGTCACCATGCGCACTTTCCTCCATGGGAGTAATGTCTCAAACAGTCTACGCTTTGATGGTTCCCTGGAAGACCAGTAGTAGTTTTCGATTCACATCTGGAGGCATTCTGTAATCTGTGGACTATCAGAGTGTTGATGAAACACAGAAATTGCATCGGGATTGAATACAACAGTCACCATGCGCAATTTCCTCCATGGGAGTAATGTCTCAAACAGTCTACGCTTTGATCGTTCCCTGGAAGTCAATGTAATAGTTTCCGATGCACATCTGGAGGCATTATGTAATCTGTGGACTATCAGAGTGTTGATGAAACACAGAAACTGCATCGGGATTGAATACTACAGTCACCATGCGCACTTTCCTCCATGGGAGTAATGTCTCAAGCAGTCTACGTCTTGATCGTTCCCTGGAAGACCAGTAGTAGTTTCCGATGCACATCTGGAGGCATCCTGTAATCTGTGGACTATCAGAGTCTTGATGAAACACAGAAATTGCATCGGGATTGAATACAACAGTCACCATGCGCACTTTCCTCCATGGGAGTAATGTCTCAAGCAGTCTACGTCTTGATCGTTCCCTGAAAGACCAGTAGTAGTTTCCGATGCACATCTGGAGGCATTATGTAATCTGTGGACCTTCAAAGTGTTGATGACACACAGAAATTGCATCGTGTTTGATTACAACAGTCACCATGTGCACTTACCTCCATGTGAGGAATGTCTCAAACAGTCTACGCTTTGATCGTCCCCTGGAAGACCAGTAGTAGTTTCCGATGCACATCTGGAGGCGTTCTGTAATCTGTGAACTATCAGAGTCTTGATGAAACACAGATATTGCATCGGGATTGAATACGACAGTCACCATGCGCACTTTCCTCCATGGGAGTAATGTCTCAAACAGTCTACGCTTTGATCGTTCCCTGGAATTCAATGTAACACTTTCCGATGCACATCTGGAGGTATTCTGTAATCTGTGGACTATCATAGTGTTGATGAAACACAGAAACTGCATCGGGATTGAATACAACAGTCACCATGAGTACTTTCCTCCATGGGAGGAATGTCTCAAGCAGTCTACGCTTTGATCGTTCCCTGGAAGACCAGTAGTAGTTTCCGATGTACATCTGGGGGCATTCTGTAACCTGTGGACCTTCAAAGTGTTGATAAAACACAGAAGTTGCATCGGGATTGAATACAACAGTCACTATGCGCACTTTCCTCCATGAGAGTAATGTCTCAAACAGTCTACGCTTTGATCGTTCCCTGGAAGACCAGTATTAATTTCCGATGCACATCTGGAGGCATTTTGTAATCTGTGGACTATTAAGGTGTTGATGAAACACAGAAATTACATCGGGATTGAATACGACAGTCACCATGCGCACTTTCCTCCATGGGAGTAATGTCTCAAACAGTCTACGCTTTGATCGTTCCCTGGAAGTCAATGTAATAGTTTCCGATGCACATCTGGAGGCATTATGTAATCTGTGGACTATCGGAGTGTTGATGAAACACAGAAACTGCATCGGGATTGAATACAACAGTCACCATGAGCACTTTCCTCCATAGGAGTAATGTCTCAAACAGTCTACGCTTTGATCGTTCCCTGGAAGACCAGTAGTAGTTTCCGATGCACATCTGGAGGCAATCTGTAATCTGTGGACTATCAGAGTCGTGATGAAACACAGAAATTGCATCGGGATTGAATACAACAGTCACCATGCGCACATTCCTCCATGGGAGTAATGTCTCAAACTGTCTACGATTTGATCGTTCCCTGGAAGACCAGTAGTAGTTTCCGATGCACATCTGGAGGCATTCTGTAATCTGTGGACCTTCAAAGTGTTGATGAAACACAGAAATTGCATCGGGATTGAATACAACAGCCACCATGCGTACCTTCATCCATGTGAGTAATGTCTCAAACAGTCTACGCTTTGATCGTTTCCTGGAAGACCAGTAGTAGTCTCCGATGGACATCTGGAGGCATTCTGTAATCTGTGGACTATCAGAGTCTTGATGAAACACAGAAATTGCATCGGGATTGAATACAACAGTCACCATGCGCACTTTCCTCCGTTGGAGTAATGACTCAAACAGTCTAGTCTTTGATGGTTCCCTGGAAGACCAGTAGTAGTTTCCGTTTCACATCTGGAGCCATTCTGTTATCTGTTTACTATCATAGTGTTGATGAAACACAGAAATTGCATCGGGGTTGAATACAACAGTCACCATGCGCACTTTCCTCCATGGGAGTAATGTCTCAAACAGTCTACGGTTTAATCGTTAACTGGAAGACCAGTGGTAGTTTCCGATGTACATCTGGAGGCATTCTGTAATCTTTGGATCTTCAAAGTGTTGATGAAACACAGAAATAGCATCGGTATGGAATACAACAGTCACCATGCGCTCTTTCCTCCATGGGAGTAATGTCTCAAACAGTCTACGTCTTGATCGTTCCCTGGAAGACCAGTAGTAGTTTCCGATGCACATCTGGAGGCATTCTGTAATCTGTGGACCTTCAAAGTGTTGATGACACACAGAAGTTGCATCGGGATTGAATACAACAGTCACCATGTGCACTTTCCTCCATGTGAGGAACGTCTCAAACAGTCTACGCTTTGATCGTCCCTGGAAGACCAGTAGTAGTTTCCGATGCACATCTAGAGGCTTTCTGTAATCTGTGGACTATCATAGTGTTGATGAAACACAGAAACTGCATCGGGATTGAATACAACAGTCACCATGCGCACTTTCCTCCATGGGAGTAATGTCCCAAACTGTGTACGCTCCGATCGTTCCCTGGAAGACCAGTAGTAGTTTCCGATGAACATCTGGAGGCATTCTTTAATCTGTGGACTATCAGAGTCTTGATGAAACACAGAAATTGCATCGGGATTGAATACAACAGTGACCATGCGCACATTCCTCCATGGGTGTAATGTCTCGAACAGTTAATGCTTTGATCGTTCCCTGGAAGAGCAGTAGTAGTTTCCGATGCACATCTGGAGGCATTCTGTAATCTGTGGACCTTCAAAGTGTTGATGAAACACAGATATTGCATCGGGAAGGAATACAACAGTCACCATGCGCACATTCATCCGTGGGAGTAATGTCTCAAACTGTCTACGCTTTGATCGTTCCCTAAAAGACCAGTAGTAGCTTCCGATGCACATCTGGAGGCTTTCTGTAATCTGTGGACCTTCAAAGTGTTGATAAAACACATAATTTGCATCGGTATTGAATACAACATTCACCATGCTCACTTATCTCCAAGGGAGTAATGTCTCAAACTGTCTACGCTTCGATCTTTCCCTGGAAGACCAGTAGTAGTTTCCGATGGAATATCTGGAGGCATTCTGTAATCTGTGGATCTTCAAAGTGTTGATGACACACAGAAATTGCATCGGGACTGAATACTACAGTCACCATGTGCACTTTCCTCCATGTGTGTAATGTCTGAAACAGTCTACGCTTTGATCGTTCCCTGGAAGACCAGTAGTAGTTTCCGATGCACATCTGGAGGCATCCTGTAATCTGTGGACCTTCAAAGTGTCGATAAACACAGAAATTGCATCGGGATGGAATACAACAGTCACCATGCGCACTTTCCTCCATGGGAGTAATGTCTCAAACTGTCAACGCTTTGATCGTTCCCTGGAAGACCAGCAGTAGTTTCCGATGCACATCTGGAATCATTCTGTAATCTGTGGACTATCAGAGTGTTCATGAAACACAGAAATTGCATCGGGATTGAATAGAACACTCATAATGCGCACTTTCCTCCATGGGAGTAATATCTGAAACAGTCTACGCCTTGATTGTTCCCTGGAAGACCAGTTGTAGTTCACGATGCACATCGGGAGGCATTCCGTAATCTGTGGACTATCAGAGTGTTGATGAAACAGAGAAATTGCATCGAGATTGAATACAAAAGTCACCATGCGAGCTTTCCTCCATGTGAGTAATGTCTCAAACAGTCTACGCTTTGATCGTTCCCTGGAAGACAAGTAGTAGTTTCAGATGCACATCTGGATTCATTCTGTAATCTGTGGACCATCAGAGTGTAGATGAAACACAGAAATTGCATCGGGGTTGTATACAAGAACCACCATGCCCACTTTCCTCCATGGGAGTAATGTCGCAAACAGTCTACGCTTTCATCGTTCCCTGGAAGACCAGTAGTAGTTTCCGATGAACATCTGGAGGCATTCTGTAATCTGTGGACAATCTGAGTGTTGATGAAACACAGAAATTGCATCGGGATTGAATACCACAGTCACCATGTGCACTTTCCTCCATAGGAGTAATGTCTCAGTCTCCGCTTTGATGGTTCCCTGGAAGACCAGTAGTAGTTTCCGATGCACATCTGGAGGTATTCTGTAATCTGTGGACTATCATAGTGTTGATGAAACACAGAAACTGCATCGGGATTGAATACAACAGTCACCATGAGTACTTTCCTCCATGGGAGGAATGTCTCAAGCAGTCTACGCTTTGATCGTTCCCTGGAAGACCAGTAGTAGTTTCCGATGTACATCTGGGGGCATTCTGTAACCTGTGGACCTTCAAAGTGTTGATAAAACACAGAAGTTGCATCGGGATTGAATACAACAGTCACTATGCGCACTTTCCTCCATGAGAGTAATGTCTCAAACAGTCTACGCTTTGATCGTTCCCTGGAAGACCAGTATTAATTTCCGATGCACATCTGGAGGCATTTTCTAATCTGTGGACTATTAAGGTGTTGATGAAACACAGAAATTACATCGGGATTGAATACGACAGTCACCATGCGCACTTTCCTCCATGGGAGTAATGTCTCAAACAGTCTACGCTTTGATCGTTCCCTGGAAGACCAGTAGTAGTTTCCGATGCACATCTGCAGGCATCCTGTAATCTGTGGACTATCTGAGTGTTGATGAAACACAGAAATTGCATCGGGATTGAATACAACAGTCACCATGCTCACTTTCCTCCATGGGAGTAATATCTCAAACAGTCTACACTTTGATTGTTCCCTAGAAGTCAATGTAATAGTTTCCGATGCACATCTGGAGGCATTATTTAATCTGTGGACTATCAGAGTGTTGATGAAACACAGAAACTGTATCGGGATTGAATACAACAGTCACCATGAGCACTTTCCTCCATAGGAGTAATGTCTCAAACAGTCTACGCTTTGATCGTTCCCTGGAAGACCAGTAGTAGTTTCCGATGCACATATGGAGGCATTCTGTAATCTGCGGACCATCAAAGTGTTGACGACACACAGAAGTTGCATCTGGAATGAATACAACAGTCACCATGTGCACTTTCCTCCATGTGAGGAATGTCTTAAACAGTCTACGCTTTGATCGTTCCCTGGAAGACCAGTAGTAGTTACCGATGCACATCTGGATGCATTCTGTAATCTGTGGACTATCAGAGTCTTGATGAAACACAGAAATTGCATCGGGATTGAATACAACAGTCACCATGCGCACTTTCCTCCATGGGAGTAATGTCTCAAACAGTCTACGACTTGATCGTTCCCTGGAAGACCAGTAGTAGTTTCCGATGCACATCTGGAGGCATTATGTAATCTGTGGACCTTCAAAGTGTTGATGACACACAGAAATTGCATCGGGTTTGATTACAACAGTCACCATGTGCACTTACCTCCATGTGAGGAATGTCTCAAACAGTCTACGCTTTGATCGTCCCCTGGAAGACCAGTAGTAGTTTCCGATGCACATCTGGAGGCGTTCTGTAATCTGTGAACTATCAGAGTCTTGATGAAACACAGATATTGCATCGGGATTGAATACGACAGTCACCATGCGCACTTTCCTCCATGGGAGTAATGTCTCAAACAGTCTACGCTTTGATCGTTCCCTGGAAGTCAATGTAACAGTTTCCGATGCACATCTGGAGGTATTCTGTAATCTGTGGACTATCATAGTGTTGATGAAACACAGAAACTGCATCGGGATTGAATACAACAGTCACCATGAGTACTTTCCTCCATGGGAGGAATGTCTCAAACAGTCTACGCTTTGATCGTTCCCTGGAAGACCAGTAGTAGTTTCCGATGTACATCTGGGGGCATTCTGTAACCTGTGGACCTTCAAAGTGTTGATAAAACACAGAAGTTGCATCGGGATTGAATACAACAGTCACTATGCGCACTTACCTCCATGAGAGTAATGTCTCAAAGAGTCTACGCTTTGATCGTTCCCTGGAAGACCAGTATTAGTTTCCGATGCACATCTGGAGGCATTTTGTAATCTGTGGACTATTAAGGTGTTGATGAAACACAGAAATTACATCGGGATTGAATACGACAGTCACCATGCGCACTTTCCTCCATGGGAGTAATGTCTCAAACAGTCTACGCTTTGATCGTTCCCTGGAAGACCAGTAGAAGTTTCCGATGCACATATGCAGGCATCCTGTAATCTGTGGACTATCTGAGTGTTGATGAAACACAGAAATTGCATCGGGATTGAATACAACAGTCACCATGCGCACTTTCCTCCATGGGAGTAATGTCTCAAACAGTCTACGCTTTGATGGTTCCCTGGAAGACCAGTAATAGTTTCCGATTCACATCTGAAGGCATTCTGTAATCTGTGGACTATCAGAGTGTTTATGAAACACAGAAATTGCATCGGGATTGAATACAACAGTCACCATGCGCAATTTCCTCCATGGGAGTAATGTCTGAAACAGTCTACACTTTGATTGTTCCCTGGAAGTCAATGCAATAGTTTCCGATGCACATCTGGAGGCATTATGTAATCTGTGGACTATCAGAGTGTTGATGAAACACAGAAACTGCATCGGGATCGAATACAACAGTCACCATGAGCACTTTCCTCCATAGGAGTAATGTCTCAAACAGTCTACGCTTCGATCGTTCCCTGGAAGTCAATGTAATAGTTTCCGATGCACATCTGGAGGCATTATGTAATCTGTGGACTATCAGAGTGTTGATGAAACACAGAAACTGCATCGGGATTGAATACAACAGTCACCATGAGCACTTTCCTCCATAGGAGTAATGTCTCAAACAGTCTACGCTTTGATCGTTCCCTGGAAGACCAGTAGTAGTTTCCGATGCACATCTGGAGGCATTCTGTGATCTGTGGACCTTCAAAGTGTTGATGACACACAGAAATTGCATCGGGATTGAATACAACAGTCACCATGTGCACTTTCCTCCATGTGAGGAATGTCTTAAACAGTCTACGCTTTGATCGTTCCCTGGAAGACCAGTAGCAGTTTCCGATGCACATCTGGAGGCATTCTGTAATCTGTGGACTATCAGAGTCGTGATGAAACACAGAAATTGCATCGGGATTGAATACAACAGTCACCATGCGCACATTCCTCCATGGGAGTAATGTCTCAAACTGTCTACGATTTGATCGTTCCCTGGAAGACCAGTAGTAGTTTCCGATGCACATCTGGAGGCATTCTGTAATCTGTGGACCTTCAAAGTGTTGATGAAACACTGAAATTGCATCGGGATTGAATACAACAGCCACCATGCGTACCTTCATCCATGTGAGTAATGTCTCAAACAGTCTACGCTTTGATCGTTTCCTGGAAGACCAGTAGTAGTCTCCGATGCACATCTGGAGGCATTCTGTAATCTGTGGACTATCAGAGTCTTGATGAAACACAGAAATTGCATCGGGATTGAATACAACAGTCACCATGCGCACTTTTCTCCGTTGGAGTAATGACTCAAACAGTCTAGTCTTTGATGGTTCCCTGGAAGACCAGTAGTAGTTTCCGTTTCACATCTGGAGGCATTCTGTAATCTGTTTACTATCATAGTGTTGATGAAACACAGAAATTGCATCGGGATTGAATACAACAGTCACCATGCGCACTTTCCTCCATGGGAGTAATGTCTCAAACAGTCTACGGTTTAATCGTTAACTGGAAGACCAGTAGTAGTTTCCGATGTACATCTGGAGGCATTCTGTAATCTTTGGATCTTCAAAGTGTTGATGAAACACAGAAATTGCATCGGTATGGAATACAACAGTCACCATGCGCACTTTCCTCCATGGGAGTAATGTCTCAAACAGTCTACGTCTTGATCGTTCCCTGGAAGACCAGTAGTAGTTTCCGATGCACATCTGGAGGCATTCTGTAATCTGTGGACCTTCAAAGTGTTGATGACACACAGAAGTTGCATCGGGATTGAATACAACAGTCACCATGTGCACGTTCCTCCATGTGAGGAACGTCTCAAACAGTCTACGCTTTGATCGTCCCTGGAAGACCAGTAGTAGTTTCCGATGCACATCTAGAGGCTTTCTGTAATCTGTGGACTATCATATTGTTGATGAAACACAGAAACTGCATCGGGATTGAATACAACAGTCACCATGCGCACTTTCCTCCATGGGAGTAATGTCCCAAACTGTCTACGCTCCGATCTTTCCCTGGAAGACCAGTAGTAGTTTCCGATGGACATCTGGAGGCATTCTGTAATCTGTGGACCTTCAAAGTGTTGATGACACACAGAAATTGCATCGGGATTGAATACAACAGTCACCATGTGCACTTTCCTCCATGTGAGTAATGTCTCAAACAGTCTACGCTTTGATCGTTCCCTGGAAGACCAGTAGTAGTTTCCGATGCACATCTGGAGGCATTCTTTAATCTGTGGACTATCAGAGTCTTGATGAAACACAGAAATTGCATCGGGATTGAATACAACAGTGACCATGCGCACATTCCTCCATGGGTGTAATGTCTCGAACAGTTAATGCTTTGATCGTTCCCTGGAAGACCAGTAGTAGTTTCCGATGCACATCTGGAGGCATTCTGTAATCTGTGGACCTACAAAGTGTTGATGAAACACAGATATTGCATCGGGAAGGAATACAACAGTCACCATGCGCACTTTCATCCGTGGGAGTAATGTCTCAAACTGTCTACGCTTTGATCGTTCCCTAAAAGACCAGTAGTAGCTTCCGATGCACATCTGGAGGCTTTCTGTAATCTGTGGACCTTCAAAGTGTTGATGAAACACATAATTTGCATCGGTATTGAATACAACAGTCACCATGCTCACTTATCTCCAAGGGAGTAATGTCTCAAACTGTCTACGCTTCGATCTTTCCCTGGAAGACCAGTAGTAGTTTCCGATGGAATATCTGGAGGCATTCTGTAATCTGTGGATCTTCAAAGTGTTGATGAAACACAGAAATTGCATCAGGATGGAATACAACATTCACCATGCGCACTTTCCTCCATGGGAGTAATGTCTCAAACTGTCTACGATTTGATCGTTCCCTGGAAGACCAGTTGTAGTTTCCGATGCACATCCGGAGGCATTCTGTAATCTGTGGACTATCAGAGTGTTGATGGAACACAGAAATTGCATCGTGATTGAATACAACAGTCACCATGCGCACATTCCTCCATGGGAGTAATGTCTCAAACAGTTTACGCTTTGATCGTTCCCTGGAAGACCAGTAGTATTTTCCGATGCACATATGGAGGCATTCTGTAATCTTTGGACTATCAGAGTCTTGATGAGACACAGAAATTGCATCGGGATTGAATACAACAGTCACCATGCGCACTTTCCTCCATGGGTGTAATGTCTCAAACAGTTTACGCTTTGATCGTTCCCTGGAAGACCAGTAGTAGTTTCCGATGCACATCTGGAGGCATTCTGTAATCTGTGGACTATCAGAGTGTTGATGAAACACAATAATTGCATCGGGATAGAATACCACAGTCACCATGGGCACTTTCCTCCATGGGTGCAATGTCTCAAACTGTCTCCGATTCGATCTTTCCCTGGAAGACCAGTAGTAATTTCCGATGGACATCTGGAGGCATTCTGTAATCTGTGGACTATCAGAGTCTTGATGAAACACAGAAATTGCATCGGGATTGAATACAACAGTCACCATGCGCACTTTCCTCCATGGGTATATGTCTCAAACAGTTTACGCCTTGATCGTTACCTGGAAGACCAGTAGTAGTTTCCGATGCACATCTTGAGGCATTCTGTAATCTGTGGACTATCAGAGTCTTGATGAAACACAGAAATTGCATCGGGATTGAATACAACAGTAACCATGCGCACTTTCCTCCATGGGTGTATGTCTCAAACAGTTTACGCCTTGATCGTTCCCTGGAAGACCAGTAGTAGTTTCCGATGCACATCTGGAGATATTCTGTAATCTGTGGACCTTCAAAGTGTTGATGAAACACAGAAATTGCATCGGGATGGAATACAACAGTCACCATGCGCACTTTCCTCCGTGGGAGTAATGCCTCAAACTGTCTAGGCTTTGATCGTTCCCTGGAAGACCAGTAGTATTTTCCGATGCACATCTGGAGGCATTCTGTAATCTGTGGACAGTCAGACTGTTGATGAAACAAAGAAACTGCATCGGGGTTGAATACAACAGTCACCATGAGTACTTTCCTCCATAGGAGTAATGTCTCAAACAGTCTACGATTTGATCGTTCCCTGGAAGACCAGTAGTAGTTTCGGATGGACATCTGGAGGCATTCTGTAATCTGTGGACCTTCAAAGTTTTGATGAAACACAGAAATTGCATCGGGATTGAATACAACAGCCACCATGCGCACTTTCCTCCATGTGAGTAATGTCTCAAACAGTCTACACTATGATCGTTCCCTGGAAGACCAGTAGTAGTTTTTGATGCACGTCTGGAGGCATTCTGTAATCTGTGGACTATCAGAGTGTTGATGAAATACAGAAATTGCATCTGGATGGAATACAACAGTCACCATGCGCACTTTCCTCCATGGGAGTAATGTCTCAAAGTATCTACTCTTCGATCTTTCCCTCGAAGACCAGTAGTAGTTTCCGATGGATATCTAGAGGCATTCTGTAATCTGTGGACCTTCAAAGTATTGATGAAACACAGAAATTGTATCGGGATTGAATACAACAGTCACCATGTGCACTTTCCTCCATGTGAGTAATGTCTCAAACAGTCTACGCTTTGATCGTTCCCTGGAAGACCAATAGTAGTTTCCGATGCACATCTGGAGGCATTCTTTAATCTGTGGACTATCAGAGTCTTGATGAAACACAGAAATTGCATCGGGATTGAATACAACAGTCACCATGCGCACTTTCCTCCATTTGTGTTATGTCTCAAACAGTTTACGCTTTGATCGTTCCCTGGAAGACCAGTTGCAGTTCACGATGCACATCGGGAGGCATTCTGTAATCTGTGGACTATCAGAGTGTTGATGAAACAGAGAAATTGCATCGAGATTGAATACAACAGTCACCATGCGAGCTTTCCTCCCTGTGAGTAATGTCTCAAACAGTCTACGCTTTGATCGTTCCCTGGAAAACAAGTAGTAGTTTCAGATGCACATCTGGATTCATTCTGTATTCTGTGGACCATCAGAGTGTTGATGAAACACAGAAATTGCATCGGGGTTGATAACAAGAATCACCAAGCCCACTTTCCTCCATGGGAGTAATGTCGCAAACAGTCTACGCTTTGATCGTTCCCTGGAAGACCAGTAGTAGTTTCCGATGCACATCTGGAGGCATTCTGTAATCTGTTTACTATCAGAGTGTTGATGAAACAGAGAAATTGCATCGAGATTGAATACAACAGTCACCATGCGAGCTTTCCTCCATGTGAGTAGTGTCTCAAACAGTCTACGCTTTGATCGTTCCCTGGAAGACAAGTAGTAGTTTCAGATGCACATCTGGAGGCATTCTGTAATCTGTGGACTATCAGAGTCTTGATGAAACACAGAAATTGCATCGGGATTGAATACAACAGTCACCATGCGCACTTTCCTCCATGGGTATATGTCTCAAACAGTTTACGCCTTGATCGTTACCTGGAAGACCAGTAGTAGTTTCCGATGCACATCTCGAGGCATTCTGTAATCTGTGGACTATCAGACTCTTGATGAAACACAGAAATTGCATCGGGATTGAATACAACAGTAACCATGCGCACTTTCCTCCATGGGTGTATGTCTCAAACAGTTTACGCCTTGATCGTTCCCTGGAAGACCAGTAGTAGTTTCCGATGCACATCTGGAGATATTCTGTAATCTGTGGACCTTCAAAGTGTTGATGAAACACAGAAATTGCATCGGGATGGAATACAACAGTCACCATGCGCACTTTCCTCTGTGGGAGTAATGCCTCAAACTGTCTAGGCTTTGATCGTTCCCTGGAAGACCAGTAGTATTTTCCGATGCACATCTGGAGGCATTCTGTAATCTGTGGACAGTCAGACTGTTGATGAAACAAAGAAACTGCATCGGGGTTGAATACAACA
Source organism: Schistocerca gregaria (assembly GCF_023897955.1). Classification (NCBI taxonomy): domain Eukaryota; kingdom Metazoa; phylum Arthropoda; class Insecta; order Orthoptera; family Acrididae; genus Schistocerca; species Schistocerca gregaria. Next base: position 101,431,929 of record NC_064929.1, on the reverse strand, counting down.
GTCACCATGAGTACTTTCCTCCATAGGAGTAATGTCTCAAACAGTCTAGGATTTGATCGTTCCCTGGAAGACCAGTAGTAGTTTCCGATGCACATCTGGAGGCATTCTGTAATCTGTGGACCTTCAAAGTTTTGATGAATCACAGAAATTCCATCGGTATGGAATACAACAGTCACCATGCGCACTTTCCTCCATGGGAGTAATGTCTCAAACTGTCTACGTTTTGATCGTTCCCTGGAAGACCAGTAGTAGTTTCCGATGGACATCTGGAGGCATTCTGTAATCTGTGGACCTTCAAAGTTTTGATGAAACACAGAAATTGTATCGGGATTGAATACAACAATCACCATGTGCACTTTCCTCCATGTGAGTAATGTCTCAAACAGTCTACGCTTTGATCGTTCCCTGGAAGACCAATAGTAGTTTCCGATGCACATCTGGAGGCATTCTTTAATCTGTGGACTATCAGAGTCTTGATGAAACACAGAAATTGCATCGGGATTGAATACAACAGTCACCATGCGCACTTTCCTCCATGGGTGTTATGTCTCAAACAGTTTACGCTTTGATCGTTCCCTGGAAGACCAGTTGCAGTTCACGATGCACATCGGGAGGCATTCTGTAATCTGTGGACTATCAGAGTGTTGATGAAACAGAGAAATTGCATCGAGATTGAATACAACAGTCACCATGCGAGCTTTCCTCCCTGTGAGTAATGTCTCAAACAGTCTACGCTTTGATCGTTCCCTGGAAAACAAGTAGTAGTTTTAGATGCACATCTGGATTCATTCTGTATTCTGTGGACCATCAGAGTGTTGATGAAACACAGAAATTGCATCGGGGTTGAATACAAGAATCACCAAGCCCACTTTCCTCCATGGGAGTAATGTCGCAAACAGTCTACGCTTTGATCGTTCCCTGGAAGACCAGTAGTAGTTTCCGATGCACATCTGGAGGCATTCTGTAATCTGTGGACTATCAGAGTGTTGATGAAACAGAGAAATTGCATCGAGATTGAATACAACAGTCACCATGCGAGCTTTCCTCCATGTGAGTAGTGTCTCAAACAGTCTACGCTTTGATCGTTCCCTGGAAGACAAGTAGTAGTTTCAGATGCACATCTGGATTCATTCTGTAATCTGTGGACCATCAGAGTGTTGATGAAACACAGAAATTGCATCGGGGTTGTATACAAGAACCACCATGCCCACTTCCCTCCATGAAAGTAATGTCGCAAACAGTCTACGCTTTGATCGTTCCCTGGAAGACCAGTAGTAGTTTCCGATGCACATCTGGAGGCATACTGTAATCTGTGGACTATCAGAGTCTTGATGAAAAACAGAAGTTGCATCGGGCTTGAATACAACAGTCACCGTGCGCACTTTCCTCCATAAGAGTAATGTCTCAAACAGTCTACGCTTTGATCGTTCCCATGAAGACCAGTAGTAGTTTCCGATGCACATCTGGAGGCTTTCTGTAATCTGTGGATCTTCAAAGTGTTGATGAAACACAGAAATTGCATCGGGATGGAATTCAACTGTCACCATGCGCACTTTCCTCCGTGGGAGTAATGTCTCAAACAGTCTTCGCTTTGATGGTTCACTGGAAGACCAGTAGTAGTTTCCGATTCACATGTGGAGGGATTCTGTAATCTGTGGACTATCAGAGTGTTGATGAAACACAGAAATTGCATCGGGATTGAATACAACTGTCACCATGCGCACTTTCCTCCATTGGAGTAATGTCTCAAACAGTCTACGCTTTGATCGTTCCCTGGAAGTCAATGTAATAGTTCCCGATGCTCATCTGGAGGCATTCTGTAATCTGTAGACTATCAGAGTGTTGATGAAACACAGAAACTGCATCGGGATTGAATACAACAGTCACCATGAGTACATTCCTCCATAGGAGAATGTCTCAAACAGTCTACGCTTTGATCGTTCCCTGGAAGACCAGTAGTAGTTTCCGATGTACATCCGGAGGCATTCTGTAATCTGTGGATCTTCAAAGTGTTGATGAAACACAGAAATTGCATCGGTATGGAATACAACAGTCAACATGCGCACTTTCCTCCATGGGAGAATTTTCTCAAACAGTCTACGCTTTGATCGTTCCCTGGAAGACCAGTAGTAGTTTCCGATGCACATCTGGAGGCATTCTGTAATCTGTGGACTATCAGAGTGTTGATGAAACACAGTAATTGCATCGGGATTGAATACCACAGTCACCATGGGCACTTTCCTCCATGGGTGTAATGTCTCAAACTGTCTCCGATTCGATCTTTCCCTGGAAGACCAGTAGTAGTTTCCGATGGACATCTGGAGGCATTCTGTAATCTGTGGACTATCAGAGTCTTGATGAAACACAGAAATTGCATCGGGATTGAATACAACAGTCACCATGCGCACTTTCCTCCATGGGTATATGTCTCAAACAGTTTACGCCTTGATCGTTACCTGGAAGACCAGTAGTAGTTTCTGATGCACATCTCGAGGCATTCTGTAATCTGTGGACTATCAGAGTCATGATGAAACACAGAAATTGCATCGGGATTGAACACAACAGTAACCATGCGCACTTTCCTCCATGGGTGTATGTCTCAAACAGTTTACGCCTTGATCGCTCCCTGGAAGACCAGTAGTAGTTTCCGATGCACATCTGGAGGCATTCTGTAATCTGTGGACAGTCAGACTGTTGATGAAACACAGAAACTGCATCGGGGTTGAATACAACAGTCACCATGAGTACTTTCCTCCATAGGAGTAATGTCTCAAACAGTCTACGATTTGATCGATCCCTGGAAGACCAGTAGTAGTTTCCGATGCACATCTGGAGGCATTCTGTAATCTGTGGATCTTCAAAGTGTTCATGAATCACAGAAATTGCATCGGTATGGAATACAACAGTCACCATGCGCACTTTCCTCCATGGGAGTAATGTCTCAAACTGTCTACGTTTCGATCGTTCCCTGGAAGACCAGTAGTAGTTTCCGATGGACATCTGGAGGCATTCTGTAATCTGTGGACCTTCAAAGTTTTGATGAAACACAGAAATTGCATCTGGATGGAATACAACAGTCACCATGCGCACTTTCCTCCATGGGAGTAATGTCTCAAACTATCTACTCTTCGATCTTTCCCTCGAAGACCAGTAGTATTTTCCGATGGATATCTAGAGGCATTCTGTAATCTGTGGACCTTAAAGTATTGATGAAACACAGAAATTGTATCGGGATTGAATACAACAGTCACCATGTGCACTTTCCTCCATGTGAGTAATATCTCAAACAGTCTACGCTTTGATCGTTCCCTGGAAGACCAATAGTAGTTTCCGATGCACATATGGAGGCATTCTGTAATCTGTGGACCTTCAAAGTGTTGATGAAACAGGGAAATTGCATCGAGATTGAATACAACAGTCACCATGCGAGCTTTCCTCCATGTGAGTAATGTCTCAAACAGTCTACGCTTTGATCGTTCCCTGGAAAACAAGTAGTAGTTTCAGATGCACATCTGGATTCATTCTGTAATCTGTGGACCATCAGAGTGTTGATGAAACACAGAAATTGCATCGGGGTTGTATACAAGAACCACCATGCCCACTTCCCTCCATGAAAGTAATGTCGCAAACAGTCTACGCTTTGATCGTTCCCTGGAAGACCAGTAGTAGTTTCCGATGCACATCTGGAGGCATTCTGTAATCTGTGGACAATTTGAGTGTTGATGAAACACAGAAATTGCATCGGGATTGAATACCACAGTCACCATGTGCACTTTCCTCCATAGGAGTAATGTCTCAGTCTCCGCTTTGATGTTTCCCTGGAAGACCAGTAGTAGTTTCCGATGCACATCTGGAGGTATTCTGTAATCTGTGGACCTTCAAAGTGTTGATGAAACACAGAAATTGCATCGGGATGGAATACAACAGTCACCACGCGCACTTTCCTCCATGGTAGTAATGTCTCAAACTGTCTACGATTTGATCGTTCCCTGGAAGACCAGTTGTACTTTCCGATGCACATCCGGAGGCATTCTGTAATCTGTGGACTATCTGAGTGTTGATGGAACACAGAAATTGCATCGTGATTGAATACAACAGTCACCATGCGCACTTTCCTCCATGGGAGTAATGTCTCAAACAGTCTACGCTTTGATCGTTCCCTGGAAGACCAGTAGTAGTTTCCGATGCACATCTGGAGGCATACTGTAATCTGTGGACTATCAGAGTCTTGATGAAAAACAGAAGTTGCATCGGGCTTGAATACAACAGTCACCGTGCGCACTTTCCTCCATAAGAGTAATGTCTCAAACAGTCTACGCTTTGATCGTTCCCATGAAGACCAGTAGTAGTTTCCGATGCACATCTGGAGGCTTTCTGTAATCTGTGGATCTTCAAAGTGTTGATGAAACACAGAAATTGCATCGGGATGGAATTCAACTGTCACCATGCGCACTTTCCTCCGTGGGAGTAATGTCTCAAACAGTCTTCGCTTTGATGGTTCACTGGAAGACCAGTAGTAGTTTCCGATTCACATGTGGAGGGATTCTGTAATCTGTGGACTATCAGAGTGTTGATGAAACACAGAAATTGCATCGGGATTGAATACAACTGTCACCATGCGCACTTTCCTCCATTGGAGTAATGTCTCAAACAGTCTACGCTTTGATCGTTCCCTGGAAGTCAATGTAATAGTTCCCGATGCTCATCTGGAGGCATTCTGTAATCTGTAGACTATCAGAGTGTTGATGAAACACAGAAACTGCATCGGGATTGAATACAACAGTCACCATGAGTACATTCCTCCATAGGAGAATGTCTCAAACAGTCTACGCTTTGATCGTTCCCTGGAAGACCAGTAGTAGTTTCCGATGTACATCCGGAGGCATTCTGTAATCTGTGGATCTTCAAAGTGTTGATGAAACACAGAAATTGCATCGGTATGGAATACAACAGTCAACATGCGCACTTTCCTCCATGGGAGAATTTTCTCAAACAGTCTACGCTTTGATCGTTCCCTGGAAGACCAGTAGTAGTTTCCGATGCACATCTGGAGGCATTCTGTAATCTGTGGACTATCAGAGTGTTGATGAAACACAGTAATTGCATCGGGATTGAATACCACAGTCACCATGGGCACTTTCCTCCATGGGTGTAATGTCTCAAACTGTCTCCGATTCGATCTTTCCCTGGAAGACCAGTAGTAGTTTCCGATGGACATCTGGAGGCATTCTGTAATCTGTGGACTATCAGAGTCTTGATGAAACACAGAAATTGCATCGGGATTGAATACAACAGTCACCATGCGCACTTTCCTCCATGGGTATATGTCTCAAACAGTTTACGCCTTGATCGTTACCTGGAAGACCAGTAGTAGTTTCTGATGCACATCTCGAGGCATTCTGTAATCTGTGGACTATCAGAGTCATGATGAAACACAGAAATTGCATCGGGATTGAACACAACAGTAACCATGCGCACTTTCCTCCATGGGTGTATGTCTCAAACAGTTTACGCCTTGATCGCTCCCTGGAAGACCAGTAGTAGTTTCCGATGCACATCTGGAGGCATTCTGTAATCTGTGGACAGTCAGACTGTTGATGAAACACAGAAACTGCATCGGGGTTGAATACAACAGTCACCATGAGTACTTTCCTCCATAGGAGTAATGTCTCAAACAGTCTACGATTTGATCGATCCCTGGAAGACCAGTAGTAGTTTCCGATGCACATCTGGAGGCATTCTGTAATCTGTGGATCTTCAAAGTGTTCATGAATCACAGAAATTGCATCGGTATGGAATACAACAGTCACCATGCGCACTTTCCTCCATGGGAGTAATGTCTCAAACTGTCTACGTTTCGATCGTTCCCTGGAAGACCAGTAGTAGTTTCCGATGGACATCTGGAGGCATTCTGTAATCTGTGGACCTTCAAAGTTTTGATGAAACACAGAAATTGCATCTGGATGGAATACAACAGTCACCATGCGCACTTTCCTCCATGGGAGTAATGTCTCAAACTATCTACTCTTCGATCTTTCCCTCGAAGACCAGTAGTATTTTCCGATGGATATCTAGAGGCATTCTGTAATCTGTGGACCTTAAAGTATTGATGAAACACAGAAATTGTATCGGGATTGAATACAACAGTCACCATGTGCACTTTCCTCCATGTGAGTAATATCTCAAACAGTCTACGCTTTGATCGTTCCCTGGAAGACCAATAGTAGTTTCCGATGCACATATGGAGGCATTCTGTAATCTGTGGACCTTCAAAGTGTTGATGAAACAGGGAAATTGCATCGAGATTGAATACAACAGTCACCATGCGAGCTTTCCTCCATGTGAGTAATGTCTCAAACAGTCTACGCTTTGATCGTTCCCTGGAAAACAAGTAGTAGTTTCAGATGCACATCTGGATTCATTCTGTAATCTGTGGACCATCAGAGTGTTGATGAAACACAGAAATTGCATCGGGGTTGAATACAAGAATCACCAAGCCCACTTTCCTCCATGGGAGTAATGTCGCAAACAGTCTACGCTTTGATCGTTCCCTGGAAGACCAGTAGTAGTTTCCGATGCACATCTGGAGGCATTCTGTAATCTGTGGACTATCTGAGTGTTGATGAAACACAGAAATTGTATCGGGATTGAATACAACAGTCACCATGTGCACTTTCCTCCATAGGAGTAATGTCTCAAACAGTCTCCGATTTGATGGTTCCCTGGAAGACCAGTAGTAGTTTCCGATGCACATATGGAGGCATTCTGTAATCTGTGGACCTTCAAAGTGTTGATGAAACACAGAAATTGCATCGGGATGGAATACAACAGTCACCATGCGCACTTTCCTCCATGGGAGTAATGTCTCAAACTGTCTATGATTTGATCGTTCCCTGGAAGACCAGTTGTAGTTTCCGATGCACATCCGGAGGCATTCTGTAATCTGTGGACTATCAGAGTGTTGATGGAACACAGAAATTGCATCGTGATTGAATGCAACAGTCACCATGCGCACTTTCCTCCATGGGAGTAATGTCTCAAACAGTATACGCTTTGATCGGTCCCTGGAAGACCAGTAGTTGTGTCCGATGCACATCTGGAGGCATACTGTAATCTGTGGACTATCAGAGTCTTGATGAAACACAGAGGTTGCATCGGGCTTGAATACAACAGTCACCGTGCGCACTTTCCTCCATAGGAGTAATGTCTCAAACAGTCTACGATTTGATCGTTCCCATGAAGACCAGTAGTAGTTTCCGATGCACATCAGATGCATTCTGTAATCTGTGGACCTTCAAAGTGTTGATGAAACACAGTAATTGCATCGGGATGGAATTCAACTGTCACCATGCGCACTTTCCTCCGTTGGAATAATGTCTCAAACAGTCTTCGCTTTGATGGTTCACTGGAAGACCAGTAGTAGTTTCCGATTCACATGTGGAGGGATTCTGTAATCTGTGGACTATCAGAGTGTTGATGAAACACAGAAATTGCATCGTGATTGAATACAACTTTCACCATGCGCACTTTCCTCCATTGGAGTAATGTCTCAAACAGTCTACGCTTTGATCGTTCCCTGGAAGTCAATGTAATAGTTTCCGATGCTCATCTGGAGGCATTCTGTAATCTGTAGACTATCAGAGTGTTGATGAAAAACAGAAACTGCATCGGGATTGAATACAACAGTCACCATGAGTACTTTCCTCCATAGGAGAATGTCTCAAACAGTCTACGCTTTGATCGTTCCCTTGAAGACCAGTAGTAGTTTCCGATGCACATCCGGAGGCATTCTGTAATCTGTGTATCTTCAAAGTGTTGATGAAACACAGAAATTGCATCGGTATGGAATACAACAGTCAACATGCGCACTTTCCTCCATGGGAGTAATTTCTCAAACAGTCTACGCCTTGATCGTTCCCTGGAAGACCAGTAGTAGTTTCCGATGCACATCTGGAGGCATTCTGTAATCTGTGGACTATCAGAGTGTTGATGAAACACAGTAATTGCATCGGGATTGAATAACATAGTCACCATGGGCACTTTCCTCCATAGGAGTAATGTCTCAGTCTTTGCTTTGATGGTTCCCTTGAAGACCAGTAGTAGTTTCCGATGCACATCTGGAGGCATACTGTAATCTGTGGACTATCAGAGTCTTGATGAAACACAGACGTTGCATCGGGCTTGAATAGAACAGTCACCGTGGGCACTTTCCTCCATAGGAGTAATGTCTCAAACAGTCTACGCTTTGATCGTTCCCATGAAGACCAGTAGTAGTTTCCGATGCACATCTGGAGGCATTCTGTAATCTCTGGACCTTCAAAGTGTTGATGAAACACAGAAATTGCATCGGGATGGAATTCAACTGTCACCATGCACACTTTCCTCCGTGGGAGTAATGTCTCAAACAGTCTTCGCTTTGATGGTTCACTGGAAGACCAGTAGTAGTTTCCGATTCACATGCTGAGGGATTCTGTAATCTGTGGACTATCAGAGTGTTGATGAAACACAGAAATTGCATCGGGATTGAATACAACTGTCACCATGCGCACTTTCCTCCATTGGAGTAATGTCTCAAACAGACTAAGCTTTGATCGTTCCCTGGAAGTCAATGTAATAGTTTCCGATGCTCATCTGGAGGCATTCTGTAATCTGTAGACTATCAGAGTGTTGATGAAACACAGAAACTGCATCGGGATTGAATACAACAGTCACCATGAGTACTTTCCTCCATAGGAGAATGTCTCAAACAGTCTACGCTTTGATCGTTCCCTGGAAGACCAGTAGTAGTTTCCGATGCACATCCGGAGGCATTCTGTAATCTGTGGATCTTCAAAGTGTTGATGAAACACAGAAATTGCATCGGTATGGAATACAACAGTCAACATGCGCACTTTCGTCCATGGGAGTAATTTCTCAAACAGTCTACGCTTTGATCGTTCCCTGGAAGACCAGTAGTAGTTTCCGATTCACATCTGGAGGCATTCTGTAATCTGTGCACTATCAGAGACTTGATGAAACACAGAAATTGCATCGGGATTGAATACAACAGTCACCATGTGCACTTTCTTCCATGGGTGTATGTCTCAAACAGTTTACGCCTTGATCGTTACCTGGAAGACCAGTAGTAGTTTCCGATGCACATCTGGAGGCATTCTGTAATCTGTGGACTATCAGAGTCTTGATGAAACACAGAAATTGCATCGGGATTGAATACAACAGTAACCATGCGCACTTTCCTCCATGGGTGTATGTCTCAAACAGTTTACGCCTTGATCGTTCCCTGGAAGACCAGTAGTAGTTTCCGATGCACATCTGGAGATATTCTGTAATCTGTGGACCTTCAAAGTGTTCATGAATCACAGAAATTGCATCGGTATGGAATACAACAGTCACCATGCGCACTTTCCTCCATGGGATTAATGTCTGAAACTGTCTACGTTTTGATCGTTCCCTGGAAGACCAGTAGTAGTTTCCGATGGACATCTGGAGGCATTCTGTAATCTGTGGACCTTCAAAGTTTTGATTAAACACAGAAATTGCATCGGGATTGAATACAACAGCCACCATGCACACTTTCCTCCATGTGAGTAATGTCTCAAACAGTCTACCCTTTGATCGTTCCCTGGAAGACCAGTAGTAGTTTCCGATGCACGTCTGGAGGCATTCTGTAATCTGTGGACTATCAGAGTGTTGATGAAACACAGAAATTGCATCTGGATGGAATACAACAGTCACCATGCGCACTTTCCTCCATGGGAGTAATGTCTCAAACTATCTACTCTACGATCTTTCCCTGGAAGACCAGTAGTAGTTTCCGATGGATATCTAGAGGCATTCTGTAATCTGTGGACCTTCAAAGTATTGATGAAACACAGAAATTGCATCGGGATTGAATACAACGGTCACCATGCGCACTTTCCTCTATGTGAGTAATGTCTCAAACAGTCTACGTTTGATCGTTCCCCGGAAGACCAATAGTGGTTTCCGATGCACATCTGGAGGCATTCTTTAATCTGTGGACTATCAGAGTCTTGATGAAACACAGAAATTGCATCAGGATTGAATACAACAGTCACCATGCGCACTTTCCTCCATGGGTGTTATGTCTCAAACTGTTTACGCTTTGATCGTTCCCTGAAAGACCAGTTGTAGTTCACGATGCACATCGGGAGGCATTCTGTAATCTGTGGACTATCAGAGTGCTGATGAAACAGAGAAATTGCATCGAGATTGAATACAACAGTCACCATGCGAGCTTTCCTCCATGTGAGAAATGTCTCAAACAGTCTACGCTTTGATCGTTCCCTGGAAAACAAGTGATAGTTTCAGATGCACATCTGGATTCATTCTGTAATCTGTGGACCATCAGAGTGTTGATGAAACACAGAAATTGCATCGGGGTTGAATACAAGAATCACCAAGCCCACTTTCCTCCATGGGAGTAATGTCGCAAACAGTCTACGCTTTGATCGTTCCCTGGAAGACCAGTAGTAATTTCCGATGCACATCTGGAGGCATTCTGTAATCTGTGGATTATCTGAGTGTTGATGAAACACAGAAATTGCATCGGGATTGAATACAACAGTCACCATGTGCACTTTCCTCTGTAGGAGTAATGTCTCAAACAGTCTCCGCTTTGATGGTTCCCTGGAAGACCAGTAGTAGTTTCCGATGCACATCTGGAGGCATTCTGTAATCTGTGGACCTTCAAAGTGTTGATGAAACACAGAAATTTCATCGGGATGGAATACAACAGTCACCATGCGCACTTTCCTCCATGGGAGTAATGTCTCAAACTGTCTACGATTTGATCGTTCCCTGGAAGACCAGTTGTAGTTTCCGATGCACATCCGGAGGCATTCTGTAATCTAAGGACTATCAGAGTGTTGGTGGAACACAGAAATTGCATCGTGATTGAATATAACAGTCACCATGCGCACTTTCCTCCATGGGAGTAATGTCTCAAACAGTCTACGCTTTGATCGTTCCCTGGAAGACCAGTAGTAATTTCCGATGCACATCTGGAGGCATACTGTAATCTGTGGACTATCAGAGTCTTGATGAAACACAGTAATTGCATCGGGATTGAACACCATAATCACCATGGGCCCTTTCCTCCATGGGTGTAATGTCTCAAACTGTCTCCGATTCGATCTTTCCCTGGAAGACCAGTAGTAGTTTCCGATGGACATCTGGAGGCATTCTGTAATATGTGGATTATCAGAGTCTTGATGAAACACAGAAATTGCATCGGGATTGAATACAACAGTCGCCATGTGCACTTTCCTCCATGTGTGTAATGTCTGAAACAGTCTACGCTTTGATCGTTCCCTGGAAGACCAGTAGTAGTTTCCGATGCACATCTGGAGGCATTCTGTAATCTGTGGACTATCAGAGTCTTGATGAAACACAGAAATTGCATCGGGATTGAATACAACAGTCACCATGTGCACTTTCCTCCATGTGTGTAATGTCTGAAACAGTCTACGCTTTGATCGTTCCCTGGAAGACCAGTAGTAGTTTCCGATGCACATCTGGAGGCATTCTGTTATTTGTGGACCTTCAAAGTGTCGATAAACACAGAAATTGCATCGGGATGGAATACAACAGTCACCATGCGCACTTTCCTCCATGGGAGTAATTTCTCAAACAGTCTACGCTTTGATCGTTCCCTGGGAGACCAGTAGCAGTTTCCGATGCACATCTGGAGGCATCCTGTAATCTGTGGACTATCGGAGTGTTGATGAAACACAGTAATTGCATCGGGATTGAATAACATAGTCACCATGGGCACTTTACTCCATAGGAGTAATGTCTCAGTCTCCGCTTTGATGGTTCCCTGCAAGACCAGTAGTAGTTTCCGATGCACATCTGGAGGCATACTGTAATCTGTGGACTATCAGAGTCTTGATGAAACACAGATGTTGCATCGGGCTTGAATAGAACAGTCACCGTGCGCACTTTCCTCCATAGGATTAATGTCTCAAACAGTCTACGCTTTGATCGTTCCCTGGAAGACCAGTAGTAGTTTCCGATTCACATGTGGAGGGATTCTGTAATCTGTGGACTATCAGAGTGTTGATGAAACACAGAAATTGCATCGGGATTGAATACAACTGTCACCATGCGCACTTTCCTCCATTGGAGTAATGTCTCAAACAGACTAAGCTTTGATCGTTCCCTGGAAGTCAATGTAATAGTTTCCGATGCTCATCTGGAGGCATTCTGTAATCTGTAGACTATCAGAGTGTTGATGAAACACAGAAACTGCATCGGGATTGAATACAACAGTCACCATGAGTACTTTCCTCCATAGGAGAATGTCTCAAACAGTCTACGCTTTGATCGTTCCCTGGAAGACCAGTAGTAGTTTCCGATGCACATCCGGAGGCATTCTGTAATCTGTGGATCTTCAAAGTGTTGATGAAACACAGAAATTGCATCGGTATGGAATACAACAGTCAACATGCGCACTTTCCTCCATGGGAGTAATTTCTCAAACAGTCTACGCTTTGATCGTTCCCTGGAAGACCAGTAGTAGTTTCCGATTCACATCTGTGGCATTCTGTAATCTGTGGACTATCAGAGACTTGATGAAACACAGAAATTGCATCGGGATTGAATACATCAGTCACCATGCGCACTTTCCTCCATGGGTGTATGTCTCAAACAGTTTACGCCTTGATCGTTACCTGGAAGACCAGTAGTAGTTTCCGATGCACATCTGGAGGCATTCTGTAATCTGTGGACTATCAGAGTCTTGATGAAACACAGAAATTGCATCGGGATTGAATACAACAGTAACCATGCGCACTTTCCTCCATGGGTGTATGTCTCAAACAGTTTACGCCTTGATCGTTCCCTGGAAGACCAGTAGTAGTTTCCGATGCACATCTGGAGATATTCTGTAATCTGTGGACCTTCAAAGTGTTCATGAATCACAGAAATTGCATCGGTATGGAATACAACAGTCACCATGCGCACTTTCCTCCATGGGATTAATGTCTGAAACTGTCTACGTTTTGATCGTTCCCTGGAAGACCAGTAGTAGTTTCCGATGGACATCTGGAGGCATTCTGTAATCTGTGGACCTTCAAAGTTTTGATGAAACACAGAAATTGCATCGGGAGTGAATACAACAGCCACCATGCGCACTTTCCTCCATGTGAGTAATGTCTCATACAGTCTACCCTTTGATCGTTCCCTGGAAGACCAGTAGTAGTTTCCGATGCACGTCTGGAGGCATTCTGTAATCTGTGGACTATCAGAGTGTTGATGAAACACAGAAATTGCATCTGGATGGAATACAACAGTCACCATGCGCACTTTCCTCCATGGGAGTAATGTCTCAAACTATCTACTCTACGATCTTTCCCTGGAAGACCAGTAGTAGTTTCCGATGGATATCTAGAGGCATTCTGTAATCTGTGGACCTTCAAAGTATTGATGAAACACAGAAATTGCATCGGGATTGAATACAACGGTCACCATGCGCACTTTCCTCTATGTGAGTAATGTCTCAAACAGTCTACGTTTGATCGTTCCCTGGAAGACCAATAGTAGTTTCCGATGCACATCTGGAGGCATTCTTTAATCTGTGGACTATCAGAGTCTTGATGAAACACAGAAATTGCATCAGGATTGAATACAACAGTCACCATGCGCACTTTCCTCCATGGGTGTTATGTCTCAAACAGTTTACGCTTTGATCGTGCCCCTGAAAGACCAGTTGTAGTTCACGATGCACATCGGGAGGCATTCTGTAATCTGTGGACTATCAGTGTGTTGATGAAACAGAGAAATTGCATCGAGATTGAATACAACAGTCACCATGCGAGCTTTCCTCCATGTGAGAAATGTCTCAAACAGTCTACGCTTTGATCGTTCCCTGGAAAACAAGTGATAGTCTCAGATGCACATCTGGATTCATTCTGTAATCTGTGGACCATCAGAGTGTTGATGAAACACAGAAATTGCATCGGGGTTGAATACAAGAATCACCAAGCCCACTTTCCTCCATGGGAGTAATGTCGCAAACAGTCTACGCTTTGATCGTTCCCTGGAAGACCAGTAGTAATTTCCGATGCACATCTGGAGGCATTCTGTAATCTGTGGACTATCTGAGTGTTGATGAAACACAGAAATGGCATCGGGATTGAATACAACAGTCACCATGTGCACTTTCCTCTGTAGGGGTAATGTCTCAAACAGTCTCCGCTTTGATGGTTCCCTGGAAGACCAGTAGTAGTTTCCGATGCACATCTGGAGGCATTCTGTAATCTGTGGACCTTCAAAGTGTTGATGAAACACAGAAGTTGCATCGGGATGGAATACAACAGTCACCATGCGCACTTTCCTCCATGGGAGTAATGTCTCAAACTGTCTACGATTTGATCGTTCCCTGGAAGACCAGTTGTAGTTTCCGATGCACATCCGGAGGCATTCTGTAATCTGTGGACTATCAGAGTGTTGATGGAACACAGAAATTGCATCGTGATTGAATACAACAGTCACCATGCGCACTTTCCTCTATGGGAGTAATGTCTCAAACAGTCTACGCTTTGATCGTTCCCTGGAAGACCAGTAGTAATTTCCGATGCACATCTGGAGGCATACTGTAATCTGTGGACTATCAGAGTCTTGATGAAACACAGTAATTGCATCGGGATTGAATACCATAGTCACCATGGGCCCTTTCCTCCATGGGTGTAATGTCTCAAACTGTCTCCGATTCGATCTTTCCCTGGAAGACCAGTAGTAGTTTCCGATGGACATCTGGAGGCATTCTGTAATCTGTAGACTATCAGAGTGTTGATGAAACACAGAAACTGCATCGGGATTGAATACAACAGTCACCATGAGTACTTTCCTCCATAGGAGAATGTCTCAAACAGTCTACGCTTTGTTCGTTCCCTTGAAGACCAGTAGTAGTTTCCGATGCACATCCGGAGGCATTCTGTAATCTGTGTATCTTCAAAGTGTTGATGAAACACAGAAATTGCATCGGTATGGAATACAACAGTCAACATGCGCACTTTCCTCCATGGGAGTAATTTCTCAAACAGTCTACGCTTTGATCGTTCCCTGGAAGACCAGTAGTAGTTTCCGATGCACATCTGGAGGCATTCTGTAATCTGTGGACTATCAGAGTGTTGATGAAACACAGTAATTGCATCGGGATTGAATAACATAGTCACCATGGGCACTTTCCTCCATAGGAGTAATGTCTCAGTCTCCGCTTTGATGGTTCCCTGGAAGACCAGTAGTAGTTTCCGATGCACATCTGGAGGCATACTGTAATCTGTGGACTATCAGAGTCTTGATGAAACACAGATGTTGCATCGGGCTTGAATAGAACAGTCACCGTGCGCACTTTCCTCCATAGGAGTAATGTCTCAAACAGTCTACGCTTTGATCGTTCCCATGAAGACCAGTAGTAGTTTCCGATGCACATCTGGAGGCATTCTGTAATCTCTGGACCTTCAAAGTGTTGATGAAACACAGAAATTGCATCGGGATGGAATTCAACTGTCACCATGCACACTTTCCTCCGTGGGAGTAATGTCTCAAACAGTCTTCGCTTTGATGGTTCACTGGAAGACCAGTAGTAGTTTCCGATTCACATGTGGAGGGATTCTGTAATCTGTGGACTATCAGAGTGTTGATGAAACACAGAAATTGCATCGGGATTGAATACAACTGTCACCATGCGCACTTTCCTCCATTGGAGTAATGTCTCAAACAGACTAAGCTTTGATCGTTCCCTGGAAGTCAATGTAATAGTTTCCGATGCTCATCTGGAGGCATTCTGTAATCTGTAGACTATCAGAGTGTTGATGAAACACAGAAACTGCATCGGGATTGAATACAACAGTCACCATGAGTACTTTCCTCCATAGGAGAATGTCTCAAACAGTCTACGCTTTGTTCGTTCCCTTGAAGACCAGTAGTAGTTTCCGATTCACATCCGGAGGCATTCTGTAATCTGTGTATCTTCAAAGTGTTGATGAAACACAGAAATTGCATCGGTATGGAATACAACAGTCAACATGCGCACTTTCCTCCATGGGAGTAATTTCTCAAACAGTCTACGCTTTGATCGTTCCCTGGAAGACCAGTAGTAGTTTCCGATGCTCATCTGGAGGCATTCTGTAATCTGTGGACTATCAGAGTGTTGATGAAACACAGTAATTGCATCGGGATTGAATAACATAGTCACCATGGGCACTTTCCTCCATAGGAGTAATGTCTCAGTCTCCGCTTTGATGGTTCCCTGGAAGACCAGTAGTAGTTTCCGATGCACATCTGGAGGCATACTGTAATCTGTGGACTATCAGAGTCTTGATGAAACACAGATGTTGCATCGGGATTGAATAGAACAGTCACCGTGCGCACTTTCCTCCATAGGAGTAATGTCTCAAACAGTCTACGCTTTGATCGTTCCCATGAAGACCAGTAGTAGTTTCCGATGCACATCTGGAGGCATTCTGTAATCTCTGGACCTTCAAAGTGTTGATGAAACACAGAAATTGCATCGGGATGGAATTAAACTGTCACCATGCACAATTTCCTCCGTGGGAGTAATGTCTCAAACAGTCTTCGCTTTGATGGTTCTCTGGAAGACCAGTAGTAGTTTCCGATTCACATGTGGAGGGATTCTGTAATCTGTGGACTATCAGAGTGTTGATGAAACACAGAAATTGCATCGGGATTGAATACAACTGTCACCATGCGCACTTTCCTCCATTGGAGTAATGTCTCAAACAGACTAAGCTTTGATCGTTCCCTGGAAGTCAATGTAATAGTTTCCGATGCTCATCTGGAGGCATTCTGTAATCTGTAGACTATCAGAGTGTTGATGAAACACAGAAACTGCATCGGGATTGAATACAACAGTCACCATGAGTACTTTCCTCCATAGGAGAATGTCTCAAACAGTCTACGCTTTGTTCGTTCCCTTGAAGACCAGTAGTAGTTTCCGATGCACATCCGGAGGCATTCTGTAATCTGTGTATCTTCAAAGTGTTGATGAAACACAGAAATTGCATCGGTATGGAATACAACAGTCAACATGCGCACTTTCCTCCATGGGAGTAATTTCTCAAACAGTCTACGCTTTGATCGTTCCCTGGAAGACCAGTAGTAGTTTCCGATGCACATCTGGAGGCATTCTGTAATCTGTGGACTATCAGAGTGTTGATGAAACACAGTAATTGCATCGGGATTGAATAACATAGTCACAATGGGCACTTTCCTCCATAGGAGTAATGTCTCAGTCTCCGCTTTGATGGTTCCCTGGAAGACCAGTAGTAGTTTCCGATGCACATCTGGAGGCATACTCTAATCTGTGGACTATCAGAGTCTTGATGAAACACAGATGTTGCATCGGGCTTGAATAGAACAGTCACCGTGCGCACTTTCCTCCATAGGAGTAATGTCTCAAACAGTCTACGCTTTGATCGTTCCCATGAAGACCAGTAGTAGTTTCCGATGCACATCTGGAGGCATTCTGTAATCTCTGGACCTTCAAAGTGTTGATGAAACACAGAAATTGCATCGGGATGGAATTCAACTGTCACCATGCACACTTTCCTCCGTGGGAGTAATGTCTCAAACAGTCTTCGCTTTGATGGTTCACTGGAAGACCAGTAGTAGTTTCCGATTCACATGTGGAGGGATTCTGTAATCTGTGGACTATCAGAGTGTTGATGATACACAGAAATTGCATCGGGATTGAATACAACTGTCACCATGCGCACTTTCCTCCATTGGAGTAATGTCTCAAACAGACTAAGCTTTGATCGTTCCCTGGAAGTCAATGTAATAGTTTCCGATGCTCATCTGGAGGCATTCTGTAATCTGTAGACTATCAGAGTGTTGATGAAACACAGAAACTGCATCGGGATTGAATACAACAGTCACCATGAGTACTTTCCTCCATAGGAGAATGTCTCAAACAGTCTACGCTTTGTTCGTTCCCTTGAAGACCAGTAGTAGTTTCCGATTCACATCCGGAGGCATTCTGTAATCTGTGTATCTTCAAAGTGTTGATGAAACACAGAAATTGCATCGGTATGGAATACAACAGTCAACATGCGCACTTTCCTCCATGGGAGTAATTTCTCAAACAGTCTACGCTTTGATCGTTCCCTGGAAGACCAGTAGTAGTTTCCGATGCTCATCTGGAGGCATTCTGTAATCTGTGGACTATCAGAGTGTTGATGAAACACAGTAATTGCATCGGGATTGAATAACATAGTCACCATGAGCACTTTCCTCCATAGGAGTAATGTCTCAGTCTCCGCTTTGATGGTTCCCTGGAAGACCAGTAGTAGTTTCCGATGCACATCTGGAGGCATACTGTAATCTGTGGACTATCAGAGTCTTGATGAAACACAGATGTTGCATCGGGCTTGAATAGAACAGTCACCGTGCGCACTTTCCTCCATAGGAGTAATGTCTCAAACAGTCTACGCTTTGATCGTTCCCATGAAGACCAGTAGTAGTTTCCGATGCACATCTGGAGGCATTCTGTAATCTCTGGACCTTCAAAGTGTTGATGAAACACAGAAATTGCATCGGGATGGAATTAAACTGTCACCATGCACAATTTCCTCCGTGGGAGTAATGTCTCAAACAGTCTTCGCTTTGATGGTTCTCTGGAAGACCAGTAGTAGTTTCCGATTCACATGTGGAGGGATTCTGTAATCTGTGGACTATCAGAGTGTTGATGAAACACAGAAATTGCATCGGGATTGAATACAACTGTCACCATGCGCACTTTCCTCCATTGGAGTAATGTCTCAAACAGACTAAGCTTTGATCGTTCCCTGGAAGTCAATGTAATTGTTTCCGATGCTCATCTGGAGGCATTCTGTAATCTGTAAACAATCAGAGTGTTGATGAAACACAGAAACTGCATCGGGATTGAATACAACAGTCACCATGAGTACTTTCCTCCATAGGAGAATGTCTCAAACACTCTACGCTTTGATCGTTCCCTGGAAGACCAGTAGTAGTTTCCGATGCACATCTGGAGGCATTCTGTAATCTGTGGATCTTCAAAGTGTTGATGAAACACAGAAATTGCATCGGCATGGAATACAACAGTCAACATGCGCACTTTCCTCCATGGGAGTAATTTCTCAAACAGTCTACGCTTTGATCGTTCCCTGGAAGACCAGTAGTAGTTTCCGATTCACATCTGGAGGCATTCTGTAATCTGTGGACTATCAGAGACTTGATGAAACACAGAAATTGCATCGGGATTGAATACAACAGTCACCATGCGCACTTTCCTCCATGGGTGTATTTCTCAAACAGTTTACGCCTTGATCGTTACCTGGAAGACCAGTAGTAGTTTCCGATGCACATCTGGAGATATTCTGTAATCTGTGGACCTTCAAAGTGTTCATGAATCACAGAAATTGCATCGGTATGGAATACAACAGTCACCATGCGCACTTTCCTCCATGGGATTAATGTCTGAAACTGTCTACGTTTTGATCGTTCCCTGGAAGACCAGTAGTAGTTTCCGATGGACATCTGGAGGCATTCTGTAATCTGTGGACCACAAAGTTTTGATGAAACACAGAAATTGCATCGGGATTGAATACAACAGCCACCATGCGCACTTTCCTCCATGTGAGTAATGTCTCAAACAGTGTACCCTTTGATCGTTCCCTGGAAGACCAGTAGTAGTTTCCGATGCACGTCTGGAGGCATTCTGTAATCTGTGGACTATCAGAGTGTTGATGAAACACAGGAATTGCATCTGGATGGAATACAACAGTCACCATGCGCACTTTCCTCCATGGGAGTAATGTCTCAAACTATCTACTCTACGATCTTTCCCTGGAAGACCAGTAGTAGTTTCCGATGGATGTCTAGAGGCATTCTGTAATCTGTGGACCTTCAAAGTATTGATGAAACACAGAAATTGCATCGGGATTGAATACAACGGTCACCATGCGCACTTTCCTCTATGTGAGTAATGTCTCAAACAGTCTACGTTTGATCGTTCCCTGGAAGACCAATAGTAGTTTCCGATGCACATCTGGAGGCATTCTTTAATCTGTGGACTATCAGAGTCTTGATGAAACACAGAAATTGCATCGTGATTGAATACAACAGTCACCATGCGCACTTTCCTCCATGGGAGTAATGTCTCAAACAGTCTACGCTTTGATCGTTCCCTGGAAAACAAGTGATAGTTTCAGATGCACATCTGGATTCATTCTGTAATCTGTGGACCATCAGAGTGTTGATGAAACACAGAAATTGCATCGGGGTTGAATACAAGAATCACCAAGCCCACTTTCCTCCATGGGAGTAATGTCGCAAACAGTCTACGCTTTGATCGTTCCCTGGAAGACCAGTAGTAATTTCCGATGCACATCTGGAGGCATTGTGTAATCTGTGGACTATCTGAGTGTCGATGAAACACAGAAATTGCATCGGGATTGAATACAACAGTCACCATGTGCACTTTCCTCTGTAGGAGTAATGTCTCAAACAGTCTCCGCTTTGATGGTTCCCTGGAAGACCAGTAGTAGTTTCCGATGCACATCTGGAGGCATTCTGTAATCTGTGGACCTTCAAAGTGTTGATGAAACACAGAAATTGCATCGGGATGGAATACAACAGTCACCATGCGCACTTTCCTCCATGGGAGTAATGTCTCAAACTGTCTACGATTTGATCGTTCCCTTGAAGACCAGTTGTAGTTTCCGATGCACATCCGGAGGCATTCTGTAATCTGTGGACTATCAGAGAGTTGATGGAACACAGAAGTTGCATCGTGATTGAATACAACAGTCACCATGCGCACTTTCCTCCATGGGAGTAATGTCTCAAACAGTCTACGCTTTGATCGTTCCCTGGAAGACCAGTAGTAATTTCCGATGCACATCTGGAGGCATACTGTAATCTGTGGACTATCAGAGTCTTGATGAAACACAGTAATTGCATCGGGATTGAATACCATAGTCACCATGGGCCCTTTCCTCCATGGGTGTAATGTCTCAAACTGTCTCCGATTCGATCTTTCCCTGGAAGACCAGTAGTAGTTTCCGATGGACATCTGGAGGCATTCTGTAATCTGTGGACTATCAGAGTCTTGATGAAACACAGAAATTGCATCGGGATTGAATACAACAGTTACCATGCGCTCTTTCCTCCATGGGTGTAATGTCTCGAACAGTTAATGCTTTGATCGTACCCTGGAAGACCAGTAGTAGCTTCCGATGCACGTCTATAGGCATTCTTTAAACTGTGGACTATCAGAGTCTTGATGAAACACAGAAATTGCATCGGGATTGAATACAACAGTCACCATGCGCACTTTCCTCCATGGGTGTAATGTCTCGAACAGTTAATGCTTTGATCGTTCCCTGGAAGACCAGTAGTAGTTTCCGATGCACATCTGGAGGCATTCTGTAATCTGTGGACTATCAGAGTCTTGATGAAACACAGAAATTGCATCGGGATTGAATACAACAGTCACCATGCGCACTTTCCTCCATGGGTGTAATGTCTCGAACAGTTAATGTTTTGATCGATCCCTGGAAGACCAGTAGTAGTTTCCGATGGACATCTGGAGGCATTCTGTAATCTGTGGATCTTCAAAGTGTTGATGACACACAGAAATTGCATCGGGACTGAATACAACAGTCACCATGTGAACTTTCCTCCATGTGTGTAATGTCTGAAACAGTCTACGCTTTGATCGTTCCCTGGAAGACCAGTAGTAGTTTCCGATGCACATCTGGAGGCATTCTGTTATCTGTGGACCTTCAAAGTGTCGATAAACACAGAAATTGCATCGGGATGGAATACAACAGTCACCATGCGCACTTTCCTCCATGGGAGTAATGTCTCAAACTGTCAACGC
Organism: Schistocerca gregaria; assembly: GCF_023897955.1. Taxonomy (NCBI): domain Eukaryota; kingdom Metazoa; phylum Arthropoda; class Insecta; order Orthoptera; family Acrididae; genus Schistocerca; species Schistocerca gregaria. The sequence goes on along the minus strand of NC_064929.1, from coordinate 101,410,037 downwards.
TTTGATCGTTCCCTGGAAGACCAGTAGTAGTTTCCGATGCACATCTGGATTCATTCTGTAATCTGTGGACTATCAGAGTGTTCATGAAACACAGAAATTGCATCGGGATTGAATAGAACAGTCACAATGCGCACTTTCCTCCATGGGAGTAATGTCTGAAACAGTCTATGCCTTGATTGTTCCCTGGAAGACCAGTTGTAGTTCACGATGCACATCGGGAGGCATTCTGTAATCTGTGGACTATCAGAGTGTTGATGAAACAGAGAAATTGCATCGAGATTGAATACAACAGTCACCATGCGAGCTTTCCTCCATGTGAGTAATGTCTCAAATAGTCTACGCTTTGATCGTTCCCTGGAAGACAAGTAGTAGTTTCAGATGCACATCTGGATTCATTCTGTAATCTGTGGACCATCAGAGTGTTGATGAAACACAGAAATTGCATCGGGGTTGAATACAAGAACCACCATGCCCACTTTTCTCCATGGGAGTAATGTCGCAAACAGTCTACGCTTTGATCGTTCCCAGGAAGACCAGTAGTAGTTTCCGATGCACATGTGGAGGCATTCTGTAACCTGTGGACAATCTGAGTGTTGATGAAACACAGAAATTGCATCGGGATTGAATACCACAGTCACCATGTGCACTTTCCTCCATAGGAGTAATGTCTCAGTCTCCGCTTTGATGGTTCCCTGGAAGACCAGTAGTAGTTTCCGATGCACATCTGGAGGCATTCTGTAATCTGTGGACCTTCAAAGTGTTGATGAATCACAGAAATTGCATCGGGATGGAATACAACAGTCACCATGCGCACTTTCCTCCATGGGAGTAATGTCTCAAACAGTCTACGCTTTGATCGTTCCCATGAAGACCAGTAGTAGTTTCCAATGCACATCTGGAGGCTTTCTGTAATCTGTGGACCTTCAAAGTGCTGATGATACACAGAAATTGCATCGGGATGGAATTCAACTGTCATCATGCGCACTTTCCTCCGTGGGAGTAATGTCTCAAACAGTCTTCGCTTTGATGGTTCACTGGAAGACCAGTAGGAGTTTCCGATTCACATGTGGAGGGATTCTGTAATCTGTGGACTATCAGAGTGTTGATGAAACACAGAAATTGCATCGGGATTGAATACAACTGTCACCATGCGCACTTTCCTCCATTGGAGTAATGTCTCAAACTGTCAACGCTTTGATCGTTCCCTGGAAGACCAGTAGTAGTTTCCGATGCACATGTGGAGGCATTCTGTAATCTGTGGACAATCTGAGTGTTGATGAAACACAGAAATTGCATCGTGATTGAATACAACAGTCACCATGCGCACTTTCCTCCATGGGAGTAATGTCTGAAACAGTCTACGCTTTGATCGTTCCCATGAAGACCAGTAGTAGTTTCCAATGCACATCTGGAGGCATTCTGTAATCTGTGGACCTTCAAAGTGCTGATGATACACAGAAATTGCATCGGGATGGAATTCAACTGTCACCATGCGCACTTTCCTCCGTGGGAGTAATGTCTCAAACAGTCTTCGCTTTGATGGTTCACTGGAAGACCAGTAGGAGTTTCCGATTCACATGTGGAGGGATTCTGTAATCTGTGGACTATCAGAGTGTTGATAGAACACAGAAATTCCATCGGGATTGAATACAACTGTCACCATGCGCACTTTCCTCCATTGGAGTAATGTCTCAAACAGTCTACGCTTTGATCGTTCCCTGGAAGTCAATGTAATAGTTTCCGATGCTCATCTGGAGGCATTCTGTAATCTTTAGACTATCAGAGTGTTGATGAAACATAGAAACTGCATCGGGATTGAATACAACAGTCACCATGAGTACTTTCCTCCATAGGAGAATGTCTAAAACAGTCTAAGCTTTGATCGTTCCCTGGAAGACCAGTAGTAGTTTCCGATGCACATCTGGAGGCATTCTGTTATCTGTGGACCTTCAAAGTGTCGATAAACACAGAAATTGCATCGGGATGGAATACAACAGTCACCATGCGCACTTTCCTCTATGGGAGTAATGTCTCAAACTGTCAACGCTTTGATCGTTCCCTGGAAGACCAGTAGTAGTTTCCGATGCACATCTTGATTCATTCTGTAATCTGTGGACTATCAGCGTGTTCATGAAACACAGAAATTGCATCGGGATTGAATAGAACAGTCACAATGCGCACTTTCCTCCATGGGAGTAATGTCTGAAACAGTCTATGCCTTGATTGTTCCCTGGAAGACCAGTTGTAGTTCACGATGCACATCGGGAGGCATTCTGTAATCTGTGGACTATCAGAGTGTTGATGAAACAGAGAAATTGCATCGAGATTGAATACAACAGTCACCATGCGAGCTTTCCTCCATGTGAGTAATGTCTCAAATAGTCTACGCTTTGATCGTTCCCTGGAAGACAAGTAGTAGTTTCAGATGCACATCTGGATTCATTCTGTAATCTGTGGACCATCAGAGTGTTGATGAAACACAGAAATTGCATCGGGGTTGAACACAAGAACCACCATGCCCACTTTTCTCCATGGGAGTAATGTCGCAAACAGTCTACGCTTTGATCGTTCCCTGGAAGACCAGTAGTAGTTTCCGATGCACATGTGGATGCATTCTGTATTCTGTGGACAATCTGAGTGTTGATGAAACACAGAAATTGCATCGGGATTGAATACCACAGTCACCATGTGCACTTTCCTCCATAGGAGTTATGTCTCAGTCTCCGCTTTGATGGTTCCCTGGAAGACCAGTAGTAGTTTCCGATGCACATCTGGAGGCATTCTGTAATCTGTGGACCTTCAAAGTGTTGATGAATCACAGAAATTGCATCGGGATGGAATACAACAGTCACCATGCGCACTTTCCTCCATGGGAGTAATGTCTCAAACTGTCAACGCTTTGATCGTTCCCTGGAAGACCAGTAGTAGTTTCCGATGCACATCTGGATTCATTCTGTAATCTGTGGACTATCAGAGTGTTCATGAAACACAGAAATTGCATCGGGATTGAATAGAACAGTCACAATGCGCACTTTCCTCCATGGGAGTAATGTCTGAAACAGTCTACGCTTCGATCGTTCCCTGGAAGACCAGTAGTAATTTCCGATGCACATCTGGAGGCATACTGTAATCTGTGGACTATCAGAGTCTTGATGAAACACAGTAATTGCATCGGGATTGAATACCATAGTCACCATTGGCCCTTTCCTCCATGGGTGTAATGTCTCAAACTGTCTCCGATTCGATCTTTCCCTGGAAGACCAGTAGTAGTTTCCGATGGACATCTGGAGGCATTCTGTAATCTGTGGACTATCAGAGTCTTGATGAAACACAGAAATTGCATCGGGATTGAATACAACAGTTACCATGCGCTCTTTCCTCCATGGGTGTAATGTCTCGAACAGTTAATGCTTTGATCGTTCCCTGGAAGACCAGTAGTAGTTTCCGATGCACATCTATAGGCAGTCTTTAATCTGTGGACTATCAGAGTCTTGATGAAACACAGAAATTGCATCGGGATTGAATACAACAGTCACCATGCGCACTTTCCTCCATGGGTGTAATGTCTCGAGTAGTTAATGCTTTGATCGTTCCCTGGAAGACCAGTAGTAGTTTCCGATGCACATCTGGAGGCATTCTGTAATCTGTGGACTATCAGAGTCTTGATGAAACACAGAAATTGCATCGGGATTGAATACAACAGTCACCATGCGCACTTTCCTCCATGGGTGTAATGTCTCGAACAGTTAATGCTTTGATCGTTCCCTGGAAGACCAGTAGTAGTTTCCGATGGACATCTGGAGGCATTCTGTAATCTGTGGATCTTCAAAGTGTTGATGACACACAGAAATTGCATCGGGACTGAATACAACAGTCACCATGTGCACTTTCCTCCAGGTGTGTAATGTATGAAACAGTCTACGCTTTGATCGTTCCCTGGAAGACCAGTAGTAGTTTCCGATGCACGTCTGGAGGCATTCTGTTATCTGTGGACCTTCAAAGTGTCGATAAACACAGAAATTGCATCGGGATGGAATACAACAGTCACCATGCGCACTTTCCTCCATGGGAGTAATGTCTCAAACTGTCAACGCTTTGATCGTTCCCTGGAAGACCAGTAGTAGTTTCCGATGCACATCTGGATTCATTCTGTAATCTGTGGACTATCAGAGCGTTCATGAAACACAGAAATTGCATCGGGATTGAATAGAACAGTCACAATGCGCACTTTCCTCCATGGGAGTAATGTCTGAAACAGTCTATGCCTTGATTGTTCCCTGGAAGACCAGTTTTAGTTCACGATGCACATCGGGAGGCATTCTGTAATCTGTGGACTATCAGAGTGTTGATGAAACAGAGAAATTGCATCGAGATTGAATACAACAGTCACCATGCGATCTTTCCTCCATGTGAGTAATGTCTCAAATAGTCTACGCTTTGATCGTTCCCTGGAAGACAAGTAGTAGTTTCAGATGCACATCTGGATTCATTCTGTAATCTGTGGACCATCAGAGTGTTGATGATACACAGAAATTGCATCGGGGTTGAATACAAGAACCACCATGCCCACTTTTCTCCATGGGAGTAATTGCGCAAACAGTCTACGCTTTGATCGTTCCCTGGAAGACCAGTAGTAGTTTCCGATGCACATGTGGAGGCATTCTGTAATCTGTGGACAATCTGATTGTTGATGAAACCAGAAATTGCATCGGGATTGAATACCACAGTCACCATGTGCACTTTCCTCCATAGGAGTTATGTCTCAGTCTCCGCTTTGATGGTTCCCTGGAAGACCAGTAGTAGTTTCCGATGCACATCTGGAGGCATTCTGTAATCTGTGGACCTTCAATGTGTTGATGAATCACAGAAATTGCATCGGGATGGAATACTACAGTCACCATGCGCACTTTCCTCCATGGGAGTAATGTCTTAAACAGTCTACGCTTTGATCGTTCCCATGAAGACCAGTAGTGGTTTCCAATGCACATCTGGAGGCATTCTGTAATCTGTGGACCTTCAAAGTGCTGATGATACACAGAAATTGCATCGGGATGGAATTCAACTGCCACCATGCGCACTTTCCTCCGTGGGAGTAATGTCTCAAACAGTCTTCGCTTTGATGGTTCACTGGAAGACCAGTAGGAGTTTCCGATTCACATGTGGAGGGATTCTGTAATCTGTGGACTATCAGAGTGTTGATGAAACACAGAAATTGCATCGGGATTGAATACAACTGTCACCATGCGCACTTTCCTCCATTGGAGAAATGTCTCAAACTGTCAACGCTTTGATCGTTCCCTGGAAGACCAGTAGTAGTTTCCGATGCACATGTGGAGGCATTCTGTAATCTGTGGACAATCTGAGTGTTGATGAAACACAGAAATTGCATCGTGATTGAATACAACAGTCACCATGCGCACTTTCCTCCATGGGAGTAATGTCTCAAACAGTCTACGCTTTGATCGTTCCCATGAAGACCAGTAGTAGTTTCCAATGCACATCTGGAGGCATTCTGTAATCTGTGGACCTTCAAAGTGCTGATGATACACAGAAATTGCATCGGGATGGAATTCAACTGTCACCATGCGCACTTTCCTCCGTGGGAGTAATGTCTCAAACAGTCTTCGCTTTGATGGTTCACTGGAAGACCAGTAGGAGTTTCCGATTCACATGTGGAGGGATTCTGTAATCTGTGGACTATCAGAGTGTTGATGAAACACAGAAATTGCATCGGGATTGAATACAACTGTCACCATGCGCACTTTCCTCCATTGGAGTAATGTCTCAAACAGTCTACGCTTTGATCGTTCCCTGGAAGTCAATTTAATAGTTTCCGATGCTCATCTGGAATCATTCTGTAATCTTTAGACTATCAGAGTGTTGATGAAACATAGAAACTGCATCGGGATTGAATACAACAGTCACCATGAGTACTTTCCTCCATAGGAGAATGTCTAAAACAGTCTAAGCTTTGATCGTTCCCTGGAAGACCAGTAGTAGTTTCCGATGCACATCTGGAGGCATTCTGTTATCTGTGGACCTTCAAAGTGTCGATAAACACAGAAATTGCATCGGGATGGAATACAACAGTCACCATGCGCACTTTCCTCCATGGGAGTAATGTCTCAAACTGTCAACGCTTTGATCGTTCCCTGGAAGACCAGTAGTAGTTTCCGATGCACATCTTGATTCATTCTGTAATCTGTGGACTATCAGCGTGTTCATGAAACACAGAAATTGCATCGGGATTGAATAGAACAGTCACAATGCGCACTTTCCTCCATGGGAGTAATGTCTGAAACCGCCTATGCCTTGATTGTTCCCTGGACGACCAGTTGTAGTTCACGATGCACATCGGGAGGCATTCTGTAATCTGTGGACTATCAGAGTGTTGATGAAACAGAGAAATTGCATCGAGATTGAATACAACAGTCACCATGCGAGCTTTCCTCCATGTGAGTAATGTCTCAAATAGTCTACGCTTTGATCGTTCCCTGGAAGACAAGTAGTAGTTTCAGATGCACATCTGGATTCATTCTGTAATCTGTGGACCATCAGAGTGTTGATGAAACACAGAAATTGCATCGGGGTTGAATACAAGAACCACCATGCCCACTTTTCTCCATGGGAGTATTGTCGCAAACAGTCTACGCTTTGATCGTTCCCTGGAAGACCAGTAGTAGTTTCCGATGCACATGTGGAGGCATTCTGTAATCTGTGGACAATCTGAGTGTTGATGAAACACAGAAATTGCATCGGGATTGAATACCACAGTCACCATGTGCACTTTCCTCCATAGGAGTTATGTCTCAGTCTCCGCTTTGATGGTTCCCTGGAAGACCAGTAGTAGTTTCCGATGCACATCTGGAGGCATTCTGTAATCTGTGGACCTTCAAAGTGTTGATGAATCACAGAAATTGCATCGGGATGGAATACAACAGTCACCATGCGCACTTTCCTCCATGGGAGTAATGTCTCAAACTGTCTACGATTTGATCGTTCCCTGGAAGACCAGTTGTAGTTTCCGATGCACATCCGGAGTCATTCTGTAATCTGTGGAATATCAGAGTGTTGATGGAACACAGAAACTGCATCGTGATTGAATACAACAGTCACCATGCGCACTTTCCTCCATGGGAGTAATGTCTCAAACAGTCTACGCTTTGATCGTTCCCATGAAGACCAGTAGTAGTTTCCAATGCACATCTGGAGGCATTCTGTAATCTGTGGACCTTCAAAGTGCTGATGAAACACAGAAATTGCATCGGGATGGAATTCAACTGTCACCATGCGCACTTTCCTCCGTGGGAGTAATGTCTCAAACAGTCTTCGCTTTGATGGTTCACTGGAAGACCAGTAGGAGTTTCCGATTCACATGTGGAGGGATTCTGTAATCTGTGGACTATCAGAGTGTTGATGAAACACAGAAATTGCATCGGGATTGAATACAACAGTAACCATGCGCACGTTCTTCCATGGGTGTATGTCTCAAACAGTTTACGCCTTGATCGTTCCCTGGAAGACCAGTAGTAGTTTCCGATGCACATCTGGAGGCATTCTGTAATCTGTGGACCTTCAAAGTGTTGATAAAACACAGAAATTGTATCGGGATGGAATACAACAGTCACCATGCGCACTTTCCTCCATGGGAGTAATGTCTCAAACTGTCTACGATTTGATCGTTCCCTGGAAGACCAGTTGTAGTTTCCGATGCACATCCGGAGGCAATCTGTAATCTGTGGACTATCAGAGTGTTGATGAAACACAGAAATTGCATCGGGATTGAATACAACAGTCACCATGCGCACTTTCCTCCATGGGAGTAATGACTCAAACTGTCTACGCTTCGATCTTTCTCTGGAAGACCAGTAGTAGTTTCCGATGGACATCTGGAGGCATTCTGTAATCTGTGGACCTTCAAAGTGTTGATGACACACAGAAATTGCATCGGGATTGAATACAACAGTCACCATGTGCACTTTCCTCCATGTGAGTAATGTTTCAAACAGTCTACGCTTTGATCGTTCCCTGGAAGACCAATAGTAGTTTCCGATGCACATCTGGAGGCATTCTTTAATGTGTGGACTATCAGAATCTTGATGAAACACAGAAATTGCATCGGGATTGAATACAACAGTCACCATGCGCACTTTCCTCCATGGGTGTTATGTCTCAAACAGTTTACGCTTTGATCGTTCCCTGGAAGACCAGTAGTAGCTTCCGATGCACATCTGGAGGCATTTTGTAATCTGTGGACTATCAGAGTGTTGATGAAACACAGAAATTGCATCTGGATGGAATACAACAGTCACCATGCGCACTTTCCTCCATGGGAGTAATGTCTCAAACTATCTACTCTTCGATCTTTCCCTGGAAGACCAGTAGTAGTTTCCGATGGATATCTAGAGGCATTCTGTAATCTGTGGAACTTCAAAGTATTGATGAAACACAGAAATTGCATCGGAATTGAATACAACAGTCACCATGTGCACTTTCCTCCATGTGAGTGAAGTCTCAAACAGTCTAGCCTTTGATCGTTCCCTGGAAGACCAATAGTAGTTTCCGATGCACATCTGGAGGCATTCTTTAATCTGTGGACTATCAGAGTCTTGATGAAACACAGAAATTGCATCGGGATTGAATACAACAGTCTCCATGCGCACTTTCCTCCATGGGTGTTATGTCTCAAACAGTTTACGCTTTGATCGATCCCTGGAAGACCAATAGTAGTTTACGATGCACATCTAGAGGCATTCTTTAATGTGTGGACTATCAGAATCTTGATGAAACACAGAAATTGCATCGGGATTGAATACAACAGTCACCATGTGCACTTTCCTCCATAGGAGTAATGTCTCAAACAGTCTCCGCTTTGATGGTTCCCTGGAAAACCAGTAGTAGTTTCCGATGCACATCTGAGGCATTCTGTAATCTGTGGACCTTCAAAGTGTTGATGAAACACAGAAATTGTATCGGGATGGAATACAACAGTCACCATGCGCACTTTCCTCCATGGGAGTAATGTCTCAAACTGTCTACGATTTGATCGTTCCCTGGAAGACCAGTTGTAGTTTCCGATGCACATCCGGAGGCATGCTGTAATCTGTGGACTATCAGAGTGTTGATGGAACACAGATATTGCATCGTAATTGAATACAACAGTAACCATGCGCACTTTCCTCCATGGGAGTAATATCTCAAACAGTCTACGCTTTGATCGTTCCCTGGAAGACCAGTAGTAGTTTCCGATGCACATCTGGAGGCATACTGTAATCTGTGGACTAGCAGAGTCTTGATGAAACACAGAAGATGCATCGGGCTTGAATACAACAGTCACCGTGCGCACTTTCCTCCATAGGAGTAATGTCTCAAACAGTCTACGCTTTGATCGTTCCCATGAAGACCAGTAGTAGTTTCCGATGCACATCTGGAGGCATTCTGTAATCTGTGGACCTTCAAAGTGTTGATGAAACACAGAAACTGCATCGGGATGGAATTCAACTGTCACCATGCGCACTTTCCACCATGGGTGTATGTCTCAAACAGTTTACGCCTTGATCGTTCCCTGGAAGACCAGTAGTAGTTTCCGATGCACATCTGGAGGCATTCTGTAATCTGTGGACTATCAGAGTCTTGATGAAACACAGATATTGCATCGGGATTGAATACAACAGTAACCATGCGCACTTTCCTCCATGGGTGTATGTCTCAAACAGTTTACGCCTTGATCGTTCCCTGGAAGACCAGTTGTAGTTTCCGATGCACATCTGGAGATATTCTGTAATCTGTGGACCTTCCAAATGTTGATGAAACACAGAAATTGCATCTGGATGGAATACAACAGTCACCATGCGCACTTTCCTCCGTGGGAGTAATGTCTCAAACTGTCTAGGCTTTGATCGTTCCCTGGAAGACAAGTAGTAGTTTCCGATGCACATCTTGAGGCATTCTGTAATCTGTGGACAGTCAGACTGTTGATGAAACAAAGAAACTGCATCGGGGTTGAATACAACAGTCACCATGAGTACTTTCCTCCATAGGAGTAATGTCTCAAACAGTCTACGATTTGATCGTTCCCTGGAAGACCAGTAGTAGTTTCCGATGCACATCTGGAGGCATTCTGTAATCTGTGGATCTTCAAAGTGTTCATGAATCACAGAAATTGCATCTGGATGGAATACAACAGTCACCATGCGCACTTTCCTCCATGGGAGTAATGTCTCAAACTATATACTCTTCGATCTTTCCCTGGAAGACCAGTAGTAGTTTCCGATGGATATCTAGAGGCATTCTGTAATCTGTGGACCTTCAAAGTATTGATGAAACACAGAAATTGCATCGGGATTGAATACAACAGCCACCATGCGCACTTTCCTCCATGTGAGTAATGTCTCAAACAGTCTACGCTTTGATCGTTCCCTGGAAGACCAGTAGTAGTTTCCGATGCACATCTGGAGGCATTCTGTAATCTGTGGACTATCAGAGTGTTGATGAAACACAGAAATTGCATCGGGATTGAATACAACAGTCACCATGCGCACTTTCCTCCATGGGAGTAATGTCTCAATCTGTCTACGCCTCGATCTTTCTCTGGAAGACCAGTAGTAGTTTCCGATGGACATCTGGAAGCATTCTGTAATCTGTGGACCTTCAAAGTGTTGATGACACACAGAAATTGCATCGGGATTGAATACAACAGTCACCATGTGCACTTTCCTCCATGTGAGTAATGTCTCAAACAGTCTACGCTTTGATCGTTCCCTGGAAGACCAATAGTAGTTTCCGATGCACATCTGGAGGCATTCTTTAATCTGTGGACTATCAGAGTCTTGATGAAACACAGAAATTGCATCGGGATTGAATACAACAGTCACCATGCGCACTTTCCTCCATGGGTGTTATGTCTCAAAGAGTTTACGCTTTGATCGTTCCCTGGAAGACCAGTAGTAGCTTCCGATGCACATCTGGAGGCATTCTGTAATCTGTGGACCTTCAAAGTGTTGGTGAAACACATATATTGCATCGGGAAGGATTACAACAGTCACCATGCGCACTTTTCTCCGTGGGAGTAATGTCTCAAACTGTCTACGCTTCGATCTTTCCCTGGAAGACCAGTAGTAGTTTCCGATGGACATCTGGAGGCATTCTGTAACTGTGGATCTTCAAAGTGTTGATGACACACAGAAATTGCATCGGGATTGAATACAACAGTCACCATGTGCACTTTTCCCCATGTGTGTGATGTCTCAAACAGTCTACGATTTGATCGTTCCCTGGAAGATCAGTAGTAGTTTCCGATGGACATCTGGAGGCATTCTGTAATCTGTGGACCTTCAAAGTTTTGATGAAACACAGAAATTGCATCGGGATTGGATACAACAGTCACCATGCGCACTTTCCTCCATGTGAGTAATGTCTCAAACAGTCTACCCTTTGATCGGTCCCTGGAAGACCGGTAGTAGTTTCCGATGCACGTCTGGAGGCATTCTGTAATCTGTGGACTATCAGAGTGTTGATGAAACACAGAAATTGCATCTGGATGGAATACAACAGTCACCATGCGCACTTTCCTCCATGGGAGTAATGTCTCAAACTATCTACTCTTCGATCTTTCCCTGGAAGACCAGTAGTAGTTTCCGATGGATATCTAGAGGCATTCTGTAATCTGTGGACCTTCAAAGTATTGATGAAACACAGAAATTGCATCGGGATTGAATACAACAGTCACCATATGCACTTTCCTCCATGTGAGTAATGTCTCAAACAGTCTACGCTTTGATCGTTCCCTGGAAGACCAATAGTAGTTTCCGATGCACATCTGGAGGCATTCTTTAATCTGTGGTCTATCAGAGTCTTGATGAAACACAGAAATTGCATCGTGATTGAATACAACAGTCACCATGCGCACTTTCCTCCATGGGTGTTATGTCTCAAACAGTTTACGCTTTGATCGTTCCCTGGAAGACCAGTAGTAGCTTCCGATGCACATCTGGAGGCATTCTGTAATCTGTGGACCTTCAAAGTGTTGATGAAACACAGATATTGCATCGGGAAGGAATACAACAGTCACCATGCGCACTTTCATCCGTGGGAGTAATGTCTCAAACTGTCTACGCTTCGATGTTTCCCTGGAAGACCAGTAGTAGTTTCCGATGGACATCTGGAGGCATTCTGTATCTGTGGATCTTCAAAGTGTTGATGACACACAGAAATTGCATCGGGATTGAATACAACAGCCACCATGCGCACTTTCCTCCATGGGAGTAATTTCTCAAACAGTCTACGCTTTGATCGTTCCCTGGAAGACCAGTAGTAGTTACCGATGCACATCTGGAGGCATTGTGTAATCTGTGGACTATCAGAGTGTTGATGAAACACAGTAATTGCATCGGGATTGAATACCATAGTCACCATGGGCACTTTCCTCCATTGGTGTAATGTCTCAAACTGTCTCCGATTCGATCTTTCCCTGGAAGACCAGTAGTAGTTTCCGATGCACATCTGGAGGCATTCTGTAATCTGTGGACTATCAGAGTCTTGATGAAACACAGAAATTGCATCGGGATTGAATACAACAGTCACCATGCGCACTTTCCTCCATGGGTGTTATGTCTCAAACAGTTTACGCTTTGATCGTTCCCTGGAAGACCAGTTGTAGTTCACGATGCACATCTGGAGGCATTCTGTAATCTGTGGACTATCTGAGTGTTGATGAAACACAGAAATTGCATCGGGATTGAATACAACAGTCACCATGTGCACTTTCCTCCATAGGAGTAATGTCTCAAACAGTCTCCGCTTTGATGGTTCCCTGGAAGACCAGTAGTAGTTTCCGATGCACATCTGGAGGCATTCTGTAATCTGTGGACCTTCAAAGTGTTGATAAAACACAGAAATTGTATCGGGATGGAATACAACAGTCACCATGCGCACTTTCCTCCATGGGAGTAATGTCTCAAACTGTCTACGATTTGATCGTTCCCTGGAAGACCAGTTGTAGTTTCCGATGCACATCCGGAGGCATTCTGTAATCTGTGGACTATCAGAGTGTTGATGAAACACAGAAATTGCATCGGGATTGAATACAACAGTCACCATGCGCACTTTCCTCCATGGGAGTAATGACTCAAACTGTCTACGCTTCGATCTTTCTCTGGAAGACCAGTAGTAGTTTCCGATGGACATCTGGAGGCATTTTGTAATCTGTGGACCTTCAAAGTGTTGATGACACACAGAAATTGCATCGGGATTGAATACAACAGTCACCATGTGCACTTTCATCCATGTGAGTAATGTTTCAAACAGTCTACGCTTTGATCGTTCCCTGGAAGACCAATAGTAGTTTCCGATGCACATCTGGAGGCATTCTTTAATGTGTGGACTATCAGAATCTTGATGAAACACAGAAATTGCATCGGGATTGAATACAACAGTCACCATGCGCACTTTCCTCCATGGGTGTTATGTCTCAAACAGTTTACGCTTTGATCGTTCCCTGGAAGACAAGTAGTAGTTTCCGATGCACATCTTGAGGCATTCTGTAATCTGTGGACAGTCAGACTGTTGATGAAACAAAGAAACTGCATCGGGGTTGAATACAACAGTCACCATGAGTACTTTCCTCCATAGGAGTAATGTCTCAAACAGTCTACGATTTGATCGTTCCCTGGAAGACCAGTAGTAGTTTCCGATGCACATCTGGAGATATTCTGTAATCTGTGGACCTTCCAAATGTTGATGAAACACAGAAATTGCATCTGGATGGAATACAACAGTCACCATGCGCACTTTCCTCCGTGGGAGTAATGTCTCAAACTGTCTAGGCTTTGATCGTTCCCTGGAAGACAAGTAGTAGTTTCCGATGCACATCTTGAGGCATTCTGTAATCTGTGGACAGTCAGACTGTTGATGAAACAAAGAAACTGCATCGGGGTTGAATACAACAGTCACCATGAGTACTTTCCTCCATAGGAGTAATGTCTCAATCTGTCTACGCTTCGATCTTTCTCTGGAAGACCAGTAGTAGTTTCCGATGGACATCTGGAAGCATTCTGTAATCTGTGGACCTTCAAAGTGTTGATGACACACAGAAATTGCATCGGGATTGAATACAACAGTCACCATGTGCACTTTCCTCCATGTGAGTAATGTCTCAAACAGTCTACGCTTTGATCGTTCCCTGGAAGACCAATAGTAGTTTCCGATGCACATCTGGAGGCATTCTTTAATCTGTGGACTATCAGAGTCTTGATGAAACACAGAAATTGCATCGGGATTGAATACAACAGTCACCATGCGCACTTTCCTCCATGGGTGTTATGTCTCAAAGAGTTTACGCTTTGATCGTTCCCTGGAAGACCAGTAGTAGCTTCCGATGCACATCTGGAGGCATTCTGTAATCTGTGGACCTTCAAAGTGTTGGTGAAACACATATATTGCATCGGGAAGGATTACAACAGTCACCATGCGCACTTTTCTCCGTGGGAGTAATGTCTCAAACTGTCTACGCTTCGATCTTTCCCTGGAAGACCAGTAGTAGTTTCCGATGGACATCTGGAGGCATTCTGTAACTGTGGATCTTCAAAGTGTTGATGACACACAGAAATTGCATCGGGATTGAATACAACAGTCACCATGTGCACTTTTCCCCATGTGTGTGATGTCTCAAACAGTCTACGATTTGATCGTTCCCTGGAAGATCAGTAGTAGTTTCCGATGGACATCTGGAGGCATTCTGTAATCTGTGGACCTTCAAAGTTTTGATGAAACACAGAAATTGCATCGGGATTGGATACAACAGTCACCATGCGCACTTTCCTCCATGTGAGTAATGTCTCAAACAGTCTACCCTTTGATCGGTCCCTGGAAGACCAGTAGTAGTTTCCGATGCACGTCTGGAGGCATTCTGTAATCTGTGGACTATCAGAGTGTTGATGAAACACAGAAATTGCATCTGGATGGAATACAACAGTCACCATGCGCACTTTCCTCCATGGGAGTAATGTCTCAAACTATCTACTCTTCGATCTTTCCCTGGAAGACCAGTAGTAGTTTCCGATGGATATCTAGAGGCATTCTGTAATCTGTGGACCTTCAAAGTATTGATGAAACACAGAAATTGCATCGGGATTGAATACAACAGTCACCATATGCACTTTCCTCCATGTGAGTAATGTCTCAAACAGTCTACGCTTTGATCGTTCCCTGGAAGACCAATAGTAGTTTCCGATGCACATCTGGAGGCATTCTTTAATCTGTGGTCTATCAGAGTCTTGATGAAACACAGAAATTGCATCGTGATTGAATACAACAGTCACCATGCGCACTTTCCTCCATGGGTGTTATGTCTCAAACAGTTTACGCTTTGATCGTTCCCTGGAAGACCAGTAGTAGCTTCCGATGCACATCTGGAGGCATTCTGTAATCTGTGGACCTTCAAAGTGTTGATGAAACACAGATATTGCATCGGGAAGGAATACAACAGTCACCATGCGCACTTTCATCCGTGGGAGTAATGTCTCAAACTGTCTACGCTTCGATGTTTCCCTGGAAGACCAGTAGTAGTTTCCGATGGACATCTGGAGGCATTCTGTATCTGTGGATCTTCAAAGTGTTGATGACACACAGAAATTGCATCGGGATTGAATACAACAGCCACCATGCGCACTTTCCTCCATGGGAGTAATTTCTCAAACAGTCTACGCTTTGATCGTTCCCTGGAAGACCAGTAGTAGTTACCGATGCACAACTGGAGGCATTGTGTAATCTGTGGACTATCAGAGTGTTGATGAAACACAGTAATTGCATCGGGATTGAATACCATAGTCACCATGGGCACTTTCCTCCATAGGTGTAATGTCTCAAACTGTCTCCGATTCGATCTTTCCCTGGAAGACCAGTAGTAGTTTCCGATGCACATCTGGAGGCATTCTGTAATCTGTGGACTATCAGAGTCTTGATGAAACACAGAAATTGCATCGGGATTGAATACAACAGTCACCATGCGCACTTTCCTCCATGGGTGTTATGTCTCAAACAGTTTACGCTTTGATCGTTCCCTGGAAGACCAGTTGTAGTTCACGATGCACATCGGGAGGCATTCTGTAATCTGTGGACTATCAGAGTGTTGATGAAACAGAGAAATTGCATCGAGATTGAATACAACAGTCACCATGCGAGCTTTCCTCCATGTGAGTAATGTCTCAAACAGTCTACGCTTTGATCGTTCCCTGGAAAACAAGTAGTAGTTTCAGATGCACATCTGGATTCATTCTGTAATCTGTGGACCATCAGAGTGTTCATGAAACACAGAAATTGCATCGGGGTTGAATACAAGAATCACCAAGCCCACTTTCCTCCATGGGAGTAATGTCGCAAACAGTCTACGCTTTGATCGTTCCCTGAAAGACCAGTAGTAGTTTCCGATGCACATCTGGAGGCATTCTGTAATCTGTTGACTATCTGAGTGTTGATGAAACACAGAAATTGCATCGGGATTGAATACAACAGTCACCATGTGCACTTTCCTCCATGTGAGTAATGTCTCAAACAGTCTACGCTTTGATCGTTCCCTGGAAGACCAATAGTAGTTTCCGATGCACATCTGGAGGCATTCTTTAATCTGTGGTCTATCAGAGTCTTGATGAAACACAGAAATTGCATCGGGATTGAATACAACAGTCACCATGCGCACTTTCCTCCATGGGTGTTATGTCTCAAACAGTCTACGCTTTGATCGTTCCCTGGAAGACCAGTAGTAGTTTCCGCTGCACATCTGGAGGCATTCTGTAATCTGTGGACTATCTGAGTGTTGATGAAACACAGAAATTGCATCGGGATTGAATACAACAGTCCCCATGGGCACTTTCCTCCATAGGAGTAATGTCTCAAACAGTCTACCCTTTGATCGGTCCCTGGAAGACCAGTAGTAGTTTCCGATGCACATCCGGAGGCATTCTGTAATCTGTGGATCTTCAAAGTGTTGATGAAACACAGAAATTGCATCGGTATGGAATACAGCAGTCAACATGCGCACTTTCCTCCATGGGAGTAATTTCTCAAACAGTCTACGTTTTGATCGTTCCCTGGAAGACCAGAAGTAGTTTCCGATGCACATCTGGAGGCATTCTGTAATCTGTGGACTATCAGAGTGTTGATGAAACACAGTAATTGCATCGGGATTGAATACCATAGTCACCATGGGCACTTCCCTCCATAGGTGTAATGTCTCAAACTGTATCCGATTCGATCTTTCCCTGGAAGACCAGTAGTAGTTTCCGATGGACATCTGGTGGCATTCTGTAATCTGTGGACCTTCAAAGTGTTGATGAAACACAGAAATTGCATCGGGATGGAATTCAACTGTCACCATGCGCACTTTCCTCCGTGGGAGTAATGTCTCAAACAGTCTTCGCTTTGATGGTTCACTGGAAGACCAGTAGTAGTTTCCGATTCACATGTGGAGGGATTCTGTAATCTGTGGACTATCAGAGTGTTGATGAAACACAGAAATTGCATCGGGATTGAATACAACTTTCACCATGCGCACTTTCCTCCATTGGAGTAATGTCTCAAACAGTCTAAGCTTTGATCGTTCCCTGGAAGTCAATGTAATAGTTTCCGATGCTCATCTGGAGGCATTCTGTAATCTGTAGACTATCAGAGTGTTGATGAAACACAGAAACTGCATCGGGATTGAATACAACAGTCACCATGAGTACTTTCCTCCATAGGAGAATGTCTCATACAGTCTACGCTTTGATCGTTCCCTGGCAGACCAGTAGTAGTTTCCGATGCACATCCGGAGGCATTCTGTAATCTGTGGATCTTCAAAGTGTTGATGAAACACAGAAATTGCATCGGTATGGAATACAACAGTCAACATGCGCACTTTCCTCCATGGGAGTAATTTCTCAAACAGTCTACGCTTTGATCGTTCCCTGGAAGACCAGTAGTAGTTTCCGATGCACATCTGGAGGCATTCTGTAATCTGTGGACTATCAGAGTGTTGATGAAACACAGTAATTGCATCGGGATTGAATACCATAGTCACCATGGGCACTTTCCTCCATGGGAGTAATGTCTCAAACTGTCTCCGATTCGATCTTTCCCTGGAAGACCAGTAGTAGTTTCCGATGGACATCTGGAGGCATTCTGTAATCTGTGGACTATCAGAGTCTTGATGAAACACAGAAATTGCATCGGGATTGAATACAACAGTCACCATGCGCACTTTCCTCCATGGGTGTTATGTCTCAAACAGTTTACGCTTTGATCGTTCCCTGGAAGACCAGTTGTAGTTCACGATGCACATCGGGAGGCATTCTGTAATCTGTGGACTATCAGAGTGTTGATGAAACAGAGAAATTGCATCGAGATTGAATACAACAGTCACCATGCGAGCTTTCCTCCATGTGAGTAATGTCTCAAACAGTCTACGCTTTGATCGTTCCCTGGAAAACAAGTAGTAGTTTCAGATGCACATCTGGATTCATTCTGTAATCTGTGGACCATCAGAGTGTTCATGAAACACAGAAATTGCATCGGGGTTGAATACAAGAATCACCAAGCCCACTTTCCTCCATGGGAGTAATGTCGCAAACAGTCTACGCTTTGATCGTTCCCTGAAAGACCAGTAGTAGTTTCCGATGCACATCTGGAGGCATTCTGTAATCTGTTGACTATCTGAGTGTTGATGAAACACAGAAATTGCATCGGGATTGAATACAACAGTCACCATGTGCACTTTCCTCCATGTGAGTAATGTCTCAAACAGTCTACGCTTTGATCGTTCCCTGGAAGACCAATAGTAGTTTCCGATGCACATCTGGAGGCATTCTTTAATCTGTGGTCTATCAGAGTCTTGATGAAACACAGAAATTGCATCGGGATTGAATACAACAGTCACCATGCGCACTTTCCTCCATGGGTGTTATGTCTCAAACAGTCTACGCTTTGATCGTTCCCTGGAAGACCAGTAGTAGTTTCCGCTGCACATCTGGAGGCATTCTGTAATCTGTGGACTATCTGAGTGTTGATGAAACACAGAAATTGCATCGGGATTGAATACAACAGTCCCCATGGGCACTTTCCTCCATAGGAGTAATGTCTCAAACAGTCTACCCTTTGATCGGTCCCTGGAAGACCAGTAGTAGTTTCCGATGCACATCCGGAGGCATTCTGTAATCTGTGGATCTTCAAAGTGTTGATGAAACACAGAAATTGCATCGGTATGGAATACAGCAGTCAACATGCGCACTTTCCTCCATGGGAGTAATTTCTCAAACAGTCTACGTTTTGATCGTTCCCTGGAAGACCAGAAGTAGTTTCCGATGCACATCTGGAGGCATTCTGTAATCTGTGGACTATCAGAGTGTTGATGAAACACAGTAATTGCATCGGGATTGAATACCATAGTCACCATGGGCACTTCCCTCCATAGGTGTAATGTCTCAAACTGTATCCGATTCGATCTTTCCCTGGAAGACCAGTAGTAGTTTCCGATGGACATCTGGTGGCATTCTGTAATCTGTGGACCTTCAAAGTGTTGATGAAACACAGAAATTGCATCGGGATGGAATTCAACTGTCACCATGCGCACTTTCCTCCGTGGGAGTAATGTCTCAAACAGTCTTCGCTTTGATGGTTCACTGGAAGACCAGTAGTAGTTTCCGATTCACATGTGGAGGGATTCTGTAATCTGTGGACTATCAGAGTGTTGATGAAACACAGAAATTGCATCGGGATTGAATACAACTTTCACCATGCGCACTTTCCTCCATTGGAGTAATGTCTCAAACAGTCTAAGCTTTGATCGTTCCCTGGAAGTCAATGTAATAGTTTCCGATGCTCATCTGGAGGCATTCTGTAATCTGTAGACTATCAGAGTGTTGATGAAACACAGAAACTGCATCGGGATTGAATACAACAGTCACCATGAGTACTTTCCTCCATAGGAGAATGTCTCATACAGTCTACGCTTTGATCGTTCCCTGGCAGACCAGTAGTAGTTTCCGATGCACATCCGGAGGCATTCTGTAATCTGTGGATCTTCAAAGTGTTGATGAAACACAGAAATTGCATCGGTATGGAATACAACAGTCAACATGCGCACTTTCCTCCATGGGAGTAATTTCTCAAACAGTCTACGCTTTGATCGTTCCCTGGAAGACCAGTAGTAGTTTCCGATGCACATCTGGAGGCATTCTGTAATCTGTGGACTATCAGAGTGTTGATGAAACACAGTAATTGCATCGGGATTGAATACCATAGTCACCATGGGCACTTTCCTCCATGGGAGTAATGTCTCAAACTGTCTCCGATTCGATCTTTCCCTGGAAGACCAGTAGTAGTTTCCGATGGACATCTGGAGGCATTCTGTAATCTGTGGACTATCAGAGTCTTGATGAAACACAGAAACTGCATCGGGATTGAATACAACAGTAACCATGCGCACTTTCCTCCATGGGTGTATGTCTCAAACAGTTTACGTCTTGATCGTTCCCTGGAAGACCAGTAGTAATTTCCGATGCACATCTGGAGGCATTCTGTAATCTGTGGACTATCAGAGTCTTGATGAAACACAGAAATTGCATCGGGATGGAATACAGCAGTCACCATGCGCACTTTACTCCGTGGGAGTAATGTCTCAAACTGTCTAGGCTTTGATCGTTCCCTGGAAGACCAGTAGTAGTTTCCGATGCACATCTGGAGGCATTGTGTAATCTGTGGACAGTCAGAATGTTGATGAAACACAGAAACTGCATCGGTATGGAATACAACAGTCACCATGCGCACTTTCCTCCATGGGAGTAATGTCTCAAACTGTCATCGCTTTTATCGTTCCCTGGAAGACCAGTAGTAGTTTCCGATGCACATCTGGAAGACTTCTGTAATCTGTGGACTATCTGAATGTTGATGAAACACAGAAATTGCATCGGGATTGAATACAACAGTCTCCATGCCCACTTTCCTCCATGGGAGTAATGTCTCAAACTGTCTACGTTTTGATCGTTCCCTGGAAAACCAGTAGTAGTTTCCGATGCACATCTGGAGGCATTCTGTAATCTGTGGACTATCAGAGTGTTGATGAAACACAGAAATTGCATCTGGATGGAATACAACAGTCACCATGCGCACTTTCCTCCAATGGGAGTAATGTCTCAAACTATATACTCTTCGATCTTTCCCTGGAAGACCAGTAGTAGTTTCCGATGGATATCTAGGGGCATTCTGTATTCTGTGGACTATCACAGTGTTGATGAAACACAGAAATTGCATCGGGATTGAATACAACAGCCACCATGCGCACTTTCCTCCATGTGAGTAATGTCTCAAACAGTCTACGCTTTGATCGTTCCCTGGAAGACCAGTAGTAGTTTCCGATGCACATCTGGAGGCATTCTGTAATCTGTGGACTATCAGAGTGTTGATGAAACACAGAAATTGCATCGGGATTGAATACAACAGTCACCATGCGCACTTTCCTCCATGGGAGTAATGTCTCAAACTGTCTACGCTTCGATCTTTCCCTGGAAGACCAGTAGTAGTTTCCGATGGACATCTGGAGGCATTCTGTATCTGTGGATCTTCAAAGTGTTGATGACACACAGAAATTGCATCGGGATTGAATACAACAGTCACCATGTGCACTTTTCGCCATGTGTGTAATGTCTCACAGTCTACGCTTTGATCGTTCCCTGGAAGATCAGTAGTAGTTTCCGATGCACATCTGGAGGCATTCTGTAATCTGTGGACCTTCAAAGTGTCGGTAAACACGGAAATTGCACCGGGATGGAATACAACAGTCACCAAGCGCACTATTCTCCATGGGAGTAATGTCTCAAACAGTCTACGCTTTGATGGTTCCCTGGAAGACCAGTAGTAGTTTCCGATGCACATCTGGAGGCATTCTGTAATCTGTGTACCGTCACAGTGTTGATGAAACACAGAAATTGCATCGGTATGGAATACAACAGTCACCATGCGCACTTTCCTCCATGGGAGTAATGTCTCAAACTGTCATCGCTTTTATCGTTCCCTGGAAGACCAGTAGTAGTTTCCGATGCACATCTGGAAGACTTCTGTAATCTGTGGACTATCTGAATGTTGATGAAACACAGAAATTGCATCGGGATTGAATACAACAGTCTCCATGCCCACTTTCCTCCATGGGAGTAATTTCTCAAACAGTCTACGCTTGGATCCTTCCCTGGAAGACCAGTAGTAGTTTCCGATGCACATCTGGAGGCATCTGTAATCTGTGGACTATCAGAGTGTTGATGAAACACAGTAATTGCATCGGGATTGAATACCACAGTCACCATGGGCACTTTCCTCCATGGGTGTAATGTCTCATACTGTCTCCGATTCGATCTTTCCCTGGAAGACCAGTAGTAGTTTCCGATGGACATATGGAGGCTTTCTGTAATCTGTGGATTATCAGAGTCTTGATGAAACACAGAAATTGCATCGGGATTGAATACAACAGTAACCATGCGCACTTTCCTCCATGGGTGTATGTATCAAACAGTTTACGCCTTGATCGTTCCCTGGAAGACCAGTAGTAGTTTCCGATGCACATCTGGAGGCATTCTGTAATCTGTGGACTATCAGAGTCTTTATGAAACACAGAAACTGCATCGGGATTGAATACAACAGTAACCATGCGCACTTTCCTCCATGGGAGTAATGTCTCAAACTATCTACTCCTTGTCTTTCCCTGGAAGACCAGTAGTAGTTTCCGATGGATATCTAGAGGCATTCTGTAATCTGTGTACCGTCACAGTGTTGATGAAACACAGAAATTGCATCGGTATGGAATACAACAGTCACCATGCGCACTTTCCTCATTGGGAGTAATGTCTCAAACTGTCATCGCTTTTATCGTTCCCTGGAAGACCAGTAGTAGTTTCCGATGCACATCTAAAAGACTTCTGTAATCTGTGGACTATATGAGTGTTGATGAAGCACAGAAATTGCATCGGGATTGAATACAACAGTCTCCATGCCCACTTTCCTCCATGTGAGTAATGTCTCAAACAGTCTACGCTTTGATCGTTCCCTGGAAGACCAGTAGTGGTTTCCGATGCACATCTGGAGGCATTCTGTAATCTGTGTACCTTCAAAGTGTTGATGAAACACAGATATTGCATCGGGATTGAATACAACAGTCACCATGCGCACTTTCCTCCATGTGAGTAATGTCTCAAACAGTCTACGCTTTGATCGTTCCCTGGAAGACAAGTAGTAGTTTCAGATGCACATCTGGAGGCATCCGGTAATCCGTAGACCATCAGAGTGTTGATGAAACTCAGAAATTGCATCGGGGTTGAATACAACAGTCACCATGCCCACTTTCCTTCATGGGAGTAATGTCTCAAATAGTCTACGCTTTGATCATTCCCTGGGAGACCAGTAGTAGTTTCCGATGCACATCCGGAGGCATTCTGTAATCTGTGGACCTTCAAAGTGTTGATGAAACACAGAAATTGCATCGGGATGGAATTCAACTGTCACCATGCGCACTTTCCTCCGTGGGAGTAATGTCTCAAACAGTCTTCGCTTTGATGGTTCACTGGAAGACCAGTAGTAGTTTCCGATTCACATGTGGAGGGATTCTGTAATCTGTGGACTATCAGAGTGTTGATGAAACACAGAAATTGCATCGGGATTGAATACAACTTTCACCATGCGCACTTTCCTCCATTGGAGTAATGTCTCAAACAGTCTAAGCTTTGATCGTTCCCTGGAAGTCAATGTAATAGTTTCCGATGCTCATCTGGAGGCATTCTGTAATCTGTAGACTATCAGAGTGTTGATGAAACAAAGAAACTGCATCGGGATTGAATACAACAGTCACCATGAGTACTTTCCTCCATAGGAGAATGTCTCATACAGTCTACGCTTTGATCGTTCCCTGGAAGACCAGTAGTAGTTTCCGATGCACATCCGGAGGCATTCTGTAATCTGTGGATCTTCAAAGTGTTGATGAAACACAGAAATTGCATCGGTATGGAATACAACAGTCAACATGCGCACTTTCCTCCATGGGAGTAATTTCTCAAACAGTCTACGCTTTGATCGTTCCCTGGAAGACCAGTAGTAGTTTCCGATGCACATCTGGAGGCATTCTGTAATCTGTGGACTATCAGAGTGTTGATGAAACACAGTAATTGCATCGGGATTGAATACCATAGTCACCATGGGCACTTTCCTCCATGGGAGTAATGTCTCAAACTGTCTCCGATTCGATCTTTCCCTGGAAGACCAGTAGTAGTTTCCGATGGACATCTGGAGGCATTCTGTAATCTGTGGATCTTCAAAGTGTTGATGACACACAGAAATTGCATCGGGATTGAATACAACAGTCACCATGTGCACTTTTCGCCATGTGTGTAATGTCTCACAGTCTACGCTTTGATCGTTCCCTGGAAGATCAGTAGTAGTTTCCGATGCACATCTGGAGGCATTCTGTAATCTGTGGACCTTCAAAGTGTCGGTAAACACGGAAATTGCACCGGGATGGAATACAACAGTCACCAAGCGCACTATTCTCCATGGGAGTAATGTCTCAAACAGTCTACGCTTTGATGGTTCCCTGGAAGACCAGTAGTAGTTTCCGATGCACATCTGGAGGCATTCTGTAATCTGTGTACCGTCACAGTGTTGATGAAACACAGAAATTGCATCGGTATGGAATACAACAGTCACCATGCGCACTTTCCTCCATGGGAGTAATGTCTCAAACTGTCATCGCTTTTATCGTTCCCTGGAAGACCAGTAGTAGTTTCCGATGCACATCTGGAGGCATTCTGTAATCTGTGGACTATCAGAGTGTTGATGAAACACAGTAATTGCATCGGGATTGAATACCATAGTCACCATGGGCACTTTCCTCCATGGGAGTAATGTCTCAAACTGTCTCCGATTCGATCTTTCCCTGGAAGACCAGTAGTAGTTTCCGATGGACATCTGGAGGCATTCTGTAATCTGTGGACTATCAGAGTCTTGATGAAACACAGAAATTGCATCGGGATTGAATACAACAGTAACCATGCGCACTTTCCTCCATGGGTGTATGTCTCAAACAGTTTACGTCTTGATCGTTCCCTGGAAGACCAGTAGTAATTTCCGATGCACATCTGGAGGCATTCTGTAATCTGTGGACTATCAGAGTCTTGATGAAACACAGAAATTGCATCGGGATGGAATACAACAGTCACCATGCGCACTTTACTCCGTGGGAGTAATGTCTCAAACTGTCTAGGCTTTGATCGTTCCCTGGAAGACCAGTAGTAGTTTCCGATGCACATCTGGAGGCATTCTGTAATCTGTGGACAGTCAGACTGTTGATGAAACACAGAAACTGCATCGGTATGGAATACAACAGTCACCATGCGCACTTTCCTCAATGGGAGTAATGTCTCAAACTGTCATCGCTTTTATCGTTCCCTGGAAGACCAGTAGTAGTTTCCGATGCACATCTGGAAGACTTCTGTAATCTGTGGACTATCTGAATGTTGATGAAACACAGAAATTGCATCGGGATTGAATACAACAGTCTCCATGCCCACTTTCCTCCATGGGAGTAATGTCTCAAACTGTCTACGTTTTGATCGTTCCCTGGAAAACCAGTAGTAGTTTCCGATGCACATCTGGAGGCATTCTGTAATCTGTGGACTATCAGAGTGTTGATGAAACACAGAAATTGCATCTGGATGGAATACAACAGTCACCATGCGCACTTTCCTCCAATGGGAGTAATGTCTCAAACTATATACTCTTCGATCTTTCCCTGGAAGACCAGTAGTAGTTTCCGATGGATATCTAGAGGCATTCTGTATTCTGTGGACTATCACAGTGTTGATGAAACACAGAAATTGCATCGGGATTGAATACAACAGCCACCATGCGCACTTTCCTCCATGTGAGTAATGTCTCAAACAGTCTACGCTTTGATCGTTCCCTGGAAGACCAGTAGTAGTTTCCGATGCACATCTGGAGGCATTCTGTAATCTGTGGACTATCAGAGTGTTGATGAAACACAGAAATTGCATCGGGATTGAATACAACAGTCACCATGCGCACTTTCCTCCATGGGAGTAATGTCTCAAACTGTCTACGCTTCGATCTTTCCCTGGAAGACCAGTAGTAGTTTCCGATGGACATCTGGAGGCATTCTGTATCTGTGGATCTTCAAAGTGTTGATGACACACAGAAATTGCATCGGGATTGAATACAACAGTCACCATGTGCACTTTTCGCCATGTGTGTAATGTCTCACAGTCTACGCTTTGATCGTTCCCTGGAAGATCAGTAGTAGTTTCCGATGCACATCTGGAGGCATTCTGTAATCTGTGGACCTTCAAAGTGTCGGTAAACACGGAAATTGCACCGGGATGGAATACAACAGTCACCAAGCGCACTATTCTCCATGGGAGTAATGTCTCAAACAGTCTACGCTTTGATGGTTCCCTGGAAGACCAGTAGTAGTTTCCGATGCACATCTGGAGGCATTCTGTAATCTGTGTACCGTCACAGTGTTGATGAAACACAGAAATTGCATCGGTATGGAATACAACAGTCACCATGCGCACTTTCCTCCATGGGAGTAATGTCTCAAACTGTCATCGCTTTTATCGTTCCCTGGAAGACCAGTAGTAGTTTCCGA
Organism: Schistocerca gregaria; assembly: GCF_023897955.1. Taxonomy (NCBI): domain Eukaryota; kingdom Metazoa; phylum Arthropoda; class Insecta; order Orthoptera; family Acrididae; genus Schistocerca; species Schistocerca gregaria. The sequence continues at coordinate 101,383,366 of NC_064929.1, read as the reverse complement.
TGCACATCTGGAAGACTTCTGTAATCTGTGGACTATCTGAATGTTGATGAAACACAGAAATTGCATCGGGATTGAATACAACAGTCTCCATGCCCACTTTCCTCCATGGGAGTAATTTCTCAAACAGTCTACGCTTGGATCCTTCCCTGGAAGACCAGTAGTAGTTTCCGATGCACATCTGGAGGCATCTGTAATCTGTGGACTATCAGAGTGTTGATGAAACACAGTAATTGCATCGGGATTGAATACCACAGTCACCATGGGCACTTTCCTCCATGGGTGTAATGTCTCATACTGTCTCCGATTCGATCTTTCCCTGGAAGACCAGTAGTAGTTTCCGATGGACATATGGAGGCTTTCTGTAATCTGTGGATTATCAGAGTCTTGATGAAACACAGAAATTGCATCGGGATTGAATACAACAGTAACCATGCGCACTTTCCTCCATGGGTGTATGTATCAAACAGTTTACGCCTTGATCGTTCCCTGGAAGACCAGTAGTAGTTTCCGATGCACATCTGGAGGCATTCTGTAATCTGTGGACTATCAGAGTCTTTATGAAACACAGAAACTGCATCGGGATTGAATACAACAGTAACCATGCGCACTTTCCTCCATGGGAGTAATGTCTCAAACTATCTACTCCTTGTCTTTCCCTGGAAGACCAGTAGTAGTTTCCGATGGATATCTAGAGGCATTCTGTAATCTGTGTACCGTCACAGTGTTGATGAAACACAGAAATTGCATCGGTATGGAATACAACAGTCACCATGCGCACTTTCCTCATTGGGAGTAATGTCTCAAACTGTCATCGCTTTTATCGTTCCCTGGAAGACCAGTAGTAGTTTCCGATGCACATCTAAAAGACTTCTGTAATCTGTGGACTATATGAGTGTTGATGAAGCACAGAAATTGCATCGGGATTGAATACAACAGTCTCCATGCCCACTTTCCTCCATGTGAGTAATGTCTCAAACAGTCTACGCTTTGATCGTTCCCTGGAAGACCAGTAGTGGTTTCCGATGTACATCTGGAGGCATTCTGTAATCTGTGTACCTTCAAAGTGTTGATGAAACACAGATATTGCATCGGGATTGAATACAACAGTCACCATGCGCACTTTCCTCCATGTGAGTAATGTCTCAAACAGTCTACGCTTTGATCGTTCCCTGGAAGACAAGTAGTAGTTTCAGATGCACATCTGGAGGCATCCGGTAATCCGTAGACCATCAGAGTGTTGATGAAACTCAGAAATTGCATCGGGGTTGAATACAACAGTCACCATGCCCACTTTCCTTCACGGGAGTAATGTCTCAAATAGTCTACGCTTTGATCATTCCCTGGAAGTCAATGTAAGAGTTTCCGATGCTCATCTGGAGGCATTCTGTAATCTGTAGACTATCAGAGTGTTGATGAAACACAGAAACTGCATCGGGATTGAATACAATAGTCACCATGAGTACTTTCCTCCATAGGAGAATGTCTCAAACAGTCTACGCTTTGATCGTTCCCTGGGAGACCAGTAGTAGTTTCCGATGCACATCCGGAGGCATTCTGTAATCTGTGGATCTTGAAAGTGTTGATGAAACACAGAAATTGCATCGGTATGGAATACAACAGTCACCATGCGCACTTTCCTCCATGGGAGTAATGTCTCAAACTGTCATCGCTTTTATCGTTCCCTGAAGACCAGTAGTAGTTTCCGATGCACATCTGGAAGACTTCTGTAATCTGTGGACTATCAGAGTGTTGATGAAACACAGTAATTGCATCGGGATTGAATACCACAGTCACCATGGGCACTTTCCTCCATGGATGTAATGTCTCAAACTGTCTCCGATTCGATCTTTCCCTGGAAGACCAGTAGTAGTTTCCGATGGACATCTGGAGGCATTCTATAATCTGTGGACTATCAGAGTCTTGATGAAACACAGAAATTGCATCGGGATTGAATACAACAGTAACCATGCGCACTTTCCTCCATATGTGTATGTCTCAAACAGTTTACGCCTTGATCGTTCCCTGGAAGACCAGTAGTAGTTTCCGATGCACATCTGGAGGCATTGTGTAATCTGTGGACTATCAGAGTCTTGATGAAACACAGAAATTGCATCGGGATTGAATACAACAGTAAAAATGCGCACTTTCCTCCATGGGAGTAATGTCTCAAACTATCTACTCTTCGATCTTTCCCTGGAAGACCAGTAGTAGTTTCCGATGGATATCTAGAGGCATTCTGTAATCTGTGGACCTTCAAAGTATTGATGAAACACAGAAATTGCATCGGGATTGAATACAACAGCCACCATGCGCACTTTCCTCCATGTGAGTAATGTCTCAAACAGTCTACGCTTTCATCGTTCCCTGGAAGACCAGTAGTGGTTTCCGATGGACATCTGGAGGCATTCTGTAATCTGTGGACTATCAGAGTCTTGATGAAACACAGAAATTGCATCGGGATTGAATACAACAGTAACCATGCGCACTTTCCTCCATGGGTGTATGTCTCAAACAGTTTACGTCTTGATCGTTCCCTGGAAGACCAGTAGTAGTTTCCGATGCACATCTGGAGGCATTCTGTAATCTGTGGACTATCAGAGTCTTGATGAAACACAGAAATTGCATCGGGATGGAATACAACAGTCACCATGCGCACTTTACTCCGTGGGAGTAATGTCTCAAACTGTCTAGGCTTTGATCGTTCCCTGGAAGACCAGTAGTAGTTTCCGACGCACATCTGGAGGCATTCTGTAATCTGTGGACTATCAGACTGTTGATGAAACACAGAAACTGCATCGGGGTTGAATACAACAGTCACCATGAGTACTTTCCTCCATAGGAGTAATGTCTCAACAGTCTACGATTTGATCGTTCCCTGGAAGACCAGTAGTAGTTTCCGATGCACATCTGGAGGCATTCTGTAATCTGTGGATCTTCAAAGTGTTCATGAATCACAGAAATTGCATCGGTATGGAATACAACAGTCACCATGCGCACTTTCCTCCATGGGAGTAATGTCTCAAACTACGTTTTGATCGTTCCCTGGAAAACCAGTAGTAGTTTCCGATGCACATCTGGAGGCATTCTGTAATCTGTGGACTATCAGAGTGTTGATGAAACACAGAAATTGCATCTGGATGGAATAAAACAGTCACCATGCGCACTTTCCTCCATGGGAGTAATGTCTCAAACTATATACACTTCGATCTTTCCCTGGAAGACCAGTAGTAGTTTCCGATGGATATCTAGAGGCATTCTGTAATCTGTGGACTATCAGAGTGTTGATGAAACACAGAAATTGCATCGGGATTGAATACAACAGCCACCATGCGCACTTTCCTCCATGTGAGTAATGTCTCAAACAGACTACGCTTTGATCGTTCCCTGGAAGACCAGTAGTAGTTTCCGATGCACATCTGGAGGCATTCTGTAATCTGTGGACTATCAGAGTGTTGATGAAACACAGAAATTGCATCGGGATTGAATACAACAGTCACCATGCGCACTTTCCTCCATGGGAGTAATGTCTCAAACTGTCTACGCTTCGATCTTTCCCTGGAAGACCAGTAGTAGTTTCCGATGGACATCTGGAGGCATTCTGTGATCTGTGGATTATCAGAGTCTTGATGAAACACAGAAATTGCATCGGGATTGAATACAACAGTAACCATGCGCACTTTCCTCCATGGGTGTATGTCTCAAACAGTTTACGCCTTGATCGTTCCCTGGAAGACCAGTAGTAGTTGCCGATGCACATCTGGAGGCATTCTGTAATCTGTGGACTATCAGAGTCTTGATGAAACACAGAAATTGCATCGGGATTGAATACAACAGTAACCATGCGCACTTTCCTCCATGGGAGTAATGTCTCAAATTATCTACTCTCCGATCTTTCCCTGGAAGACCAGTAGTAGTTTCCGATGGATATCTAGAGGCATTCTGTAATCTGTGGACCTTCAAAGTATTGATGAAACACAGAAATTGCATCGGGATTGAATACAACAGCCACCATGCGCACTTTCCTCCATGTGAGTAATGTCTCAAACAGTCTACGCTTTGATCGTTCCCTGGAAGACCAGTAGTAGTTTCCGATGCACATCTGGAATCATTCTGTAATCTGTGTACCTTCAAAGTGTTGATGAAACACAGATATTGCATCGGGATTGAATACAACAGTCACCATGCGCATTTTCCCCCATGTGAGTAATGTCTCATACAGTCCACGCTGTGATCGTTCCCTGGAAGACCAGTAGTAGTTTCCGATGCACATCTGGATTCATTCTGTAATCTGTGGACTATCTGAGTGTTGATGAAACACAGAAATTGCATCGGAATTGAATACAACAGTCTCCATTCCCACTTTCCTCCATGGGAGTAATGTCTCAAACCGTCTACGCTTTGATTGTTCCCTGGAAGACCAGTTGTAGTTCACGATGCACATCGGGAGGCATTCTGTATTCTGTGGACTTTCAGAGTGTTGATGAAACAGAGAAATTGCATCGTGATTGAATACAACAGTCACCATGCGCACTTTCCTCCAGGTGAGTAATGTCTCAAACAGTCTACGCTTTGATCGTTCCCTGGAAGACAAGTAGTAGTTTCAGATGCACATCTGGAGGCATCCTGTAATCCGTAGACCATCAGAGTGTTGATGAAACTCAGAAATTGCATCGGGGTTGAATACAACCGTCACCATGCCCACTTTCCTTCATGGGAGTAATGTCTCAAACCGTCTACGCTTTGATCATTCCCTGGAAGTCAATGTAAGAGTTTCCGATGCTCATCTGGATGCATTCTGTAATCTGTAGACTATCAGAGTGTTGATGAAAGACAGAAACTGCATCGGGATTGAATACAATAGTCACCATGAGTATTTTCCTCCATAGAAGAATGTCTCAAACAGTCTACGCTTTGATCGTTCCCTGGGAGACCAGTAGTAGTTTCCGATGCACATCCGGAGGCATTCTGTAATCTGAGGATCTTGAAAGTGTTGATGAAACACAGAAATTGCATCGGTATGGAATACAACAGTCACCATGCGCACTTTCCTCCATGGGAGTAATGTCTCAAACTGTCATCGCTTTTATCGTTCCCTGAAGACCAGTAGTAGTTTACGATGCACATCTGGAAGACTTCTGTAATCTGTGGACTATCAGAGTGTTGATGAAACACAGTAATTGCATCGGGATTGAATACCACAGTCACCATGGGCACTTTCCTCCATGGGTGTAATGTCTCAAACTGTCTCCGATTCGATCTTTCCCTGGAAGACCAGTAGTAGTTTCCGATGGACATCTGGAGGCATTCTGTAATCTGTGGACTATCAGAGTCTTGATGAAACACAGAAATTGCATCGGGATTGAATACAACAGTAACCATGCGCACTTTCCTCCATATGTGTACGTCTCAAACAGTTTACGCCTTGATTGTTCCCTGGAAGACCAGTAGTAGTTTCCGATGCACATCTGGAGGCATTCTGTAATCTGTGGACTATCAGAGTCTTGATGAAACACAGAAATTGCATCGGGATTGAATACAACAGTAAAAATGCGCACTTTCCTCCATGGGAGTAATGTCTCAAACTATCTACTCTTCGATCTTTCCCTGGAAGACCAGTAGTAGTTTCCGATGGATATCTAGAGGCATTCTGTAATCTGTGGACCTTCAAAGTATTGATGAAACACAGAAATTGCATCGGGATTGAATACAACAGCCACCATGCGCACTTTCCTCCATGTGAGTAATGTCTCAAACAGTCTACGCTTTGATCGTTCCCTGGAAGACCAGTAGAAGTTTCCGATGCACATCTGGAGGCATTCTGTAATCTGTGGACTATCAGAGTGTTGATGATACACAGAAATTGCATCGGGATTGAATACAACAGTCACCATGCGCACTTTCCTCCATGGGTGTTATGTCTCAAACAGTTTACGATTTGATCGTTTCCTGGAAGACCAGTAGTAGCTTCCGATGCACATCTGGAGGCATTCTGTAATCTGTGGACCTTCAAAGTGTTGATGACACACAGAAATTGCATCGGGATTGAATACAACAGTCACTACGTGCTCTTTCCTCCATGTGAATAATGTCTCAAACAGTCTACGCTTTGATCGTTCCCTGGAACACCAATAGTAGTTTCCGATGCACATCTGGAGGCATTCTTTAATCCTTGGACTATCAGAGTCTTGATGAAACACAGAAATTGCATCGGGATTGAATACAACAGTCACCATGCGCACTTTCCTCCATGGGTGTTATGTCTCAAACAGTTTACGATTTGATCGTTTCCTGGAAGACCAGTAGTAGCTTCCGATGCACATCTGGAGGCATTCTGTAATCTGTGGACCTTCAAAGTGTTGATGAAACACAGATATTGCATCGGGAAGGAATACAACAGTCACCATGCGCACTTTCCTCCGTGGGAGTAATGTGTCAAACTGTCTACGCTTCGATCTTTCCCTGGAAGACCAGTAGTAGTTTCCGATGGACATCTGGAGGCATTCTGTATCTGTGGATCTTCAAAGTGTTGATGACACACAGAAATTGCATCGGGATTGAATACAACAGTCACCATGTGCACTTTTCGCCATGTGTAATGTCTCAAACAGTCTAGGCTTTGATCGTTCCCTGGAAGATCAGTAGTAGTTTCCGATGCACATCTGGATTCATTCTGTAATCCGTGGACCTTCCAAGTGTCGGTAAACACGGAAATTGCACCGGGATGGAATACAACAGTCACCATGCGCACTATTCTCCATGGGAGTAATGTCTCAAACATTCTACGCTTTGATGGTTCCCTGGATGACCAGTAGTAGTTTCCGATGCACATCTGGATTCATTCTGTAATCTGTGTACCTTCAAAGTGTTGATGAAACACAGATATTGCATCGGGATTGAATACAACAGGCACCATTCGCACTTTCCTCCATGTGAGTAATGTCTCATACAGTCCACGCTTTGATCGTTCCCTGGAAGACCAGCAGTAGTTTCCGATGCACATCTGGAGGCATACTGTAATCTGTGGACTATCAGAGTTTTGATGAAACACAGTAGTTGCATCGGGCTTGAATACAACAGTCACCGTGCGCACTTTCTTCCATAGGAGTAATGTCTCAAACAGTCTACGCTTTGATCGTTCCCATGAAGGCCAGTAGTAGTTTCCGATGCACATCTGGAGGCATTCTGTAATCTGTGGACCTTCAAAGTGTTGATGAAACACAGAAATTGCATCGGGATGGAATTCAACTGTCACCATGCGCACTTTCCTCCGTGGGAGTAATGTCTCAAACAGTCTTCGCTTTGATGGTTCACTGGAAGACCAGTAGTAGTTTCCGATTCACATGTGGAGGGATTCTGTAATCTGTGGACTATCAGAGTGTTGATGAAACACAGAAATTGCATCGGGATTGAATACAACTTTCACCATGCGCACTTTCCTCCATTGGAGTAATGTCTCAAACAGTCTACGCTTTGATCGTTCCCTATAAGTCAATGTAATAGTTTCCGATGCTCATCTGGAGGCATTCTGTAATCTGTAGACTATCAGAGTGTTGTTGAAACACAGAAACTGCATCGGGATTGAATACAACAGTCACCATGAGTACTTTCCTCCATAGGAGAATGTCTCAAACAGTCTACGCTTTGATCGTTCCCTGGAAGACCAGTAGTAGTTTCCGATGCACATCCGGAGGCATTCTGTAATCTGTGGATCTTCAAAGTGTTGATGAAACACAGAAATTGCATCGGTATGGAATACAACAGTCAACATGCGCACTTTCCTCCATGGGAGTAATTTCTCAAACAGTCTACGCTTTGATCGTTCCCTGGAAGACCAGTAGTAGTTTCCGATGCACATCTGGAGGCATTCTGTAATCTGTAGACTATCAGAGTGTTGATGAAACACAGTAATTGCATCGGGATTGAATACCATAGTCACCATGGGCACTTTCCTCCATGGGTGTAATGTCTCAAACTGTCTCCGATTCGATCTTTCCCTGGAAGACCAGTAGTAGTTTCCGATGCACATCTGGAGGCATTCTGTAATCTGTGGATCTTCAAAGTGTTCATGAATCACAGAAATTGCATCGGTATGGAATACAACAGTCACCATGCGCACTTTCCTCCATGGGAGTAATGTCTCAAACTACGTTTTGTTCGTTCCCTGGAAAACCAGTAGTAGTTTCCGATGCACATCTGGAGGCATTCTGTTATCTGTGGACTATCAGAGTGTTGATGAAACACAGAAATTGCATCTGGATGGAATAAAACAGTCACCATGCGCACTTTCCTCCATGGGAGTAATGTCTCAAACTATATACACTTCGATCTTTCCCTGGAAGACCAGTAGTAGTTTCCGATGGATATCTAGAGGCATTCTGTAATCTGTGGACTATCAGAGTGTTGATGAAACACAGAAATTGCATCGGGATTGAATACAACAGCCACCATGCGCACTTTCCTCCATGTGAGTAATGTCTCAAACAGACTACGCTTTGATCGTTCCCTGGAAGACCAGTAGTAGTTTCCGATGCACATCTGGAGGCATTCTGTAATCTGTGGACTATCAGAGTGTTGATGAAACACAGAAATTGCATCGGGATTGAATACAACAGTCACCATGCGCACTTTCCTCCATGGGAGTAATGTCTCAAACTGTCTACGCTTCGATCTTTCCCTGGAAGACCAGTAGTAGTTTCCGATGGACATCTGGAGGCATTCTGTAATCTGTGGACCTTCAAAGTGTTGATGACACACAGAAATTGCATCGGGATTGAATACAACAGTCACCATGTGCACTTTCCTCCATGTGAGTAATGTCTCAAACAGTCTACGCTTTGATCGTTCCCTGGAAGACCAATAGTAGTTTCCGATGCACATCTGGAGGCATTCTTTAATCTGTGGACTATCAGAGTCTTGATGAAACACAGAAATTGCATCGGGATTGAATACAACAGTCACCATGCGCACTTTCCTCCATGGGTGTTATGTCTCAAACAGTTTACGCTTTGATCGTTCCCTGGAAGACCAGTAGTAGCTTCCGATGCACATCTGGAGGCATTCTGTAATCTGTGAACCTTCAAAGTGTTGGTGAAACACAGATATTGCATCGGGAAGGAATACAGCAGTCACCATGCGCACTTTTCTCCGTGGGAGTAATGTCTCAAACTGTCTACGCATCGATCTTTCCCTGGAAGACCAGTAGTAGTTTCCGATGGACATCTGGAGGCATTCTGTATCTGTGGATCTTCAAAGTGTTGATGACACACAGAAATTGCATCGGGATTGAATACAACAGTCACCATGTGCACTTTTCGCCATGTGTGTAATGTCTCACAGTCTACGCTTTGATCGTTCCCTGGAAGATCAGTAGTAGTTTCCGATGCACATCTGGAGGCATTCTGTAATCTGTGTACCGTCACAGTGTTGATGAAACACAGAAATTGCATCGGTATGGAATACAACAGTCACCATGCGCACTTTCCTCCATGGGAGTAATGTCTCAAACTGTCATCGCTTTTATCGTTCCCTGGAAGACCAGTAGTAGTTTCCGATGCACATCTGGAAGACTTCTGTAATCTGTGGACTATCAGAGTGTTGATGAAACACAGTAATTGCATCGGGATTGAATACCACAGTCACCATGGGCACTTTCCTCCATGGGTGTAATGTCTCAAACTGTCTCCGAATCGATCTTTCCCTGGAAGACCAGTAGTAGTTTCCGATGGACATCTGGAGGCATTCTGTGATCTGTGGATTATCAGAGTCTTGATGAAACACAGAAATTGCATCGGGATTGAATGCAACAGTAACCATGCGCACTTTCCTCCATGGGTGTATGTCTCAAACAGTTTACGCCTTGATCGTTCCCTGGAAGACCAGTAGTAGTTGCCGATGCACATCTGGAGGCATTCTGTAATCTGTGGACTATCAGAGTCTTGATGAAACACAGAAATTGCATCGGGATTGAATACAACAGTAACCATGCGCACTTTCCTCCATGGGAGTAATGTCTCAAATTATCTACTCTCCGATCTTTCCCTGGAGGCCCAGTAGTAGTTTCCGATGGATATCTAGAGGCATTCTGTAATCTGTGGACCTTCAAAGTATTGATGAAACACAGAAATTGCATCGGGATTGAATACAACAGCCACCATGCGCACTTTCCTCCATGTGAGTAATGTCTCAAACAGTCTACGCTTTGATCGTTCCCTGGAAGACCAGTAGTAGTTTCCGATGCACATCTGGAGTCATTCTGTAATCTGTGTACCTTCAAAGTGTTAATGAAACACAGATATTGCATCGGGATTGAATACAACAGTCACCATGCGCATTTTCCCCCATGTGAGTAATGTCTCATACAGTCCACGCTGTGATCGTTCCCTGGAAGACCAGTAGTAGTTTCCGATGCACATCTGGATTCATTCTGTAATCTGTGGACTATCTGAGTGTTGATGAAACACAGAAATTGCATCGGAATTGAATACAACAGTCTCCATTCCCACTTTCCTGCATGGGAGTAATGTCTCAAACCGTCTACGCTTTGATTGTTCCCTGGAAGACCAGTTGTAGTTCACGATGCACATCGGGAGGCATTCTGTATTCTGTGGACTTTCAGAGTGTTGATGAAACAGAGAAATTGCATCGTGATTGAATACAACAGTCACCATGCGCACTTTCCTCCAGGTGAGTAATGTCTCAAACAGTCTACGCTTTGATCGTTCCCTGGAAGACAAGTAGTAGTTTCAGATGCACATCTGGAGGCATCCTGTAATCCGTAGACCATCAGAGTGTTGATGAAACTCAGAAATTGCATCGGGGTTGAATACAACCGTCACCATGCCCACTTTCCTTCATGGGAGTAATGTCTCAAACCGTCTACGCTTTGATCATTCCCTGGAAGTCAATGTAAGAGTTTCCGATGCTCATCTGGAGGCATTCTGTAATCTGTAGACTATCAGAGTGTTGATGAAACACAGAAACTGCATCGGGATTGAATACAATAGTCACCATGAGTACTTTCCTCCATAGAAGAATGTCTCAAACAGTCTACGCTTTGATCGTTCCCTGGGAGACAAGTAGTAGTTTCCGATGCACATCCGGAGGCATTCTGTAATCTGTGGATCTTGAAAGTGTTGATGAAACACAGAAATTGCATCGGTATGGAATACAACAGTCACCATGCGCACTTTCCTCCATGGGAGTAATGTCTCAAACTGTCATCGCTTTTATCGTTCCCTGAAGACCAGTAGTAGTTTACGATGCACATCTGGAAGACTTCTGTAATCTGTGGACTATCAGAGTGTTGATGAAACACAGTAATTGCATCGGGATTGAATACCACAGTCACCATGGGCACTTTCCTCCATGGGTGTAATGTCTCAAACTGTCTCCGATTCGATCTTTCCCTGGAAGACCAGTAGTAGTTTCCGATGGACATCTGGAGGCATTCTGTAATCTGTGGACTATCAGAGTCTTGATGAAACACAGAAATTGCATCGGGATTGAATACAACAGTAACCATGCGCACTTTCCTCCATATGTGTATGTCTCAAACAGTTTACGCCTTGATTGTTCCCCGGGAGACCAGTAGTAGTTTCCGATGCACATCTGGAGGCATTCTGTAATCTGTGGACTATCAGAGTCTTGATGAAACACAGAAATTGCATCGGGATTGAATACAACAGTAAAAATGCGCACTTTCCTCCATGGGAGTAATGTCTCAAACTATCTACTCTTCGATCTTTCCCTGGAAGACCAGTAGTAGTTTCTGATGGATATCTAGAGGCATTCTGTAATCTGTGGACCTTCAAAGTATTGATGAAACACAGAAATTGCATCGGGATTGAATACAACAGCCACCATGCGCACTTTCCTCCATGTGAGTAATGTCTCAAACAGTCTACGCTTTGATCGTTCCCTGGAAAACCAGTAGAAGTTTCCGATGCACATCTGGAGGCATTCTGTAATCTGTGGACTATCAGAGTGTTGATGATACACAGAAATTGCATCGGGATTGAATACAACAGTCACCATGCGCACTTTCCTCCATTGGAGTAATGTTTCAAACTGTCTACGCTTCGATCTTTCCCTGGAAGACCAGTAGTAGTTTCCGTTGGACATCTGGAGGCATTCTGTAATCTGTGGACCTTCAAAGTGTTGATGACACACAGAAATTGCATCGGGATTGAATACAACAGTCACCACGTGCTCTTTCCTCCATGTGAGTAATGTCTCAAACAGTCTACGCTTTGATCGTTCCCTGGAACACCAATAGTAGTTTCCGATGCACATCTGGAGGCATTCTTTAATCCTTGGACTATCAGAGTCTTGATGAAACACAGAAATTGCATCGGGATTGAATACAACAGTCACCATGCGCACTTTCCTCCATGGGTGTTATGTCTCAAACAGTTTACGATTTGATCGTTCCCTGGAAGACCAGTAGTAGCTTCCGATGCACATCTGGAGGCATTCTGTAATCTGTGGACCTTCAAAGTGTTGATGAAACACAGATATTGCATCGGGAAGGAATACAACAGTCACCATGCGCACTTTCCTCCGTGGGAGTAATGTCTCAAACTGTCTACGCTTCGATCTTTCCCTGGAAGACCAGTAGTAGTTTCCGATGGACATCTGGAGGCATTCTGTATCTGTGGATCTTCAAAGTGTTGATGACACACAGAAATTGCATCGGGATTGAATACAACAGTCACCATGTGCACTTTTCGCCATGTGTAATGTCTCAAACAGTCTAGGCTTTGATCGATCCCTGGAAGATCAGTAGTAGTTTCCGATGCACATCTGGATTCATTCTGTAATCCGTGGACCTTCCAAGTGTCGGTAAACACGGAAATTGCACCGGGATGGAATACAACAGTCACCATGCGCACTATTCTCCATGGGAGTAATGTCTCAAACATTCTACGCTTTGATGGTTCCCTGGATGACCAGTAGTAGTTTCCGATGCACATCTGGATTCATTCTGTAATCTGTGTACCTTCAAAGTGTTGATGAAACACAGATATTGCATCGGGATTGAATACAACAGGCACCATTCGCACTTTCCTCCATGTGAGTAATGTCTCATACAGTCCACGCTTTGATCGTTCCCTGGAAGACCAGTAGTAGTTTCCGATGCACATCTGTAGGCATACTGTAATCTGTGGACTATCAGAGTTTTGATGAAACACAGTAGTTGCATCGGGCTTGAATACAACAGTCACCGTGCGCACTTTCTTCCATAGGAGTAATGTCTCAAACAGTCTACGCTTTGATCGTTCCCATGAAGGCCAGTAGTAGTTTCCGATGCACATCTGGAGGCATTCTGTAATCTGTGGACCTTCAAAGTGTTGATGAAACACAGAAATTGCATCGGGATGGAATTCAACTGTCACCATGCGCACTTTCCTCCGTGGGAGTAATGTCTCAAACAGTCTTCGCTTTGATGGTTCACTGGAAGACCAGTAGTAGTTTCCGATTCACATGTGGAGGGATTCTGTAATCTGTGGACTATCAGAGTGTTGATGAAACACAGAAATTGCATCGGGATTGAATACAACTTTCACCATGCGCACTTTCCTCCATTGGAGTAATGTCTCAAACAGTCTACGCTTTGATCGTTCCCTGGAAGTCAATGTAATAGTTTCCGATGCTCATCTGGAGGCATTCTGTAATCTGTAGACTGTCAGAGTGTTGATGAAACACAGAAACTGCATCGGGATTGAATACAACAGTCACCATGAGTACTTTCCTCCATAGGAGAATGTCTCAAACAGTCTACGCTTTGATCGTTCCCTGGAAGACCAGTAGTAGTTTCCGATGCACATCCGGAGGCATTCTGTAATCTGTGGATCTTCAAAGTGTTGATGAAACACAGAAATTGCATCGGTATGGAATACAACAGTCAACATGCGCACTTTCCTCCATGGGAGTAATTTCTCAAACAGTCTACGCTTTGATCGTTCCCTGGAAGACCAGTAGTAGTTTCCGATGCACATCTGGAGGCATTCTGTAATCTGTAGACTATCAGAGTGTTGATGAAACACAGTAATTGCATCGGGATTGAATACCATAGTCACCATGGGCACTTTCCTCCATGGGTGTAATGTCTCAAACTGTCTCCGATTCGATCTTTCCCTGGAAGACCAGTAGTAGTTTCCGATGGACATCTGGAGGCATTCTGTAATCTGTGGACTATCAGAGTCTTGATGAAACACAGAAATTGCATCGGGATTGAATACAACAGTCACCATGCGCACTTTCCTCCGTGGGAGTAATGTCTCAAACAGTCTTCGCTTTGATGGTTCACTGGAAGACCAGTAGTAGTTTCCGATTCACATGTGGAGGGATTCTGTAATCTGTGGACTATCAGAGTGTTGATGAAACACAGAAATTGCATCGGGATTGAATACAACTTTCACCATGTGCACTTTCCTCCATTGGAGTAATGTCTCAAACAGTCTACGCTTTGATCGTTCCCTGGAAGTCAATGTAATAGTTTCCGATGCTCATCTGGAGGCATTCTGTAATCTGTAGACTATCAGAGTGTTGATGAAACACAGAAACTGCATCGGGATTGAATACAACAGTCACCATGAGTACTTTCCTCCATAGGAGAATGTCTCAAACAGTCTACGCTTTGATCGTTCCCTGGAAGACCAGTAGTAGTTTCCGATGCACATCTGGAGGCATTCTGTAATCTGTAGACTATCAGAGTGTTGATGAAACACAGTAATTGCATCGGGATTGAATACCATAGTCACCATGGGCACTTTCCTCCATGGGTGTAATGTCTCAAACTGTCTCCGATTCGATCTTTCCCTGGAAGACCAGTAGTAGTTTCCGATGGACATCTGGAGGCATTCTGTAATCTGTGGACTATCAGAGTCTTGATGAAACACAGAAATTGCATCGGGATTGAATACAACAGTAACCATGCGCACTTTCCTCCATGGGTGTATGTCTCAAACAGTTTACGTCTTGATCGTTCCCTGGAAGACCAGTAGTAGTTTCCGATGCACATCTGGAGGCATTCTGTAATCTGTGGACTATCAGAGGCTTGATGAAGCACAGAAATTGCATCGGGATGGAATACAACAGTCACCATGCGCACTTTACTCCGTGGGAGTAATGTCTCAAACTGCCTAGGCTTTGTTCGTTCCCTGGAAGACCAGTAGTAGTTTCCGATGCAGATCTGGAGGCATTCTGTAATCTGTGGACAGTCAGACTGTTGATGAAACACAGAAACTGCATCGGGGTTGAATACAACAGTCACCATGAGTACTTTCCTCCATAGGAGTAATGTCTCAACATTCTACGATTTGATCGTTCCCTGGAAGACCAGTAGTAGTTTCCGATGCACATCTGGAGGCATTCTGTAATCTGTGGACTATCAGAGTGTTGATGAAACACAGAAATTGCATCGGGATTGAATACAACAGTCTCCATGCCTACTTTCCTCCATGGGAGTAATTTCTCAAACAGTCTACGCTTGGATCTTTCCCTGGAAGCCCAGTAGTAGTTTCCGATGCACATCTGGAGGCATCTGTAATCTGTGGACTATCAGAGTGTTGATGAAACACAGTAATTGCATCGGGATTGAATACCACAGTCACCATGGGCACTTTCCTCCATGGGTGTAATGTCTCAAACTGTCTCCGATTCGATCTTTCCCTGGAAGACCAGTAGTAGTTTCCGATGGACATCTGGAAGCATTCTGTAATCTGTGGATTATCAGAGTCTTGATGAAACACAGAAATTGCATCGGGATTGAATACAACAGTAACCATGCGCACTTTCCTCCATGGGTGTATGTCTCAAACAGTTTACGCCTTGATCGTTCCCTGGAAGACCAGTAGTAGTTTCCGATGCACATCTGGAGGCATTCTGTAATCTGTGGACTATCAGAGTCTTGATGGAACACAGAAATTGCATCGGGATTGAATACAACGGTAACCATGCGCACTTTCCTCCATGGGAGTAATGTCTCAAACTATCTACTCTTCGATCTTTCCCTGGAAGACCAGTAGTAGTTTCCGATGGATATCTAGAGGCATTCTGTAATCTGTGGACCTTCAAAGTATTGATGAAACACAGAAATTGCATCGGGATTGAATACAACAGCCACCATGCGCACTTTCCTCCGTGTGAGTAATGTCTCAAACAGTCTACGCTTTGATCGTTCCCTGGAAGACCAGTAGTAGTTTCCGATGCACATCTGGAGGCATTCTGTAATCTGTGGAGTATCAGAGTGTTGATGAAACACAGATATTGCATCGGGATTGAATACAACGGTCACCATGCGCACTTTCCTCCATGTGAGTAATGTCTCATACAGTCCACGCTGTGATCGTTCCCTGGAAAACCAGTAGTAGTTTCCGATGCACATCTGGATTCATTCTGTAATCTGTGGACTATCTGAGTGTTGATGAAACACAGAAATTGCATCGGAATTGAATACAACAGCCTCCATTCACACTTTCCTCCATGGGAGTAATGTCTCAAACCGTCTACGCTTTGATTGTTCCCTGGAAGACCAGTTGCAGTTCACGATGCACATCGGGAGGCATTCTGTAATCTGTGGACTTTCAGAGTGTTGATGAAACAGAGAAATTGCATCGTGATTAAATACAACAGTCACCATGCGCACTTTCCTCCATGTGAGTAATGTCTCAAACAGTCTACGCTTTGATCGTTCCCTGGAAGACAAGTAGTAGTTTCAGATGCACATCTGGAGGCATCCTGTAATCCGTAGACCATCAGAGTGTTGATGAAACTCAGAAATTGCATCGGGGTTGAATACAACAGTCACCATGCCCACTTTCCTTCATGGGAGTAATGTCTCAAACAGTCTACGCTTTGATCATTCCCTGGAAGTCAATGTAAGAGTTTCCGATGCTCATCTGGAGGCATTCTGTAATCTGTAGACTATCAGAGTGTTGATGAAACACAGAAACTGCATCGGGATTGAATACAACAGTCACCATGAGTACTTTCCTCCATAGGAGAATGTCTCAAACAGTCTACGTTTTGATCGTTCCCTGGGAGACCAGTAGTAGTTTCCGATGCACATCCGGAGGCATTCTGTAATCTGTGGATCTTGAAAGTGTTGATGAAACACAGAAATTGCATCGGTATGGAATACAACAGTCACCATGCGCACTTTCCTCCATGGGAGTAATGTCTCAAACTGTCATCGCTTTTATCGTTCCCTGAAGACCAGTAGTAGTTTCCGATGCACATCTGGAAGACTTCTGTAATCTGTGGACTATCAGAGTGTTGATGAAACACAGTAATTGCATCGGGATTGAATACCACAGTCACCATGGGCACTTTCCTCCATGGGTGTAATGTCTCAAACTGTCTCCGATTCGATCTTTCCCTGGAAGACCAGTAGTAGTTTAAGATGGACATCTGGAGGCATTCTGTAATCTGTGGACTATCAGAGTCTTAATGAAACACAGAAATTGCATCAGGATTGAATACAACAGTAACCATGCGCACTTTCCTCCATATGTGTATGTCTCAAACAGTTTACCCCTTGATCTTTCCCTGGAAGACCAGTAGTAGTTTCCGATGGATATGTAGAGGCATTCTGTAATCTGTGGACCTTCAAAGTATTGATGAAACACAGAAATTGCATCGGGATTGAATACAACAGCCACCATGCGCACTTTCCTCCATGTGAGTAACGTCTCAAACAATCTACGCTTTGATCGTTCCCTGGAAGACCAGTAGTAGTTTCCGATGCACATCTGGAGGCATTCTGTAATCTGTGGACTATCAGAGTGTTGATGAAACACAGAAATTGCATCGGGATTGAATACAACAGTCACCATGCGCACTTTCCTCCGTGGGAGTAATGTCTCAAACTGTCAACGCTTCGATCTTTCCCTGGAAGACCAGTAGTAGTTTCCGATGGACATCTGGAGGCATTCTGTAATCTGTGGACCTTCAAAGTGTTGATGACACACAGAAATTGCATCGGGATTGAATACAACAGTCACCATGTGCACTTTCCTCCATGTGAGTAATGTCTCAAACAGTCTACGCTTTGATCGTTCCCTGGAACACCAATAGTAGTTTCCGATAAACATCTGGAGGCATTCTTTAATCTGTGGACTATCAGAGTCTTGATGAAACACAGAAATTGCATCGGGATTGAATACAACAGTCACCATGTGCACTTTCCTCCATGTGAGTAATGTCTCAAACAGTCTACGCTTTGATCGTTCCCTGGAACACCAATAGTAGTTTCCGATAAACATCTGGAGGCATTCTTTAATCTGTGGACTATCAGAGTCTTGATGAAACACAGAAATTGCATCGGGATTGAATACAACAGTCACCATGCGCACTTTCCTCCATGGGTGTTATGTCTCAAACAGTTTACGCTTTGATCGTTCCCTGGAAGACCAGTAGTAGCTTCCGATGCACATCTGGAGGCATTCTGTAATCTGTGGACCTTCAAAGTGTTGATGAAACACAGATATTGCATCGGGATTGAATACAACAGGCACCATTCGCACTTTCCTCCATGTGAGTAATGTCTCACACAGTCCACGCTTTGATCGTTCCCTGGAAGACCAGTAGTAGTTTCCAATGCACATCTGGATTCATTCTGTAATCTGTGGACTATCTGAGTGTTGATGAAACAGAGAAATTGCATCGGGATTGAATACAACAGTCTCCATGCCCACTTTCCTCCATGGGAGTAATGTCTGAAACAGTCTACGCTTTGATCGTTCCCTGGGAGACAAGCAGTAGTTTCAGATGCACATCTGGAGGCATCCTGTATTCCGTGGACCATCAGAGTGTTGATGAAACACAGAAATTGGATCGGTGTTGAATACAATAGTCACCATGCCCACTTTCTTTTATGGGAGTAATGTCGCAAAGAGTCTACGCTTTGATCGTTCCCTGGAAGACCAGTAGTAGCTTCCGATGCACATCTGGAGGCATTCTGTAATCTGTGGACTATCTGAGTGTTGATGAAACATAGAAATTGCATCGGGATTGAATACAACAGTCACAATGTGCACTTTCCTCCATCGGAGTAATGTCTTAAACAGTCTACGCTTTGGTGGTTCCCTGGAAGACCAGTAGTAGTTTCCGATGCACATCTGGAGGCATTCTGTAATCTGTGGACCTTCAAAGTGTTGATGAAACACAGAAATTGCATCGTGATGGAATACAACAGTCACCATGCGAATTTTCCTCCATGGGAGTAATGTCTCTAACTGTCTCCGATTCGATATTTCCCTGGAAGACCAGTAGTAGTTTCCGATGGACATCTGGAGGCATTCTGTAATCTGTGGACCTTCAAAGTGTTGATGACACACAGAAATTGCATCGGGATTGAATACAACAGTCACCATGCGCACTTTCCTCCATGGGAGTAATGTCTCAAACAGTCTACGCTTTGATCGTTGCCTGGAAGACAAGTAGTAGTTTCAGATGCACATCTGGAGGCATTCTGTAATCTGTAGACTATCAGAGTGTTGATGAAACACAGAAACTGCATCGGGATTGAATACAATAGTCACCATGAGTACTTTCCTCCATAGGAGAATGTCTCAAACAGTCTACGTTTTGATCGTTCCCTGGGAGACCAGTAGTAGTTTCCGATGCACATCCGGAGGCATTCTGTAATCTGTGGATATTGAAAGTGTTGATGAAACACAGAAATTGCATCGGTATGGAATACAACAGTCACAATGCGCACTTTCCTCCATGGGAGTAATGTCTCAAACTGTCATCGCTTTTATCGTTCCCTGAAGACCAGTAGTAGTTTCCGATGCACATCTGGAAGACTTCTGTAATCTGTGGACTATCAGAGTGTTGATGAAACACAGTAATTGCATCGGGATTGAATACCACAGTCACCATGGGCACTTTCCTCCATGGGTGTAATGTCTCAAACTGTCTCCGATTCGATCTATCCCTGGAAGACCAGTAGTAGTTTAAGATGGACATCTGGAGGCATTCTGTAATCTGTGGACTATCAGAGTCTTGATGAAACACAGAAATTGCATCGGGATTGAATACAACAGTAACCATGCGCACTTTCCTCCATATGTGTATGTCTCAAACAGTTTACGCCTTGATCGTTCCCTGGAAGACCAGTTGTAGTTTCCGATGCACATCTGGAGGCATTCTGTAATCTGTGGACTATCAGAGTCTTGATGAAACACAGACATTGCATCGGGATTGAATACAACAGTAAAAATGCGCACTTTCCTCCATGGGAGTAATGTCTCAAACTATCTACTCTTCGATCTTTCCCTGGAAGACCAGTAGTGGTTTCCGATGGATATGTAGAGGCATTCTGTAATCTGTGGACCTTCAAAGTATTGATGAAACACAGAAATTGCATCGGGATTGAATACAACAGCCACCATGCGCACTTTCCTCCATGTGAGTAATGTCTCAAACAGTCTATGCTTCGATCGTTCCCTGGGAGACAAGCAGTAGTTTCAGATGCACATCTGGAGGCATCCTGTATTCCGTGGACCATCAGAGTGTTGATGAAACACAGAAATTGCATCGGGGTTGAATACAATAGTCACCATGCCCACTTTCTTTTATGGGAGTAATGTCGCAAAGAGTCTACGCTTTGATCGTTCCCTGGAAGACCAGTAGTAGCTTCCGATGCACATCTGGAGGCATTCTGTAATCTGTGGACTATCTGAGTGTTGATGAAACATAGAAATTGCATCGGGATTGAATACAACAGTCACAATGCGCACTTTCCTCCATCGGAGTAATGTCTCAAACAGTCTACGCTTTGATGGTTCCCTGGAAGACCAGTAGTAGTTTCCGATGCACATCTGGAGGCATTCTGTAATCTGTGGACCTTCAAAGTGTTGATGAAACACAGAAATTGCATCGTGATGGAATACAACAGTCACCATGCGCATTTTCCTCCATGGGAGTAATGTCTCAAACTGTCTTCGCTTTGATGGTTCACTGGAAGACCAGTAGTAGTTTCCGATTTACATCTGGAGGGATTCTGTAATCTGTGGACTATCAGAGTGTTGATGAAACACAGAAATTGCATCGGGATTGAATACAACTGTCACCATGCGCACTTTCCTCCATGGGAGTTACGTCTCAAACAGTCTACGCTTTGATCGTTAACTGGAAGTCAATGTAATAGTTTCCGATGCTCATCTGGAGGCATTCTGTAATCTGTAGACTATCAGAGTGTTGATGAAACACAGAAACTGCATCGGGATTGAATACAACAGTCATCATGAGTACTTTCCTCCATAGGAGTAATGCCTCAAACAGTCTACGCTTTGATCGTTCCCTGGAAGACCAGTAGAAGTCTCCGACGCACATCCGGAGGCATTCTGTAATCTGTGGATCTTCAAAGTGTTGATGAAACACAGAAATTGCATTGGTATGGAATACAACAGTCAACATGCGCACTTTCCTCCATGGGAGTAATTTCTCAAACTGTCTACGTTTTGATCGTTCCCTGGAGGACCAGTAGTAGTTTCCGATGCACATCTGGAGGCATTGTGTAATCTGTGGACCTTCAAAGTGTTGATGAAACACAGAAATTACATCGGGATTGAATACAACAGTCAGCATGGGCACTTTCCTCCATGGGTGTAATGTCTCTAACTGTCTCCGATTCGATCTTTCCCTGGAATACCAGTAGTAGTTTCCGATGGACATCAGGAGGCATTCTGTAATCTGTGGACCTTCAAAGTGTTGATGACACACAGAAATTGCATCGGGATTGAATACAACAGTCACCATGCGCACTTTCCTCCATGGGAGTAATGTCTCAAACAGTCTACGCTTTGATCGTTCCCTGGAAGACAAGTAGTAGTTTCAGATGCACATCTGGAGGCATCCTGTAATCCGTAGACCATCAGAGTGTTGATGAAACTCAGAAATTGCATCGGGGTTGAATACAACAGTCACCATGCCCACTTTCCTTCATGGGAGTAATGTCTCAAACAGTCTACGCTTTGATCATTCCCTGGAAGTCAATGTAAGAGTTTCCGATGCTCATCTGGAGGCATTCTGTAATCTGTAGACTATCAGAGTGTTGATGAAACACAGAAACTGCATCGGGATTGAATACAATAGTCACCATGAGTACTTTCCTCCATAGGAGAATGTCTCAAACAGTCTACGCTTTGATCGTTCCCTGGGAGACCAGTAGTAGTTTCCGATGCACATCCGGAGGCACTCTGTAATCTGTGGATCTTGAAAGTGTTGATGAAACACAGAAATTGCATCGGTATGGAATACAACAGTCACCATGCGCACTTTCCTCCATGGGAGTAATGTCTCAAACTGTCATCGCTTTTATCGTTCCCTGAAGACCAGTAGTAGTTTCCGATGCACATCTGGAAGACTTCTGTAATCTGTGGACTATCAGAGTGTTGATGAAACACAGTAATTGCATCGGGATTGAATACCACAGTCAATTTGGGCACTTTCCTCCATGGGTGTAATGTCTCAAACTGTCTCCGATTCGATCTTTCCCTAGAAGACCAGTAGTAGTTTAAGATGGACATCTGGAGGCATTCTGTAATCTGTGGACTATCAGAGTCTTGATGAAACACAGAAATTGCATCGGGATTGAATACAACAGTAACCATGCGCACTTTCCTCCATATGTGTATGTCTCAAACAGTTTACGCCTTGATCGTTCCCTGGAAGACCAGTAGTAGTTTCCGATGCACATCTGGAGGCATTCTGTAATCTGTGGACTATCAGAGTGTTGATGAAACACAGAAATTGCATCGGGATTGAATACAACAGTAAAAATGCGCACTTTCCTCCATGGGAGTAATGTCTCAAACTATCTACTCTTCGATCTTTCCCTGGAAGACCAGTAGTAGTTTCCGATGGATATGTAGAGGCATTCTGTTATCTGTGGACCTTCCAAGTATTGATGAAACACAGAAATTGCATCGGGATTGAATACAACAGCCACCATGCGCACTTTCCTCCATGTGAGTAATGTCTCAAACAGTCTACGCTTTGATCGTTCCCTGGAAGACCAGTAGTAGTTTCCGATGCACATCTGGAGGCATTCTGTAATCTGTGGACTATCAGAGTGTTGATGAAACACAGAAATTGCATCGGGATTGAATACAACAGTAACCATGCGCACTTTCCTCCATGGGAGTAATGTCTCAAACTGTCTACGCTTCGATCTTTCCCTGGAAGACCAGTAGTAGTTTCCGATGGACATCTGGAGGCATTCTGTAATCTGTGGACCTTCAAAGTGTTGATGACACACAGAAATTGCATCGGGATTGAATACAACAGTCACCATGTGCACTTTCCTCCATGTGAGTAATGTCTCAAACAGTCTCCGCTTTGATCTTTCCCTGGAACACCAATAGTAGTTTCCGATACACATCTGGAGGCATTCTTTAATCTGTGGACTATCAGAGTCTTGATGAAACACAGAAATTGCATCGGGATTGAATACAACAGTCACCATGCGCACTTTCCTCCATGGGTGTTATGTCTCAAACAGTTTACGCTTTGATCGTTCCCTGGAAGACCAGTAGTAGCTTCCGATGCACATCTGGAGGCATTCTGTAATCTGTGGACCTTCAAAGTGTTGATGAAACACAGAAATTGCATCGGGATTGAATACAACAGTCACCATGTGCACTTTTCGCCATGTGTGTAATGTCTCAAATAGTCTACGCTTTGATCGTTCCCTGGAAGATCAGTAGTAGTTTCCGATGCACATCTGGAGGCATTCTGTAATCCGTGGACCTTCCAAGTGTCGGTAAACACGGAAATTGCACCGGGATGGAATACAACAGTCACCATGCGCACTATTCTCCATGGGAGTAATGTCTCAAACATTCTACGCTTTGATGGTTCCCTGGATGACCAGTAGTAGTTTCCGATGCACATCTGGATTCATTCTGTAATCTGTGTACCTTCAAAGTGTTGATGAAACACAGATATTGCATCGGGATTGAATACAACAGGCACCATTCGCACTTTCCTCCATGTGAGTAATGTCTCATACAGTCCACGCTTTGATCGTTCCCTGGAAGACCAGTAGTGGTTTCCAATGCACATCTGGATTCATTCTTTAATCTGTGGACTATCTGAGTGTTGATGAAACAGAGAAATTGCATCGGGATTGAATACAACAGTCTCCATGCCCACTTTCCTCCATGGGAGTAATGTCTCAAACAGTCTACGCTTTGATCGTTCCCTGGGAGACAAGCAGTAGTTTCAGATGCACATCTGGAGGCATCCTGTATTCCATGGACCATCAGAGTGTTGATGAAACACAGAATTTGCATCGGGGTTGAATACAATAGTCACCATGCCCACGTTCTTTTATGGGAGTAATGTCGCAAAGAGTCTACGCTTTGATCGTTCCCTGGAAGACCAGTAGTAGCTTCCGATGCACATCTGGAGGCATTCTGTAATCTGTGGACTATCTGAGTGTTGATGAAACATAGAAATTGCATCGGGATTGAATACAACAGTCACAATGTGCACTTTCCTCCATCGGAGTAATGTCTCAAACAGTCTACGCTTTGATGGTTCGCTGGAAGACCAGTAGTCTTTTCCGATGCACATCTGGAGGCATTCTGTAATCTGTGGACTATCAGAGTGTTGATGAAACACAGAAATTGCATCGGGATTGAATACAACTGTCACCATGCGCACTTTCCTCCATGGGAGTTACGTCTCAAACAGTCTACGCTTTGATCGTTAACTGGAAGTCAATGTAATAGTTTCCGATGCTCATCTGGAGGCATTCTGTAATCTGTAGACTATCAGAGTGTTGATGAAACACAGAAACTGCATCGTGATTTAATACAACAGTCACCATTCGCACTTTCCTCCATGGGAGTAATGTCTCAAACAGTCTACGCTTTGATCGTTCCCTGGAAGACCAGTAGTAGTTTCCGATGCACAACTGGAGGCATACTGTAATCTGTGGACAATCAGAGTCTTGATGAAACACAGAAATTGCATTGGGCTTGATACAACAGTCACCGTGCGCACTTTCCTCCATAGGAGTAATGTCTCAAACAGTCTACGCTTTGATCGTTCCCTGGAAGACCAGTAGTAGTTTTCGATGCACATCTGGAGGCATTCTGTAATCTGTGGACTTTCAAAGTGTTGATGAAACACAGAAATTGCATCGGGATTGAATACAACAGTCACCATGAGTACTTTCCTCTATAGGAGTAATGTCTCAAACAGTCTACGCTTTGATCGTTCCCTGGAAGACCTGCAGTAGTTTCCGATGCACATCCGGAGGCATTCTGTAATCTGTGGATTTTCAAAGTGTTGATGAAACACAGAAATTGCATCGGTATGGAATACAATAGTCAACATGCGCACTTTCCTCCATGGGAGTAATTTCTCAAACTGTCTACGATTTGATCGTTCCCTGGAGGACCAGTAGTAGTTTCCGATGCACATCTGCTGGCATTGTGTAATCTGTGGACCTTCAAAGTGTTGATGACACACAGAAATTGCATCTGGATGGAATACAACAGTCACCATGTGCACTTTCGTCCATGTGAGTAATGTCTCATACAGTCTACGCTTTGATCGTTCCCTGGTAGACCAGTAGTAGTTTCCGATGCACATCTGGAGGCATTCTGTAATCTGTGGACTATCAGAGTCTTGATGAAACACAGAAATTGCATCGGGATGGAATTCAACAGTCACCATGCGCACTTTCCTACGAGGGAGTAATGTCTCAAAGTGTCTAGTCTTTGATCGTTCCCTGGAAGATCAGTAGTAGTTTCCGATGCACATCTGGAGTCATTCTGTAGTCTGTGGACCATCAAAGTGTTGATGAAACACAGAAATTGCATCGGGACTGAATACAACAGTCACCATGCGCACTTTCCTCCATGTGAGTAATGTCTCAAACAGTCTAGGCTTTGATCGTTCCCTGGAAGACCAGTAGTAGTTTCCGATGCACATCTGGAGGCATTCCGTAATCTGTGGACTATCAGAGTCTTGATGAAACACAGATGTTGCATCGGGCTTCAATACAACAGTCACCATGCGCACTTTCCTCCATGGGTGTAATGTCTCAAACAATTTACGCTTTTATCGTTCCCTGGAAGACCAGTAGTAGTCCCCGATGCACATCTGGAGGCATTCTGTAATCTGTGGACTATCAGAGTGTTGATGAAACACAGAAATTGCATCGGGATTGAATACAACAGTCACCATGCCCACTTTCCTCCACGTGAGTAATGTCGATAACAGTCTACGCTTTGATCGTTCCCTGGAAGACCAGTAGTAGTTTCCGATTCACATCTGGAGGTATTCTGTAATCTGTGGACTATCAGAGTGTTGATGAAACACAGAAATTGCATCGGGATTGAATACAACAGTCACCATGTGCACTTTCCTCCGTGGGAGTAATGTCTCAAACTGTCAACGCTTCGATCTTTCCCTGGAAGACCAGTAGTAGTTTCCGATGGACATCTGGAGGCATTCTGTAATCTGTGGACCTTCAAAGTGTTGATGACACACAGAAATTGCATCGGGATTGAATACAACAGTCACCATGTGCACTTTCCTCCATGTGAGTAATGTCTCAAACAGTCTACGCTTTGATCGTTCCCTGGAACACCAATAGTAGTTTCCGATAAACATCTGGAGGCATTCTTTAATCTGTGGACTATCAGAGTCTTGATGAAACACAGAAATTGCATCGGGATTGAATACAACAGTCACCATGCGCACTTTCCTCCATGGGTGTTATGTCTCAAACAGTTTACGCTTTGATCGTTCCCTGGAAGACCAGTAGTAGCTTCCGATGCACATCTGGAGGCATTCTGTAATCTGTGGACCTTCAAAGTGTTGATGAAACACAGATATTGCATCGGGATTGAATACAACAGGCACCATTCGCACTTTCCTCCATGTGAGTAATGTCTCATACAGTCCACGCTTTGATCGTTCCCTGGAAGACCAGTAGTAGTTTCCAATGCACATCTGGATTCATTCTGTAATCTGTGGACTATCTGAGTGTTGATGAAACAGAGAAATTGCATCGGGATTGAATACAACAGTCTCCATGCCCACTTTCCTCCATGGGAGTAATGTCTGAAACAGTCTACGCTTTGATCGTTCCCTGGGAGACAAGCAGTAGTTTCAGATGCACATCTGGAGGCATCCTGTATTCCGTGGACCATCAGAGTGTTGATGAAACACAGAAATTGCATCGGGGTTGAATACAATAGTCACCATGCCCACTTTCTTGTATGGGAGTAATGTCGCAAAGAGTCTACGCTTTGATCGTTCCCTGGAAGACCAGTAGTAGCTTCCGATGCACATCTGGAGGCATTCTGTAATCTGTGGACTATCTGAGTGTTGATGAAACATAGAAATTGCATCGGGATTGAATACAACAGTCACAATGTGCACTTTCCTCCATCGGAGTAATGTCTTAAACAGTCTACGCTTTGGTGGTTCCCTGGAAGACCAGTAGTAGTTTCCGATGCACATCTGGAGGCATTCTGTAATCTGTGGACCTTCAAAGTGTTGATGAAACACAGAAATTGCATCGTGATGGAATACAACAGTCACCATGCGAATTTTCCTCCATGGGAGTAATGTCTCTAACTGTCTCCGATTCGATCTTTCCCTGGAAGACCAGTAGTAGTTTCCGATGGACATCTGGAGGCATTCTGTAATCTGTGGACCTTCAAAGTGTTGATGACACACAGAAATTGCATCGGGATTGAATACAACAGTCACAATGCGCACTTTCCTCCATGGGAGTAATGTCTCAAACTGTCATCGCTTTTATCGTTCCCTGAAGACCAGTAGTAGTTTCCGATGCACATCTGGAAGACTTCTGTAATCTGTGGACTATCAGAGTGTTGATGAAACACAGTAATTGCATCGGGATTGAATACCACAGTCACCATGGGCACTTTCCTCCATGGGTGTAATGTCTCAAACTGTCTCCGATTCGATCTATCCCTGGAAGACCAGTAGTAGTTTAAGATGGACATCTGGAGGCATTCTGTAATCTGTGGACTATCAGAGTCTTGATGAAACACAGAAATTGCATCGGGATTGAATACAACAGTAACCATGCGCACTTTCCTCCATATGTGTATGTCTCAAACAGTTTACGCCTTGATCGTTCCCTGGAAGACCAGTAGTAGTTTCCGATGCACATCTGGAGGCATTCTGTAATCTGTGGACTATCAGAGTCTTGATGAAACACAGAGATTGCATCGGGATTGAATACAACAGTAAAAATGCGCACTTTCCTCCATGGGAGTAATGTCTCAAACTATCTACTCTTCGATCTTTCCCTGGAAGACCAGTAGTGGTTTCCGATGGATATGTAGAGGCATTCTGTAATCTGTGGACCTTCAAAGTATTGATGAAACACAGAAATTGCATCGGGATTGAATACAACAGCCACCATGCGCACTTTCCTCCATGTGGGTAATGTCTCAAACAGTCTATGCTTCGATCGTTCCCTGGGAGACAAGCAGTAGTTTCAGATGCACATCTGGAGGCATCCTGTATTCCGTGGACCATCAGAGTGTTGATGAAACACAGAAATTGCATCGGGGTTGAATACAATAGTCACCATGCCCACTTTCTTTTATGGGAGTAATGTCGCAAAGAGTCTACGCTTTGATCGTTCCCTGGAAGACCAGTAGTAGCTTCCGATGCACATCTGGAGGCATTCTGTAATCTGTGGACTATCTGAGTGTTGATGAAACATAGAAATTGCATCGGGATTGAATACAACAGTCACAATGTGCACTTTCCTCCATCGGAGTAATGTCTCAAACAGTCTACGCTTTGATGGTTCCCTGGAAGACCAGTAGTAGTTTCCGATGCACATCTGGAGGCATTCTGTAATCTGTGGACCTTCAAAGTGTTGATGAAACACAGAAATTGCATCGTGATGGAATACAACAGTCACCATGCGCATTTTCCTCCATGGGAGTAATGTCTCAAACTGTCTTCGCTTTGATGGTTCACTGGAAGACCAGTAGTAGTTTCCGATTTACATCTGGAGGGATTCTGTAATCTGTGGACTATCAGAGTGTTGATGAAACACAGAAATTGCATCGGGATTGAATACAACTGTCACCATGCGCACTTTCCTCCATGGGAGTTATGTCTCAAACAGTCTACGCTTTGATCGTTAACTGGAAGTCAATGTAATAGTTTCCGATGCTCATCTGGAGGCATTCTGTAATCTGTAGACTATCAGAGTGTTGATGAAACACAGAAACTGCATCGGGATTGAATACAACAGTCATCATGAGTACTTTCCTCCATAGGAGTAATGCCTCAAACAGTCTACGCTTTGATCGTTCCCTGGAAGACCAGTAGAAGTCTCCGACGCACATCCGGAGGCATTCTGTAATCTGTGGATCTTCAAAGTGTTGATGAAACACAGAAATTGCATCGGTATGGAATACAACAGTCAACATGCGCACTTTCCTCCATGGGAGTAATTTCTCAAACTGTCTACGTTTTGATCGTTCCCTGGAGGACCAGTAGTAGTTTCCGATGCACATCTGGAGGCATTGTGTAATCTGTGGACCTTCAAAGTGTTGATGAAACACAGAAATTACATCGGGATTGAATACAACAGTCAGCATGGGCACTTTCCTCCATGGGTGTAATGTCTCTAACTGTCTCCGATTCGATCTTTCCCTGGAATACCAGTAGTAGTTTCCGATGGACATCAGGAGGCATTCTGTAATCTGTGGACCTTCAAAGTGTTGATGACACACAGAAATTGCATCGGGATTGAATACAACAGTCACCATGCGCACTTTCCTCCATGGGAGTAATGTCTCAAACAGTCTACGATTTGATCGTTCCCTGGAAGACAAGTAGTAGTTTCAGATGCACATCTGGAGGCATCCTGTAATCCGTAGACCATCAGAGTGTTGATGAAACTCAGAAATTGCATCGGGGTTGAATACAACAGTCACCATGCCCACTTTCCTACATGGGAGTAATGTCTCAAACAGTCTACGCCTTGATCATTCCCTGGAAGTCAATGTAAGAGTTTCCGATGCTCATCTGGAGGCATTCTGTAATCTGTAGACTATCAGAGTGTTGATGAAACACAGAAACTGCATCGGGATTGAATACAATAGTCACCATGAGTACTTTCCTCCATAGGAGAATGTCTCAAACAGTCTACGCTTTGATCGTTCCCTGGGAGACCAGTAGTAGTTTCCGATGCACATCCGGAGGCATTCTGTAATCTGTGGATCTTGAAAGTGTTGATGAAACACAGAAATTGCATCGGTATGGAATACAACAGTCACCATGCGCACTTTCCTCCATGGGAGTAATGTCTCAAACTGTCATCGCTTTTATCGTTCCCTGAAGACCAGTAGTAGTTTCCGATGCACATCTGGAAGACTTCTGTAATCTGTGGACTATCAGAGTGTTGATGAAACACAGTAATTGCATCGGGATTGAATACCACAGTCAATTTGGGCACTTTCCTCCATGGGTGTAATGTCTCAAACTGTCTCCGATTCGATCTTTCCCTAGAAGACCAGTAGTAGTTTAAGATGGACATCTGGAGGCATTCTGTAATCTGTGGACTA
Source organism: Schistocerca gregaria (assembly GCF_023897955.1). Classification (NCBI taxonomy): domain Eukaryota; kingdom Metazoa; phylum Arthropoda; class Insecta; order Orthoptera; family Acrididae; genus Schistocerca; species Schistocerca gregaria. The sequence continues at coordinate 101,352,767 of NC_064929.1, read as the reverse complement.
TCAGAGTCTTGATGAAACACAGAAATTGCATCGGGATTGAATACAACAGTAACCATGCGCACTTTCCTCCATATGTGTATGTCTCAAACAGTTTACGCCTTGATCGTTCCCTGGAAGACCAGTAGTAGTTTCCGATGCACATCTGGAGGCATTCTGTAATCTGTGGACTATCAGAGTGTTGATGAAACACAGAAATTGCATCGGGATTGAATACAACAGTAAAAATGCGCACTTTCCTCCATGGGAGTAATGTCTCAAACTATCTACTCTTCGATCTTTCCCTGGAAGACCAGTAGTAGTTTCCGATGGATATGTAGAGGCATTCTGTTATCTGTGGACCTTCCAAGTATTGATGAAACACAGAAATTGCATCGGGATTGAATACAACAGACACCATGCGCACTTTCCTCCATGTGAGTAATGTCTCAAACAGTCTACGATTTGATCGTTCCCTGGAAGACCAGTAGTAGTTTCCGATGCACATCTGGAGGCATTCTGTAATCTGTGGACTATCAGAGTGTTGATGAAACACAGAAATTGCATCGGGATTGAATACAACAGTAACCATGCGCACTTTCCTCCATGGGAGTAATGTCTCAAACTGTCTACGCTTCGATCTTTCCCTGGAAGACCAGTAGTAGTTTCCGATGGACATCTGGAGGCATTCTGTAATCTGTGGACCTTCAAAGTGTTGATGACACACAGAAATTGCATCGGGATTGAATACAACAGTCACCATGTGCACTTTCCTCCATGTGAGTAATGTCTCAAACAGTCTACGCTTTGATCGTTCCCTGGAACACCAATAGTAGTTTCCGATACACATCTGGAGGCATTCTTTAATCTGTGGACTATCAGAGTCTTGATGAAACACAGAAATTGCATCGGGATTGAATACAACAGTCACCATGCGCACTTTCCTCCATGGGTGTTATGTCTCAAACAGTTTACGCTTTGATCGTTCCCTGGAAGACCAGTAGTAGCTTCCGATGCACATCTGGAGGCATTCTGTAATCTGTGGACCTTCAAAGTGTTGATGAAACACAGAAATTGCATCGGGATTGAATACAACAGTCACCATGTGCACTTTTCGCCATGTGTGTAATGTCTCAAATAGTCTACGCTTTGATCGTTCCCTGGAAGATCAGTAGTAGTTTCCGATGCACATCTGGAGGCATTCTGTAATCCGTGGACCTTCCAAGTGTCGGTAAACACGGAAATTGCACCGGGATGGAATACAACAGTCACCATGCGCACTATTCGCCATGGGAGTAATGTCTCAAACATTCTACGCTTTGATGGTTCCCTGGATGACCAGTAGTAGTTTCCGATGCACATCTGGATTCATTCTGTAATCTGTGTACCTTCAAAGTGTTGATGAAACACAGATATTGCATCGGGATTGAATACAACAGGCACCATTCGCACTTTCCTCCATGTGAGTAATGTCTCATACAGTCCACGCTTTGATCGTTCCCTGGAAGACCAGTAGTGGTTTCCAATGCACATCTGGATTCATTCTGTAATCTGTGGACTATCTGAGTGTTGATGAAACAGAGAAATTGCATCGGGATTGAATACAACAGTCTCCATGCCCACTTTCCTCCATGGGAGTAATGTCTCAAACAGTCTACGCTTTGATCGTTCCCTGGGAGACAAGCAGTAGTTTCAGATGCACATCTGGAGGCATCCTGTATTCCATGGACCATCAGAGTGTTGATGAAACACAGAATTTGCATCGGGGTTGAATACAATAGTCACCATGCCCACTTTCTTTTATGGGAGTAATGTCGCAAAGAGTCTACGCTTTGATCGTTCCCTGGAAGACCAGTAGTAGCTTCCGATGCACATCTGGAGGCATTCTGTAATCTGTGGACTATCTGAGTGTTGATGAAACATAGAAATTGCATCGGGATTGAATACAACAGTCACAATGTGCACTTTCCTCCATCGGAGTAATGTCTCAAACAGTCTACGCTTTGATGGTTCGCTGGAAGACCAGTAGTCTTTTCCGATGCACATCTGGAGGCATTCTGTAATCTGTGGACTATCAGAGTGTTGATGAAACACAGAAATTGCATCGGGATTGAATACAACTGTCACCATGCGCACATTCCTCCATGGGAGTTACGTCTCAAACAGTCTACGCTTTGATCGTTAACTGGAAGTCAATGTAATAGTTTCCGATGCTCATCTGGAGGCATTCTGTAATCTGTAGACTATCAGAGTGTTGATGAAACACAGAAACTGCATCGTGATTGAATACAACAGTCACCATTCGCACTTTCCTCCATGGGAGTAATGTCTCAAACAGTCTACGCTTTAATCGTTCCCTGGAAGACCAGTAGTAGTTTCCGATGCACAACTGGAGGCATACTGTAATCTGTGGACAATCAGAGTCTTGATGAAACACAGAAATTGCATTGGGCTTGATACAACAGTCACCGTGCGCACTTTCCTCCATAGGAGTAATGTCTCAAACAGTCTACGCTTTGATCGTTCCCTGGAAGACCAGTAGTAGTTTTCGATGCACATCTGGAGGCATTCTGTAATCTGTGGACTTTCAAAGTGTTGATGAAACACAGAAATTGCATCGGGATTGAATACAACAGTCACCATGAGTACTTTCCTCCATAGGAGTAATGTCTCAAACAGTCTACGCTTTGATCGTTCCCTGGAAGACCTGCAGTAGTTTCCGATGCACATCCGGAGGCATTCTGTAATCTGTGGATTTTCAAAGTGTTGATGAAACACAGAAATTGCATCGGTATGGAATACAATAGTCAACATGCGCACTTTCCTCCATGGGAGTAATTTCTCAAACTGTCTACGTTTTGATCGTTCCCTGGAGGACCAGTAGTAGTTTCCGATGCACATCTGCTGGCATTGTGTAATCTGTGGACCTTCAAAGTGTTGATGACACACAGAAATTGCATCTGGATGGAATACAACAGTCACTATGTGCACTTTCGTCCATGTGAGTAATGTCTCATACAGTCTACGCTTTGATCGTTCCCTGGTAGACCAGTAGCAGTTTCCGATGCACATCTGGAGGCATTCTGTAATCTGTGGACTATCAGAGTCTTGATGAAACACAGAAATTGCATCGGGATGGAATTCAACAGTCACCATGCGCACTTTCCTACGAGGGAGTAATGTCTCAAAGTGTCTAGTCTTTGATCGTTCCCTGGAAGATCAGTAGTAGTTTCCGATGCACATCTGGAGGCATTCTGTAGTCTGTGGACCATCAAAGTGTTGATGAAACACAGAAATTGCATCGGGACTGAATACAACAGTCACCATGCGCACTTTCCTCCATGTGAGTAATGTCTCAAACAGTCTAGGCTTTGATCGTTCCCTGGAAGACCAGTAGTAGTTTCCGATGCACATCTGGAGGCATTCCGTAATCTGTGGACTATCAGAGTCTTGATGAAACACAGATGTTGCATCGGGCTTCAATACAACAGTCACCATGCGCACTTTCCTCCATGGGTGTAATGTCTCAAACAATTTACGCTTTTATCGTTCCCTGGAAGACCAGTAGTAGTCCCCGATGCACATCTGGAGGCATTCTGTAATCTGTGGACTATCAGAGTGTTGATGAAACACAGAAATTGCATCGGGATTGAATACAACAGTCACCATGCCCACTTTCCTCCACGTGAGTAATGTCGAAAACAGTCTACGCTTTGATCGTTCCCTGGAAGACCAGTAGTAGTTTTCGATGCACATCTGGAGGCATTCTGTAATCTGTGGACTATCTGAGTGTTGATGAAACACAGAAATTGCATCGGGACTGAATACAACAGTCATTAAGCGCACTTTCCTCAGTGGGAGTAATGTCTCAAACAGTCTACGCTTTGATCGTTCCCTGGTAGACCAGTAGTAGTTTCCGATTCACATCTGGAGTCATTCTGTAATCTGTGGACTATCAGAGTGTTGATGAAACACAGAAATTGCATCGTAATTGAATACAACAGTCACCATGCGCACTTACCTCCATGGGAGTAATGTCTCAAACAGTCTACGCTTTGATCGTTCCCTGGAAGACCAGTTGTAGTTCCCAATGCACATCGGGATGCGTTCTGTAATCTGTGGACTATCAGAGTGTTGATGAAACAGAGAGATTGACTCGTGATTGAATACAACAGTCACCATGCGCACTTTCCCCCATGTGAGTAATGTCTCAAACAGTCTACGCTTTGATCGTTCCCTGGAAGACCAGTAGTAGTTTCCGTAGCACATCTGGAGGCATTCTGTAATCTGTGAACTATCAGAGTCTTGATGAAACACAGAAATTGCATCGGGACTGAATACAACAGTCATTAAGCGCACTTTCCTCAGTGGGAGTAATGTCTCAACCAGTCTACGCTTTGATCGTTCCCTGGTAGACCAGTAGTAGTTTCCGATTCACATCTGGAGGCATTCTGTAGTCTGTGGAGTATCTGAGTGTTGATGAAACGCAGAAATTGCATCGGGACTGAATACAACAGTCACCATTGGCACTTTCCTCCATATGAGTAATGTCTCAAACAGTCTACGCTTTGATCGTTCCCTGGTAGACCGGTAGTAGTTTCCGATTTACATCTGGAGTCATTCTGTAATCTGTGGACTATCAGAGTGTTGATGAAACACAGAAATTGCATCGGGATTGAATACAACAGTCACCATGCGCACTTACCTCCATGGGAGTAATGTCTCAAACAGTCTACGCTTTGATCGTTCCCTGGAACACCAGTTGTAGATCCCAATGCACATCGGGAGGCGTTCTGTAATCTGTGGACTATCAGAGTGTTGAGGAAACAGAGAGATTGCCTGGTGATTGAATAAAACAGTCACCATGCGCACTTTCCCCCATGTGAGTAATATCTCAAACAGTATAAGCTTTGATCATTCCCTGGAAGACCAGTAGTAGTTTCCAATGGACATCTGGAGGCATTCCCTAATCTGTGGACCTTCAAAGTGTTGATGACACACAGATATTGCATCGGGATTGAATACAACAGTCACCATGTGCACTTTCCTCCATGTGAGTAATGTCTCAACCAGTCTACGCTTTGATCGTTACCTGGAAGACCAATAGTAGTTTCCGATGCACATCTGGAGACATTGTGTAATCTGTGGACTATCAGAGTCTTGATGAAACATAGAAATTGCATCGGGATTGAATACAACAGTCACCATGCGCACTTTAATCCATGTGAGTCATGTCTCAAACAGTCTACGCTTTGATCATTCCCTGGAAGACCAGTAGTAGTTTCCGATTCACATCTGGAGTCATTCTGTAATCTGTGGGCTATCAGTGTGTTGATGAAACACAGAAATTGCATCGGGATTGAATACAACAGTCACCATGCGCACTTACCTCCATGGGAATATTGTCTCATACAGTCTACGCTTTGATCGTTCCCTGGAAGACCAGTAGTAGTTTCCGATGCACATCTGGAGGCATTCTGTAATCTGTGTACCTTCAAAGTGTTGATGAACACAGAAATTGCATCGGGATGGAATACAACAGTCACCATGCGCACTTTCCTCCACGGGAGTAATATCTCAAACTGTCAACGCTTTGATCGTTCCCTGGTAGACCAGTAGTAGTTTCCGATTCACATCTGGAGTCATTCTGTAATCTGTGGACTAACAGAGTCTTGATGAAACACAGAAATTGCATCGTAATTGAATACAACAGTCATTAATCGCACTTTCCTCTGTGGGAGTAATGTCTCAAACAGTCTACGCTTTGATCGTTCCCTAGTAGACCAGTAGTAGTTTCCGATTCACATCTGGAGTCATTCTGTAATCTGTGGACTATCAGAGTGTTGATGAAACACAGAAATTGCATCGTAATTGAATACAACAGTCACCATGCGCACTTACCTCCATGGGAGTAATGTCTCAAACAGTCTACGCTTTGATCGTTCCCTGGAAGACCAGTTGTAGTTCCCAATGCACATCGGGAGGCGTTCTGTAATCTGTGGACTATCAGAGTGTTGATGAAACAGAGAGATTGCCTCGTGATTGAATACAACAGTCACCATGCGCACTTTCCCATATGTGAGTAATGTCTCAAACAGTCTACGCTTTGATTGTTCCCTGGTAGACCAGTAGTAGTTTCCGATGCACATCTGGAGGCATTCTGTAATCTGTGAACTATCAGAGTCTTGATGAAACACAGAAATTGCATCGGGACTAAATACAACAGTCACGAAGCGCACTTTCCTCCATGGGAGTAATGTCGAAAACAGTCTACGCTTTGATCGTTCCCTGGAAGACCAGTAGTAGTTTCCGATGCACATCTGGAGGCATTCTGTAATCTGTGGACTATCTGAGTGTTGATGAAACACAGAAATTGCATCGGGACTGAATACAACAGTCATTAAGCGCACTTTCCACAGTGGGAGTAATGTCTCAAACAGTCTACGCTTTGATCGTTCCCTGGTAGACCAGTAGTAGTTTCCGATTCACATCTGGAGTCATTCTGTAATCTGTGGACTATCAGAGTGTTGATGAAACACAGAAATTGCATCGTAATTGAATACAACAGTCACCATGCGCACTTACCTCCATGGGAGTAATGTCTCAAACAGTCTACGCTTTGATCGTTCCCTGGAAGACCAGTTGTAGTTCCCAATGCACATCGGAAGGCGTTCTGTAATCTGTGGACTATCAGAGTGTTGATGAAACAGAGGGATTGACTCGTGATTGAATACAACAGTCACCATGCGCACTTTCCCCCATGTGAGTAATGTCTCAAACAGTCTACGCTTTGATCGTTCCCTGGAAGACCAGTAGTAGTTTCCGTAGCACATCTGGAGGCGTTCTGTAATCTGTGAACTATCAGAGTCTTGATGAAACACAGAAATTGCATCGGGACTGAATACAACAGTCATTAAGCGCACTTTCCTCAGTGGGAGTAATGTCTCAAACAGTCTACGCTTTGATCGTTCCCTGGTAGACAAGTAGTAGTTTCCGATTCACATCTGGAGGCATTCTGTAGTCTGTGGAGTATCTGAGTGTTGATGAAACGCAGAAATTGCATCGGGACTGAATACAACAGTCACCATTGGCACTTTCCTCCATATGAGTAATGTCTCAAACAGTCTACGCTTTGATCGTTCCCTGGTAGACCGGTAGTAGTTTCCGATTCACATCTGGAGTCATTCTGTAATCTGTGGACTATCAGAGTGTTGATGAAACACAGAAATTGCATCGGGATTGAATACAACAGTCACCATGCGCACTTACCTCCATGGGAGTAATGTCTCAAACAGTCTACGCTTTGATCGTTCCCTGGAACAACAGTTGTAGATCCCAATGCACATCGGGAGGCGTTCTGTAATCTGTGGACTATCAGAGTGTTGAGGAAACAGAGAGATTGCCTGGTGATTGAATAAAACAGTCACCATGCGCACTTTCCCCCATGTGAGTAATGTCTCAAACAGTATAAGCTTTGATCATTCCCTGGAAGACCAGTAGTAGTTTCCGATGGACATCTGGAGGCATTCCCTAATCTGTGGACCTTCAAAGTGTTGATGACACACAGATATTGCATCGGGATTGAATACAACAGTCACCATGTGCACTTTCCTCCATGTGAGTAATGTCTCAACCAGTCTACGCTTTGATCGTTACCTGGAAGACCAGTAGTAGTTTCCGATGCACATCTGGAGACATTGTGTAATCTGTGGACTATCAGAGTCTTGATGAAACACAGAAATTGCATCGGGATTGAATACAACAGTCACCATGCGCACTTTAATCCATGTGAGTCATGTCTCAAACAGTCTACGCTTTGATCATTCCCTGGAAGACCAGCAGTAGTTTCCGATGCACATCTGGAGGCATTCTGTAATCTGTGGACTATCAGAGTGTTGATTAAACACAGAAATTGCATCGGGACTGAATACAACAGTCACCAAGAGCACTTTCCTCCATGGGAGTAATGTCTCAAACAGTCTACGCTTTGATCGTTCCCTGGTAGACCAGTAGCAGTTTCCGATTCACATCTGGAGTCATTCTGTAATCTGTGGACTATCAGTGTGTTGATGAAACACAGAAATTGCATCGGGATTGAATACAACAGTCACCATGCGCACTTACCTCCATGGGAATATTGTCTCATACAGTCTACGCTTTGATCGTTCCCTGGAAGACCAGTAGTAGTTTCCGATGCACATCTGGAGGCATTCTGTAATCTGTGTACCTTCAAAGTGTTGATAAACACAGAAATTGCATCGGGATGGAATACAACACTCACCATGCGCACTTTCCTCCACGGGAGTAATATCTCAAACTGTCAACGCTTTGATCGTTCCCTGGTAGACCAGTAGTAGTTTCCGATTCACATCTGGAGTCATTCTGTAATCTGTGGACTAACAGAGTGTTGATGAAACACAGAAATTGCATCGTAATTGAATACAACAGTCATTAAGCGCACTTTCCTCAGTGGGAGTAATGTCTCAAACAGTCTACGCTTTGATCGTTCCCTAGTAGACCAGTAGTAGTTTCCGATTCACATCTGGAGTCATTCTGTAATCTGTGGACTATCAGAGTGTTGATGAAACACAGAAATTGCATCGTAATTGAATACAACAGTCACCATGCGCACTTACCTCCATGGGAGTAATGTCTCAAACAGTCTACGCTTTGATCGTTCCCTGGAAGACCAGTTGTAGTTCCCAATGCACATCGGGAGGCGTTCTGTAATCTGTGGACTATCAGAGTGTTGATGAAACAGAGAGATTGCCTCGTGATTGAATACAACAGTCACCATGCGCACTTTCCCCCATGTGAGTAATGTCTCAAACAGTCTACGCTTTGATCGTTCCCTGGAAGACCAGTAGTAGTTTCCGATGCACATCTGGAGGCATTCTGTAATCTGTGAACTATCAGAGTCTTGATGAAACACAGAAATTGCATCGGGACTAAATACAACAGTCACGAAGCGCACTTTCCTCCATGGGAGTAATGTCGAAAACAGTCTACGCTTTGATCGTTCCCTGGAAGACCAGTAGTAGTTTCCCATGCACGTCTGGAGGCATTCTGTAGTCTGTGGACTATCTGAGTGTTGATGAAACGCAGAAATTGCATCGGGACTGAATACAACAGTCATTAAGCGCACTTTCCTCCATGGGAGTAATGTCTCAAACAGTCTACGCTTTGATCGTTCCCTGGTAGACCGGTAGTAGTTTCCGATTCACATCTGGAGTCATTCTGTAATCTGTGGACTATCAGAGTGTTGATGAAACACAGAAATTACATCGGGATTGAATACAACAGTCACCATGCGCACTTACCTCCATGGGAGTAATGTCTCAAACAGTCTACGCTTTGATCGTTCAGTGGAAGACCAGTTGTAGATCCCAATGCACATCGGGAGGCGTTCTGTAATCTGTGGACTATCAGAGTGTTGATGAAACAGAGAGATTGCCTGGTGATTGAATACAACAGTCACCATGCGCACTTTCCCCCATGTGAGTAATGTCTCAAACAGTCTAAGCTTTGATCGTTCCCTGGAAGACCAGTAGTAGTTTCCGATGGACATCTGGAGGCATTCCCTAATCTGTATACTTTCAAAGTGTTGATGACACACAGATATTGCATCGGGATTGAATACAACAGTCACCATGTGCACTTTCCTCCATGTGAGTAATGTCTTAACCAGTCTACGCTTTGATCGTTACCTGGAAGACCAGTAGTAGTTTCCGATACACATCTGGAGACATTGTGTAATGTTTGGACTATCAGAGTCTTGATGAAACACAGAAATTGCATCGGGATTGAATACAACAGTCACCATGCGCACTTTCCTCCATGGGTGTAATGTCTCAAACATTTTACGCTTTGATCGTTCCCTGGAAGACCAGTAGTAGTTTCCGATGCACATCTGGAGGCATTATGTAATCTGTGGACCTTCAAAGTGTTGATGAAACACAGAAATTGCATCGGGATGGAATACAACAGTCGCCATGCGCACTTTCCTACGTGGGAGTAATGTCTCAAACTGTCTAGGCTTTGATCGTTCCCTGGAACACCAGTAGAAGTTTCCTATGCACATCTGGAGGAAGTGTGTAATCTGTGGACCATCAAAGTGTTGATGAAACACAGAAATTGCATCGGGATTGAATACAACAGTCACCATGCGCACTTTAATCCATGTGAGCCATGTCTCAAACAGTCTACGCTTTGATCATTCCCTGGAAGACCAGTAGTAGTTTCCGATGCACATCTGGAGGCATTCTGTAATCTGTGGACTATCAGAGTCTTGATGAAACACAGATATTGCATCGGGCTTGAATACAACAGTCACCATGCGCACTTTCCTCCATGGGTGTAATGTCTCAAACTGTTTACGCTTTGATCGTTTCCTGGAAGACCAGTAGTAGTCTCCGAAGTACATCTGGAGGCATTCTGTAATCTGTGGACTATCAGAGTGTTGATGAAACACAGAAATTGCATCGGGATTGAATACAACAGTCACCATGCGCACTTTCCTCCATGGGAGTAATGTCGCAAACAGTCTACGCTTTGATCGTTCCCTGGAAGACCAGTAGTAGTTTCCGATGCACATCTGGAGGCATTCTGTAATCTGTGGACCTTCAAAGCGTTGATAAACACAGAAATTGCTTCGGGATGGAATACAACAGTCACCATGCGCACTTTCCTCCACGGGAGTAATGTCTCAAACTGTCAACGCTTTGATCGTTCCCTGGTAGACCAGTAGTAGATTCCGATTCACATCTGGAGTCATTCTGTAATCTGTGGACTATCAGAGTGTTGATGAAACACAGAAATTGCATCGTAATTGAATACAACAGTCACCATGCGCACTTTCCTCCATGGGTGTAATGTCTCAAACAGTTTACGCTTTGATCGTTCCCTGGAAGACCAGTAGTAGTTTCCGATGCACATCTGGAGGCAATCTGTAATCTGTGGACCTTCAAAGTGTTGATGAAACACAGAATTTGCATCGGGATTAAATACAACAGTCACCATGCGCACTTTCCTCCATGGGAGTAATGTCTCAAACTGTCTACGCTTCGATCTTACCCTGGAAGACCAGTAGTAGTTTCCGATAGACATCAGGAAGCATTACCTAATCTGTGGACCTTCAAAGTGTTGATGACACACAGATATTGCATCGGGATTGAATACAACAGTCACCATTCGCACTTTCCTCCATGGGAGTAATGTCTCAAACAGTCTACGCTTTGATCGTTCCCTGGAAGACCAGTATTAGTTTCCGATGCACATCTGGAGGCATACTGTAATCTGTGGACTATCAGAGTCTTGATGAAACACAGAAACTGCATTGGGCTTGAATACAACAGCCACCATGCGCACTTTCCTCCATAAGAGTAATGTCTCAAACAGTCTACGTTTTAATCGTTCCCTGGAAGACCAGTAGTAGTTTCCGATGCACATCTGGAGGCATTCTGTAATCTGTGGACTTTCAAAGTGTTAAGAAACACAGAAATTGCATCGGGATGCAATACAACTGTCACCATGCGCACTTTCCTCCGTGGGAGTAATGTCTCAAACAATTTTCGCTTTGATGGTTCACTGGAAGACCAGTAGTTGTTTCCGATTCACATCTGGAGGGATTCTGTAATCTGTGGACTATCAGAGTGTTGATGAAACACAGAAATTGCATCGGGATTGAATACAACTGTCACCGTGCGCACTTTCCTCCATGGGAGTAATGTCTCAAACAGTCTACGCTTTGATCGTTCCCTGTAAGTCAATGTAATAGTTCCCGATGCTCATCTGGAGACATTCTGTAATCTGTAGACTATCAGATTGTTGATGAAACACAGAGACTGCATCGGGATTGAATACAACAGTCACCATGAGTACTTTCCTCCATAGGAGAAATGTCTCAAACAGTCTACGCTTTGATCGTTCCCTGGAAGACCTGTAGTACTTTCCGATGCGCATCCGGAGGCATTCTGTAATCTGTGGATCTTCAAAGTGTTGATGAAACACAGATATTGCATTGGGATTGAATACAACAGCCAACATGCACACTTTCTTCCATGTGAGTAATGTCTCAAACAGTCTACGCTTAGATCGTTCCCTGGAAGACCAGTAGTATTTTCCGATGGACATCTGGAGGCATTCTTAATCTGTGGACTTTCAAAGTGATGATGACACACAATAATTGCATCGGGATTGAATACTTCAGTCACCATGAACACTTTCCTCCATGTGAGTAAAGTCTCAAACAGTCTACGCTTTGATCGTTCCCTGGAAGACCAGTAGTAGTTACCGATGCACATCTGGAGGCATTCTGTAATCTGTGGACTATCAGAGTCTTGATGAAACACAGATATTGCATCGGGATTTAATACAACAGTAACCATGCGCACTTTCCTCCATGGGTGTAATGTCTCAAACAGTTTACGCCTTGATCGTTCCCTGGAAGACCAGTAGTAGTTTCCGATGCACATCTGGAGGCATTCTGTAATCTGTGGATCTTCAAAGTGTTGATGAAACACAGAAATTGCATCGGTATGGAATACAGCAGTCAATATGCCCAATTTCCTCCGTGGGAGTAATGTCTCAAACTGTCTAGGCTTTGATCGTTCCCTGGAAGTCCAGTAGTAGTTTCCGATGCACATCTGGAGGCATTCTGTAATCTGTGGACAATCAGACTGTTGATGAAACACAGAAACTGCATCGGGGTTGAATACAACAGTCACCATGAGTACTTTCCTCCATAGGAGTAATGTCTCAAACAGTCTACGCTTTAATCGTTCCCTGGAAGACCAGCAGTAGTTTCCGATGCACATCTGGAGGCATTCTGTAATCTGTGGATCTTCAAAGTGTTGATGAAACACAGAAATTGCATCGGTATGGAATACAAATGTCACCATGCGCACTTTCCTCCATGGGAGTAATGTCTCAAACTGTCTACGTTTTGATCTTTCCCTGGAAGACCAGTAGTAGTTTCCGATGCACATCTGGAGGCATTCTGTAATCTGTGGACTATCAGAGTGTTGATGAAACACAGAAATTGCATCGGGATTGAATACAACAGTCACCATGCGCACTTTCCTCCATGGGAGTAATGTCGCAAACAGTCTACGCTTTGATCGTTCCCTGGAAGACCAGTAGTAGTTTCCGATGCACATCTGGAGGCATTCTGTAATCTGTGGACTATCTGAGTGTGATTAAACACAGAAATTGCATCGGGACTGAATACAACAGTCACCAAGCGCACTTTCCTCCATGGGAGTAATGTCTCAAACAGTCTACGTTTTGATCGTTCGCTGGTAGACCAGTAGTAGTTTCCGATTCACATCTGGAGTCATTCTGTAATCTGTGGACTATCAGTGTGTTGATGAAACACAGAAATTGCATCGGGATTGAATACAACAGTCACCATGCGCACTTACCTCCATGGGAGTATTGTCTCATACAGTCTACGCTTTGATCGTTCCCTGGAAGACCAGTAGTAGTTTCCGATGCACATCTGGAGGCATTCTGTAATCTGTGGACCTTCAAAGTGTTGATAAACACAGAAATTGCATCGGGATGGAATACAACAGTCACTATGCGCACTTTCCTCCACGGGAGTAATGTCTCAAACTGTCAACGCTTTGATCGTTCCCTGGTAGACCAGTAGTAGTTTCCGATTCACATCTGGAGTCATTCTGTAATCTGTGGACTATCAGAGTGTTGATGAAACACAGAAATTGCATCGTAATTGAATACAACAGTCACCATGCGCACTTTCCTCCATGGGTGTAATGTCTCAAACAGTTTACGCTTTGATCGTTCCCTGGAAGACCAGTAGTAGTTTCCGATGCACATCTGGAGGCATTCTGTAATCTGTGGACCTTCAAAGTGTTGATGAAACACAGAAACTGCATCGGGGTTGAATACAACAGTCACCATGAGTACTTTCCTCCATAGGAGTAATGTCTCAAACAGTCTACGCTTTAATCGTTCCCTGGAAGACCAGCAGTAGTTTCCGATGCACATCTGGAGGCATTCTGTAATCTGTGGATCTTCAAAGTGTTGATGAAACACAGAAATTGCCTCGGGATTGAATACAACAGCCACCATGCGCACTTTCCTCCATGTGAGTAATGTCTCAAAGAGTCTACGCTTTGATCGTTCCCTGGAAGACCAGTAGTAGTTTCCGATGCACATCTGGAGGCATTCTGTAATCTGTGGACCTTCAAAGTGTTGATGAAACACAGAAATTGCCTAGGGATTGAATACAACAGCCACCATGCGCACTTTCCTCCATGTGAGTAATGTCTCAAAGAGTCTACGCTTTGATCGTTCCCTGGAAGACCAGTATAAGTTTCCGATGCACGTCTGGAGGCATTCTGTAATGTGTGGACTATCAGAGTGTTGATGAAACACAGAAATTCCATCGGGATTGAATACAACAGTCACCATGCGCACTTTCCTCCATGGGAGTAATGTCTCAAACTATCTACTCTTCGATCTTTCCCTGGAAGACCAGTTGAAGTTTCCGATGTATATCTAGAGGCATTCTGTAATCTGTGGACCTTCAAAGTGTTCATGACACACAGAAATTGCATCGGAATGGAATACAACAGTCACCATGTGCACTTTCCTCCATGTGAGTAATGTCTCAAACAGTCTACGCTTTGATCGTTCCCTGGAAGACCAGTAGTAGTTTCCGATGCACATCTGGAGGCATTCTGTAATCTGTGGACTATCAGAATCTTGATGAAACACAGATATTGCATCGGGCTTGAATACAACAGTCACCATGCGCACTTTCCTCCATGGGTGTAATGTCTCAAACAGTTTACGCTTTTATCGTTCCCTGGAAGACCAGTAGTAGTCTCCGAAGCACATCTGGAGGCATTCTGTAATCTGTGGACTATCAGAGTGTTGATGAAACACTGAAATTGCATCGGGATTGAATACAACAGTCACCATGCGCACTTTCCTCCATGGGAGTAATGTCGCAAACAGTCTACGCTTTGATCGTTCCCTGGAAGACCAGTAGTAGTTTCCGATGCACATCTGGAGGCATTCTGTAATCTGTGGACTATCTGAGTGTGATTAAACACAGAAATTGCATCGGGACTGAATACAACAGTCACCAAGCGCACTTTCCTCCATGGGAGTAATGTCTCAAACAGTCTACGTTTTGATCGTTCGATGGTAGACCAGTAGTAGTTTCCGATTCACATCTGGAGTCATTCTGTAATCTGTGGACTATCAGTGTGTTGATGAAACACAGAAATTGCATCGGGATTGAATACAACAGTCACCATGCGCACTTACCTCCATGGGAGTATTGTCTCATACAGTCTACGCTTTGATCGTTCCCTGGAAGACCAGTAGTAGTTTCCGATGCACATCTGGAGGCATTCTGTAATCTGTGGACCTTCAAAGTGTTGATAAACACAGAAATTGCATCGGGATGGAATACAACAGTCACTATGCGCACTTTCCTCCACGGGAGTAATGTCTCAAACTGTCAACGCTTTGATCGTTCCCTGGTAGACCAGTAGTAGTTTCCGATTCACATCTGGAGTCATTCTGTAATCTGTGGACTATCAGAGTGTTGATGAAACACAGAAATTGCATCGTAATTGAATACAACAGTCACCATGCGCACTTTCCTCCATGGGTGTAATGTCTCAAACAGTTTACGCTTTGATCGTTCCCTGGAAGACCAGTAGTAGTTTCCGATGCACATCTGGAGGCATTCTGTAATCTGTGGACCTTCAAAGTGTTGATGAAACACAGAAATTGCATCGGGATGGAATACAACAGTCACCATGCGCACTTTCCTCCGTGGGAGTAATGTCTCAAACTGTCTACGCTTTGATCGTTCCCTGGAAGACCAGTAGTAGTTTCCGATGCACATATGGAGGCAATCTGTAATCTGTGGACCATCAAAGTGTTGATGAAACACAGAATTTGCATCGGGATTAAATACAACAGTCACCATGCGCACTTACCTCCATGGGAGTAATGTCTCAAACTGTCTACGCTTCGATCTTACCCTGGAAGACCAGTAGTAGTTTCCGATGGACATCTGGAGGCATTCCCTAATCTGTGGACCTTCAAAGTGTTGATGACACACAGAAATTGCATCGGGATTGAATACAACAGTCACCATTCGCACTTTCCACCATGGGAGTAATGTCTCAAACAGTCTACGCTTTGATCGTTCCCTGGAAGACCAGTAGTAGTTTCCGATGCACATCTGGAGGCATACTGTAATCTGTGGACTATCAGAGACTTGATGAAAGACAGATATTGCATTGGGTATGAATACAACAGTCACCGTGCGCACTTTAATCTATAGTAGTAATGTCTCAAACAGTCTACGCTTTGATCGTTCAATGGAAGACCAGTAGTAGTTTCCGATGCACATCTGGAGGCATTCTGAAATCTGTGGACTTTCAAAGTGTTGATGAAACACAGATATTGCATCGGGATGCAATACAACTGTCACCATGCGTACTTTCCTCCGTGGGAGTAATGTGTCAAACAGTCTACGCTTTGATGGTTCCCTGGAAGACCAGTAGTAGTTTCCGATTCACATCTGGAGGAATTCTGTAATCTGTGGACTATCAGAGTGTTGATGAAACACAGAAATTGCATCGGGATTGAATACAACTGTCACCATGCGCACTTTCCTCCATGGGAGTAATGTCTCAAACAGTCTACGCTTTGATCGTTCCCTGGAAGTCAATGTAATAGTTTCCGATGCTCATCTGGAGGCATTCTGTAATCTGTAGACTATCAGATTGTTGATGAAACACAGAGACTGCATCGGGATTGAATACAACAGTCACCATGAGTACTTTCCTCCATGGGAGAAATGTCTCAAACAGTCTACGCTTTGATCGTTCCCTGGAAGACCTGTAGTAGTTTCCGATGCACATCCGGAGGCATTCTGTAATCTGTGGATCTTCAAAGTGTTGATGAAACACAGAAATTGCATCGGTATGGAATACAGCAGTCAACATGCGCACTTTCCTCCATGGGAGTAATTTCTCAAACTGTCTACGCTTTGATCGTTCCCTGGAAGACCAGTAGTAGTTTCCGATGGACATCTGGAGGCATTCCTAATCTGTGGACCTTCAAAGTGTTGATGACACACAAAAATTGCATCGGGATTGAATACTTCAGTCACCATGTGCACTTTCCTCCGTGTGAGTAATGTCTCAAACAGTCTACGCTTTGATCGTTCCCTGGAAGACCAGTAGTAGTTACCGATGCGCATCTGGAGGCATTCTGTAATCTGTGGATTATCAGAGTCTTGATGAAACTCAGAAAATGCATCGGGATTTAATACAACAGTAACCATGCGCACTTTCCTCCATGGGTGTAACGTCTCAAACAGTTTACGCCTTGATCGTTCCCTGGAAGACCAGTAGTAGTTTCCGATGCACATCTGGAGGCATTCTGTAATCTGTGGATCTTCAAAGTGTTGATGAAACACAGAAATTGCATCGGTATGGAATACAAGAGTCGCCATGCGCACTTTCCTCCGTTTGAGTAATGTCTCAAACGGTCTAGGCTTTGATCGTTCCCTGGAAGACCAGTAGTAGTTTCCGATGCACATCTGGAGGCATTCTGTAATCAGTGGACAATCAGACTGTTGATGAAACACAGAAACTGCATCGGGGTTGAATACAACAGTCACCATAAGTACTTTCCTCCATAGGAGTAATGTCTCAAACAGTCTACGCTTTGATCGCTCCCTGGAAGACCAGCAGTAGTTTCCGATGCACGTCTGGAGGCATTCTGTAATCTGTGGATCTTCAAAGTGTTGATGAAACACAGAAATTGCATCGGTATGGAATACAACAGTCACCATGCGCAGTTTCCTCAATGGGAGTAATGTCTCAAACTGTCTACGTTTTGATCTTTCATTGGAAGACCAGTAGTAGTTTCCGATGCACATCTGGAGGCATTCTGTAATCTGTGGACCTTCAAAGTGTTGATGAAACACAGAAATTGCATCGGGATTGAATACAACAGCCACCATGCGCACTTTCCTCCGTGTGAGTAATGTCTCAAACAGTCTACGCTTTGATCGTTCCCTGGTAGACCAGTAGTAGTTTCCGATGCACGTCTGGAGGCATTCTGTAATGTGTGGACCGTCAGAGTGTTGATGAAACACAGAAATTGCATCGGGATTGAATACAACAGTCACCATGCGCACTTTCCTCCATGGGAGTAATGTCTCAAACTATCTACTCTTCGATCTTTCCCTGGAAGACCAGTTGTAGTTTCCGATGTATATCTAGAGGCATTCTGTAATCTGTGGACCTTCAAAGTGTTGATGACACACAGAAATTGCATCGGAATGGAATACAACAGTCACCATGTGCACTTTCCTCCATGTGAGTAATGTCTCAAACAGTCTACGCTTTGATCGTTCCCTGGAAGACCAGTAGTAGTTTCCGATGCACATCTGGAGGCATTCTGTAATCTGTGGACTATCAGAGTCTTGATGAAACACAGAAATTGCATCAGGATTGAATACAACAGTCATCATGCGCACTTTCCTCCATGGGTGTAATGCCTCAAACAGTTTACGCTTTGATCGTTCCCTGGAAGACCGGTAGTAGTTTCAGATGCACATCTGGAGGCATTCTGTAATCTGTGGACCTTTAAAGTGTTGATAAAACACAGAAATTGCATCGGGATGGAATAAAACAGTCACCATGCGCACTTTTGTCCGTGGGAGTAATGTCTCAAACTGTCTACGCTTTGATCGTTCCCTGGAAGACCAGTAGTAGTTTCCGATGCACATCTGGGTGCAATCTGTAATCTGTGGACCTTCAAAGTGTTGATGAAACACAGAATTTGCATCGGGATTAAATACAACAGTCACCATGCGCACTTACCTCCATGGGAGTAATGTCTCAAACTGTCTACGCTTCGATCTTACCCTGGAAGACCAGTAGTAGTTTCCGATGGACATCTGGAGGCATTCTGTAATCTGTGGACCTTCAAAGTGTTGATGACACACAGAAATTGCATCGGGATTGAATACAACAGTCACCATGGGCACTTTCCTCCATGGGAGTAATGTCTCAAACAGTCTACGTTTTGATCGTTCGCTGGTAGACCAGTAGTAGTTTCCGATTCACATCTGGAGTCATTCTGTAATCTGTGGACTATCAGTGTGTTGATGAAACACAGAAATTGCATCGGGATTGAATACAACAGTCACCATGCGCACTTACCTCCATGGGAGTATTGTCTCATACAGTCTACGCTTTGATCGTTCCCTGGAAGACCAGTAGTAGTTTCCGATGCACATCTGGAGGCATTCTGTAATCTGTGGACTTTCAAAGTGTTGATAAACACAGAAATTGCATCGGGATGGAATACAACAGTCACTATGCGCACTTTCCTCCACGGGAGTAATGTCTCAAACTGTCAACGCTTTGATCGTTCCCTGGTAGACCAGTAGTAGTTTCCGATTCACATCTGGAGTCATTCTGTAATCTGTGGACTATCAGAGTGTTGATGAAACACAGAAATTGCATCGTAATTGAATACAACAGTCACCATGCGCACTTTCCTCCATGGGTGTAATGTCTCAAACAGTTTACGCTTTGATCGTTCCCTGGAAGACCAGTAGTAGTTTCCGATGCACATCTGGAGGCATTCTGTAATCTGTGGACCTTCAAAGTGTTGATGAAACACAGAAATTGCATCGGGATGGAATACAACAGTCACCATGCGCACTTTCCTCCGTGGGAGTAATGTCTCAAACTGTCTACGCTTTGATCGTTCCCTGGAAGACCAGTAGTAGTTTCCGATGCACATATGGAGGCAATCTGTAATCTGTGGACCAACAAAGTGTTGATGAAACACAGAATTTGCATCGGGATTAAATACAACAGTCACCATGCGCACTTACCTCCATGGGAGTAATGTCTCAAACTGTCTACGCTTCGATCTTACCCTGGAAGACCAGTAGTAGTTTCCGATTCACATCTGGAGGAATTCTGTAATCTGTGGACTATCAGAGTGTTGATGAAACACAGAAATTGCATCGGGATTGAATACAACTGTCACCATGCGCACTTTCCTCCATGGGAGTAATGTCTCAAACAGTCTACGCTTTGATCGTTCCCTGGAAGTCAATGTAATAGTTTCCGATGCTCATCTGGAGGCATTCTGTAATCTGTAGACTATCAGATTGTTGATGAAACACAGAGACTGCATCGGGATTGAATACAACAGTCACCATGAGTACTTTCCTCCATGGGAGAAATGTCTCAAACAGTCTACGCTTTGATCGTTCCCTGGAAGACCTGTAGTAGTTTCCGATGCACATCCGGAGGCATTCTGTAATCTGTGGACCTTCAAAGTGTTGATGAAACACAGAAATTGCATCGGTATGGAATACAGCAGTCAACATGCGCACTTTCCTCCATGGGAGTAATTTCTCAAACTGTCTACGCTTTGATCGTTCCCTGGAAGACCAGTAGTAGTTTCCGATGGACATCTGGAGGCATTCCTAATCTGTGGACCTTCAAAGTGTTGATGACACACAAAAATTGCATCGGGATTGAATACTTCAGTCACCATGTGCACTTTCCTCCATGTGAGTAATGTCTCAAACAGTCTACGCTTTGATCGTTCCCTGGAAGACCAGTAGTAGTTACCGATGCACATCTGGAGGCATTCTGTAATCTGTGGATTATCAGAGTCTTGATGAAACTCAGAAAATGCATCGGGATTTAATACAACAGTAACCATGCGCACTTTCCTCCATGGGTGTAACGTCTCAAACAGTTTACGCCTTGATCGTTCCCTGGAAGACCAGTAGTAGTTTCCGATGCACATCTGGAGGCATTCTGTAATCTGTGGATCTTCAAAGTGTTGATGAAACACAGAAATTGCATCGGTATGGAATACAAGAGTCGCCATGCGCACTTTCCTCCGTGGGAGTAATGTCTCAAACGGTGTAGGCTTTGATCGTTCCCTGGAAGACCAGTAGTAGTTTTCGATGCACATCTGGAGGCATTCTGTAATCAGTGGACAATCAGACTGTTGATGAAACACAGAAACTGCATCGGGGTTGAATACAACAGTCACCATAAGTACTTTCCTCCATAGGAGTAATGTCTCAAACAGTCTACGCTTTGATCGCTCCCTGGAAGACCAGCAGTAGTTTCCGATGCACGTCTGGAGGCATTCTGTAATCTGTGGATCTTCAAAGTGTTGATGAAACACAGAAATTGCATCGGTATGGAATACAACAGTCACCATGCGCAGTTTCCTCCATGGGAGTAATGTCTCAAACTGTCTACGTTTTGATCTTTCATTGGAAGACCAGTAGTAGTTTCCGATGCACATCTGGAGGCATTCTGTAATCTGTGGACCTTCAAAGTGTTGAAGAAACACAGAAATTGCATCGGGATTGAATACAACAGCCACCATGCGCACTTTCCTCCGTGTGAGTAATGTCTCAAACAGTCTACGCTTTGATCGTTCCCTGGTAGACCAGTAGTAGTTTCCGATGCACGTCTGGAGGCATTCTGTAATGTGTGGACCATCAGAGTGTTGATGAAACACAGAAATTGCATCGGTATGGAATACAACAGTCACCATGCGCAGTTTCCTCCATGGGAGTAATGTCTCAAACTGTCTACGTTTTGATCTTTCATTGGAAGACCAGTAGTAGTTTCCGATGCACATCTGGAGGCATTCTGTAATCTGTGGACCTTCAAAGTGTTGATGACACACAGAAATTGCATCGGAATGGAATACAACAGTCACCATGTGCACTTTCCTCCATGTGAGTAATGTCTCAAACAGTCTACGCTTTGATCGTTCCCTGGAAGACCAGTAGTAGTTTCCGATGCACATCTGGAGGCATTCTGTAATCTGTGGACTATCAGAGTCTTGATGAAACACAGAAATTGCATCAGGATTGAATACAACAGTCATCATGCGCACTTTCCTCCATGGGTGTAATGCCTCAAACAGTTTACGCTTTGATCGTTCCCTGGAAGACCGGTAGTAGTTTCAGATGCACATCTGGAGGCATTCTGTAATCTGTGGACCTTTAAAGTGTTGATAAAACACAGAAATTGCATCGGGATGGAATAAAACAGTCACCATGCGCACTTTTGTCCGTGGGAGTAATGTCTCAAACTGTCTACGCTTTGATCGTTCCCTGGAAGACCAGTAGTAGTTTCCGATGCACATCTGGGTGCAATCTGTAATCTGTGGACCTTCAAAGTGTTGATGAAACACAGAATTTGCATCGGGATTAAATACAACAGTCACCATGCGCACTTACCTCCATGGGAGTAATGTCTCAAACTGTCTACGCTTCGATCTTACCCTGGAAGACCAGTAGTAGTTTCCGATGGACATCTGGAGGCATTCTGTAATCTGTGGACCTTCAAAGTGTTGATGACACACAGAAATTGCATCGGGATTGAATACAACAGTCACCATGGGCACTTTCCTCCATGGGAGTAATGTCTCAAACAGCCTACGTTTTGATCGTTCGCTGGTAGACCAGTAGTAGTTTCCGATTCACATCTGGAGTCATTCTGTAATCTGTGGACTATCAGTGTGTTGATGAAACACAGAAATTGCATCGGGATTGAATACAACAGTCACCATGCGCACTTACCTCCATGGGAGTATTGTCTCATACAGTCTACGCTTTGATCGTTCCCTGGAAGACCAGTAGTAGTTTCTGATGCACATCTGGAGGCATTCTGTAATCTGTGGACTTTCAAAGTGTTGATAAACACAGAAATTGCATCGGGATGGAATACAACAGTCACTATGCGCACTTTCCTCCACGGGAGTAATGTCTCAAACTGTCAACGCTTTGATCGTTCCCTGGTAGACCAGTAGTAGTTTCCGATTCACATCTGGAGTCATTCTGTAATCTGTGGACTATCAGAGTGTTGATGAAACACAGAAATTGCATCGTAATTGAATACAACAGTCACCATGCGCACTTTCCTCCATGGGTGTAATGTCTCAAACAGTTTACGCTTTGATCGTTCCCTGGAAGACCAGTAGTAGTTTCCGAAGCACATCTGGAGGCATTCTGTAATCTGTGGACCTTCAAAGTGTTGATGAAACACAGAAACTGCATCGGGGTTAAATACAACAGTCACCATGAGTACTTTCCTAAATAGGAGTAATGTCTCAAACAGTCTACGCTTTAATCGTTCCCTGGAAGACCAGCAGTAGTTTCCAATGCACATCTGGAGGCATTCTGTAATCTGTGGATCTTCAAAGTGTTGATGAAACACAGAAATTGCATCGGTATGGAATACAAATGTCACCATGCGCACTTTCCTCCAAGGGAGTAATGTCTCAAACTGTCTACGTTTTGATCTTTCCCTGGAAGACCAGTAGTAGTTTCCGATGCACATCTGGAGGCATTCTGTAATCTGTGGACCTTCAAAGTGTTGATGAAACACAGAAATTGCATCGGGATTGAATACAACAGCCACCATGCGCACTTTCCTCCATGTGAGTAATGTCTCAAAGAGTCTACGCTTTGATCGTTCCCTGGAAGACCAGTATAAGTTTCCGATGCACGTCTGGAGGCATTCTGTAATGTGTGGACTATCAGAGTGTTGATGAAACACAGAAATTCCATCGGGATTGAATACAACAGTCACCATGCGCACTTTCCTCCATGGGAGTAATGTCTCAAACTATCTACTCTTCGATCTTTCCCTGGAAGACCAGTTGAAGTTTCCGATGTATATCTAGAGGCATTCTGTAATCTGTGGACCTTCAAAGTGTTCATGACACACAGAAATTGCATCGGAATGGAATACAACAGTCACCATGTGCACATTCCTCCATGTGAGTAATGTCTCAAACAGTCTACGCTTTGATCGTCCCTGGAAGACCAGTAGTAGTTTCCGATGCACATCTGGAGGCATTCTGTAATCTGTGGACTATCAGAATCTTGATGAAACACAGATATTGCATCGGGCTTGAATACAACAGTCACCATGCGCACTTTCCTCCATGGGTGTAATGTCTCAAACAGTTTACGCTTTTATCGTTCCCTGGAAGACCAGTAGTAGTCTCCGACGCACATCTGGAGTCATTCTGTAATCTGTGGACTATCAGTGTGTTGATGAAACACAGAAATTGCATCGGGATTGAATACAACAGTCACCATGCGCACTTACCTCCATGGGAGTATTGTCTCATACAGTCTACACTTTGATCGTTCCCTGGAAGACCAGTAGTAGTTTCCGATGCACATCTGGAGGCATTCTGTAATCTGTGGACCTTCAAAGTGTTGATAAACACAGAAATTGCATCGGGATGGAATACAACAGTCACTATGCGCACTTTCCTCCATGGGTGTAATGTCTCAAACAGTTTACGCTTTGATCGTTCCCTGGAAGACCAGTAGTAGTTTCCGATGCACATCTGGAGGCATTCTGTAATCTGTGGACCTTCAAAGTGTTGATGAAACACAGAAATTGCATCGGGATGGAATACAACAGTCACCATGCGCACTTTCCTCCGTGGGAGTAATGTCTCAAACTGTCTACGCTTTGATCGTTCCCTGGAAGACCAGTAGTAGTTTCCGATGCACATCTGGAGGCATTCTGTAATCTGTGGACTATCTGAGTGTGATTAAACACAGAAATTGCATCGGGACTGAATACAACAGTCACCAAGCGCACTTTCCTCCATGGGAGTAACGTCTCAAACAGTCTACGTTTTGATCGTTCGCTGGTAGACCAGTAGTAGTTTCCGATTCACATCTGGAGTCATTCTGTAATCTGTGGACTATCAGTGTGTTGATGAAACACAGAAATTGCATCGGGATTGAATACAACAGTCACCATGCGCACTTACCTCCATGGGAGTATTGTCTCATACAGTCTACGCTTTGATCGTTCCCTGGAAGACCAGTAGTAGTTTCCGATGCACATCTGGAGGCATTCTGTAATCTGTGGACCTTCAAAGTGTTGATAAACACAGAAATTGCATCGGGATGGAATACAACAGTCACTATGCGCACTTTCCTCCATGGGTGTAATGTCTCAAACAGTTTACGCTTTGATCGTTCCCTGGAAGACCAGTAGTAGTTTCCGATGCACATCTGGAGGCATTCTGTAATCTGTGGACCTTCAAAGTGTTGATGAAACACAGAAATTGCATCGGGATGGAATACAACAGTCACCATGCGCAATTTCCTCCGTGGGAGTAATGTCTCAAACTGTCTACGCTTTGATCGTTCCCTGGAAGACCAGTAGTAGTTTCCGATGCACATATGGAGGCAATCTGTAATCTGTGGACCATCAAAGTGTTGATGAAACACAGAATTTGCATCGGGATTAAATACAACAGTCACCATGCGCACTTACCTCCATGGGAGTAATGTCTCAAACTGTCTACGCTTCGATCTTACCCTGGAAGACCAGTAGTAGTTTCCGATGGACATCTGGAGGCATTCCCTAATCTGTGGACCTTCAAAGTGTTGATGACACACAGAAATTACATCGGGATTGAATACAACAGTCACCATTCGCACTTTCCTCCATGGGAGTAATGTCTCAAACAGTCTACGCTTTGATCGTTCCCTGGAAGACCAGTAGTAGTTTCCGATGCACATCTGGAGGCATACTGTAATCTGTGGACTATCAGAGACTTGATGAAAGACAGATACTGCATTGGGTATGAATACAACAGTCACCGTGCGCACTTTAATCTATAGTAGTAATGTCTCAAACAGTCTACGCTTTGATCGTTCAATGGAAGACCAGTAGTAGTTTCCGATGCACATCTGGAGGCATTCTGAAATCTGTGGACTTTCAAAGTGTTGATGAAACACAGAAATTGCATCGGGATGCAATACAACTGTCACCATGCGCACTTTCCTCCGTGGGAGTAATGTGTCAAACAGTCTACGCTTTGATGGTTCCCTGGAAGACCAGTAGTAGTTTCCGATTCACATCTGGAGGAATTCTGTAATCTGTGGACTATCAGAGTGTTGATGAAACACAGAAATTGCATCGGGATTGAATACAACTGTCACCATGCGCACTTTCCTCCATGGGAGTAATGTCTCAAACAGTCTACGCTTTGATCGTTCCCTGGAAGTCAATGTAATAGTTTCCGATGCTCATCTGGAGGCATTCTGTAATCTGTAGACTATCAGATTGTTGATGAAACACAGAGACTGCATCGGGATTGAATACAACAGTCACCATGAGTACTTTCCTCCATGGGAGAAATGTCTCAAACAGTCTACGCTTTGATCGTTCCCTGGAAGACCTGTACTAGTTTCCGATGCACATCCGGAGGCATTCTGTAATCTATGGATCTTCAAAGTGTTGATGAAACACAGAAATTGCATCGGTATGGAATACAACAGTCAACATGCGCACTTTCCTCCATGGGAGTAATTTCTCAAACTGTCTACGCTTTGATCGTTCCCTGGAAGACCAGTAGTAGTTTCCGATGGACATCTGGAGGCATTCCTAATCTGTGGACCTTCAAAGTGTTGATGACACACAAAAATTGCATCGGGATTGAATACTTCAGTCACCATGTGCACTTTCCTCCATGTGAGTAATGTCTCAAACAGTCTACGCTTTGATCGTTCCCTGGAAGACCAGTAGTAGTTTCCGATGGACATCTGGAGGCATTCCCTAATCTGTGGACCTTCAAAGTGTTGATGACACACAGATATTGCATCGGGATTGAATACAACAGTCACCATGTGCACTTTCCTCCATGTGAGTAATGTCTCAACAAGTCTACGCTTTGATCCTTACCTGGAAGACCAGTAGTAGTTTCCGATGCACATCTGGAGACATTGTGTAATCTGAGGACTATCAGAGTCTTGATGAAACACAGAAATTGCATCGGGATTGAATACAACAGTCACCATGCGCACTTTCCTCCATGGGTGTAATGTCTCAAACAGGTTACGCCTTCATCGTTCCCTGGTAGACCAGTAGTAGTTACCGATGCACATCTGGAGGCATTCTGTAATCTGTGGATTATCAGAGTCTTGATGAAACACAGAAAATGCATCGGGATTTAATACAACAGTAACCATGCGCACTTTCCTCCATGGGTGTAACGTCTCAAACAGTTTACGCCTTGATCGTTCCCTGGAAGACCAGTAGTAGTTTCCGATGCACATCTGGAGGCATTCTGTAATCTGTGGATCTTCAAAGTGTTGATGAAACACAGAAATTGCATCGGTATGGAATACAAGAGTCGCCATGCGCACTTTCCTCCGTGGGAGTAATGTCTCAAACGGTCTAGGCTTTGATCGTTCCCTGGAAGACCAGTAGTAGTTTCCGATGCACATCTGGAGGCATTCTGTAATCTGTGGACAATCAGACTGTTGATGAAACAGAGAAACTGCATCGGGGTTGAATACAACAGTCACCATAAGTACTTTCCTCCATAGGAGTAATGTCTCAAACAGTCTACGCTTTGATCGTTCCCTGGAAGACCAGCAGTAGTTTCCGATGCACGTCTGGAGGCATTCTGTAATCTGTGGATCTTCAAAGTGTTGATGAAACACAGAAATTGCATCGGTATGGAATACAACAGTCACCATGCGCAGTTTCCTCCATGGGAGTAATGTCTCAAACTGTCTACGTTTTGATCTTTCATTGGAAGACCAGTAGTAGTTTCCGATGCACATCTGGAGGCATTCTGTAATCTGTGGACCTTCAAAGTGTTGATGAAACACAGAAATTGCATCGGGATTGAATACAACAGCCACCATGCGCACTTTCCTCCGTGTGAGTAATGTCTCAAACAGTCTACGCTTTGATCGTTCCCTGGAAGACCAGTAGTAGTTTCCGATGCACGTCTGGAGGCATTCTGTAATGTGTGGACTATCAGAGTGTTGATGAAACACAGAAATTGCATCGGGATTGAATACAACAGTCACCATTCGCACTTTCCTCCATGGGAGTAATGTCTCAAACTATCTACTCTTCGATTTTTCCCTGGAAGACCAGTTGTAGTTTCCGATGTATATCTAGAGGCATTCTGTAATCTGTGGACCTTCAAAGTGTTGATGACACACAGAAATTACATCGGAATGGAATACAACAGTCACCATGTGCACTTTCCTCCATGTGAGTAATGTCTCAAACAGTCTACGCTTTGATCGTTCCCTGGAAGACCAGTAGTATTTTCCGATGCACATCTGGAGGCATTCTGTAATCTGTGGACTATCAGAGTCTTGATGAAACACAGAAATTGCATCAGGATTGAATACAACAGTCATCATGCGCACTTTCCTCCATGGGTGTAATGCCTCAAACAGTTTACGCTTTGATCGTTCCCTGGAAGACCGGTAGTAGTTTCAGATGCACATCTGGAGGCATTCTGTAATCTGTGGACCTTCAAAGTGTTGATAAAACACAGAAATTGCATCGGGATGGAATAAAACAGTCACCATGCCCACTTTTGTCCGTGGGAGTAATGTCTCAAACTGTCTACGCTTTGATCGTTCCCTGGAAGACCGGTAGTAGTTTCCGATGCACATCTGGGTGCAATCTGTAATCTGTGGACCTTCAAAGTGTTGATGAAACACAGAATTTGCATCGGGATTAAATACAACAGTCACCATGCGCACTTACCTCCATGGGAGTAATGTCTCAAACTGTCTACGCTTCGATCTTACCCTGGAAGACCAGTAGTAGTTTCCGATGGACATCTGGAGGCATTCTGTAATCTGTGGACCTTCAAAGTGTTGATGACACACAGAAATTGCATCGGGATTGAATACAACACTTAACATGGGCACTTTCCTCCATGTGAGTAATGTCTCAACCAGTCTTCGCTTTGATCGTTCCCTGGAAGACCAGTAGTAGTTTCCGATGCACATCTGGAGACATTCTGTAATCTGTGGACTATCAGAGTCTTGATGAAACACAGAAATTGCATCGGGATTGAATACAACAGTCACCATGCGCACTTTCCACCATGGGTGTAATGTCTCAAACAGGTTACGCCTTCATCGTTCCCTGGAAGACCAGTAGTAGTTTCCGATGCACATCTGGAGGCATTCTGTAATCTGTGGACCTTCAAAGTGTTGATGAAACACAGAAATTGCATCGGGATGGAATACAACAGTCACCATGGGCACTTTCCTACGGGGGAGTAATGTCTCAAACCGTCTAGTCTTTGATCGTTCCCTGGAAGACCAGTAGTAGTTTCCGATGCACATCTGGAGGCATTCTGTAGTCTGTAAACCATCAAAGTGTTGATGAAACACAGAAATTGCATCGGGACTGAATACAACAGTCACCATGCGCACTTTCCCCCATGTGAGTAATGTCTCAAACAGTCTAGGCTTTCATCGTTCCCTGGAAGACCAGTAGTGGTTTCCGATGCACATCTGGAAGCATTCTGTAATCTGTGGACTATCAGAGTCTTGATGAAACACAGATGTTGCATCGGGCTTGAATACAACAGTCACCATGCGCACTTTCCTCCATGGGTGTAATGTCTCAAACAGGTTACGCCTTCATCGTTCCCTGGAAGACCAGTAGTAGTTTCCGATGCACATCTGGAGGCATTCTGTAATCTGTGGACCTTCAAAGTGTTGATGAAACACAGAAATTGCATCGGGATGGAATACAACAGTCACCATGGGCACTTTCCTACGAGGGAGTAATGTCTCAAACATTCTAGTCTTTGATCGTTCCCTGGAAGACCAGTAGTAGTTTCCGATGCACGTCTGGAGGCATTCTGTAATGTGTGGACTATCTGAGTGTTGATGAAACACAGAAATTGCATCGGGACTGAATACAACAGTCATTAAGCGCACTTTCCTCAGTGGGAGTAAAGTCTCAAACAGTCTACGCTTTGATCGTTCCCTGGTAGACCAGTAGTAGTTTCCGATTCACATCTGGAGTCATTCTGTGATCAGTGGACTATCAGAGTGTTTATGAAACACAGAAATTGCATCGGGATTGAATACAACAGTCACCATGCGCACTTACCTCCATGGGAGTAATGTCTCAAACAGTCTACGCTTTGATCGTTCCCTGGAAGACCAGTTGTAGTTCCCAATGCACATCGGGAGGCGTTCTGTAATCTGTGGACTATCGGAGTGTTGATGAAACAGAGAGATTGCCTCGTGATTGAATACAACAGTCACCATGCGCACTTTCCCCCATGTGAGTAATGTCTCAAACAGTCTACGCTTTGATCGTTCCCTGGAAGGCCAGTAGTAGTTTCCGATGCACATCTGGAGGCATTCTGTAATCTGTGGACTATCAGTGTGTTGATGAAACACAGAAATTGCATCGGGATTGAATACAACAGTCACCATGCGCACTTTCCTCCATGGGAGTAATGTCGCAAACAGTCTACGCTTTGATCGTTCCCTGGAAGACCAGTAGTAGTTTCCGATGCACATCTTTAGGCATTCTGTAATCTGTGGACTATCTGAGTGTGATTAAACACAGAAATTGCATCGGGACTGAATACAACAGTCACCAAGCGCACTTTCCTCCATGGGAGTAATGTCTCAAACAGTCTACGTTTTGATCGTTCGCTGGTAGACCAGTAGTAGTTTCCGATTCACATCTGGAGTCATTCTGTAATCTGTGGACTATCAGTGTGTTGATGAAACACAGAAATTGCATCGGGATTGAATACAACAGTCACCATGCGCACTTTCCTCCATGGGTGTAATGTCTCAAACAGGTTACGCCTTCATCGTTCCCTGGTAGACCAGTAGTAGTTACCGATGCACATCTGGAGGCATTCTGTAATCTGTGGATTATCAGAGTCTTGATGAAACACAGAAAATGCATCGGGATTTAATACAACAGTAACCATGCGCACTTTACTCCATGGGTGTAACGTCTCAAACAGTTTACGCCTTGATCGATCCCTGGAAGACCAGTAGCAGTTTCCGATGCACATCTGGAGGCATTCTGTAATCTGTGGATCTTCAAAGTGTTGATGAAACACAGAAATTGCATCGGTATGGAATACAAGAGTCGCCATGCGCACTTTCCTCCGTGGGAGTAATGTCTCAAACGGTCTAGGCTTTGATCGTTCCCTGGAAGACCAGTAGTAGTTTCCGATGCACATCTGGAGGCATTCTGTAATCTGTGGACAATCAGACTGTTGATGAAACACAGAAACTGCATCGGGGTTGAATACAACAGTCACCATAAGTACTTTCCTCCATAGGAGTAATGTCTCAAACAGTCTACGCTTTGATCGTTCCCTGGAAGACCAGCAGTAGTTTCCGATGCACGTCTGGAGGCATTCTGTAATCTGTGGATCTTCAAAGTGTTGATGAAACACAGAAATTGCATCGGTATGGAATACAACAGTCACCATGCGCAGTTTCCTCCATGGGAGTAATGTCTCAAACTGTCTACGTTTTGATCTTTCATTGGAAGACCAGTAGTAGTTTCCGATGCACATCTGGAGGCATTCTGTAATCTGTGGACCTTCAAAGTGTTGATGAAACACAGAAATTGCATCGGGATTGAATACAACAGCCACCATGCGCACTTTCCTCCGTGTGAGTAATGTCTCAAACAGTCTACGCTTTGATCGTTCCCTGGAAGACCAGTAGTAGTTTCCGATGCACGTCTGGAGGCATTCTGTAATGTGTGGACTATCAGAGTGTTGATGAAACACAGAAATTGCATCGGGATTGAATACAACAGTCACCATTCGCACTTTCCTCCATGGGAGTAATGTCTCAAACTATCTACTCTTCGATCTTTCCCTGGAAGACCAGTTGTAGTTTCCGATGTATATCTAGAGGCATTCTGTAATCTGTGGACCTTCAAAGTGTTGATGACACACAGAAATTACATCGGAATGGAATACAACAGTCACCATGTGCACTTTCCTCCATGTGAGTAATGTCTCAAACAGTCTACGCTTTGATCGTTCCCTGGAAGACCAGTAGTATTTTCCGATGCACATCTGGAGGCATTCTGTAATCTGTGGACTATCAGAGTCTTGATGAAACACAGAAATTGCATCAGGATTGAATACAACAGTCATCATGCGCACTTTCCTCCATGGGTGTAATGCCTCAAACAGTTTACGCTTTGATCGTTCCCTGGAAGACCGGTAGTAGTTTCCGATGCACATCTGGGTGCAATCTGTAATCTGTGGACCTTCAAAGTGTTGATGAAACACAGAATTTGCATCGGGATTAAATACAACAGTCACCATGCGCACTTACCTCCATGGGAGTAATGTCTCAAACTGTCTACGCTTCGATCTTACCCTGGAAGACCAGTAGTAGTTTCCGATGGACATCTGGAGGCATTCTGTAATCTGTGGACCTTCAAAGTGTTGATGACACACAGAAATTGCATCGGGATTGAATACAACACTTAACATGGGCACTTTCCTCCATGTGAGTAATGTCTCAACCAGTCTTCGCTTTGATCGTTCCCTGGAAGACCAGTAGTAGTTTCCGATGCACATCTGGAGACATTCTGTAATCTGTGGACTATCAGAGTCTTGATGAAACACAGAAATTGCATCGGGATTGAATACAACAGTCACCATGCGCACTTTCCACCATGGGTGTAATGTCTCAAACAGGTTACGCCTTCATCGTTCCCTGGAAGACCAGTAGTAGTTTCCGATGCACATCTGGAGGCATTCTGTAATCTGTGGACCTTCAAAGTGTTGATGAAACACAGAAATTGCATCGGGATGGAATACAACAGTCACCATGGGCACTTTCCTACGGGGGAGTAATGTCTCAAACCGTCTAGTCTTTGATCGTTCCCTGGAAGACCAGTAGTAGTTTCCGATGCACATCTGGAGGCATTCTGTAGTCTGTAAACCATCAAAGTGTTGATGAAACACAGAAATTGCATCGGGACTGAATACAACAGACACCATGCGCACTTTCCCCCATGTGAGTAATGTCTCAAACAGTCTAGGCTTTCATCGTTCCCTGGAAGACCAGTAGTGGTTTCCGATGCACATCTGGAAGCATTCTGTAATCTGTGGACTATCAGAGTCTTGATGAAACACAGATGTTGCATCGGGCTTGAATACAACAGTCAGCATGCGCACTTTCCTCCATGGGTGTAATGTCTCAAACAGGTTACGCCTTCATCGTTCCCTGGAAGACCAGTAGTAGTTTCCGATGCACATCTGGAGGCATTCTGTAATCTGTGGACCTTCAAAGTGTTGATGAAACACAGAAATTGCATCGGGATGGAATACAACAGTCACCATGGGCACTTTCCTACGAGGGAGTAATGTCTCAAACATTCTAGTCTTTGATCGTTCCCTGGAAGACCAGTAGTAGTTTCCGATGCACGTCTGGAGGCATTCTGTAATGTGTGGACTATCTGAGTGTTGATGAAACACAGAAATTGCATCGGGACTGAATACAACAGTCATTAAGCGCACTTTCCTCAGTGGGAGTAAAGTCTCAAACAGTCTACGCTTTGATCGTTCCCTGGTAGACCAGTAGTAGTTTCCGATTCACATCTGGAGTCATTCTGAGATCTGTGGACTATCAGAGTGTTTATGAAACACAGAAATTGCATCGGGATTGAATACAACAGTCACCATGCGCACTTACCTCCATGGGAGTAATGTCTCAAACAGTCTACGCTTTGATCGTTCCCTGGAAGACCAGTTGTAGTTCCCAATGCACATCGGGAGGCGTTCTGTAATCTGTGGACTATCGGAGTGTTGATGAAACAGAGAGATTGCCTCGTGATTGAATACAACAGTCACCATGCGCACTTTCCCCCATGTGAGTAATGTCTCAAACAGTCTACGCTTTGATCGTTCCCTGGAAGACCAGTAGTAGTTTCCGATGCACATCTGGAGGCATTCTGTAATCTGTGGACTATCAGTGTGTTGATGAAACACAGAAATTGCATCGGGATTGAATACAACAGTCACCATGCGCACTTTCCTCCATGGGAGTAATGTCGCAAACAGTCTACGCTTTGATCGTTCCCTGGAAGACCAGTAGTAGTTTCCGATGCACATCTTTAGGCATTCTGTAATCTGTGGACTATCTGAGTGTGATTAAACACAGAGATTGCATCGGGACTGAATACAACAGTCACCAAGCGCACTTTCCTCCATGGGAGTAATGTCTCAAACAGTCTACGTTTTGATCGTTCGCTGGTAGACCAGTAGTAGTTTCCGATTCACATCTGGAGTCATTCTGTAATCTGTGGACTATCAGTGTGTTGATGAAACACAGAAATTGCATCGGGATTGAATACAACAGTCACCATGCGCACTTACCTCCATGGGAGTATTGTCTCATACAGTCTACGCTTTGATCGTTCCCTGGAAGACCAGTAGTAGTTTCCGATGCACATCTGGAGGCATTCTGTAATCTGTGGACCTTCAAAGTGTTGATAAACACAGAAATTGCATCGGGATGGAATACAACAGTCACTATGCGCACTTTCCTCCACGGGAGTAATGTCTCAAACTGTCAACGCTTTGATCGTTCCCTGGTAGACCAGTAGTCTTTTCCGATGCACATATGGAGGCAATCTGTAATCTGTGGACCATCAAAGTGTTGATGAAACACAGAATTTGCATCGGGATTAAATACAACAGTCACCATGCGCACTTACCTCCATGGGAGTAATGTCTCAAACTGTCTACGCTCGATCTTACCCTGGAAGACCAGTAGTAGTTTCCGATGGACATCTGGAGGCATTCCCTAATCTGTGGACCTTCAAAGTGTTGATGACACACAGAAATTGCATCGGGATTGAATACAACAGTCACCATTCGCACTTTCCTCCATGGGAGTAATGTCTCAAACAGTCTACGCTTTGATCGTTCCCTGGAAGACCAGTAGTAGTTTCCGATGCACATCTGGAGGCATACTGTAATCTGTGGACTATCAGAGACTTGATGAAAGACAGATACTGCATTGGGTATGAATACAACAGTCACCGTGCGCACTTTAATCTATAGTAGTAATGTCTCAAACAGTCTACGCTTTGATCGTTCAATGGAAGACCAGTAGTAGTTTCCGATGCACATCTGGAGGCATTCTGAAATCTGTGGACTTTCAAAGTGTTGATGAAACACAGAAATTGCATCGGGATGCAATACAACTGTCACCATGCGCACTTTCCTCCGTGGGAGTAATGTGTCAAACAGTCTACGCTTTGATGGTTCCCTGGAAGACCAGTAGTAGTTTCCGATTCACATCTGGAGGAATTCTGTAATCTGTGGACTATCAGAGTGTTGATGAAACACAGAAATTGCATCGGGATTGAATACAACTGTCACCATGCGCACTTTCCTCCATGGGAGTAATGTCTCAAACAGTCTACGCTTTGATCGTTCCCTGGAAGTCAATGTAATAGTTTCCGATGCTCATCTGGAGGCATTCTGTAATCTGTAGACTATCAGATTGTTGATGAAACACAGAGACTGCATCGGGATTGAATACAACAGTCACCATGAGTACTTTCCTCCATGGGAGAAATGTCTCAAACAGTCTACGCTTTGATCGTTCCCTGGAAGACCTGTAGTAGTTTCCGATGCACATCCGGAGGCATTCTGTAATCTGTGGATCTTCAAAGTGTTGATGAAACACAGAAATTGCATCGGTATATAATACAACAGTCAACATGCGCACTTTCCTCCATGGGAGTAATTTCTCAAACTGTCTACGCTTTGATCGTTCCCTGGAAGACCAGTAGTAGTTTCCGATGGACATCTGGAGGCATTCCTAATCTGTGGACCTTCAAAGTGTTGATGACACACAAAAATTGCATCGGGATTGAATACTTCAGTCACCATGTGCACTTTCCTCCATGTGAGTAATGTCTCAACAAGTCTACGCTTTGATCCTTACCTGGAAGACCAGTAGTAGTTTCCGATGCACATCTGGAGACATTGTGTAATCTGAGGACTATCAGAGTCTTGATGAAACACAGAAATTGCATCGGGATTGAATACAACAGTCACCATGCGCACTTTCCTCCATGGGTGTAATGTCTCAAACAGGTTACGCCTTCATCGTTCCCTGGTAGACCAGTAGTAGTTACCGATGCACATCTGGAGGCATTCTGTAATCTGTGGATTATCAGAGTCTTGATGAAACACAGAAAATGCATCGGGATTTAATACAACAGTAACCATGCGCACTTTCCTCCATGGGTGTAACGTCTCAAACAGTTTACGCCTTGATCGTTCCCTGGAAGACCAGTAGTAGTTTCCGATGCACATCTGGAGGCATTCTGTAATCTGTGGATCTTCAAAGTGTTGATGAAACACAGAAATTGCATCGGTATGGAATACAAGAGTCGCCATGCGCACTTTCCTCCGTGGGAGTAATGTCTCAAACGGTCTAGGCTTTGATCGTTCCCTGGAAGACCAGTAGTAGTTTCCGATGCACATCTGGAGGCATTCTGTAATCTGTGGACAATCAGACTGTTGATGAAACACAGAAACTGCATCGGGGTTGAATACAACAGTCACCATAAGTACTTTCCTCCATAGGAGTAATGTCTCAAACAGTCTACGCTTTGATCGTTCCCTGGAAGACCAGCAGTAGTTTCCGATGCACGTCTGGAGGCATTCTGTAATCTGTGGATCTTCAAAGTGTTGATGAAACACAGAAATTGCATCGGTATGGAATACAACAGTCACCATGCGCAGTTTCCTCCATGGGAGTAATGTCTCAAACTGTCTACGTTTTGATCTTTCATTGGAAGACCAGTAGTAGTTTCCGATGCACATCTGGAGGCATTCTGTAATCTGTGGACCTTCAAAGTGTTGATGAAACACAGAAATTGCATCGGGATTGAATACAACAGCCACCATGCGCACTTTTGTCCGTGGGAGTAATGTCTCAAACTGTCTACGCTTTGATCGTTCCCTGGAAGACCGGTAGCAGTTTCCGATGCACATCTGGGTGCAATCTGTAATCTGTGGACCTTCAAAGTGTTGATGAAACACAGAATTTGCATCGGGATTAAATACAACAGTCACCATGCGCACTTACCTCCATGGGAGTAATGTCTCAAACTGTCTACGCTTCGATCTTACCCTGGAAGACCAGTAGTAGTTTCCGATGGACATCTGGAGGCATTCTGTAATCTGTGGACCTTCAAAGTGTTGATGACACACAGAAATTGCATCGGGATTGAATACAACACTTAACATGGGCACTTTCCTCCATGTGAGTAATGTCTCAACCAGTCTTCGCTTTGATCGTTCCCTGGAAGACCAGTAGTAGTTTCTGATGCACATCTGGAGACATTCTGTAATCTGTGGACTATCAGAGTCTTGATGAAACACAGAAATTGCATCGGGATTGAATACAACAGTCACCATGCGCACTTTCCACCATGGGTGTAATGTCTCAAACAGGTTACGCCTTCATCGTTCCCTGGAAGACCAGTAGTAGTTTCCGATGCACATCTGGAGGCATTCTGTAATCTGTGGACCTTCAAAGTGTTGATGAAACACAGAAATTGCATCGGGATGGAATACAACAGTCACCATGGGCACTTTCCTACGGGGGAGTAATGTCTCAAACCGTCTAGTCTTTGATCGTTCCCTGGAAGACCAGTAGTAGTTTCCGATGCACATCTGGAGGCATTCTGTAGTCTGTAAACCATCAAAGTGTTGATGAAACACAGAAATTGCATCGGGACTGAATACAACAGTCACCATGCGCACTTTCCCCCATGTGAGTAATGTCTCAAACAGTCTAGGCTTTCATCGTTCCCTGGAAGACCAGTAGTGGTTTCCGATGCACATCTGGAAGCATTCTGTAATCTGTGGACTATCAGAGTCTTGATGAAACACAGATGTTGCATCGGGCTTGAATACAACAGTCAGCATGCGCACTTTCCTCCATGGGTGTAATGTCTCAAACAGGTTACGCCTTCATCGTTCCCTGGAAGACCAGTAGTAGTTTCCGATGCACATCTGGAGGCATTCTGTAATCTGTGGACCTTCAAAGTGTTGATGAAACACAGAAATTGCATCGGGATGGAATACAACAGTCACCATGGGCACTTTCCTACGAGGGAGTAATGTCTCAAACATTCTAGTCTTTGATCGTTCCCTGGAAGACCAGTAGTAGTTTCCGATGCACGTCTGGAGGCATTCTGTAATGTGTGGACTATCTGAGTGTTGATGAAACACAGAAATTGCATCTAGACTGAATACAACAGTCATTAAGCGCACTTTCCTCAGTGGGAGTAAAGTCTCAAACAGTCTACGCTTTGATCGTTCCCTGGTAGACCAGTAGTAGTTTCCGATTCACATCTGGAGTCATTCTGTGATCTGTGGACTATCAGAGTGTTTATGAAACACAGAAATTGCATCGGGATTGAATACAACAGTCACCATGCGCACTTACCTCCATGGGAGTAATGTCTCAAACTGTCTACGCTTTGATCGTTCGCTGGAAGACCAGTTGTAGTTCCCAATGCACATCGGGAGGCGTTCTGTAATCTGTGGACTATCGGATTGTTGATGAAACAGAGAGATTGCCTCGTGATTGAATACAACAGTCACCATGCGCACTTTCCCCCATGTGAGTAATGTCTCAAACAGTCTACGCTTTGATCGTTCCCTGGAAGACCAGTAGTAGTTTCCGATGCACATCTGGAGGCATTCTGTAATCTGTGGACTATCAGTGTGTTGATGAAACACAGAAATTGCATCGGGATTGAATACAACAGTCACCATGCGCACTTTCCTCCATGGGAGTAATGTCGCAAACAGTCTACGCTTTGATCGTTCCCTGGAAGACCAGTAGTAGTTTCCGATGCACATCTTTAGGCATTCTGTAATCTGTGGACTATCTGAGTGTGATTAAACACAGAAATTGCATCGGGACTGAATACAACAGTCACCAAGCGCACTTTCCTCCATGGGAGTAATGTCTCAAACAGTCTACGTTTTGATCGTTCGCTGGTAGACCAGTAGTAGTTTCCGATTCACATCTGGAGTCATTCTGTAATCTGTGGACTATCAGTGTGTTGATGAAACACAGAAATTGCATCGGGATTGAATACAACAGTCACCATGCGCACTTACCTCCATGGGAGTATTGTCTCATACAGTCTACGCTTTGATCGTTCCCTGGAAGACCAGTAGTAGTTTCCGATGCACATCTGGAGGCATTCTGTAATCTGTGGACCTTCAAAGTGTTGATAAACACAGAAATTGCATCGGGATGGAATACAACAGTCACTATGCGCACTTTCCTCCACGGGAGTAATGTCTCAAACTGTCAACGCTTTGATCGTTCCCTGGTAGACCAGTAGTAGTTTCCGATTCACATCTGGAGTCATTCTGTAATCTGTGGACTATCAGAGTGTTGATGAATCACAGAAATTGCATCGTAATTGAATACAACAGTCACCATGCGCACTTTCCTCCATGGGTGTAATGTCTCAAACAGCTTACGCTTTGATCGTTCCCTGGAAGACCAGTAGTAGTTTCCGATGCACATCTGGAGGCATTCTGTAATCTGTGGACCTTCAAAGTGTTGATGAAACACAGAAATTGCATCGGGATGGAATACAACAGTCACCATGCGCACTTTCCTCCGTGGGAGTAATGTCTCAAACTGTCTACGCTTTGATCGTTACCTGGAAGACCAGTAGTAGTTTCCGATGCACATATGGAGGCAATCTGTAATCTGTGGACCATCAAAGTGTTGATGAAACACAGAATTTGCATCGGGATTAAATACAACAGTCACCATGCGCACTTACCTCCATGGGAGTAATGTCTCAAACTGTCTACGCTTCGATCTTACCCTGGAAGACCAGTAGTAGTTTCCGATGGACATCTGGAGGCATTCCCTAATCTGTGGACCTTCAAAGTGTTGATGACACACAGAAATTGCATCGGGATTGAATACAACAGTCACCATTCGCACTTTCCTCCATGGGAGTAATGTCTCAAACAGTCTACGCTTTGATCGTTCCCTGGAAGACCAGTAGTAGTTTCCGATGCACATCTGGAGGCATACTGTAATCTGTGGACTATCAGAGACTTGATGAAACACAGAAATTGCATTGGGTATGAATACAACAGTCACCGTGCGCACTTTAATCTATAGTAGTAATGTCTCAAACAGTCTACGCTTTGATCGTTCAATGGAAGACCAGTAGTAGTTTCCGATGCACATCTGGAGGCATTCTGAAATCTGTGGACTTTCAAAGTGTTGATGAAACACAGAAATTGCATCGGGATGCAATACAACTGTCACCATGCGCACTTTCCTCCGTGGGAGTAATGTGTCAAACAGTCTACGCTTTGATGGTTCCCTGGAAGACCAGTAGTAGTTTCCGATTCACATCTGGAGGAATTCTGTAATCTGTGGACTATCAGAGTGTTGATGAAACACAGAAATTGCATCGGGATTGAATACAACTGTCACCATAAGCACTTTCCTCCATGGGAGTAATGTCTCAAACAGTCTACGCTTTGATCGTTCCCTGGAAGTCAATGTAATAGTTTCCGATGCTCATCTGGAGGCATTCTGTAATCTGTAGACTATCAGATTGTTGATGAAACACAGAGACTGCATCGGGATTGAATACAACAGTCACCATGAGTACTTTCCTCCATAGGAGAAATGTCTCAAACAGTCTACGCTTTGATCGTTCCCTGGAAGACCTGTAGTAGTTTCCGATGCACATCCGGAGGCATTCTGTAATCTGTGGATCTTCAAAGTGTTGATGAAACACAGAAATTGCATCGGTATGGAATACAACAGTCAACATGCGCACTTTCCTCCATGGGAGTAATTTCTCAAACTGTCTAAGCTTTGATCGTTCCCTGGAAGACCAGTAGTAGTTTCCGATGGACATCTGGAGGCATTCCTAATCTGTGGACCTTCAAAGTGTTGATGACACACAAAAATTGCATCGGGATTGAATACTTCAGTCACCATGTGCACTTTCCTCCATGTGAGTAATGTCTCAAACAGTCTACGCTTTGATCGTTCCCTGGAAGACCAGTAGTAGTTTCCGATGCACATCTGGATTCATTCTGTAGTCTGTGGATCTTCAAAGTGTTGATGAAACACACAAATTGCATCGGTATGGAATACAAGAGTCGCCATGCGCACTTACCTCCGTGGGAGTAAAGTCTCAAACGGTCTAGGCTTTGATCGTTCCCTGGAAGACCAGTAGTAGTTTCCGATGCACATCTGGAGGCATTCTGTAATCTGTGGACAATCAGACTGTTGATGAAACACAGAAACTGCATCGGGGTTGAATACAACAGTCACCATAAGTACTTTCCTCCATAGGAGTAATGTCTCAAACAGTCTACGCTTTGATCGATCCCTGGAAGACCAGCAGTAGTTTCCGATGCACATCTGGAGGCATTCTGTAATCTGTGGATCCTCAAAGTGTTGATGAAACACAGAAATTGCATCGGTATGGAATACAACAGTCACCATGCGCAGTTTCCTCCATGGGAGTATTGTCTCAAACTGTCTACGTTTTGATCTTTCATTGGAAGACCAGTAGTAGTTTCCGATGCACATCTGGAGGCATTCTGTAATCTGTGGACCTTCAAAGTGTTGATGAAACACAGAAATTGCATCGGGATTAAATACAACAGCCACCATGCGCACTTTCCTCCGTGTGAGTAATGTCTCAAACAGTCTACGCTTTGATCGTTCCCTGGAAGACCAGTTGTGGTTTCCGATGCACGTCTGGAGGCATTCTGTAATGTGTGGACTATCAGAGTGTTGATGAAACACAGAAATTGCATCGGGATTGAATACAACAGTCACCATGCGCACTTTCCTCCATGGGAGTAATGTCTCAAACTATCCACTCTTCGATCTTTCCCTGGAAGACCAGTTGTAGTTTCCGATGTATATCTAGAGGCATTCTGTAATCTGTGGACCTTCAAAGTGTTCATGACACACAGAAATTGCATCGGAATGGAATACAACAGTCACCATGTGCACTTTCCTCCATGTGAGTAATGTCTCAAACAGTCTACGCTTTGATCGTTCCCTGGAAGACCAGTAGTAGTTTCCGATGCACATCTGGAGGCATTCTGTAATCTGTGGACTATCTGAGTGTTGATTAAACACAGAAATTGCATCGGGACTGAATACAACAGTCACCAAGCGCACTTTCCTCCATGGGAGTAATGTCTCAAACAGTCTACGTTTTGATCGTTCGCTGGTAGACCAGTAGTAGTTTCCGATTCACATCTGGAGTCATTCTGTAATCTGTGGACTATCAGTGTGTTGATGAAACACAGAAATTGCATCGGGATTGAATACAACAGTCACCATGCGCACTTACCTCCATGCGAGTATTGTCTCATACAGTCTACGCTTTGATCTTTCCCTGGAAGACCAGTAGTAGTTTCCGATGCACATCTGGAGGCATTCTGTAATCTGTGGACCTTCAAAGTGTTGATAAACACAGAAATTGCATTTGGATGGAATAAAACAGTCACCATGCGCACTTTCCTCCACGGGAGTAATGTCTCAAACTGTCAACGCTTTGATCGTTCCCTGGTAGACCAGTAGTAGTTTCCGATTCACATCTGGAGTCATTCTGTAATCTGTGGACTATCAGAGTGTTGATGAAACACAGAAATTGCATCGTAATTGAATACAACAGTCACCATGCGCACTTTCCTCCATGGGTGTAATGTCTCAAACTGTTTACGCTTTGATCGTTCCCTGGAAGACCAGTAGTAGTT
The DNA here is from genome assembly GCF_023897955.1 of Schistocerca gregaria. Lineage (NCBI taxonomy): Eukaryota > Metazoa > Arthropoda > Insecta > Orthoptera > Acrididae > Schistocerca > Schistocerca gregaria. The sequence goes on along the minus strand of NC_064929.1, from coordinate 101,310,080 downwards.
TCCGATTCACATCTGGAGGGATTCTGTAATCTGTGGACCTTCAAAGTGTTGATGAAACACAGAATTTGCATCGGGATTAAATACAACAGTCACCATGCGCACTTACCTCCATGGGAGTAATGTCTCAAACTGTCTACGCTTCGATCTTACCCTGGAAGACCAGTAGTAGTTTCCGATGGACATCTGGAGGCATTCCCTAATCTGTGGACCTTCAAAGTGTTGATGACACACAGATATTGCATCGGGATTGAATACAACAGTCACCATTCGCACTTTCCTCCATGGGAGTAATGTCTCAAACAGTCTACGCTTTGATCGTTCCCTGGAAGACCAGTATTAGTTTCCGATGCACATCTGGAGGCATACTGTAATCTGTGGACTATCAGAGTCTTGATGAAACACAGAAATTGCATTGGGCTTGAATACAACAGTCACCGTGCGCACTTTCCTCCATAGGGGTAATGTCTCAAACAGTCTACGCTTTGATCGTTCCCTGGAAGACCAGTAGTAGTTTCCGATGCACATCTGGAGGCATTCTGTAATCTGTGGACTTTCAAAGTGTTGATGAAACACTGAAATTGCATCGGGATGCAATACAACTGTCACCACGCGCACTTTCCTCCGTGGGAGTAATGTATCAAACAATTTTCGCTTTGATGGTTCACTGGAAGACCAGTAGTAGTTTCCGATTCACATCTGGAGGGATTCTGTAATCTGTGGACTATCAGAGTGTTGATGAAACACTGAAATTGCATCGGGATTGAATACAACTGTCACCATGCGCACTTTCCTCCATGGGAGTAATGTCTCAAACAGTCTACGCTTTGATCGTTCCCTGGAAGTCAATGTAATAGTACCCGATGCTCATCTGGAGGCATACTGTAATCTGTAGACTATCAGATTGTTGATGAAACACAGAGACTGCATCGGGATTGAATACAACAGTCACCATGAGTACTTTCCTCCATAGGAGAAATGTCTCAAACAGTCTACGATTTGATCGTTCCCTGGAAGACCAGTAGTAGTTTCCGATGCACATCTGGAGGCATTCTGTAATCTGTGGACCTTCAAAGTGTTGATGAAACACAGAAATTGCATCGGGATGGAATACAACACTCACCATGGGCACTTTCCTACGAGGGAGTAATCTCTCAAACTGTCTAGTCTTTGATCGTTCCCTGGAAGACCAGTAGTAGTTTTCGATGCACGTCTGGAGGCTTTCTGTAATGTGTGGACTATCTGAGTGTTGATGAAACACAGAAATTGCATCGGGACTGAATACAACAGTCATTAAGCGCACTTTCCTCAGTGGGAGTAATGTCTCAAACAGTCTACGCTTTGATCGTTCCCTGGTAGACCAGTAGTAGTTTCCGATTCACATCTGGAGTCATTCTGTGATCTGTGGACTATCAGAGTGTTGATGAAACACAGAAATTGCATCGGGATTGAATACAACAGTCACCATGCGCACTTACCTCCATGGGAGTAATGTCTCAAACAGTCTACGCTTTGATCGTTCCCTGGAAGACCAGTTGTAGTTCCCAATGCACATCGGGAGGCGTTCTGTAATCTGTGGACTATCAGAGTGTTGATGAAACAGAGAGATTGCCTCGTGATTGAATACAACAGTCACCATGCGCACTTTCCCCCATGTGAGTAATGTCACAATCAGTCTACGCTTTGATCGTTCCCTGGAAGACCAGTAGTAGTTTCCGATAAACATCTGGAGGCATTCTGTAATCTGTGGACTATCAGAGTGTTGATGAAACACAGAAATTGCATCGGGACTGAATGCAACAGTCACCAAGCGCACTTTCCTCCATGGGAGTAATGTCTCAAACAGTCTACGCTTTGATCGTTCCCTGGTAGACCAGTAGTAGTTACCGATTCACATCTGGAGCCATTCTGTAATCTGTGGACTATCAGAGTGTAGATGAAACACAGATATTGCATCGTAATTGAATACAACAGTCACCATGCGCACTTACCTCCATGGGAGTAATGTCTCAAACAGTCTACGCTTTGATCGTTCCCTTGAAGACCAGTTGTAGTTCCCAATGCACATCGGGAGGCGTTCTGTAATCTGTGGACTATCAGAGTGTTGATGAAACAGAGAGATTGCCTCGTGATTGAATACAACAGTCACCATGCGCACTTTCCCCCATGTGAGTAATGTCTCAAACAGTCTACGCTTTGATCGTTCCCTGGAAGACCAGTAGTAGTTTCCGATGCACATCTGGAGGCATACTGTAATCTGTGGACTATCAGAGTCTTGATGAAGCACAGAAATTGCATTGGGCTTGAATACAACAGTCACCGTGCGCACTTTCCTCCATAGGAGTAATGTCTCAAACAGTCTACGCTTTGATCGTTCCCTGGAAGACCAGTAGTAGTTTCCGATGCACATCTGGAGGCATACTGTAATCTGTGGACTATCAGAGTCTTGATGAAACACAGAAATTGCATTGGGCTTGAATACAACAGTCACCGTGCGCACTTTCCTCCATAAGGGTAATGTCTCAAACAGTCTACGCTTTGATCGTTCCCTGGAAGACCAGTAGTAGTTTCCGATGCACATCTGGAGGCATTCTGTAATCTGTGGACCTTCAAAGTGTTGATGAAACACAGAAATTGCATCGGGATGGAATACAACACTCACCATGGGCACTTTCCTACGAGGGAGTAATCTCTCAAACTGTCTAGTCTTTGATCGTTCCCTGGAAGACCAGTAGTAGTTTTCGATGCACGTCTGGAGGCTTTCTGTAATGTGTGGACTATCTGAGTGTTGATGAAACACAGAAATTGCATCGGGACTGAATACAACAGTCATTAAGCGCACTTTCCTCAGTGGGAGTAATGTCTCAAACAGTCTACGCTTTGATCGTTCCCTGGTAGACCAGTAGTAGTTTCCGATTCACATCTGGAGTCATTCTGTGATCTGTGGACTATCAGAGTGTTGATGAAACACAGAAATTGCATCGGGATTGAATACAACAGTCACCATGCGCACTTACCTCCATGGGAGTAATGTCTCAAACAGTCTACGCTTTGATCGTTCCCTGGAAGACCAGTTGTAGTTCCCAATGCACATCGGGAGGCGTTCTGTAATCTGTGGACTATCAGAGTGTTGATGAAACAGAGAGATTGCCTCGTGATTGAATACAACAGTCACCATGCGCACTTTCCCCATGTGAGTAATGTCACAATCAGTCTACGCTTTGATCGTTCCCTGGAAGACCAGTAGTAGTTTCCGATAAACATCTGGAGGCATTCTGTAATCTGTGGACTATCAGAGTGTTGATGAAACACAGAAATTGCATCGGGACTGAATGCAACAGTCACCAAGCGCACTTTCCTCCATGGGAGTAATGTCTCAAACAGTCTACGCTTTGATCGTTCCCTGGTAGACCAGTAGTAGTTACCGATTCACATCTGGAGCCATTCTGTAATCTGTGGACTATCAGAGTGTAGATGAAACACAGATATTGCATCGTAATTGAATACAACGGTCACCATGCGCACTTACCTCCATGGGAGTAATGTCTCAAACAGTCTACGCTTTGATCGTTCCCTTGAAGACCAGTTGTAGTTCCCAATGCACATCGGGAGGCGTTCTGTAATCTGTGGACTATCAGAGTGTTGATGAAACAGAGAGATTGCCTCGTGATTGAATACAACAGTCACCATGCGCACTTTCCCCCATGTGAGTAATGTCTCAAACAGTCTACGCATTGATCGTTCCCTGGAAGACCAGTAGTAGTTTCCGATGCACATCTGGAGGCATACTGTAATCTGTGGACTATCAGAGTCTTGATGAAGCACAGAAATTGCATTGGGCTTGAATACAACAGTCACCGTTCGCACTTTCCTCCATAGGAGTAATGTCTCAAACAGTCTACGCTTTGATCGTTCCCTGGAAGACTAGTAGTAGTTTCCGATGCACATCTGGAGGCATACTGTAATCTGTGGACTATCAGAGTCTTGATGAAACACAGAAATTGCATTGGGCTTGAATACAACAGTCACCGTGCGCACTTTCCTCCATAAGGGTAATGTCTCAAACAGTCTACGCTTTGATCGTTCCCTGGAAGACCAGTAGTAGTTTCCGATGCACATCTGGAGGCATTCTGTAATCTGTGGACTTTCAAAGTGTTGATGAAACACAGAAATTGCATCGGGATGCAATACAACTGTCACCATGCGCACTTTACTCCGTGGGAGTAATGTCTCAAACAGTCTACGCTTTGATGGTTCCCTGGAAGACCAGTAGTAGTTTCCGATTCACATCTGGAGGGATTCTGTAATCTGTGGACTATCAGAGTGTTGATGAAACACAGAAATTGCATCGGGATTGAATACAACTGTCACCATGCGCACTTTCCTCCATGGGAGTAATGTCTCAAACAGTCTACGCATTGATCGTTCCCTGGATGTCAATGTAATAGTTTCCGATGCTCATCTGGAGGCATTCTGTAATCTGTAGACTATCAGAGTCTTGATGAAACATAGAAATTGCATCGGGATTTAATACAACGGTAACCATGCGCACTTTCCTCCATGGGTGTAATGTCTCAAACAGTTTACGCCTTGATCGTTCCCTGGAAGACCAGTAGTAGTTTCCGATGCACATCTGGAGGCATTCTGTAATCTGTGGATCTTCAAAGTGTTGACGAAACACAGAAATTGCATCGGTATGGAATACAACAGTCGCCATGCGCACATTCCTCCGTGGGAGTAATGTCTCAAACTGTCTAGGCTTTGATCGTTCCCTGGAAGACCAGTAGTAGTTTCCGATGCACATCTGGAGGCATTCTGCAATCTGTGGACAATCAGACTGTTGATGAAACACAGAAACTGCATCGGGGTTGAATTCAACAGTCACCATGAGTACTTTCCTCCATAGGAGTAATGTCTCAAACAGTAACGCTTTGATCGTTCCCTGGAAGACCAGCAGTAGTTTCCGATGCACATCTGGAGGCATTCTGTAATCTGTGGATCTTCAAAGTGTTGATGAAACACAGAAATTGCATCGGTATGGAATACAACAGTCAACATGCGCACTTTCCTCCATGGGAGTAATGTCTCAAACTGTGTACGTTTTGATCTTTCCCTGGAAGACCAGTAGTAGTTTCCGATGCACATCTGGAGGCATTCTGTAATCTGTGGACCTTCAAAGTGTTGATGAAACACAGAAATTTCATCGGGATTGAATACAACAGCCACCATGCGCACTTTCCTCCATGTGAGTAATGTCTCAAACAGTCTACGCTTTGATCGTTCCCTGGAAGACCAGTAGTAGTTTCCGATGCACGTCTGGAGGCATTCTGTAATGTGTGGACTATCAGAGTGTTGATGAAACACAGAAATTGCATCGGGATTGAATACAACAGTCACCATGCGCACTTTCCTCCATGGGAGTAATGTCTCAAACTATCTACTCTTCGATCTTTCCCTGGAAGTCAATGTAATAGTACCCGATGCTCATCTGGAGGCATACTGTAATCTGTAGACTATCAGATTGTTGATGAAACACAGAGACTGCATCGGGATTGAATACAACAGTCACCATGAGTACTTTCCTCCATAGGAGAAATGTCTCAAACAGTCTACGCTTTGATCGTTCCCTGGAAGACCAGTAGTAGTTTCCGATGCACATCTGGAGGCATTCTGTAATCTGTGGACCTTCAAAGTGTTGATGAAACACAGAAATTGCATCGGGATGGAATACAACACTCACCATGGGCACTTTCCTACGAGGGAGTAATCTCTCAAACTGTCTAGTCTTTGATCGTTCCCTGGAAGACCAGTAGTAGTTTTCGATGCACGTCTGGAGGCTTTCTGTAATGTGTGGACTATCTGAGTGTTGATGAAACACAGAAATTGCATCGGGACTGAATACAACAGTCATTAAGCGCACTTTCCTCAGTGGGAGTAATGTCTCAAACAGTCTACGCTTTGATCGTTCCCTGGTAGACCAGTAGTAGTTTCCGATTCACATCTGGAGTCATTCTGTGATCTGTGGACTATCAGAGTGTTGATGAAACACAGAAATTGCATCGGGATTGAATACAACAGTCACCATGCGCACTTACCTCCATGGGAGTAATGTCTCAAACAGTCTACGCTTTGATCGTTCCCTGGAAGACCAGTTGTAGTTCCCAATGCACATCGGGAGGCGTTCTGTAATCTGTGGACTATCAGAGTGTTGATGAAACAGAGAGATTGCCTCGTGATTGAATACAACAGTCACCATGCGCACTTTCCCCATGTGAGTAATGTCACAATCAGTCTACGCTTTGATCGTTCCCTGGAAGACCAGTAGTAGTTTCCGATAAACATCTGGAGGCATTCTGTAATCTGTGGACTATCAGAGTGTTGATGAAACACAGAAATTGCATCGGGACTGAATGCAACAGTCACCAAGCGCACTTTCCTCCATGGGAGTAATGTCTCAAACAGTCTACGCTTTGATCGTTCCCTGGTAGACCAGTAGTAGTTACCGATTCACATCTGGAGCCATTCTGTAATCTGTGGACTATCAGAGTGTAGATGAAACACAGATATTGCATCGTAATTGAATACAACAGTCACCATGCGCACTTACCTCCATGGGAGTAATGTCTCAAACAGTCTACGCTTTGATCGTTCCCTTGAAGACCAGTTGTAGTTCCCAATGCACATCGGGAGGCGTTCTGTAATCTGTGGACTATCAGAGTGTTGATGAAACAGAGAGATTGCCTCGTGATTGAATACAACAGTCACCATGCGCACTTTCCCCCATGTGAGTAATGTCTCAAACAGTCTACGTATTGATCGTTCCCTGGAAGACCAGTAGTAGTTTCCGATGCACATCTGGAGGCATACTGTAATCTGTGGACTATCAGAGTCTTGATGAAGCACAGAAATTGCATTGGGCTTGAATACTACAGTCACCGTTCGCACTTTCCTCCATAGGAGTAATGTCTCAAACAGTCTACGCTTTGATCGTTCCCTGGAAGACCAGTAGTAGTTTCCGATGCACATCTGGAGGCATACTGTAATCTGTGGACTATCAGAGTCTTGATGAAACACAGAAATTGCATTGGGCTTGAATACAACAGTCACCGTGCGCACTTTCCTCCATAAGGGTAATGTCTCAAACAGTCTACGCTTTGATCGTTCCCTGGAAGACCAGTAGTAGTTTCCGATGCACATCTGGAGGCATTCTGTAATCTGTGGACTTTCAAAGTGTTGATGAAACACAGAAATTGCATCGGGATGCAATACAACTGTCACCTCGCGCACTTTCCTCCGTGGGAGTAATGTATCAAACAATTTTCGCTTTGATGGTTCACTGGAAGACCAGTAGTAGTTTCCGATTCACATCTGGAGGGATTCTGTAATCTGTGGACTATCAGAGTGTTGATGAAACACAGAAATTGCATCGGGATTGAATACAACTGTCACCATGCGCACTTTCCTCCATGGGAGTAATGTCTCAAACAGTCTACGCTTTGATCGTTCCCTGGAAGTCAATGTAATAGTTCCCGATGCTCATCTGGAGGCATTCTGTAATCTGTAGACTATCAGATTGTTGATGAAACACAGAGACTGCATCGGGATTGAATGCAACAGTCACCATGAGTACTTTCCTCCATAGGAGTAATGTCTCAAACAGTCTACGCATTGATCGTTCCCTGGAAGACCAGTAGTAGTTTCCGATGCACATCTGGAGGTATTCTGTAATCTGTGGACTTTCAAAGTGTTGATGAAACACAGAAATTGCATCGGGATGCAATACAACTGTCACCATGCGCACTTTACTCCGTGGGAGTAATGTCTCAAACAGTCTACGCTTTGATGGTTCCCTGGAAGACCAGTAGTAGTTTCCGATTCACATCTGGAGGGATTCTGTAATCTGTGGACTATCAGAGTGTTGATGAAACACAGAAATTGCATCGGGATTGAATACAACTGTCACCATGCGCACTTACCTCCATGGGAGTAATGTCTCAAACAGTCTACGCATTGATCGTTCCCTGGATGTCAATGTAATAGTTTCCGATGCTCATCTGGAGGCATTCTGTAATCTGTAGACTATCAGAGTCTTGATGAAACATAGAAATTGCATCGGGATTTAATACAACGGTAACCATGCGCACTTTCCTCCATGGGTGTAATGTCTCAAACAGTTTACGCCTTGATCGTTCCCTGGAAGACCAGTAGTAGTTTAAGATGCACATCTGGAGGCATTCTGTAATCTGTGGATCTTCAAAGTGTTGACGAAACACAGAAATTGCATCGGTATGGAATACAACAGTCGCCATGCGCACATTCCTCCGTGGGAGTAATGTCTCAAACTGTCTAGGCTTTGATCGTTCCCTGGAAGACCAGTAGTAGTTTCCGATGCACATCTGGAGGCATTCTGCAATCTGTGGACAATCAGACTGTTGATGAAACACAGAAACTGCATCGGGGTTGAATTCAACAGTCACCATGAGTACTTTCCTCCATAGGAGTAATGTCTCAAACAGTAACGCTTTGATCGTTCCCTGGAAGACCAGCAGTAGTTTCCGATGCACATCTGGAGGCATTCTGTAATCTGTGGATCTTCAAAGTGTTGATGAAACACAGAAATTGCATCGGTATTTAATACAACAGTCACCATGCGCACTTTCCTCCATGGGAGTAATGTCTCAAACTGTGTACGTTTTGATCTTTCCCTGGAAGACCAGTAGTAGTTTCCGATGCACATCTGGAGGCATTCTGTAATCTGTGGACCTTCAAAGTGTTGATGAAACACAGAAATTGCATCGGGATTGAATACAACAGCCACCATGCGCACTTTCCTCCATGTGAGTAATGTCTCAAACAGTCTACGCTTTGATCGTTCCCTGGAAGACCAGTAGTAGTTTCCGATGCACGTCTGGAGGCATTCTGTAATGTGTGGACTATCAGAGTGTTGATGAAACACAGAAATTGCATCGGGATTGAATACAACAGTCACCATGCGCACTTTCCTCCATGGGAGTAATGTCTCAAACTATCTACTCTTCGATCTTTCCCTGGTAGACCAGTTGTAGTTTCCGATGTATATCTAGAGGCATTCTGTAATCTGTGGACCTTCAAAGTGTTCATAACACACAGAAATTGCATCGGAATGGAATACAACAGTCACCATGTGCACTTTCCTCCATGTGAGTAATGTCTCAAACAGTCTACGCTTTGATCGTTCCCTGGAAGACCGGTAGTAGTTTCAGATGCACATCTGGAGGCATTCTGTAATCTGTGGACCTTCAAAGTGTTGATAAAACACAGAAATTGCATCGGGATGGAATAAAACAGTCACCATGCGCACTTTTGTCCGTGGGAGTAATGTCTCAAACTGTCTACGCTTTGATCGTTCCCTGGAAGACCAGTAGTAGTTTCCGATGCACATCTGGATGCAATCTGTAATCTGTGGACCTTCAAAGTGTTGATGAAACACAGAATTTGCATCGGGATTAAATACAACAGTCACCATGCGCACTTACCTCCATGGGAGTAATGTCTCAAACTGTCTACGCTTCGATCTTACCCTGGAAGACCAGTAGTAGTTTCCGATGGACATCTGGAGGCATTCTGTAATCTGTGGACCTTCAAAGTGTTGATGACACACAGAAATTGCATCGGGATTGAATACAACAGTCACCATGGGCACTTTCCTCCATGTGAGTAATGTCTCAACCAGTCTACGCTTTGATCGTTACCTGGAAGACCAGTAGTAGTTTCCGATGCACATCTGGAGACATTCTGTAATCTGTGGACTATCAGAGTCTTGATGAAACACAGAAATTGCATCGGGATTGAATACAACAGTCACCATGCGCACTTTCCTCCATGGGTGTAATGTCTCAAACAGGTTACGCCTTCATCGTTCCCTGGAAGACCAGTAGTAGTTTCCGATGCACATCTGGAGGCATTCTGTAATCTGTGGACATTCAAAGTGTTGATGAAACACAGAAATTGCATCGGGATGGAATACAACAGTCACCATGGGCACTTTCCTACGAGGGAGTAATGTCTCAAACTGTCTCTTCTTTGATCGTTCCCTGGAAGACCAGTAGTAGTTTCCGATGCACATCTGGAGGCATTCTGTAGTCTGTGGACCATCAAAGTGTTGATGAAACACAGAAATTGCATCGGGTCTGAATACAACAGTCAACATGCGCACTTTCCTCCATGTGAGTAATGTCTCAAACAGTCAAGGCTTTGATCGTTCCCTGGAAGACCAGTAGAGGTTTCCGATGCACATCTGGAGGCATTCTGTAATCTGTGGACTATCAGAGTCTTGATGAAACACAGATGTTGCATCGGGCTTGAATACAACAGTCACCATGCGCACTTTCCTCCATGGGTGTAATGTCTCAAACAGGTTACGCCTTCATCGTTCCCTGGAAGACCAGTAGTAGTTTCCGATGCACATCTGGAGGCATTCTGTAATCTGTGGACCTTCAAAGTGTTGATGAAACACAGAAATTGCATCGGGATGGAATACAACAGTCACCATGGGCACTTTCCTACGAGGGAGTAATGTCTCAAACTGTCTAGTCTTTGATCGTTCCCTGGAAGAACAGTAGTAGTTTCCGATGCACATCTGGAGGCATTCTGTAGTCTGTGGACCAACAAAGTGTTGATGAAACACAGAAATTGCATTGGGACTGAATACAACAGTCACCATGCGCACTTTCCTCCATGAGAGTAATGTCTCAAACAGTCTAGGCTTTGATCGTTCCCTGGAAGACCAGTTGTGGTTTCCGATGCACATCTGGAGGCATTCTGTAATCTGTGGACTATCAGAGTCTTGATGAAACACAGATGTTGCATCGGGCTTGAATACAACAGTCACCATGCGCACTTTCCTCCATGGGAGTAATGTCTCAAACAGTCTACGCTTTGATCGTTCCCTGGAAGTCAATGTAATAGTTCCCGATGCTCATCTGGAGGCATTCTGTAATCTGTAGACTATCAGATTGTTAATGAAACACAGAGACTGCATCGGGATTGAATGCAACAGTCACCATGAGTACTTTCCTCCATAGGAGTAATGTCTCAAACAGTCTACGCTTTGATCGTTCCCTGGAAGACCAGTAGTAGTTTCCGATGCACATCTGGAGGCATTCTGTAATCTGTGGACTTTCAAAGTGTTGATGAAACACAGAAATTGCATCGGGATGCAATACAACTGTCACCATGCGCACTTTACTCCGTGGGAGTAATGTCTCAAACAGTCAACGCTTTGATGGTTCCCTGGAAGACCAGTAGTAGTTTCCGATTCACATCTGGAGGGATTCTGTAATCTGTGGACTATTAGAGTGTTGATGAAACACAGAAATTGCATCGGGATTGAATACAACTGTCACCATGCGCACTTTCCTCCATGGGAGTAATGTCTCAAACAGTCTACGCTTTGATCGTTCCCTGGATGTCAATGTAATAGTTTCCGATGCTCATCTGGAGGCATTCTGTAATCTGTAGACTATCAGAGTCTTGATGAAACATAGAAATTGCATCGGGATTTAATACAACGGTAACCATGCGCACTTTCTCCATGGGTGTAATGTCTCAAACAGTTTACGCCTTGATCGTTCCCTGGAAGACCAGTAGTAGTTTCCGATGCACATCTGGAGGCATTCTGTAATCTGTGGATCTTCAAAGTGTTGATGAAACACAGAAATTGCATCGGTATGGAATACAACAGTCGCCATGCGCACATTCCTCCGTGGGAGTAATGTCTCAAACTGTCTAGGCTTTGATCGTTCCCTGGAAGACCAGTAGTAGTTTCCGATGCACATCTGGAGGCATTCTGCAATCTGTGGACAATCAGACTGTTGATGAAACACAGAAACTGCATCGGGGTTGAATTCAACAGTCACCATGAGTACTTTCCTCCATAGGAGTAATGTCTCAAACAGTAACGCTTTGATCGTTCCCTGGAAGACCAGCAGTAGTTTCCGATGCACATCTGGAGGCATTCTGTAATCTGTGGATCTTCAAAGTGTTGATGAAACACAGAAATTGCATCGGTATGGAATACAACAGTCACCATGCGCACTTTCCTCCATGGGAGTAATGTCTCAAACTGTGTACGTTTTGATCTTTCCCTGGAAGACCAGTAGTAGTTTCCGATGCACATCTGGAGGCATTCTGTAATCTGTGGACCTTCAAAGTGTTGATGAAACACAGAAATTTCATCGGGATTGAATACAACAGCCACCATGCGCACTTTCCTCCATGTGAGTAATGTCTCAAAAAAGTCTACGCTTTGATCGTTCCCTGGAAGACCAGTAGTAGTTTCCGATGCACGTCTGGAGGCATTCTGTAATGTGTGGACTATCAGAGTGTTGATGAAACACAGAAATTGCATCGGGATTGAATACAACAGTCACCATGCGCACTTTCCTCCATGGGAGTAATGTCTCAAACTATCTACTCTTCGATCTTTCCCTGGAAGTCAATGTAATAGTACCCGATGCTCATCTGGAGGCATACTGTAATCTGTAGACTATCAGATTGTTGATGAAACACAGAGACTGCATCGGGATTGAATACAACAGTCACCATGAGTACTTTCCTCCATAGGAGAAATGTCTCAAACAGTCTACGCTTTGATCGTTCCCTGGAAGACCAGTAGTAGTTTCCGATGCACATCTGGAGGCATTCTGTAATCTGTGGACCTTCAAAGTGTTGATGAAACACAGAAATTGCATCGGGATGGAATACAACACTCACCATGGGCACTTTCCTACGAGGGAGTAATCTCTCAAACTGTCTAGTCTTTGATCGTTCCCTGGAAGACCAGTAGTAGTTTTCGATGCACGTCTGGAGGCTTTCTGTAATGTGTGGACTATCTGAGTGTTGATGAAACACAGAAATTGCATCGGGACTGAATACAACAGTCATTAAGCGCACTTTCCTCAGTGGGAGTAATGTCTCAAACAGTCTACGCTTTGATCGTTCCCTGGTAGACCAGTAGTAGTTTCCGATTCACATCTGGAGTCATTCTGTGATCTGTGGACTATCAGAGTGTTGATGAAACACAGAAATTGCATCGGGATTGAATACAACAGTCACCATGCGCACTTACCTCCATGGGAGTAATGTCTCAAACAGTCTACGCTTTGATCGTTCCCTGGAAGACCAGTTGTAGTTCCCAATGCACATCGGGAGGCGTTCTGTAATCTGTGGACTATCAGAGTGTTGATGAAACAGAGAGATTGCCTCGTGATTGAATACAACAGTCACCATGCGCACTTTCCCCATGTGAGTAATGTCACAATCAGTCTACGCTTTGATCGTTCCCTGGAAGACCAGTAGTAGTTTCCGATAAACATCTGGAGGCATTCTGTAATCTGTGGACTATCAGAGTGTTGATGAAACACAGAAATTGCATCGGGACTGAATGCAACAGTCACCAAGCGCACTTTCCTCCATGGGAGTAATGTCTCAAACAGTCTACGCTTTGATCGTTCCCTGGTAGACCAGTAGTAGTTACCGATTCACATCTGGAGCCATTCTGTAATCTGTGGACTATCAGAGTGTAGATGAAACACAGATATTGCATCGTAATTGAATACAACAGTCACCATGCGCACTTACCTCCATGGGAGTAATGTCTCAAACAGTCTACGCTTTGATCGTTCCCTTGAAGACCAGTTGTAGTTCCCAATGCACATCGGGAGGCGTTCTGTAATCTGTGGACTATCAGAGTGTTGATGAAAAAGAGAGATTGCCTCATGATTGAATACAACAGTCACCATGCGCACTTTCCCCCATGTGAGTAATGTCTCAAACAGTCTACGCTTTGATCGTTCCCTGGAAGACCAGTAGTAGTTTCCGATGCACATCTGGAGGCATACTGTAATCTGTGGACTATCAGAGTCTTGATGAAGCACAGAAATTGCATTGGGCTTGAATACAACAGTAACCGTGCTCACTTTCCTCCATAGGAGTAATGTCTCAAACAGTCTACGCTTTGATCGTTCCCTGGAAGACCAGTAGTAGTTTCCGATGCACATCTGGAGGCATACTGTAATCTGTGGACTATCAGAGTCTTGATGAAACACAGAAATTGCATTGGGCTTGAATACAACATTCACCGTGCGCACTTTCGTCCATAAGGGTAATGTCTCAAACAGTCTACGCTTTGATCGTTCCCTGGAAGACCAGTAGTAGTTTCCGATGCACATCTGGAGGCATTCTGTAATCTGTGGACTTTCAAAGTGTTGATGAAACACAGAAATTGCATCGGGATTGAATACAACTGTCACCATGCGCACTTTCCTCCATGGGAGTAATGTCTCAAACAGTCTACGCTTTGATCGTTCCCTGGAAGTCAATGTAATAGTTCCCGATGCTCATCTGGAGGCATTCTGTAATCTGTAGACTATCAGATTGTTGATGAAACACAGAGACTGCATCGGGATTGAATGCAACAGTCACCATGAGTACTTTCCTCCATAGGAGTAATGTCTCAAACAGTCTACGCTTTGATCGTTCCCTGGAAGACCAGTAGTAGTTTCCGATGCACATCTGGAGGCATTCTGTAATCTGTGGACTTTCAAAGTGTTGATGAAACACAGAAATTGCATCGGGATGCAATACAACTGTCACCATGCGCACTTTACTCCGTGGGAGTAATGTCTCAAACAGTCTACGCTTTGATGGTTCCCTGGAAGACCAGTAGTAGTTTCCGATTCACATCTGGAGGGATTCTGTAATCTGTGGACTATCAGAGTGTTGATGAAACACAGAAATTGCATCGGGATTGAATACAACTGTCACCATGCGCACTTTCCTCCATGGGAGTAATGTCTCAAACAGTCTACGCTTTGATCGTTCCCTGGATGTCAATGTAATAGTTTCCGATGCTCATCTGGAGGCATTCTGTAATCTGTAGACTATCAGAGTCTTGATGAAACATAGAAATTGCATCGGGATTTAATACAACGGTAACCATGCGCACTTTCCTCCATGGGTGTAATGTCTCAAACAGTTTACGCCTTGATCGTTCCCTGGAAGACCAGTAGTAGTTTCCGATGCACATCTGGAGGCATTCTGTAATCTGTGGATCTTCAAAGTGTTGACGAAACACAGAAATTGCATGGGTATGGAATACAACAGTCGCCATGCGCACATTCCTCCGTGGGAGTAATGTCTCAAACTGTCTAGGCTTTGATCGTTCCCTGGAAGACCAGTAGTAGTTTCCGATGCACATCTGGAGGCATTCTGCAATCTGTGGACAATCAGACTGTTGATGAAACACAGAAACTGCATCGGGGTTGAATTCAACAGTCACCATGAGTACTTTCCTCCATAGGAGTAATGTCTCAAACAGTAACGCTTTGATCGTTCCCTGGAAGACCAGCAGTAGTTTCCGATGCACATCTGGAGGCATTCTGTAATCTGTGGATCTTCAAAGTGTTGATGAAACACAGAAATTGCATCGGTATGGAATACAACAGTCACCATGCGCACTTTCCTCCATGGGAGTAATGTCTCAAACTGTGTACGTTTTGATCTTTCCCTGGAAGACCAGTAGTAGTTTCCGATGCACATCTGGAGGCATTCTGTAATCTGTGGACCTTCAAAGTGTTGATGAAACACAGAAATTGCATCGGGATTGAATACAACAGCCACCATGCGCACTTTCCTCCATGTGAGTAATGTCTCAAACAGTCTACGTTTTGATCGTTCCCTGGAAGACCAGTAGTAGTTTCCGATGCACGTCTGGAGGCATTCTGTAATTTGTGGACTATCAGAGTGTTGATGAAACACAGAAATTGCATCGGGATTGAATACAACAGTCACCATGCGCACTTTCCTCCATGGGAGTAATGTCTCAAACTATCTACTCTTCGATCTTTCCCTGGTAGACCAGTTGTAGTTTCCGATGTATATCTAGAGGCATTCTGCAATCTGTGGACCTTCAAAGTGTTCATAACACACAGAAATTGCATCGGAATGGAATACAACAGTCACCATGTGCACTTTCCTCCATGTGAGTAATGTCTCAAACAGTCTACGCTTTGATCGTTCCCTGGAAGACCAGTAGTAGTTTCCGATGCACATCTGGAGGCATTCTGTAATCTGTGGACTATCAGAGTCTTGATGAAACACAGAAATTGCATCAGGATTGAATACCACAGTCATCATGCGCACTTTCCTCCATGGGTGTAATGTCTCAAACAGTTTACGCTTTGATCGTTCCCTGGAAGACCGGTAGTAGTTTCAGATGCACATCTGGAGGCATTCTGTAATCTGTGGACCTTCAAAGTGTTGATAAAACACAGAAATTGCATCGGGATGGAATAAAACAGTCACCATGCGCACTTTTGTCCGTGGGAGTAATGTCTCAAACTGTCTACGCTTTGATCGTTCCCTGGAAGACCAGTAGTAGTTTCCGATGCACATCTGGATGCAATCTGTAATCTGTGGACCTTCAAAGTGTTGATGAAACACAGAATTTGCATCGGGATTAAATACAACAGTCACCATGCGCACTTACCTCCATGGGAGTAATGTCTCAAACTGTCTACGCTTCGATCTTACCCTGGAAGACCAGTAGTAGTTTCCGATGGACATCTGGAGGCATTCTGTAATCTGTGGACCTTCAAAGTGTTGATGACACACAGAAATTGCATCGGGATTGAATACAACAGTCACCATTGGCACTTTCCTCCATGTGAGTAATGTCTCAACCAGTCTACGCTTTGATCGTTACCTGGAAGACCAGTAGTAGTTTCCGATGCACATCTGGAGACATTCTGTTATCTGTGGACTATCAGAGTCTTGATGAAACACAGAAATTGCATCGGGATTGAATACAACAGTCACCATGCGCACTTTCCTCCATGGGTGTAATGTCTCAAACAGGTTACGCCTTCATCGTTCCCTGGAAGACCAGTAGTAGTTTCCGATGCACATCTGGAGGCATTCTGTAATCTGTGGACATTCAAAGTGTTGATGAAACACAGAAATTGCACCGGGATGGAATACAACAGTCACCATGGGCACTTTCCTACGAGGGAGTAATGTCTCAAACTGTCTAGTCTTTGATCGTTCCCTGGAAGACCAGTAGTAGTTTCCGATGCACATCTGGAGGCATTCTGTAGTCTGTGGGCCATCAAAGTGTTGATGAAACACAGAAATTGCATCGGGTCTAAATACAACAGTCACCATGCGCACTTTCCTCCATGTGAGTAATGTCTCAAACAGTCAAGGCTTTGATCGTTCCCTGGAAGACCAGTAGAGGTTTCCGATGCACGTCTGCAGGCATTCTGTAATGTGTGGACTATCAGAGTGTTGATGAAACACAGAAATTGCATCGGGATTGAATACAACAGTCACCATGCGCACTTTTCTCCATGGGAGTAATGTCTCAAACTATCTACTCTTCGATCTTTCCCTGGAAGTCAATGTAATAGTACCCGATGCTCATCTGGAGGCATACTGTAATCTGTAGACTATCAGATTGTTGATGAAACACAGAGACTGCATCGGGATTGAATACAACAGTCACCATGAGTACTTTCCTCCATAGGAGAAATGTCTCAAACAGTCTACGCTTTGATCGTTCCCTGGAAGACCAGTAGTAGTTTCCGATGCACATCTGGAGGAATTCTGTAATCTGTGGACCTTCAAAGTGTTGATGAAACACAGAAATTGCATCGGGATGGAATACAACACTCACCATGGGCACTTTCCTACGAGGGAGTAATCTCTCAAACTGTCTAGTCTTTGATCGTTCCCTGGAAGACCAGTAGTAGTTTTCGATGCACGTCTGGAGGCTTTCTGTAATGTGTGGACTATCTGAGTGTTGATGAAACACAGAAATTGCATCGGGACTGAATACAACAGTCATTAAGCGCACTTTCCTCAGTGGGAGTAATGTCTCAAACAGTCTACGCTTTGATCGTTCCCTGGTAGACCAGTAGTAGTTTCCGATTCACATCTGGAGTCATTCTGTGATCTGTGGACTATCAGAGTGTTGATGAAACACAGAAATTGCATCGGGATTGAATACAACAGTCACCATGCGCACTTACCTCCATGGGAGTAATGTCTCAAACAGTCTACGCTTTGATCGTTCCCTGGAAGACCAGTTGTAGTTCCCAATGCACATCGGGAGGCGTTCTGTAATCTGTGGACTATCAGAGTGTTGATGAAACAGAGAGATTGCCTCGTGATTGAATACAACAGTCACCATGCGCACTTTCCCCATGTGAGTAATGTCACAATCAGTCTACGCTTTGATCGTTCCCTGGAAGACCAGTAGTAGTTTCCGATAAACATCTGGAGGCATTCTGTAATCTGTGGACTATCAGAGTGTTGATGAAACACAGAAATTGCATCGGGACTGAATGCAACAGTCACCAAGCGCACTTTCCTCCATGGGAGTAATGTCTCAAACAGTCTACGCTTTGATCGTTCCCTGGTAGACCAGTAGTAGCTACCGATTCACATCTGGAGCCATTCTGTAATCTGTGGACTATCAGAGTGTAGATGAAACACAGATATTGCATCGTAATTGAATACAACAGTCACCATGCGCACTTACCTCCATGGGAGTAATGTCTCAAACAGTCTACGCTTTGATCGTTCCCTTGAAGACCAGTTGTAGTTCCCAATGCACATCGGGAGGCGTTCTGTAATCTGTGGACTATCAGAGTGTTGATGAAACAGAGAGATTGCCTCGTGATTGAATACAACAGTCACCATGCGCACTTTCCCCCATGTGAGTAATGTCTCAAACAGTCTACGCTTTGATCGTTCCCTGGAAGACCAGTAGTAGTTTCCGATGCACATCTGGAGGCATACTGTAATCTGTGGACTATCAGAGTCTTGATGAAGCACAGAAATTGCATTGGGCTTGAATACAACAGTCACCGTGCGCACTTTCCTCCATAGGAGTAATGTCTCAAACAGTCTACGCTTTGATCGTTCCCTGGAAGACCAGTAGTAGTTTCCGATGCACATCTGGAGGCATACTGTAATCTGTGGACTATCAGAGTCTTGATGAAACACAGAAATTGCATTGGGCTTGAATACAACAGTCACCGTGCGCACTTTCCTCCATAAGGGTAATGTCTCAAACAGTCTACGCTTTGATCGTTCCCTGGAAGACCAGTAGTAGTTTCCGATGCACATCTGGAGGCATTCTGTAATCTGTGGACTTTCAAAGTGTTGTTGAAACACAGAAATTGCATCGGGATGCAATACAACTGTCACCACGCGCACTTTCCTCCGTGGGAGTAATGTATCAAACAATTTTCGCTTTGATAGTTCACTGGAAGACCAGTAGTAGTTTCCGATTCACATCTGGAGGGATTCTGTAATCTGTGGACTATCAGAGTGTTGATGAAACACAGAAATTGCATCGGGATTGAATACAACTGTCACCATGCGCACTTTCCTCCATGGGAGTAATGTCTCAAACAGTCTACGCTTTGATCGTTCCCTGGAAGTCAATGTAATAGTTTCCGATGCTCATCTGGAGGCATTCTGTAATCTGTAGACTATCAGAGTCTTGATGAAACATAGAAATTGCATCGGGATTTAATACAACGGTAACCATGCGCACTTTCCTCCATGGGTGTAATGTCTCAAACAGTTTACGCCTTGATCGTTCCCTGGAAGACCAGTAGTAGTTTCCGATGCACATCTGGAGGCATTCTGTAATCTGTGGATCTTCAAAGTGTTGACGAAACACAGAAATTGCATCGGTATGGAATACAACAGTCGCCATGCGCACATTCCTCCGTGGGAGTAATGTCTCAAACTGTCTAGGCTTTGATCGTTCCCTGGAAGACCAGTAGTAGTTTCCGATGCACATCTGGAGGCATTCTGCAATCTGTGGACAATCAGACTGTTGATGAAACACAGAAACTGCATCGGGGTTGAATTCAACAGTCACCATGAGTACTTTCCTCCATAGGAGTAATGTCTCAAACAGTAACGCTTTGATCGTTCCCTGGAAGACCAGCAGTAGTTTCCGATGCACATCTGGAGGCATTCTGTAATCTGTGGATCTTCAAAGTGTTGATGAAACACAGAAATTGCATCGGTATGGAATACAACAGTCACCATGCGCACTTTCCTCCATGGGAGTAATGTCTCAAACTGTGTACGTTTTGATCTTTCCCTGGAAGACCAGTAGTAGTTTCCGATGCACATCTGGAGGCATTCTGTAATCTGTGGACCTTCAAAGTGTTGATGAAACACAGAAATTGCATCGGGATTGAATACAACAGCCACCATGCGCACTTTCCTCCATGTGAGTAATGTCTCAAACAGTCTACGCTTTGATCGTTCCCTGGAAGACCAGTAGTAGTTTCCGATGCACGTCTGGAGGCATTCTGTAATGTGTGGACTATCAGAGTGTTGATGAAACACAGAAATTGCATCGGGATTGAATACAACAGTCACCATGCGCACTTTCCTCCATGGGAGTAATGTCTCAAACTATCTACTCTTCGATCTTTCCCTGGTAGACCAGTTGTAGTTTCCGATGTATATCTAGAGGCATTCTGTAATCTGTGGACCTTCAAAGTGTTCATAACACACAGAAATTGCATCGGAATGGAATACAACAGTCACCATGTGCACTTTCCTCCATGTGAGTAATGTCTCAAACAGTCTACGCTTTGATCGTTCCCTGGAAGACCAGTAGTAGTTTCCGATGCACATCTGGAGGCATTCTGTAATCTGTGGACTATCAGAGTCTTGATGAAACACAGAAATTGCATCAGGATTGAATACCACAGTCATCATGCGCACTTTCCTCCATGGGTGTAATGTCTCAAACAGTTTACGCTTTGATCGTTCCCTGGAAGACCGGTAGTAGTTTCAGATGCACATCTGGAGGCATTCTGTAATCTGTGGACCTTCAAAGTGTTGATAAAACACAGAAATTGCATCGGGATTGAATAAAACAGTCACCATGCGCACTTTTGTCCGTGGGAGTAATGTCTCAAACTGTCTACGCTTTGATCGTTCCCTGGAAGACCAGTAGTAGTTTCCGATGCACATCTGGATGCAATCTGTAATCTGTGGACCTTCAAAGTGTTGATGAAACACAGAATTTGCATCGGGATTAAATACAACAGTCACCATGCGCACTTACCTCCATGGGAGTAATGTCTCAAACTGTCTACGCTTCGATCTTACCCTGGAAGACCAGTAGTAGTTTCCGATGGACATCTGGAGGCATTCTGTAATCTGTGGACCTTCAAAGTGTTGATGACACACAGAAATTGCATCGGGATTGAATACAACAGTCACCATGGGCACTTTCCTCCATGTGAGTAATGTCTCAACCAGTCTACGCTTTGATCGTTACCTGGAAGACCAGTAGTAGTTTCCGATGCACATCTGGAGACATTCTGTAATCTGTGGACTATCAGAGTCTTGATGAAACACAGAAATTGCATCGGGATTGAATACAACAGTCACCATGCGCACTTTCCTCCATGGGTGTAATGTCTCAAACAGGTTACGCCTTCATCGTTCCCTGGAAGACCAGTAGTAGTTTCCGATGCACATCTGGAGGCATTCTGTAATCTGTGGACATTCAAAGTGTTGATGAAACACAGAAATTGCATCGGGATGGAATACAACAGTCACCATGGGCACTTTCCTACGAGGGAGTAATGTCTCAAACTGTCTAGTCTTTGATCGTTCCCTGGAAGACCAGTAGTAGTTTCCGATGCACATCTGGAGGCATTCTGTAGTCTGTGGACCATCAAAGTGTTGATGAAACACAGAAATTGCATCGGGTCTGAATACAACAGTCACCATGCGCACTTTCCTCCATGTGAGTAATGTCTCAAACAGTCAAGGCTTTGATCGTTCCCTGGAAGACCAGTAGAGGTTTCCGATGCACATCTGGAGGCATTCTGTAATCTGTTTACTATCAGAGTCTTGATGAAACACAGATGTTGCATCGGGCTTGAATACAACAGTCACCATGCGCACTTTCCTCCATGGGTGTAATGTCTCAAACAGGTTACGCCTTCATCGTTCCCTGGAAGACCAGTAGTAGTTTCCGATGCACATCTGGAGGCATACTGTAATCTGTGGACCTTCAAAGTGTTGATGAAACACAGAAATTGCATCGGGATGGAATACAACAGTCACCATGGGCACTTTCCTACGAGGGAGTAATGTCTCAAACTGTCTAGTCTTTGATCGTTCCCTGGAAGAACAGTAGTAGTTTCCGATGCACATCTGGAGGCATTCTGTAGTCTGTGGACCAACAAAGTGTTGATGAAACACAGAAATTGCATTGGGACTGAATACAACAGTCACCATGCGCACTTTCCTCCATGAGAGTAATGTCTCAAACAGTCTAGGCTTTGATCGTTCCCTGGAAGACCAGTTGTGGTTTCCGATGCACATCTGGAGGCATTCTGTAATCTGTGGACTATCAGAGTCTTGATGAAACACAGATGTTGCATCGGGCTTGAATACAACAGTCACCATGCGCACTTTCCTCCATGGGTGTAATGTCTCAAACAGTTTACGCTTTTATCGTTCCCTGGAAGACCAGTAGTAGTCCCCGATGCACATCTGGAGGCGTTCTGTAATCTGTGGACTATCACAGTGTTGATGAAACACAGAAATTGCATCGGGATTGAATACAACAGTCACCATGCCCACTTTCCTCCATGGGAGTAATGTCGAAAATAGTCTACGCTTTGATCGTTCCCTGGAAGACCAGTAGTAGTTTCCGATGCACATCTGGAGGCATTCTGTAATCTGTGGACTATCTGAGTGCTGATGAAACACAGATATTGCATCGGGACTGAATACAACAGTCATTAAGCGCACTTTCCTCAGTGGGAGTAATGTCTCAAACAGTCTACGCTTTGATCGTTCCCTGGTAGACCAGTAGTAGTTTCCGATTCACATCTGGAGTCATTCTGTGATCTGTGGACTATCAGAGTGATGATGAAACACAGAAATTGCATCGGGATTGAATACAACAGTCACCATGCGCACTTACCTCCATGGGAGTAATGTCTCAAACAGTCTACGCTTTGATCGTTCCCTGGAAGACCAGTTGTAGTTCCCAATGCACATCGGGAGGCGTTCTGTAATCTGTGGACTATCAGAGTGTTGATGAAACAGAGAGATTGCCTCGTGATTGAATACAACAGTCACCATGCGCACTTTCCCCCATGTGAGTAATGTCTCAAACAGTCTACGCTTTGATCGTTCCCTGGAAGACCAGTAGTAGTTTCCGATGCACATCCGGAGGCATTCTGTAATCTGTGGATCTTCAAAGTGTTGATGAAACACAGAAATTGCATCGGTATGGAATACAACAGTCAACATGCGCACTTTCCTCCATGGGAGTAATTTCTCAAACTGTCTACTTTTGATCGTTCCCTAAAGGACCAGTAGTAGTTTCCGATGCACATCAGCAGTCATTCTGTAATCTGTGGACTATCAGAGTCTTGATGAAACACAGATGTTGCATCGGGCTTGAATACAACAGTCACCAT
The DNA here is from genome assembly GCF_023897955.1 of Schistocerca gregaria. Lineage (NCBI taxonomy): Eukaryota > Metazoa > Arthropoda > Insecta > Orthoptera > Acrididae > Schistocerca > Schistocerca gregaria. The sequence continues at coordinate 101,286,555 of NC_064929.1, read as the reverse complement.
GCGCACTTTCCTCCATGGGTGTAATGTCTCTAACAGTTTACGCTTTTATCGTTCCCTGGAAGACCAGTAGTAGTCCCCGATGCACATCTGGAGGCGTTCTGTAATCTGTGGACTATCAGAGTGTTGATGAAACACAGAAATTGCATCGGGATTGAATACAACAGTCACCATGGGCACTTTCCTCCATGTGAGTAATGTCTCAACCAGTCTACGCTTTGATCGTTACCTGGAAGACCAGTAGTAGTTTCCGATGCACATCAGGAGACATTCTGTAATCTGTGGACTATCAGAGTCTTGATGAAACACAGAAATTGCATCGGGATTGAATACAACAGTCACCATGCGCACTTTCCTCCATGGGTGTAATGTCTCAAACAGGTTACGCCTTCATCGGTCCCTGGAAGACCAGTAGTAGTTTCCGACGCACATCAGCAGGCATTCTGTAATCTGTGGACTATCAGAGTCTTGATGAAACACAGAAATTGCAACAGGATTGAATACCACAGTCATCATGCGCACTTTCCTCCATGGGTGTAATGTCTCAAACAGTTTACGCTTTGATCGTTCCCTGGAAGACCGGTAGTAGTTTCAGATGCACATCTGGAGGCATTCTGTAATCTGTGGACCTTCAAAGTGTTGATAAAACACAGAAATTGCATCGGGATGGGATAAAACAGTCACCATGCGCACTTTTGTCCGTGGGAGTAATGTCTCAAACTGTCTACGCTTTGATCGTTCCCTGGAAGACCAGTAGTAGTTTCCGATGCACATCTGGATGCAATCTGTAATCTGTGGACCTTCAAAGTGTTGATGAAACACAGAATTTGCATCGGGATTAAATACAACAGTCACCATGCGCACTTACCTCCATGGGAGTAATGTCTCAAACTGTCTACGCTTCGATCTTACCCTGGAAGACCAGTAGTAGTTTCCGATGGACATCTGGAGGCATTCTGTAATCTGTGGACCTTCAAAGTGTTGATGACACACAGAAATTGCATCGGGATTGAATACAACAGTCACCATGGGCACTTTCCTCCATGTGAGTAATGTCTCAACCAGTCTACGCCTTGATCGTTACCTGGAAGACCAGTAGTAGTTTCCGATGCACATCTGGAGACATTCTGTAATCTGTGGACTATCAGAGTCTTGATGAAACACAGAAATTGCATCGGGATTGAATACAACAGTCACCATGCGCACTTTCCTCCATGGGTGTAATGTCTCAAACAGGTTACGCCTTCATCGGTCCCTGGAAGACCAGTAGTAGTTTCCGACGCACATCCGGAGGCATTCTGTAATCTGTGGATCTTCAAAGTGTTGATGAAACACAGAAATTGCATCGGTATGGAATACAACAGTCAACATGCGCACTTTCCTCCATGGGAGTAATTTCTCAAACTGTCTAATTTTTGATCGTTCCCTAAAGTACCAGTAGTAGTTTCCGATGCACATCAGCAGGCATTCTGTAATCTGTGGACTATCAGAGTCTTGATGAAACACAGATGTTGCATCGGGCTTGAATACAACAGTCACCATGCGCACTTTCCTCCATGGGTGTAATGTCTCAAACAGTTTACGCTTTTATCGTTCCCTGGAAGACCAGTAGTAGTCCCCGATGCACATCTGGAGGCGTTCTGTAATCTGTGGACTATCAGAGTGTTGATGAAACACAGAAATTGCATCGGGATTGAATACAACAGTCACCATGCCCACTTTCCTCCATGGGAGTAATGTCGAAAACAGTCTACGCTTTGATCGTTCCCTGGAAGACCAGTAGTAGTTTCCGATGCACATCTGGAGGCATTCTGTAATCTGTGGACTATCAGAGTCTTGATGAAACACAGAAATTGCATCAGGATTGAATACCACAGTCATCATGCGCACTTTCCTCCATGGGTGTAATGTCTCAAACAGTTTACGCTTTAATCGTTCCCTGGAAGACCGGTAGTAGTTTCAGATGCACATCTGGAGGCATTCTGTAATCTGTGGACCTTCAAAGTGTTGATAAAACACAGAAATTGCATCGGGATGGAATAAAACAGTCACCATGAACACTTTTGTCCGTGGGAGTAATTTCTCAAACTGTCTACGCTTTGATCGTTCCCTGGAAGACCAGTAGTAGTTTCCGATGCACATCTGGATGCAATCTGTAATCTGTGGACCTTCAAAGTGTTGATAAAACATAGAATTTGCATCGGGATTAAATACAACAGTCACCATGCGCACTTCCCTCCATGGGAGTAATGTCTCAAACTGTCTACGCTTCGATCTTACCCTGGAAGACCAGTAGTAGTTTCCGATGGACATCTGGAGGCATTCTGTAATCTGTGGACCTTCAAAGTGTTGATGACACACAGAAATTGCATCGGGATTGAATACAACAGTCACCATGGGCACTTTCCTCCATGTGAGTAATGTCTCAACCAGTCTACGCTTTGATCGTTACCTGGAAGACCAGTAGTAGTTTCCGATGCACATCTGGAGACATTCTGTAATCTGTGGACTATCAGAGTCTTGATGAAACACAGAAATTGCATCGGGATTGAATACAACAGTCACCATGCGCACTTTCCTCCATGGGAGTAATGTCTCAAACAGGTTACGCCTTCATCGTTCCCTGGAAGACCAGTAGTAGTTTCCGATGCTCATCTGGAGGCATTCTGTAATCTGTGGACCTTCAAAGTGTTGATGAAACACAGAAATTGCTTCGGGATGGAATACAACAGTCACCATGGGCACTTTCCTACGAGGGAGTAATGTCTCAACTGGCTAGTCTTTGATCGTTCCCTGGAAGACCAGTAGTAGTTTCCGATGCACATCTGGATGCAATCTGTAATCTGTGGACCTTCAAAGTGTTGATGAAACACAGAATTTGCATCGGGATTAAATACAACAGTCACCATGCGCACTTACCTCCATGGGAGTAATGTCTCAAACTGTCTACGCTTCGATCTTACCCTGGAAGACCAGTAGTAGTTTCCGATGGACATCTGGAGGCATTCTGTACTCTGTGGACCTTCAAAGTGTTGATGACACACAGAAATTGCATCGGGATTGAATACAACAGTCACCATGGGCACTTTCCTCCATGTGAGTAATGTCTCAACCAGTCTACGCTTTGATCGTTACCTGGAAGACCAGTAGTAGTTTCCGATGCACATCTGGAGACATTCTGTAATCTGTGGACTATCAGAGTCTTGAAGAAACACAGATATTGCATCGGGATTGAATACAACAGTCATCATGCGCACTTTCCTCCATGGGTGTAATGTCTCAAACAGGTTACGAATTCATCGGTCCCTGGAAGACCAGTAGTAGTTTCCGATGCACATCCGGAGGCATTCTGTAATCTGTGGATCTTCAAAGTGTTGATGAAACACAGAAATTGCATCGGTATGGAATACAACAGTCAACATGTGCACTTTCCTCCATGGGAGTAATTTCTCAAACTGTCTACGTTTTGATCGTTCCCTAAAGGACCAGTAGTAGTTTCCGATGCACATCAGCAGGCATTCTGTAATCTGTGGACTATCAGAGTCTTGATGAAACACAGATGTTGCATCGGGCTTGAATACAACAGTCACCATGCGCACTTTCCTCCATGGGTGTAATGTCTCAAACAGTTTACGCTTTTATCGTTCCCTGGAAGACCAGTAGTAGTCCCCGATGCACATCTGGAGGCGTTCTGTAATCTGTGGACTATCAGAGTGTTGATGAAACACAGAAATTGCATCGGGATTGAATACAACAGTCACCATGCGCACTTTCCTCCATGGGAGTAATGTCTCAATCAGGTTACGCCTTCATCGTTCCCTGGAAGACCAGTAGTAGTTTCCGATGCACATCTGGAGGCATTCTGTAATCTGTGGACCTTCAAAGTGTTGATGAAACACAGAAATTGCTTCGGGATGGAATACAACAGTCACCATGGGAACTTTCCTACGAGGGAGTAATGTCTCAAACTGTCTAGTCTTTGATCGTTCCCTGGAAGACCAGTAGTAGTTTCCGATGCACATCTGGATGCAATCTGTAATCTGTGGACCTTCAAAGTGTTGATGAAACACAGAATTTGCATCGGGATTAAATACAACAGTCACCATGCGCACTTACCTCCATGGGAGTAATGTCTCAAACTGTCTACACTTCGATCTTACCCTGGAAGACCAGTAGTAGTTTCCGATGGACATCTGGAGGCATTCTGTAATCTGTGGACCTTCAAAGTGTTGATGACACACAGAAATTGCATCGGGATTGAATACAACAGTCACCATGGGCACTTTCCTCCATGTGAGTAATGTCTCAACCAGTCTACGCTTTGATCGTTACCTGGAAGACCAGTAGTAGTTTCCGATGCACATCTGGAGACATTCTGTAATCTGTGGACTATCAGAGTCTTGATGAAACACAGATATTGCATCGGGATTGAATACAACAGTCACCATGCGCACTTTCCTCCATGGGTGCAATGTCTCAAACAGTTTACGCTTTGATCGTTCCCTGGAAGACCGGTAGTAGTTTCAGATGCACATCTGGAGGCATTCTGTAATCTGTTGACCTTCAAAGTGTTGATAAAACACAGAAATTGCATCGGGATGGAATAAAACAGTCACCATGCGCACTTTTGTCAGTGGGAGTAATGTCTCAAACTGTCTACGCTTTGATCGTTCCCTGGAAGACCAGTAGTAGTTTCCGATGCACATCTGGATGCAATCTGTAATCTGTGGACCTTCAAAGTGTTGATGAAACACAGAATTTGCATCGGGATTAAATACAACAGTCACCATGCGCACTTACCTCCATGGGAGTAATGTCTCAAACTGTCTACGCTTCGATCTTACCCTGGAAGACCAGTAGTAGTTTCCGATGGACATCTGGAAGCATTCTGTAATCTGTGGACCTTCAAAGTGTTTATGACACACAGAAATTGCATCGGGATTGAATACAACAGTCACCATGGGCACTTTCCTCCATGTGAGTAATGTCTCAACCAGTCTACGCTTTGATCGTTACCTGGAAGACCAGTAGTAGTTTCCGATGCACATCTGGAGACATTCTGTAATCTGTGGACTATCAGAGTCTTGATGAAACACAGAAATTGCATCGGGATTGAATACAACAGTCACCATGCGCACTTTCCTCCATGGGTGTAATGTCTCAAACAGGTTACGCCTTCATCGTTCCCTGGAAGACCAGTAGTAGTTTCCGATGCACATCTGGAGGCATTCTGTAATCTGTGGACCTTCAAAGTGTTGATGAAACACAGAAATTGCATCGGGATGGAATACAACAGTCACCATGGGCACTTTCCTACGAGGGAGTAATGTCTCAAACTGTCTAGTCATTGATCGTTCCCTGGAAGACCAGTAGTAGTTTCCGATGCACATCTGGAGGCATTCTGTAGTCTGTGGACCATCAAAGTGTTGATGAAACACAGAAATTGCATCGGGACTGAATACAACAGTCACCATGCGCACTTTCCTCCATGTGAGTAATGTCTCAACCAGTCTACGCTTTGATCGTTACCTGGAAGTCCAGTAGTAGTTTCCGATGCACATCTGGATACATTCTGTAATCTGTGGACTATCAGAGTCTTGATGAAACACAGAAATTGCATCGGGATTGAATACAACAGTCACCATGCGCACTTTCCTCCATGGGTGTAATGTCTCAAACAGGTTACGCCTTCATCGTTCCCTGGAAGACCAGTAGTAGTTTCCGATGCACATCTGGAGGCATTCTGTAATCTGTGGACCTTCAAAGTGTTGATGAAACACAGAAATTGCATCGGGATGGAATACAACAATCACCATGGGCACTTTCCTACGAGGGAGTAATGTCTCAAACTGTCTAGTCTTTGATCGTTCCCTGGAAGACCAGTAGTAGTTTCCGATGCACATCTGGAGGCAATCTGTAGTCTGTGGACCATCAAAGTGTTGATGAAACACAGAAATTGCATCGGGACTGAATACAACAGTCACCATGCGCACTTTCCTCCATGGGTGTAATGTCTCAAACAGTTTACGCTTTGATCGTTCCCTGGAAGACCGGTAGTAGTTTCAGATGCACATCTGGAGGCATTCTGTAATCTGTGGACCTTCAAAGTGTTGATAAAACATAGAAATTGCATCGGGATGGAATAAAACTGTCACCATGCGCACTTTTGTCCGTGGGAGTAATGTCTCAAACAGTCTAGGCTTTGATCGTTCCCTGGAAGACCAGTAGTGGTTTCCGATGCACATCTGGAGGCATTCTGTAATCTGTGGACTATCAGAGTCTTGATGAAACACAGATGTTGCATCGGGCTTGAATACAACAATCACCATACGCACTTTCCTCCATGGGTGTAATGTCTCTAACAGGTTACACCTTCATCGTTCCCTGGAAGACCAGTAGTAGTTTCCGATGCACATCTGGAGGCATTCTGTAATCTGTGGACCTTCAAAGTGTTGATGAAACACAGAAATTGCATCGGGATGGAATACAACAGTCACCATGGGCACTTTCCTACGAGGGAGTAATGTCTCAAACTGTCTAGTCTTTAATCGTTCCCTGGAAGACCAGTAGTAGTTTTCGATGCACATCTGGAGGCATTCTGTAGTCTGTGGACCATCAAAGTGTTGATGAAACACAGAACTTGCATCGGGACTGAATACAACGGTCACCATGCGCACTTTCCTCCATGTGAGTAATGTCTCAAACAGTCTAGGCTTTGATCGTTCCCTGGAAGACCAGTTGTGGTTTCCGATGCACATCTGGAGGCATTCTGTAATCTGTGGACTATCAGAGTCTTGATGAAACACAGATGTTGCATCGGGCTTGAATACAACAGTCACCATGCGCACTTTCCTCCATGGGTGTAATGTCTCAAACAGTTTACGCTTTTATCGTTCCCTGGAAGACCAGTAGTAGTCCCCGATGCACATCTGGAGGCGTTCTGTAATCTGTGGACTATCAGAGTGTTGATGAAACACAGAAATTGCATTGGGATTGAATACAACAGTCACCATGCCCACTTTCCTCCATGGGAGTAATGTCGAAAACAGTCTACGCTTTGATCGTTCCCTGGAAGACCAGTAGTAGTTTCCGATGCACATCTGGAGGCATTCTGTAATCTGTGGACTATCTGAGTGTTGATGAAACACAGAAATTGCATCGGGACTGAATACAACAGTCATTAAGCGCACTTTCCTCAGTGGGAGTAATGTCTCAAACAGTCTACGCTTTGATCGTTCCCTGGTAGACCAGTAGTAGTTTCCGATTCACATCTGGAGTCATTCTGTGATCTGTGGACTATCAGAGTGTTGATGAAACACAGAAATTGCAATGGGATTGAATACAACAGTCACCATGCGCACTTACCTCCATGGGAGTAATGTCTCAAACAGTCTACGCTTTGATCGTTCCCTGGAAGACCAGTTGTAGTTCCCAATGCACATCGGGAGGCGTTCTGTAATCTGTGGACTATCAGAGTGTTGATGAAACAGAGAGATTGCCAGGTGATTGAATACAACAGTGACCATGCGCACTTTCCCCCATGTGAGTAATGTCTCAAACAGTCTACGCTTTGATCCTTACCTGGAAGACCAGTAGTAGTTTCCGATGCACATCTGGAGGCATTCTGTAATCTGTGGACCTTCAAAGTGTTGATAAACACAGAAATTGCATCGGGATTGAATACAACAGTCACCATGCGCACTTACCTCCATGGGAGTATTGTCTCAAACAGTCTACAATTTGATCGTTCCCTGGAAGACCAGTTGTAGATCCCAATGCACATCGGGAGGCGTTCTGTAATCTGTGGACTATCAGAGTGTTGATGAAACAGAGAGATTGCCTGGTGATTGAATACAACAGTCACCATGCGCACTTTCCCCCATGTGAGTAATGTCTCAAACAGTCTAAGTTTTGATCGTTCCCTGGAAGACCAGTAGTAGTTTCCGATGCACATCTGGAGGCATTCTGTAATCTGTGGACTATCAGAGTCTTGATGAAACACAGAAATTGCATTGGGACTGAATACAACAGTCACCAAGCGCACTTTCCTCCATGGGAGTAATGTCTCAAACAGTCTACGATTTGATCGTTCCCTGGTAGACCAGTAGTAGTTTCAGATTCACATCTGGAGTCATTCTGTAATCTGTGGACTATCAGAGTGTTGATGAAACACAGAAATTGCATCGTAATTGAATACAACAGTCACCATGCGCACTTTCGTCCATGGGTGTAATGTCTCAAACAGTTTACGCTTTGATCGTTCCCTGGAAGACCAGTAATAGTTTCCGATGCACATCTGGAGGCATTCTGTAATCTGTGGACCTTCAAAGTGTTGATGAAACACAGAAATTGCATCGGGATGGAATACAACAGTCACCATGCGCACTTTCCTCCGTGGGAGTAATGTCTCAAACTGTCTACGCTTTGATCGTTCCCTGGAAGACCAGTAGTAGTTTCCGATGCACATCTGGAGGCAATCTGTAATCTGTGGACCTTCAAAGTGTTGATGAAACACAGAATTTGCATCGGGATTAAATACAACAGTCACAATGCGCACTTACCTCCATGGGAGTAATGTCTCAAACTGTCTACGCTTCGATCTTACATTGGAAGACCAGTAGTAGTTTCCGATGGACATCTGGAGGCATTCCCTAATCTGTGGACCTTCAAAGTGTTGATGACACACAGATATTGCATCGGGATTGAATACAACAGTCACCATGTGCACTTTCCTCCATGTGAGTAATGTCTCAACAAGTCTACGCTTTGATCCTTACCTGGAAGACCAGTAGTAGTTTCCGATGCACATCTGGAGACATTGTGTAATCTGAGGACTACCAGAGTCTTGATGAAACACAGAAATTGCATCGGGATTGAATACAACAGTCACCATGCGCACTTTCCTCCATGGGTGTAATGTCTCAAACAGGTTACGCCTTCATCGTTCCCTGGAAGACCAGTAGTAGTTTCCGATGCACATCTGGAGGCATTCTGTAATCTGTGGACCTTCAAAGTGTTGATGAAACACAGAAATTGCATCGGGATGGAATACAACAGTCACCATGGGCACTTTCCTACGAGGGAGTAATGTCTCAAACTGTCTAGTCTTTGATCGTTCCCTGGAAGACCAGTAGTAGTTTCCGATGCACATCTGGAGGCAAGCTGTAGTCTGTGGACCATCAAAGTGTTGATGAAACACAGAAATTGCATCGGGACTGAATACAACAGTCACCATGCGCACTTTCCTCCATGTGAGTAATGTCTCAAACAGTCTAGGCTTTGATCGTTCCCTGGAAGACCAGTTGTGGTTTCCGATGCACATCTGGAGGCATTCTGTAATCTGTGGACTATCAGAGTCTTGATGAAACACAGATGTTGCATCGGGCTTGAATACAACAGTCACCATGCGCACTTTCCTCCATGGGTGTAATGTCTCAAACAGTTTACGCTTTTTTCGTTCCCTGGAAGACCAGTAGTAGTTTCCGATTCACATCTGGAGTCATTCTGTGATCTGTGGACTATCAGAGTGTTGATGAAACACAGAAATTGCATCGGGATTGAATACAACAGTCACCATGCGCACTTACCTCCATGGGAGTAATGTCTCAAACAGTCTACGCTTTGATCGTTCCCTGGAAGACCAGTTGTAGTTCCCAATGCACGTCGGGAGGCGTTCTGTAATTTGTGGACTATCAGAGTGTTGATGAAACAGAGAGTTTGCCTCGTGATTGAATACAACAGTCACCATGCGCTCTTTCCCCCATGTGAGTAATGTCTCAAACAGTCTACGCTTTGATCGTTCCCTGGAAGACCAGTAGTAGTTTCCGATGCACATCCGGAGGCATTCTCTAATCTGTGGATCTTCAAAGTGTTGATGAAACACAGAAATAGCATCGGTATGGAATACAACAGTCAACATGCGCACTTTCCTCCATGGGAGTAATTTCTCAAACTGTCTACGTTTTGATCGTTCCCTAAAGGACCAGTAGTAGTTTCCGATGCACATCAGCAGGCATTCTGTAATCTGTGGACTATCAGAGTCTTGATGAAACACAGATGTTGCATCGGGCTTGAATACAACAGTCACCATGCGCACTTTCCTCCATGGGTGTAATGTCTCAAACAGTTTACGCTTTTATCGTTCCCTGGAAGACCAGTAGTAGTCCCCGATGCACATCTGGAGGCGTTCTGTAATCTGTGGACTATCAGAGTGTTGATGAAACACAGAAATTGCATCGGGATTGAATACAACAGTCACCATGCCCACTTTCCTCCATGAGAGTAATGTCGAAAACAGTCTACGCTTTGATCGTTCCCTGGAAGACCAGTAGTAGTTTCCGATGCACATCTGGAGGCATTCTGTAATCTGTGGACTATCAGAGTCTTGATGAAACACAGAAATTGCATCAGGATTGAATACCACAGTCATCATGCGCACTTTCCTCCATGGGTGTAATGTCTCAAACAGTTTACGCTTTGATCGTTCCCTGGAAGACCGGTAGTAGTTTCAGATGCACATCTGGAGGCATTCTGTAATCTGTGGACCTACAAAGTGTTGATAAAACACAGAAATTGCATCGGGATGGAATAAAACAGTCACCATGCGCACTTTTGTCCGTGGGAGTAATGTCTCAAACAGTCTAGGCTTTGATCGTTCCCTGGAAGACCAGTAGTGGTTTCCGATGCTCATCTGGAGGCATTCTGTAATCTGTGGACTATCAGAGTCTTGATGAAACACAGATGTTGCATCGGGCTTGAATACAACAGTCACCATGCGCACTTTCCTCCATGGGTGTAATGTCTCTAACAGGTTACACCTTCATCGTTCCCTGGAAGACCAGTAGTAGTTTCCGATGCACATCTGGAGGCATTCTGTAATCTGTGGACCTTCAAAGTGTTGATGAAACACAGAAATTGCATCGGGATGGAATACAACAGTCACCATGGGCACTTTCCTACGAGGGAGTAATGTCTCAAACTGTCTAGTCTTTAATCGTTCCCTGGAAGACCAGTAGTAGTTTCCGATGCACATCTGGAGGCATTCTGTAGTCTGTGGACCATCAAAGTGTTGATGAAACACAGAACTTGCATCGGGACTGAATACAACAGTCACCATGCGCACTTTCCTCCATGTGAGTAATGTCTCAAACAGTCTAGGCTTTGATCGTTCCCTGGAAGACCAGTTGTGGTTTCCGATGCACATCTGGAGGCATTCTGTAATCTGTGGACTATCAGAGTCTTGATGAAACACAGATGTTGCATCGGGCTTGAATACAACAGTCACCATGCGCACTTTCCTCCATGGGTGTAATGTCTCAAACAGTTTACGCTTTTATCGTTCCCTGGAAGACCAGTAGTAGTCCCCGATGCACATCTGGAGGCGTTCTGTAATCTGTGGACTATCAGAGTGTTGATGAAACACAGAAATTGCATCGGGATTGAATACAAATCACACCATGCCCACTTTCCTCCATGGGAGTAATGTCGAAAACAGTCTACGCTTTGATCGTTCCCTGGAAGACCAGTAGTAGTTTCCGATGCACATCTGGAGGCATTCTGTAATCTGTGGACTATCTGAGTGTTGATGAAACACAGAAATTGCATCGGGACTGAATACAACAGTCATTAAGCGCACTTTCCTCAGTGGGAGTAATGTCTCAAACAGTCTACGCTTTGATCGTTCCCTGGTAGACCAGTAGTAGTTTCCGATTCACATCTGGAGTCATTCTGTGATCTGTGGACTATCAGAGTGTTGATGAAACACAGAAATTGCATCGGGATTGAATACAACAGTCACCATGCGCACTTACCTCCATGGGAGTAATGTCTCAAACAGTCTACGCTTTGATCGTTCCCTGGAAGACCAGTTGTAGTTCCCAATGCACATCGGGAGGCGTTCTGTAATCTGTGGACTATCAGAGTGTTGATGAAACAGAGAGATTGCCAGGTGATTGAATACAACAGTGACCATGCGCACTTTCCCCCATGTGAGTAATGTCTCAAACAGTCTAAGCTTTGATCCTTACCTGGAAGACCAGTAGTAGTTTCCGATGCACATCTGGAGGCATTCTGTAATCTGTGGACCTTCAAAGTGTTGATAAACACAGAAATTGCATCGGGATTGAATACAACAGTCACCATGCGCACTTACCTCCATGGGAGTATTGTCTCAAACAGTCTACAATTTGATCGTTCCCTGGAAGACCAGTTGTAGATCCCAATGCACATCGGGAGGCGTTCTGTAATCTGTGGACTATCAGAGTGTTGATGAAACAGAGAGATTGCCTGGTGATTGAATACAACAGTCACCATGCGCACTTTCCCCCATGTGAGTAATGTCTCAAACAGTCTAAGTTTTGATCGTTCCCTGGAAGACCAGTAGTAGTTTCCGATGCACATCTGGAGGCATTCTGTAATCTGTGGACTATCAGAGTCTTGATGAAACACAGAAATTGCATTGGGACTGAATACAACAGTCACCAAGCGCACTTTCCTCCATGGGAGTAATGTCTCAAACAGTCTACGATTTGATCGTTCCCTGGTAGACCAGTAGTAGTTTCAGATTCACATCTGGAGTCATTCTGTAATCTGTGGACTATCAGAGTGTTGATGAAACACAGAAATTGCATCGTAATTGAATACAACAGTCACCATGCGCACTTTCGTCCATGGGTGTAATGTCTCAAACAGTTTACGCTTTGATCGTTCCCTGGAAGACCAGTAATAGTTTCCGATGCACATCTGGAGGCATTCTGTAATCTGTGGACCTTCAAAGTGTTGATGAAACACAGAAATTGCATCGGGATGGAATACAACAGTCACCATGCGCACTTTCCTCCGTGGGAGTAATGTCTCAAACTGTCTACGCTTTGATCGTTCCCTGGAAGACCAGTAGTAGTTTCCGATGCACATCTGGAGGCAATCTGTAATCTGTGGACCTTCAAAGTGTTGATGAAACACAGAATTTGCATCGGGATTAAATACAACAGTCACAATGCGCACTTACCTCCATGGGAGTAATGTCTCAAACTGTCTACGCTTCGATCTTACCCTGGAAGACCAGTAGTAGTTTCCGATGGACATCTGGAGGCATTCCCTAATCTGTGGACCTTCAAAGTGTTGATGACACACAGATATTGCATCGGGATTGAATACAACAGTCACCATGTGCACTTTCCTCCATGTGAGTAATGTCTCAACAAGTCTACGCTTTGATCCTTACCTGGAAGACCAGTAGTAGTTTCCGATGCACATCTGGAAACATTGTGTAATCTGAGGACTACCAGAGTCTTGATGAAACACAGAAATTGCATCGGGATTGAATACAACAGTCACCATGCGCACTTTCCTCCATGGGGGTAATGTCTCAAACAGGTTACGCCTTCATCGTTCCCTGGAAGACCAGTAGTAGTTTCCGATGCACATCTGGAGGCATTCTGTAATCTGTGGACCTTCAAAGTGTTGATGAAACACAGAAATTGCATCGGGATGGAATACAACAGTCACCATGGTCACTTTCCTACGAGGGAGTAATGTCTCAAACTGTCTAGTCTTTGATCGTTCTCTGGAAGACCAGTAGTAGTTTCCGATGCACATCTGGAGGCATTCTGTAGTCTGTGGACCATCAATGTGTTGATGAAACACAGAAATTGCATCTGGACTGAATACAACAGTCACCATGCGCACTTTCCTCCATGTGAGTAATGTCTCAAACAGTCTAGGCTTCGATCGTTCCCTGGAAGACCAGTAGTGGTTTCCGATGCACATCTGGAGGCATTCTGTAATCTGTGGACTATCAGAGTCTTGATGAAACACAGATGTTGCATCGGGCTTGAATACAACAGTCACCATGCGCACTTTCCTCCATGGGTGTAATGTCTCAAACAGGTTACGCCTTCATCGTTCCCTGGAAGACCAGTAGTAGTTTCCGATGCACATCTGGAGGCATTCTGTAATCTGTGGACCTTCAAAGTGTTGATGAAACACAGAAATTGCATCGGGATGGAATACAACAGTCACCATGGTCACTCTCCTACGAGGGAGTAATGTCTCAAACTGTCTAGTCTTTGATCGTTCTCTGGAAGACCAGTAGTAGTTTCCGATGCACATCTGGAGGCATTCTGTAGTCTGTGGACCATCAAAGTGTTGATGAAACACAGAAAATGCATCGGGACTGAATACAACAGTCACCATGCGCACTTTCCTCCATGTGAGTAATGTCTCAAACAGTCTAGGCTTTGATCGTTCCCTGGAAGACCAGTAGTGGTTTCCAATGCACATCTGGAGGCATTCTGTAATCTGTGGACTATCAGAGTCTTGATGAAACACAGATGTTGCATCGGGCTTGAATACAACAGTCACCATGCGCACTTTCCTCCATGGGTGTAATGTCTCAAACAGTTTACGCTTTTATCGTTCCCTGGAAGACCAGTAGTAGTCCCCGATGCACATCTGGAGGCGTTCTGTAATCTGTGGACTATCAGAGTGTTGATGAAACACAGAAATTGCATCGGGATTGAATACAACAGTCACCATGCCCACTTTCCTCCATGGGAGTAATGTCTCAAACAGTCTACGCTTTGATCGTTCCCTGGTAGACCAGAAGTAGTTTCCGATTCACATCTGGAGTCATTCTGTGATCTGTGGACTATCAGAGTGTTGATGAAACACAGAAATTGCATCGGGATTGAATACAACAGTCACCATGCGCACTTACCTCCGTGGGAGTAATGTCTCAAACAGTCTACGCTTTGATCGTTCCCTGGAAGACCAGTTGTAGTTCCCAATGCACATCGGGAGGCGTTCTGTAATCTGTGGACTATCAGAGTGTTGATGAAACAGAGAGATTGCCTCGTGATTGAATACAACAGTCACCAAGCGCACTTTCCTCCATGGGAGTAATGTCTCAAACAGTCTACGTTTTGATCGTTCCCTGGTAGACCAGTAGTAGTTACCGATTCACATCTGGAGCCATTCTGTAATATGTGGACTATCAGAGTGTGGATGAAACACAGAAATTGCATCGTAATTAAATACAACAGTCACCATGCGCACTTACCTCCATGGGAGTAATGTCTCAAACAGTCTACACTTTGATCGTTCCCTGGAAGACCAGTTGTAGTTCCCAATGCACATCGGGAGGCGTTCTGTAATCTGTGGACTATCAGAGTGTTGATGAAACACAGAAATTGCATCGGGATGCAATACAACTGTCACCATGCGCACTTACCTCCATGGGAGTAATGTCTCAAACAGTCTACGCTTTGATCGTTCCCTGGAAGACCAGTTGTAGTTCCCAATGCACATCGGGAGGCGTTCTGTAATCTGTGGACCTTCAAAGTGTTGATGAAACACAGAAATTGCATCGGGATGGAATACAACAGTCACCATGGGCACTTTCCTACGAGGGAGTAATGTCTCAAACTGTCTAGTCTTTGATCGTTCCCTGGAAGACCAGTAGTAGTTTCCGATGCACATCTGGAGGCATTCTGTAGTCTGTGGACCATCAAAGTGTTGATGAAACACAGAAATTGCATCAGGACTGAATACAACAGTCACCATGCGCACTTTCCTCCATGTGAGTAATGTCTCAAACAGTCTAGGCTTTGATCGTTCCCTGGAAGACCAGTAGTGGTTTCCGATGCACATCTGGAGGCATTCTGTAATCTGTGGACAATCAGAGTCTTGATGAAACACAGATGTTGCATCGGGCTTGAATACAACAGTCACCATGCGCACTTTCCTCCATGGGTGTAATGTCTCAAACAGGTTACGCCTTCATTGTTCCCTGGAAGACCAGTAGTAGTTTCCGATGCACATCTGGAGGCATTCTGTAATCTGTGGACCTTCAAAGTGTTGATGAAACACAGAAATTGCATCGGGATGGAATACAACAGTCACCATGGGCACTTTCCTACGAGGGAGTAATGTCTCAAACTGTCTACGTTTTGATCGTTCCCTAGAAGACCAGTAGTAGTGTCCGATGCACATCTGGAGGCATACTGTAATCTGTGGACTATCAGAGTCTTGATGAAACACAGAAATTGCATTGGGCTTGAATACAACAGTCACCGTGCGCACTTTCCTCCATAGGAGTAATGTCTCAAACAGTCTACGCTTTGATCGATCCCTGGAAGACCAGTAGTAGTTTCCGATGCACATCTGGAGGCATTCTGTAATCTGTGGACTTTCAAAGTGTTGATGAAACACAGAAATTGCATCGGGATGCAATACAACAGTCACCATGCGCACTTACCTCCATGGGAGTAATGTCTCAAACAGTTTACGCTTTGATCATTCCCTGGAAGACCAGTTGTAGATCCCAATGTACATCGGGAGGCGTTCTATAACCTGTGGACTATCAGAGTGTTCATGAAACAGAGAGATTGCCTGGTGATTGAATACAACAGTCACCATGCGCACTTTCCCCCATGTGAGTAATGTCTCAAACAGTCTAAGTTTTGATCGTTCCCTGGAAGACCAGTAGTAGCTTCCGATGCACATCTGGAGGCATTCTGTAATCTGTGGACTATCAGAGTCTTGATGAAACACAGAAATTGCATTGGGACTGAATACAACAGTCACCAAGCGCACTTTCCTCCATGGGAGTAATGTCTCAAACAGTCTACGATTTGATCGTTCCCTGGTAGACCAGTAGTAGTTTCCGATTCACATCTGGTATCATTCTGTAATCTGTGGACTATCAGAGTGTTGATGAAACACAGAAATTGCATCGTAATTGAATACAACAGTCACCATGCGCACTTTCGTCCATGGGTGTAATGTCTCAAACAGTTTACGCTTTGATCGTTCCCTGGAAGACCAGTAATAGTTTCCGATGCACATCTGGAGGCATGCTGTAATCTGTGGACCTTCAAAGTGTTGATGAAACACAGAAATTGCATCGGGATGGAATACAACAGTCACCATGGGCACTTTCCTCCGTGGGAGTAATGTCTAAAACTGTCTACGTTTTGATCGTTCCCTGGAAGACCAGTAGTAGTTTCCGATGCACATCTGGAGGCAATCTGTAATCTGTGGACCTTCAAAGTGTTGATGAAACACAGAATTTGCATCGGGATTAAATACAACAGTCACCATGCGCACTTACCTCCATGGGAGTAATGTCTCAAACTGTCTACGCTTCGATCTTACCCTGGAAGACCAGTAGTACTTTCCGATGGACATCTGGAGGCATTCCCTAATCTGTGGACCTTCAAAGTGTTGATGACACACAGATATTGCATCGGGATATAATACAACAGTCACCATGTGCACTTTCCTCCATGTGAGTAATGTCTCAACAAGTCTACGCTTTGATCCTTACCTGGAAGACCAGTAGTAGTTTCCGATGCACATCTGGAGACATTGTGTAATCTGAGGACTATCAGAGTCTTGATGAAACACAGAAATTGCATCGGGATTGAATACAACAGTCACCATGCGCACTTTCCTCCATGGGTGTAATGTCTCAAACAGTTTACGCTTTGATCGTTCCCTGGAAGACCAGTAGTAGTTTCCGATGCACATCTGGAGGCATTCTGTATTCTGTGGACCATCAAAGTGTTGATGAAACACAGAAATTGCATCGGGATTGAATACAACAGTCACCATGCGCACTTTCCTCCATGTGAGTAATGTCTCAAACAGTCTACGCCTTGATCATTCCCTGGAAGACCAGTAGTAGTTTCCGATGCACATCTGGAGGCATTGTGTAATCTGTGGACTATCAGAGTCTTGATGAAACACAGATATTGCATCGGGCTTGAATACAACAGTCACCATGCGCACTTTCCTCCATGGGTGTAATGTCTCAAACAGTTTACGCTTTTATCGTTCCCTGGAAGACCAGTAGTAGTCTCCGAAGCACATCCGGAGGCATTCTGTAATCTGTGGACTATCAGAGTGTTGATGAAACACAGAAATTGCATCGGGATTGAATACAACATTCACCATGCGCACTTTCCTCCATGGCAGTAATGTCGCAAACAGTCTACGCTTTGATCGTTCCCTGGAAGACCAGTAGTAGTTTCCGATGCACATCTGGAGGCATTCTGTAATCTGTGGAAAATCTGAGTGTTGATGAAACACAGAAATTGCATCGGGACTGAATACAACAGTCACCAAGCGCACTTTCCTCCATGGGAGTAATGTCTCAAACAGTCTACGCTTTGATCGTTCCCTGGTAGACCAGTAGTAGTTTCCGATTCACATCTGGAGTCATTCTGTAATCTGTGGACTATCAGAGTTTTGATGAAACTCAGAAGTTGCATCGGGATTGAATACAACAGTCACCATGCGCACTTACCTCCATGTGAGTAATGTCTCAAACAGTCTACGCCTTGATCATTCCCTGGAAGACCAGTAGTAGTTTCCGATGCACATCTGGAGGCATTGTGTAATCTGTGGACTATCAGAGTCTTGATGAAACACAGATATTGCATCGGGCTTGAATACAACAGTCACCATGCGCACTTTCCTCCATGGCAGTAATGTCTCAAACAGTCTACGCTTTGATCGTTCCCTGGTAGACCAGTAGTAGTTTCCGATTCACATCTGGAGTCATTCTGTAATCTGTGGACTATCAGAGTGTTGATGAAACTCAGAAATTGCATCGGGATTGAATACAACAGTCACCATGCGCACTTACCTCCATGGGAGTATTGTCTCATACAGTCTACGCTTTGACCGTTCCCTGGAAGACCAGTAGTAGTTTCCGATGCACATATGGAGGCATTCTGTAATCTGTGGACCTTCAAAGTGTTGATAAACACAGAAATTGCATCGGGATGGAATACAACAGTCACCATGCGCACTTTCCTCCACGGGAGTAACGTCTCAAACTGTCAACGCTTTGATCGTTCACTGGTAGACCAGTAGTAGTTTCCGATTCACATCTGGAGTCATTCTGTAATCTGTGGACTATCAGAGTGTTGATGAAACACAGAAATTGCATCGTAATTGAATACAACAGTCACCATGCGCACTTTCCTCCATGGGTGTAATGTCTCAAACAGTTTACGCTTTGATCGTTCCCTGGAAGACCAGTAGTAGTTTCCGATGCACATCTGAAGGCATTCTGTAAACTGTGGACCTTCAAAGTGTTGATGAAACACAGAAATTGCATCGGGATGGAATACAACAGTCGCCATGTGCACTTTCCTACGTGGGAGTAATGTCTCAAATTGTCTAGGCTTTGATCGTTCCCTGGAAGACCAGTAGTAGTTTCCGATGCACATCTGGAGGCATTCTGTATTCTGTGGACCATCAAAGTGTTGATGAAACACAGAAATTGCATCGGGATTGAATACAACAGTCACCATGCGCACTTTCTTCCATGTGAGTAATGTCTCAAACAGTCTACGCCTTGATCATTCCCTGGAAGACCACTAGTAGTTTCCGATGCACATCTGGAGGCATTGTGTAATCTGTGGACTATCAGAGTCTTGATGAAACACAGATATTGCATCGGGCTTGAATACAACAGTCACCATGCGCACTTTCCTCCATGGGTGTAATGACTCAAACAGTTTACGCTTTTATCGTTCCCTGGAAGACCAGTAGTAGTCTCCGAAGCACATCCGGAGGCATTCTGTAATCTGTGGACTATCAGAGTGTTGATGAAACACAGAAATTGCATCGGGATTGAATACAACAGTCACCAAGCGCACTTTCCTCCATGGGAGTAATGTCTCAAACAGTCTACGATTTGATCGTTCCCTGGTAGACCAGTAGTAGTTTCCGATTCACATCTGGAGTCATTCTGTAATCTGTGGACTATCAGAGTGTTGATGAAACTCAGAAATTGCATCGGGATTGAATACAACAGTCACCATGCGCACTTACCTCCATGGGAGTATTGTCTCATACAGTCTACGCTTTGACCGTTCCCTGGAAGACCAGTAGTAGTTTCCGATGCACATCTGGAGGCATTCTGTAATCTGTGGACCTTCAAAGTGTTGATAAACACAGAAATTGCATCGGGATGGAATACAACAGTCACCATGCGCACTTTCCTCCACGGGAGTAACGTCTCACACTGTCAACGCTTTGATCGTTCACTGGTAGACCAGTAGTCATCTGGAGGCATTCTGTAATCTGTGGACTATCAGAGTCTTGATGAAACACAGAAATTGCATTGGGACTGAATACAACAGTCACCAAGCGCACTTTCCTCCATGGGAGTAATGTCTCAAACAGTCTACGATTTGATCGTTCCCTGGTAGACCAGTAGTAGTTTCCGATTCACATCTGGTATCATTCTGTAATCTGTGGACTATCAGAGTGTTGATGAAACACAGAAATTGCATCGTAATTGAATACAACAGTCACCATGCGCACTTTCGTCCATGGGTGTAATGTCTCAAACAGTTTACGCTTTGATCGTTCCCTGGAAGACCAGTAATAGTTTCCGATGCACATCTGGAGGCATTCTGTAATCTGTGGACCTTCAAAGTGTTGATGAAACACAGAAATTGCATCGGGATGGAATACAACAGTCACCATGCGCACTTTCCTCCGTGGGAGTAATGTCTAAAACTGTCTACGTTTTGATCGTTCCCTGGAAGACCAGTAGTAGTTCCGATGCACATCTGGAGGCAATCTGTAATCTGTGGACCTTCAAAGTGTTGATGAAACACAGAATTTGCATCGGGATTAAATACAACAGTCACCATGCGCACTTTCCTCCATGGGTGTAATGTCTCAAACAGTTTACGCTTTTATCGTTCCCTGGAAGACCAGTAGTAGTCTCCGAAGCACATCCGGAGGCATTCTGTAATCTGTGGAAAATCTGAGTGTTGATGAAACACAGAAATTGCATCGGGACTGAATACAACAGTCACCAAGCGCACTTTCCTCCATGGGAGTAACGTCTCAAACAGTCTACGCTTTGATCGTTCCCTGGTAGACCAGTAGTAGTTTCCGATTCACATCTGGAGTCATTCTGTAATCTGTGGACTATCAGAGTGTTGATGAAACTCAGAAATTGCATCGGGATTGAATACAACAGTCACCATGCGCACTTACCTCCATGGGAGTATTGTCTCATACAGTCTACGCTTTGAGCGTTCCCTGGAAGACCAGTAGTAGTTTCCGATGCACATCTGGAGGCATTCTGTAATCTGTGGACCTTCAAAATGTTGATAAACACAGAAATTGCATCGGGATGGAATACAACAGTCACCATGCGCACTTTCCTCCACGGGAGTAACGTCTCAAACTGTCAACGCTTTGATCGTTCACTGGTAGACCAGTAGTAGTTTCCGATTCACATCTGGAGTCATTCTGTAATCTGTGGACTATCAGAGTGTTGATGAAACACAGAAATTGCATCGTAATTGAATACAACAGTCTTCATGCACACTT
Source organism: Schistocerca gregaria (assembly GCF_023897955.1). Taxonomy (NCBI): domain Eukaryota; kingdom Metazoa; phylum Arthropoda; class Insecta; order Orthoptera; family Acrididae; genus Schistocerca; species Schistocerca gregaria. Next base: position 101,265,192 of record NC_064929.1, on the reverse strand, counting down.
TCCTCCATGGGTGTAATGTCTCAAACAGTTTACGCCTTGATCGTTCCCTGGAAGACCAGTAGTAGTTTCCGATGCACATCTGGAGGCATTCTGTAATCTGTGGACTATCCGAGTGTTGATGAAACACAGAAATTGCATCGGGATTGAATACAACAGTCACCATGCGCACTTTCCTCCATGGGAGTAATGTCGCAAACAGTCTACGCTTCGATCGTTCCCTGGAAGACCAGTAGTAGTTTCCGATGCACATCTGGAGGCATTCTGTAATCTGTGGACTATCTGAGTGTTGATGAAACACAGGAATTGCATCGGGACTGAATACAACAGTCACCATGCGCACTTTCCTCCATGGGAGTAATGTCGCAAACAGTCTACGCTTCGATCGTTCCCTGGAAGACCAGTAGTAGTTTCCGATGCACATCTGGAGGCATTCTGTAATCTGTGGACTATCCGAGTGTTGATGAAACACAGAAATTGCATCGGGATTGAATACAACAGTCACCATGCGCACTTTCCTCCATGGGAGTAATGTCGCAAACAGTCTTCGCTTCGATCGTTCCCTGGAAGACCAGTAGTAGTTTCCGATGCACATCTGGAGGCATTCTGTAATCTGTGGACTATCTGAGTGTTGATGAAACACAGGAATTGCATCGGGACTGAATACAACAGTCACCATGCGCACTTTCCTCCATGGGAGTAATGTCTCAAACAGTCTACGCTTTGATCGTTCCCTGGTAGACCAGTAGTAGTTTCCGATTCACATCTGGAGTCATTCTGTAATCTGTGGACTATCAGAGTGTTGATGAAACACAGAAATTGCATCGGGATTGAATACAACAGTCACCATGCGCACTTACCTCCATGGGAGTATTGTCTCATACAGTCTACGCTTTGATCGTTCCCTGGAAGACCAGTAGTAGTTTCCGATGCACATCTGGAGGCATTCTGTAATCTGTGGACCTACAAAGTGTTGATAAACACAGAAATTGCATCGGGATGGAATACAACAGTCACCATGCGCACTTTCCTCCACGGGAGTAATGTCTCACACTGTCAATGCTTTGATCGCTCCCTGGAAGTCAATGTAATAGTTTTCGATGCTGTTTTGGAGGCATTCTGTAATCTGTAGACTATCAGAGTGTTGATGAAACACAGAAATTGCATCGGGATTGAATACAACAGAACCCCTTGCGCACTTTCCTCCATGTGAGTAATGTCTCAAACAGTCTACGCTTTGATCGTTCCCTGGAAGACCAGTAGTAGTTTCCGATGCACATCTGGAGGCATTCTGTAGTCTGTGGACTATCAGAGTGTTGATGAAACACAGAAATTGCATCGGGATTGAATACAACAGAACCCCTTGCGCACTTTCCTCCATGTGAGTAATGACTCAAACTGTCTAGGCTTTGATCGTTCCCTGGAAGACCAGTAGTAGTTTCCGATGCACATCTGGAGGCATTCTGTAATCTGTGGACTATCAGAGTCTTGATGAAACACAGAAATTGCATCGGGATTGAATACAACAGTCACCATGCGCACTTTCCTCCTTGGGTGTAATGTCTCAAACAGTTTACGACTTGATCGTTCCCTGGAAGACCAGTAGTAGGGTCCGATGCACATCTGGAGGCATTCTGTAATCTGTGGACCTTCAAAGTGTTGATGAAACACAGAAATTGCATCGAGATGGAATACAACAGTCACCATGCGCACTTTCCTACGTGGGAGTAATGTCTCAAACTGTCTAGGTTTTGATCGTTCCCTGGAAGACCAGTAGTAGTTTCCAATGCACATCTGGAGGCATTCTGTAATCTGTGTACCATCAAAGTGTTGATGAAACACAGAAATTGCATCGGGATTGAATACAACAGTCACCATGCGCACTTTCCTCCATGTGAGTAATGTCTCAAACAGTCTACGCTTTGTTCGTTCCCTGGAAGACCAGTAGTAGTTTCCGATGCACATCTGGAGGCATTCTGTAATCTGTGGACTATCAGAGTCTTGATGAAACACAGACATTGCATCGGGATTGAATACAACAGTGACCATGGGCACTTTCCTCCATGGGTGTAATGTCTCAAACTGTCTCCGCTACGATCTTTCCCTGGAAGACCAATAGTAGTTTCCGATGGACATATGGAGGCTTTCTGTAATCTGTGGACCTTCAAAGTGTTGATGACACACAGAAATTGCATCGGGATTGAATACTTCAGTCACCATGTGCATTTTCCTCCATGTGAGTAATGTCTCAAACAGTCTACGCTTTGGTCGTTCCCTGGAAGACCAATAGTAGTTTCCGATGCACATCTGGAGGCATTCTGTAATCTGTGGACTATCAGAGTCTTGATGAAACACAGAAATTGCATCGGGATTGAATACAACAGTCACCATGCGCACTTTCCTAATTGGGTGTAATGTCTCAAACAGTTTACGACTTGATCGTTCCCTGGAAGACCAGTAGTAGTGTCCGATGCACATCTGGAGGCATTCTGTAATCTGTGGACCTTCAAAGTGTTGATGAAACACAGAAATTGCATCGGGATGGAATACAACAGTCACCATGCGCACTTTCCTACGTGGGAGTAATGTCTCAAACTGTCTAGGTTTTGATCGTTCCCTGGAAGACCAGTAGTAGTTTAAAATGCACATCTGGAGGCATTCTGTAATCTGTGGACCATCAAAGTGTTGATGAAACACAGAAATTGCATCGGGATTGAATACAACAGTCACCATGCGCACTTTCCTCCATGTGAGTAATGTCTCAAACAGTCTACGCTTTGTTCGTTCCCTGGAAGACCAGTAGTAGTTTCCGATGCACATCTGGAGGCATTCTGTAATCTGTGGACTATCAGAGTCTTGATGAAACACAGATATTGCATCGGGCTTGAACACAACAGTCACCATGCGCACTTTCCTCCATGGGTGTAATGTCTCAAACAGTTTACGCTTTTATCGTTAACTGGAAGACCAGTAGTAGTCTCCAAAGCACATCTGGAGGCGTTCTGTAATCTGTGGACTATCAGAGTGTTGATGAAACACAGAAATTGCATTCGGATTTAATACAACAGTCACCAAGCCCACTTTCCTTCATGGGAGTAATGTCGCAAACAGTCTACGCTTTGATCATTCCCTGGAAGACCAGTAGTAGTTTCCGATGCACATCTGGAGGCATTCTGCAATCTGTGGACTATCAGAGTCTTGATGAAACACGGAGATTGTATCGGGATTGAATATAATAGTCACCATGCGCAATTTCCTCCATGGGTGTAATGTCTCAAACAGTTTACGCTTTTATCGATCCCTGGAAGACCAGTAGTAGTTTCCGATGCACATCTGGAGGCATTCTGTAATCTGTGGACTATCAGAGTGTTAATGAAACACAGAAATTGCATCGGGGTAGAATACAACAGTCACCATGCCCACTTTCCTAAATGGGAGTAATGTCGCAAACAGTCTACGCTATGATCGTTCCCTGGAAGACCAGTAGTAGTTTCCGATACACATCTGGAGGCATTCTGTAATATGTGGACTATCTGAGTGTTGATAAAACTCAGAAATTGCAACGGGATTGAATACAACTGTCACCATGCCCACTTTCCTCCATGGGAGTAATGTCGCAAACTGTCTACGCTTTGATCGTTCCCTGCAAGACCAGTAGTAGTTTCCGATGCACATCTGGAGTCATGCTGTAATCTGTGGACCTTCAAAGTGTTGATGAAACACAGAAATTGCATCGGGTTGGAGTACAACTGTCACCATACGCACTTTCCTCCATGTCAGTAACGTCTCAAACAGTCTACGCTTTGATCGTTCCCTGGAAGACAAGTAGTAGTTTCTGATGCACATCTGGAGGCATTCTGTAATCTGTGGACTATCAGAGTCTTGATGAAACACAGATATTGCATCGGGCTAGAATACAACAGTCACCATGCGCACTTTCCTCCATGAGTGTAATGTCTCAAACAGTTTACGCTTTTATCGTTCCCTGGAAGACCAGTAGTAGTTTCCGATGCACATCTGGAGGCATTCTGTATTCTGTGGACTATCAGAGTGTTGATGAAACACAGAAATTGCATCGGGATTGAATACAACAGTCACCATGCGCACTTTCCTCCATGGGAGTAATGTCTCAAACAGTCTACGCTTTGATCGTTCCCTGGAAGACCAGTTGTAGTTCCCAATGCACATCGGGAAGCGTTCTGTAATCTGTGGACTATCAGAGTGTTGATGAAACAGAGAAATTGCATCGTGACTGAATACAACAGTCACCATGCCCACTTTATTCCTTGGGTGTAATGTCTCAAAGAGTTTACGCCTTGATCGTTCCCTGGAAGACCAGTAGTAGTTTCCGATGCACATCTGGAGGCATTCTGTAATCTGTGGATCTTCAAAGTGTTGATGAAACACAGAAATTGCATCGGGATGGAATACAACAGTCACCTTGCGCACTTTCCTACGTGTGAGTAATGTCTCAAACTGTCTAGGCTTTGATCGTTCCCTGGAAGACCAGTAGTAGTTTCCGATGCACATCTGGAGGCATTCTGTAATCTGTGGACTATCTGAGTGTTGATGAAACACAGAAATTGCATCGGGACTGCATACAACAGTCACCAAGCGCACTTTCCTCCATGGGAGTAATGTCTCAAACAGTCTACGCTTTGATCGTTCCCTGGTAGACCAGTAGTAGTTTCCGATTCACATCTGGAGTCATTCTGTAATCTGTGGACTATCAGAGTGTTGATGAAACTCAGAAATTGCATCGGTATTGAATACAACAATCACCATGCGCACTTACCTCCATGGGAGTATTGTCTCATACAGTCTACGCTTTGATCGTTCCCTGGAAGACCAGTAGTAGTTTCCGATGCACATCTGGAGGCATTCTGTAATCTGTGGACCTTCAAAGTGTTGATAAACACAGAAATTGCATCGGGATGGCATACAACAGTCACCATGCGCACTTTCCTCCGTGGGAGTAATGTCTCAAACTGTCTACGCTTTGATCGTTCCCTGGAAGACCAGTAGTAGTTTCCGATGCACATCTGGAGGCAATCTGTAATCTGTGGACCTTCAAAGTGTTGATGAAACACAGAAATTGCATCGGGATTGAATACAACAGTCACCATGCGCACTTTCCTCCATGGGTGTAATGTCTCAAACAGTTTACGCTATGATCGTTCCCTGGAAGACCAGTAGTAGTTTCCGATGCACATCTGGAGGCATTCTGTAATCTGTGGACCTTTAAAGTGTTGATGAAACACAGAAATTGCATCGGGATGGAATACAACAGTCGCCATGAGCACTTTCCTACGTGGGAGTAATGACTCAAACTGTCTAGGCTTTGATCGTTCCCTGGAAGACCAGTAGTAGTTTCCGATGCACATCTGGAGGCATTCTGTAATCTGTGGAGCATCAAAGTGTTGATGAAACACAGAAATTGCATCGGGATTGAATACAACAGTCACCATGCGCACTTTCCTCCATGTGAGTAATGTCTCAAACAGTCTACGCTTTGATCATTCCCTGGAAGACCAGTAGTAGTTTCCGATGCACATCTGGAGGCATTCTGTAATCTGTGGACTATCAGAGTCTTGATGAAACACAGATATTGCATCGGGCTTGAATACAACAGTCACCATGCGCACTTTCCGCCATGGGTGTAATGTCTCAAACAGTTTACGCTTTTATCGTTCCCTGGAAGACCAGTAGTAGTCTCCGAAGCACATCTGGAGGCATTCTGTAATCTGTGGACTATCCGAGTGTTGATGAAACACAGAAATCGCATCGGGATTTAATACAACAGTCACCATGCGCACTTTCCTCCATGGGAGTAATGTCGCAAACAGTCTACGCTTCGATCGTTCACTGGAAGACCAGTAGTAGTTTCCGATGCACATCTGGAGGCATTCTGTAATCTGTGGACTATCTGAGTGTTGATGAAACACAGAAATTGCATCGGGACTGAATACAACAGTCACCAAGCGCACTTTCCTCCATGGGAGTAATGTCTCAAACAGTCTACGCTTTGATCGTTCCCTGGTAGACCAGTAGTAGTTTCCGATTCACATCTGGAGTCATTCTGTAATCTGTGGACTATCAGAGTGTTGATGAAACACAGAAATTGCATCGGGATTGAATACAACAGTCACCATGCGCACTTACCTCCATGGAAGTATTGTCTCATACAGTCTACGCTTTGATTGTTCCCTGGAAGACCAGTAGTAGTTTCCGATTCACATCTGGAGTCATTCTGTAATCTGTGGACTATCAGAGTGTTGATGAAACACAGAAATTGCATCGGGATTGAAGACAACAGTCACCATGCGCACTTACCTCCACGGGAGTAATGTCTCAAACTGTCAATGCTTTGATCGCTCCCTGGAAGTCAATGTAATAGTTTTCGATGCTGTTTTGGAGGCATTCTGTAATCTGTAGACTATCAGAGTGTTGATGAAACACAGAAATTGCATCGGGATTGAATACAACAGCCACCATGCGCACTTTCCTCCATGTGAGTAATGTCTCAAACAGTCTACGCTTTGATCGTTCCCTGGAAGACCAGTAGTAGTTTCCGATGCACATCTGGAGGCATTCTGTAATCTGTGGACTATCAGAGTGTTGATGAAACACAGAAATTGCATCGGGATTGAATACAACAGTCACCATGGGCACTTTCCTCCATGGGTGTAATGTCTCAAACTGTGTCCGCTTCGATCTTTCCCTGGAAGACCAATAGTAGTTTCCGATGGACATCTGGAGGCATTCTGTAATCTGTGGACCTTCAAAGTGTTGATGACACACAGAAATTGCATCGGCATTGAATACTTCAGTCACCATGTGCATTTTCCTCCATGTGAGTAATGTCTCAAACAGTCTACGCTTTGATCGTTCCCTGGAAGACCAATAGTAGTTTCCGATGCACATCTGGAGGCATTCTGTAATCTGTGGACTATCCGAGTCTTGATGAAACACAGAAATTGCATCGGGATTGAATACAACAGTCACCATGCGCACTTTCCTCCTTGGGTGTAATGTCTCAAACAGTTTACGACTTGATCGTTCCCTGGAAGACCAGTAGTAGGGTCCGATGCACATCTGGAGGCATTCTGTAATCTGTGGACCTTCAAAGTGTTGATGAAACACAGAAATTGCATCGGGATGGAATTCAACAGTCACCATGCGCACTTTCCTACGTGGGAGTAATGTCTCAATCTGTCTAGGTTTGATCGTTCCCTGGAAGACCAGTAGTAGTTTCCAATGCACATCTGGAGGCATTCTGTAATCTGTGTACCATCAAAGTGTTGATGAAACACAGAAATTGCATCGGGATTGAATACAACAGTCACCATGCGCACTTTCCTCCATGTGAGTAATGTCTCAAACAGTCTACGCTTTGTTCGTTCCCTGGAAGACCAGTAGAAGTTTCCGATGCACATCTGGAGGCATTCTGTAATCTGTGGACTATCAGAGTCTTGATGAAACACAGAAATTGCATCGGGATTGAATACAACAGTGACCATGGGCACTTTCCTCCATGGGTGTAATGTCTCAAACTGTCTCCGCTTCGATCTATCCCTGGAAGACCAATAGTAGTTTCCGATGGACATCTGGAGGCATTCTGTAATCTGTGGACTATCAGAGTCTTGATGAAACACAGAAATTGCATCGGGATTGAATACAACAGTCACCATGCACACTTCCCTCCTTGGGTGTAATGTCTCAAACAGTTTACGACTTGATCGTTCCCTGGAAGACCAGTAGTAGTGTCCGATGCACATCTGGAGGCATTCTGTAATCTGTGGACCTTCAAAGTGTTGATGAAACACAGAAATTGCGTCGGGATGGAATACAACAGTCACCATGCGCACATTCCTACGTGGGAGTAATGTCTCAAACTGTCTAGGTTTTGATCGTTCCCTGGAAGACCAGTAGTAGTTTCCAATGCACATCTGGAGGCATTCTGTAATCTGTGGACCATCAAAGTGTTGATGAAACACAGAAATTGCATCGGGATTGAATACAACAGTCACCATGCGCACTTTCCTCCATGTGAGTAATGTCTCAAACAGTCTACGCTTTGTTCGTTCCCTGGAAGACCAGTAGTAGTTTCCGATGCACATCTGGAGGCATTCTGTAATCTGTGGACTATCAGAGTCTTGATGAAACACAGATATTGCATCGGGCGTGAACACAACAGTCACCATGCGCACTTTCCTCCATGGGTGTAATGTCTCAAACAGTTTACGCTTTTATCGTTCCCTGGAAGACCAGTAGTAGTCTCCAAAGCACATCTGGAGGCATTCTGTAATCTGTGGACTATCAGAGTGTTGATGAAACACAGAAATTGCATCGGGATTTAATACAACAGTCACCATGCCCACTTTCTTTCATGGGAGTAATGTCGCAAACAGTCTACGCTTTGATCATTCCCTGGAAGACCAGTAGTAGTTTCCGATGCACATCTGGAGGCATTCTGCAATCTGTGGACTATCAGAGTCTTGATGAAACACAGAAATTGAATCGGGGTTGAATACAACAGTCACCATGCCCACTTTCCTAAATGGGAGTAATGTCGCAAACAGTCTACGCTATGATCGTTCCATGGAAGACCAGTAGTAGTTTCCGATGCACATCTGGAGGCATTCTGTAATCTGTGGACTATCAGAGTCTTGATGAAACACAGGAATTGCATCGGGATTGAATACAACAGTCATCATGCGCACTTTCCTCCATGGGTGTAATGTCTCAAACAGTTTACGCTTTGATCGTTCCCTGGAAGACCAGTAGTAGTTTCCGATGCACATCTGGAGGCATTCTGTAATATGTGGACTATCTGAGTGTTGATAAAACTCAGAAATTGCAACGGGATTGAATACAACAGTCACCATGCCCACTTTCCTCCATGGGAGTAATGTCGCAAAATGTCTACGATTTGATCGTTCCCTGCAAGACCAGTAGTAGTTTCCGATGCACATCTGGAGTCATGCTGTAATCTGTGGACCTTCAAAGTGTTGATGAAACACAGAAATTGCATCGGGTTGGAGTACAACTATCACCTTGCGCACTTTCCTACGTGTGAGTAATGTCTCAAACTGTCTAGGCTTTGATCGTTCCCTGGAAGACCAGTAGTAGTTTCCGATGCACATCTGGAGGCATTCTGTAATCTGTGGACCATCAAAGTGTTGATGAAACACAGAAATTGCATCGCGATTGAATACAACAGTCACCATGCGCACTTTCCTCCATGTCAGTAATGTCTCAAACAGTCTACGCTTTGATCGTTCCCTGGAAGACCAGTAGTAGTTTCCGATGCACATCTGGAGGCATTCTGTAATCTGTGGACTATCAGAGTCTTGATGAAACACACATATTGCATCGGGCTTGAATACAACAGTCACCATGCGCACTTTCCTCCATGGGTGTAATGTCTCAAACAGTTTACGCTTCTAAGGTTTTCTGGAAGACCAGTAGTAGTTTCCGATGCACATCTGGAGGCATTCTGTAATCTGTGGACTATCAGAGTGTTGATGAAACACAGATATTGCAGCGGGATTGAATACAACAGTCACCATGCCCACTATAATCCATGGGAGTAATGTCGCAAACAGTCTACGCTTTGATCATTCCCTGGAAGACCAGTAGTAATTTCCGATGCACATCTGGGGGCATTCTGTAATCTGTGGACCTTCAAAGTGTTGATGAAACACTGAAATTGCATCGGGATGGAATACAACAGTCACCATGCGCACTTTCCTCCGTGGGAGTAATGTCTCAAACTGTCTACGCTTTGATCGTTCCCTGGAAGACCAGTAGTAGTTTCCATGCACATCTGGAGGCAATCTGTAATCTGTGGACCTTCAAAGTGTTGATGAAACACAGAATTTGCATCGGGATTAAAAACAACAGTCACCATGCGCACTTACCTCCATGGGAGTAATGTCTCAAACTGTCTACGATTCGATCTTACCCTGGAAGACCAGTAGTAGTTTCCGATGGACATCTGTAGGCATTCTGTAATCTGTGGACCTTCAAAGTGTTGATGACTCACAGAAATTGCATCGGGATTGAATACAACAGTCACCATGTGCACTTTCCTCCATGTGAGTAATGTCTCAACCAGTCTACGATTTCATCGTTCCCTGGAAGACCAGTAGTAGTTTCCGATGCACATCTGGAGCCATTCTGTAATCTGTGGACTATCAGAGTCTTGATGAAACACAGAAATTGCATCGGGATCGAATACAACAGTCACCATGCACACTTTCCTCCATGGGTGTAATGTCTCAAACAGTTTACGCCTTGATCGTTTCCTGGAAGACCAGTTGTAGTTTCCGATGCACATCTGGAGGCATTCTGTAATCTGTGGACCTTCAAAGTGTTGATGAAACACAGAAATTGCATCGGGATTGAATACAACAGTCACCATGCCCACTTTCCTCCATGGGAGTAATGTCGCAAACAGTCTACGCTTTGATCGTTCCCTGGAAGACCAGTAGTAGTTTCCGATGCACATCTGGAGGCATTCTGCAATCTGTGGACTATCAGAGTCTTGATGAAACACAGGAATTGCATCGGGATTGAATACAACAGTCATCATGCGCTCTTTCCTCCATGGGTGTAATGTCTCAAACAGTTTACGCTTTGATCGTTCCGAGGAAGACCAGTAGTAGTTTCCGATGCACATCTGGAGGCATTCTGTAATCTGTGGACCTTCAAAGTGTTGATGAAACACAGAAATTGCATCGGGATGGAATACAACAGTCACCATGCGCACTTTCCTCCGTGGGAGTAATGTCTCAAACTGTCTACGCTTTGATCGTTCCCTGGAAGACCAGTAGTAGTTTCCGATGCACATCTGGAGGCAATCTGTAATCTGTGGACCTTCAAAGTGTTGATGAAACACAGAATTTGCATCGGGATTAAATACAACAGTCACCATGCGCACTTACCTCCATGGGAGTAATGTCTCAAATTGTCTACGCTTCGATCTTACCCTGGAAGACCAGTAGTAGTTTCCGATGGACATCTGGAGGCATTCTGTAATCTGTGGAACTTCAAAGTGTTGATGACACACAGAAATTGCATCGGGATTGAATACAACAGTCACCATGTGCACTTTCCTCCATGTGAGTAATGTCTCAACCAGTCTACGATTTCATCGTTCCCTGGTAGACCAGTAGTAGTTTCCGATGCACATCTGGAGGCATTCTGTAATCTGTGGACTATCAGAGTCTTGATGAAACACAGATATTGCATCGGGCTGGAATACAACAGTCACCATGCGCACTTTCCTCCATGGGTGTAATGTCTCAAACAGTTTACGCTTTTATCGTTCCCTGGAAGACCAGTAGTAGTCTCCGATGCACATCTGGAGGCATTCTGTAATCTGTGGACTATCAGAGTGTTGATGATACACAGAAATTGCATCGGGATTGAATACAACAGTCACCATGCCCACTTTCCTCCATGGGAGTAATGTCGCAAACAGTCTACGCTTTGATCGTTCCCTGGAAGACCAGTAGTAGTTTCCGATGCACATCTGGAGGCATTCTGCAATCTGTGGACTATCAGAGTCTTGATGAAATACAGGAATTGCATCGGGATTGAATACAACAGTCACCATGCGCACTTTCCTCCGTGGGAGTAATGTCTCAAACTGTCTACGCTTCGATCTTACCCTGGAAGACCAGTAGTAGTTTCCGATGGACATCTGGAGGCATTCTGTAATCTGTGGACCTTCAAAGTGCTGATGACACACAGAAATTGCATCGGGATTGAATACAACAGTCACCATGTGCACTTTCCTCCATGAGAGTAATGTCTCGAACTGTCTACGATTTCATCGTTCCCTGGAAGACCAGTAGTAGTTTCCGATGCACATCTGGAGCCATTCTGTAATCTGTGGACTATCAGAGTCTTGATGAAACACAGAAATTGCATCGGGATTGAATACAACAGTCACCATGCTCAATTTCCCCCATGGGTGTAATGTCTCAAACAGTTTACGCCTTGATCGTTACCTGGAAGACCAGTAGTAGTTTCCGATGCACATCTGGAGGCATTCTGTAATCTGTGGACTATCAGAGTGTTGATGAAACACAGAAATTGCATCGGGATTGAATACAACAGTCACCATGCCCACTTTCCTCCATGGGAGTAATGTCTCAAACTGTCTACGCTTCCATCTTACCCTGGATGACCAGTAGTAGTTTCCGATGGACATCTGGAGGCATTCTGTAATCTGTGGACCTTCAAAGTGCTGATGACACACAGAAATTGCATCGGGATTGAATACAACAGTCACCATGTGCACTTTCCTCCATGTGAGTAATGTCTCAACCAGTCTACGATTTCATCGTTCCCTGGAAGACCAGTAGTAGTTTCCGATGCACATCTGGAGGCATTCTGTAATCTGTGGACTATCAGAGTCTTGATGAAACACAGGAATTGCATCGGGATTGAATACGACAGTCATCATGCGCACTTTCCTCCAAGGGTGTAATGTCTCAAACAGTTTACGCTTTGATCGTTCCCTGGAAGACCAGTAGTAGTTTCCAATGCACATCTGGAGGCATTCTGTAATCTGTGGACTATCAGAGTCTTGATGAAACACAGATATTGCATCGGGCTTGAATACAACAGTCACAATGCGCACTTTCCTCCATGGGTGTAATGTCTCAAACAGTTTACGCTTTTATCGTTCCCTGGAAGACCAGTAGTAGTCTCCGATGCACATCTGGAGGCATTCTGTAATCTGTGGACTATCAGAGTGTTGATGAAACACAGAAATTGCATCGGGATTGAATACAACAGTCACCATGCCCACTTTCCTCCATGGGAGTAATGTCGCAAACAGTCTACGCTTTGATCGTTCCCTGGAAGACCGGTAGTAGTTTACGATGCACATCTGGAGGCATTCTGCAATCTGTGGACTATCAGAGTCTTGATGAAACACAGAAATTGCATCGGGATTGAATATAACAGTCACCATGCGCAATTTCCTCCATGGGTGTAATGTCTCAAAAAGTTTACGCTTTGATCGATCCCTGGAAGACCAGTAGTAGTTTCCAATGCATATCTGGAGCCATTCTGTAATCTGTGGACTATCAGAGTGTTGATGAAACACAGAAATTGCATCGGGATTGAATACAACAGTCACCATGCCCACTTTCCTCCATGGGAGTAATGTCGCAAACAGTCTACGCTTTGATCGTTCCCTGGAAGACCAGTAGTAGTTTCCGATGCACATCTGGAGGCATTCTGTAATCTGTGGACTATCTGAGTGTTGATGAAATACAGAAATTGCATCGGGATTAAATACAACAGTCACCAAGCCCAATTTCCTCCATGGGTGTAATGTCTCAAACAGTTTACGCCTTGATCGTTCCCTGGAAGACCAGTAGTAGTTTCCGATGCACATCTGGAGGCATTCTGTAATCTGTGGACCTTCAAAGTGTTGATGAAACACAGAAATTGCATCGGGATTGTATACAACAGTCACCATGCGCACTTTCCTCCATGTGAGTAATGTCTCAAACAGTCTACGCTTTGATCGTTCCCTGCAAGACCAGTAGTAGTTTCCGATGCACATCTGCATTCATTCTGTAATCTGTGGACTATCAGAGTGTTGATGAAACACAGAAATTGCATCGGGATTGAATACAACAGTCACCATGCGCACTTTCCTCCATTGGAGTATTGTCTCAAACAGTCTACGCTTTGATCGTTCGCTGGAAGACCAGTTGTAGTTCCCAATGCACATCCGGAGGCGTTCTGTAATCTGTGGACTATCAGAGTGTTGATGAAACAGAGAAATTGCATCGTGATTGAATACAACAGTCACCATGCGCACTTTCCCCCATGTGAGTAATGTCTCAAACAGTCTACGCTTTGATCGTTCCCTGGAAGACCAGTAGTAGCTTCCGATGCACATATGGAGGCATTCTGTAATCTGTGGACTATCAGAGTGTTGATGAAACACAGAAATTGCATCGGGATTGAATATAACAGTCACCATGCGCAATTTCCTCCATGGGTGTAATGTCTCAAATAGTTCACGCTTCGATCTTTCCCTGGAAGACCAGTAGTAGTTTCCGATGGATATCTAGAGGCATTCTGAAATCTGTGGACCTTCAAAGTGTTGATGACACACAGAAATTGCATCGGGATTGAATACAACAGTCACCATGTGCACTTTCCTCCATGTGAGTAATGTCTCAAACAGTCTACGCTTTGATCGTTCCCTGGAAGACCAGTAGAAGTTTCCGATGCACATCTGGAGGCATTCTGTAATCTGTGGACCATCAAAGTGTTGATGAAACACAGAAATTGCATCGGGATGGAATACAACAGTCACCATGCGCACTTTCTTCCGTGGGAGTAATGTCTCAAACTGTCTACGCTTCGCTCTTACCCTGGAAGACCAGTAGTAGTTTCCGATGGACATCTGGAGGCATTCTGTAATCTGTGGACTATCAGAGTGTTGATGAAACACAGAAATTGCATCGGGATTGAATGCAACAGTCACCATGCCCACTTTCCTCCATGGGAGTAATGTCTCAAACTGTCTACGCTTCCATCTTACCCTGGAAGACCAGTAGTAGTTTCCGATGGACATCTGGAGGCATTCTGTAATCTGTGGACCTTCAAAGTGCTGATGACACACAGAAATTGCATCGGGATTGAATACAACAGTCACCATGTGCACTTTCCTCCATGTGAGGAATGTCTCAACCAGTCTACGATTTCATCGTTCCCTGGAAGACCAGTAGTAGTTTCCGATGCACATCTGGAGGCATTCTGTAATCTGTGGACTATCAGAGTCTTGATGAAACACAGATATTGCATCGGGCTTGAATACAACAGTCACCATGCGCACTTTCCTCCATGGGTGTAATGTCTCAAACAGTTTACGCTTTTATCGTTCCCTGGAAGACCAGTAGTAGTCTCCGATGCACATCTGGAGGCATTCTGTAATCTGTGGACTATCAGAGTGTTGATGAAACACAGAAATTGCATCGGGATTGAATACAACAGTCACCATGCCCACTTTCCTCCATGGGAGTAATGTCGCAAACAGTCTACGCTTTGATCGTTCCCTGGAAGACCGGTAGTAGTTTACGATGCACATCTGGAGGCATTCTGCAATCTGTGGACTATCAGAGTCTTGATGAAACACAGAAATTGCATCGGGATTGAATATAACAGTCACCATGCGCAATTTCCTCCATGGGTGTAATGTCTCAAACAGTTTACGCTTTAATCGATCCCTGGAAGACCAGTAGTAGTTTCCAATGCATATCTGGAGCCATTCTGTAATCTGTGGACTATCTGAGTGTTGATGAAACACAGAAATTGCATCGGGATTGAATACAACAGTCACCATGCCCACTTTCCTCCATGGGAGTAATGTCGCAAACAGTCTACGCTTTGATCGTTCCCTGGAAGACCAGTAGTAGTTTCCGATGCACATCTGGAGCCATTCTGTAATCTGTGGACTATCTGAGTGTTGATGAAATACAGAAATTGCATCGGGATTGAATACAACAGTCACCATGCCCCATTTCCTCCATGGGTGTAATGTCTCAAACAGTTTACGCCTTGATCGTTCCCTGGAAGACCAGTAGTAGTTTCCGATGCACATCTGGAGGCATTCTGTAATCTGTGGACCTTCAAAGTGTTGATGAAACACAGAAATTGCATCGGGATTGTATACAACAGTCACCATGCGCACTTTCCTCCATGTGAGTAATGTCTCAAACAGTCTACGCTTTGATCGTTCCCTGCAAGACCAGTAGTAGTTTCCGATGCACATCTGCATTCATTCTGTAATCTGTGGACTATCAGAGTGTTGATGAAACACAGAAATTGCATCGGGATTGAATACAACAGTCACCATGCGCACTTTCCTCCATGGGAGTATTGTCTCAAACAGTCTACGCTTTGATCGTTCGCTGGAAGACCAGTTGTAGTTCCCAATGCACATCCGGAGGCGTTCTGTAATCTGTGGACTATCAGAGTGTTGATGAAACAGAGAAATTGCATCGTGATTGAATACAACAGTCACCATGCGCACTTTCCTCCGTGGGAGTAATGTGTCAAACTGTCTTCGCTTCGCTCTTACACATGAAGACCAGTAGTAGTTTCCGATGGTCATCTGGAGGCATTCTGTAATCTGTGGACTATCAGAGTGTTGATGAAACACAGAAATTGCATCGGGATTGAATACAACAGTCACCATGCCCACTTTCCTCCATGGGAGTAATGTCTCAAACAGTCTACGCTTTGATCGTTCCCTGCAAGACCAGTAGTAGTCTCCGATTCACATCTGGAGGCATTCTGTAATCTGTGGACTATCAGAGTCTTGATGAAACACAGGAATTGCATCGGGATTGAATACAACAGTCATCATGCGCACTTTCCTCCATGGGTGTAATGTCTCAAACAGTTTACGCTTTGATCGTTCCCTGGAAGACCAGTAGAAGTTTCCGATGCACATCTGGAGGCATTCTGTAATCTGTGGACCATCAAAGTGTTGATGAAACACAGATATTGCATCAGGATGGAATACAACAGTCGCAATGCGCACTTTCCTCCGTTTGAGTAATGTCTCAAACTGTCTACGCTTCGCTCTTACCCTGGAAGACCAGTAGTAGTTTCCGATGGACATCTGGAGGCATTCTGTAATCTGTGGACTATCAGAGTGTTGATGAAACACAGAAATTGCATCGGGATTGAATACAACAGTCACCATGCGCACTTTCCTCCATGGGAGTAATGTCTCAAACTGTCCACGCTTCCATCTTACTCTGGAAGACCAGTAGTAGTTTCCGATGGACATCTGGAGGCATTCTGTAATCTGTGGACCTTCAAAGTGCTGATGACACACAGAAATTGCATCGGGATTGAATACAACAGTCACCATGTGCACTTTCCTCCATGTGAGTAATGTCTCAACCAGTCTACGATTTCATCGTTCCCTGGAAGACCAGTAGTAGTTTCCGATGCACATCTGGAGGCATTCTGTAATCTGTGGACTATCAGAGTCTTGATGAAACACAGGAATTGCATCGGGATTGAATACAACAGTCATCATGCGCACTTTCCTCCAAGGGTGTAATGTCTCAAACAGTTTACGCTTTGATCGTTCCCTGGAAGACCAGTAGTAGTTTCCGATGCACATCTGGAGGCATTCTGTAATCTGTGGACCATCAAAGTGTTGATGAAACACATAAATTGCATCGGGATGGAATACAACAGTCACCATGCGCACTTTCCTCCGTGGGAGTAATGTCTCAAACTGTCTTCGCTTCGCTCTTACCCTGGAAGACCAGTAGTAGTTTCCGATGCACATCTGGAGGCATTCTGTAATCTGTGGACTATCAGAGTGTTGATGAAACACAGAAATTGCATCGGGATTGAATACAACAGTCACCATGCCCACTTTCCTCCTTGGGAGTAATGTCTCAAACTGTCTACGCTTCGATCTTACCCTGGAACACAAGTAGTAGTTTCCGATGGACATCTGGAGCCATTCTGTAATCTGTGGACCTTCAAAGTGTTGATGACACACAGAAATTGCATCGGGATTGAATACAACAGTCACCATGTGCACTTTCCTCCATGTGAGTAATGTCTCAACCAGTCTACGATTTCGTCGTTCCCTGGAAGACCAGTAGTAGTTTCCGATGCACATCTGGAGCCATTCTGTAATCTGTGGACTATCAGAGTCTTGATGAAACACAGAAATTGCATCGGGATTGAATACAACAGTCACCATGCACACTTTCCTCCATGGGTGTAATGTCTCAAACAGTTTACGCCTTGATCGTTCCCAGGGAGACCAGTAGTAGTTTCCGATGCACATCTGGAGGCATTCTGTAATCTGTGGACCTTCAAAGTGTTGATGAAACACAGAAATTGCATCGGGATGGAATACATCAGTCACCATGCGCACTTTCTTACGTGGGAGTAATGTCTAAAACTGTCTAGGCTTTGAACGTTCCCTGGAAGACCAGTAGTAGTTTCCGATGCACATCTGGAGGCATTCTGTAATCTGTGGACCATCAAAGTGTTGATGAAACACAGATATTGCATCGGGATTGAATACAACAGTCACCATGCGCACTTTCCTCCATGTGAGTAATGTCTCAAACAGACTACACTTTGATCGTTCCCTGGAAGACCAGTAGTAGTTTCCGATGCACATCTGGAGGCATTCTGTAATCTGTGGACTATCAGAGTCTTGATGAAACACAGATATTGCATCAGGCTTGAATACAACAGTCACCATGCGCACTTTCCTCCATGGGTGTAATGTCTCAAACAGTTTACGATTTTATCGTTCCCTGGGAGACCAGTAGTAGTCTCCGATGCACATCTGGAGGAATTCTGTAATCTGTGGACTATCAGAGTGTTGATGAAACACAGAAATTGCATCGGGATTGAATACAACAGTCACCATGCCCACTTTCCTCCATGGGAGTAATGTCGCAAACAGACTACGCTTTGATCGTTCCCTGGAAGACCAGTAGTAGTTCCGATGCACATCTGGAGGCATTCTGCAATCTGTGGACTATCAGAGTCTTGATGAAACACAGAAATTGCATCGGGATTGAATATAACAGTCACCATGCGCAATTTCCTCCATGGGTGTAATGTCTCAAACAGTTTACGCTTTGATCGATCCCTGGAAGACCAGTAGTAGTTTCCGATGCACATCTGGAGGCATTCTGTAATCTGTATACTATGAAAGTGTTGATGAAACACAGAAATTGCATCGGGATTGAATACAACAGTCACCATGCCCACTTTCCTCCATGGGAGTAATGTCGCAAACAGTCTACGCTTTGATCGTTCCCTGGAAGACCAGTAGTAGTTTCCGGTGCACATCTGGAGGCATTCTGTAATCTGTGGACTATCTGAGTGTTGATGAAACACAGAAATTGCATCGGGATTGAATACAACAGTCACCATGCCCAATTTCCTCCATGGGTGTAATGTCTCAAACAGTTTACGCCTTGATCGTTCCCTGGAAGACCAGTAGTAGTTTCCGATGGACATCTGGAGGCATTCTGTAATCTGTGGACCTTCAAAGTGTTGATGAAACACAGAAAATGCTTCGGGATTGAATACAACAGTTACCATGCGCACTTTCCTCCATGTGAGTAATGTCTCAAACAGTCTACGCTTTGATCGTTCCCTGCAAGACCAGTAGTAATTTCCGATGCACATCTGCATTCATTCTGTAATCTGCGGACTATCAGAGTGTTGATGAAACACAGAAATTGCATCGGGATTGAATACAACGGTCACCATGCGCACTTTCCTCCATGGGAGTAATGTCTCAAACAGTCTACGCTTTGATCGTTCGCTGGAAGACCAGTTGTAGTTCCCAATGCACATCGGGAGGCGTTCTGTAATCTGTGGACTATCAGAGTGTTGATGAAACAGAGAAATTGCATCGTGATTGAATACAACAGTCACCATGCGCAATTTCCCCCATGTGAGTAATGTCTCAAACAGTCTACGCTTTGATCGTTCCCTGGAAGACCAGTAGTAGTTTCCGATGCACATATGGAGGCATTCTGCAATCTGTGGACCATCAAAGTGTTGATGAAACACAGAAATTGCATCGGGATGGAATACAACAGTCACCATGCCCAATTTCCTCCATGGGTGTAATGTCTCAAACAGTTTACGCCTTGATCGTTCCCTGGAAGACCAGTAGTAGTTTCCGATGCACATCTGGAGGCATTCTGTAATCTGTGGACCTTCAAAGTGTTGATGACACACAGAAATTGCATCGGGATTGAATACAACAGTCACCATGTGCACTTTCCTCCATGGGAGTAATGTCTCCAACAGTCTACGCTTTGATCGTTCCCTGCAAAACCAGTAGTAGTTTCCGATGCACATGTGGAGGCATTCTGTAATCTGTGGACTATCAGAGTCTTGATGAAACACAGGAATTGCATCGGGATTGAATACAACAGTCATCATGCGCACTTTCCTCCGTGGGAGTAATGTCTCAAACTGTCTTCGCTTCGCTCTTACCCATGAAGACCAGTAGTGGTTTCCGATGGTCATCTGGAGGCATTCTGTAATCTGTGGACTATCAGAGTGTTGATGAAACACAGAAATTGCATCGGGATTGAATACAACAGTCACCATGCCCACTTTCCTCCATGGGAGTAATGTCTCAAACTGTCTACGCTTCGATCTTACGCTGGAAGACCAGTAGTAGTTTCCGATGGACATCTGGAGGCATTCTGTAATCTGTGGACCTTCAAAGTGTTGATGACACACAGAAATTGCATCGGGATTGAATTCAACAGTCACCATGTGCACTTTCCTCCATGTGAGTAATGTCTCAACCAGTCTACGATTTCATCGTTCCCTGGAAGACCAGTAGTAGTTTCCGATGCACATCTGGAGGCATTCTGTAATCTGTGGACTATCAGAGTGTTGATGAAACACAGAAATTGCATCGGGATTGAATACAACAGTCACCATGCCCACTTTCCTCCATGGGAGTAATGTCGCAAACAGTCTACGCTTTGATCGTTCCCTGGAAGACCAGTAGTAGTTTCCGATGCACATCGGGAGGCATTCTGCAATCTGTGGACTATCAGAGTCTTGATGAAACACAGAAATTGAATCGGGATTGAATATAACAGTCACCATGCGCAATTTCCTCCATGGGGGAAATGTCTCAAACAGTTTACGCTTTGAACGATCCCTGGAAGACCAGTAGTAGTTTCCGATGCACATCTGGAGGCATTCTGTAATCTGTATACTATCAGAGTGTTGATGAAACACAGAAATTCCATCGGGATTAAATACAACAGTCACCATGCCCACTTTCCTCCATGGGAGTAATCTCGCAAACAGTCTACGCTTTGATCGTTCCCTGGAAGACCAGTAGTAGTTTCCGATGCACATCTGGAGGCATTCTGTAATCTGTGGACTATCAGAGTGTTGATGAAACACAGAAATTGCATCGGGATTGAATACAACAGTCACCATGCCCAATTTCCTCCATGGGTGTAATGTCTCAAACAGTTTACGCCTTGATCGTTCCCTGGAAGACCAGTAGTAGTTTCCGATGCACATCTGGAGGCATTCGGTAATCTGTGGACCTTCAAAGTGTTGATGAAACACAGAAATTGCATCGGGATTGAATACAACGGTCACCATGCGCACTTTCCTCCATGGGAGTAATGTCTCAAACAGTCTACGCTTTGATCGTTCGCTGGAAGACCAGTTGTAGTTCCCAATGCACATCGGGAGGCGTTCTGTAATCTGTGGACTATCAGAGTGTTGATGAAACAGAGAAATTGCATCGTGATTGAATACAACAGTCACCATGCGCACTTTCCCCCATGTGAGTAATGTCTCAAACAGTCTACGCTTTGATCGTTCCCTGGAAGACCAGTAGTAGTTTCCGATGCACATATGTAGGCATTCTGCAATCTGTGGACTATCAGAGTGTTGATGAAACACAGAAATTGCATCGGGATTGAATATAACAGTCACCATGCGCAATTTCCTCCATCGGTGTAATGTCTCAAACAGTTTACGCTTCGATCTTTCCCGGGAAGACCAGTAGTAGTTTCCGATGGATATCTAGAGGCATTCTGTAATCTGTGGACCTTCAAAGTGTTGATGACACACAGAAATTGCATCGGGATTGAATACAACAGTCACCATGTGCACTTTCCTCCATGTGAGTAATTTCTCAAACAGTCTACGCTTTGATCGTTCCCTGCAAGACCAGTAGTAGTTTCCGATGCACATCTGGAGGCATTCTGTAATCTGTGGACTATCAGAGTCTTGATGAAACACAGGAATTGCATCGGGATTGAATACAACAGTCATCATGCGCACTTTCCTCCATGGGTGTAATGTCTCAAACAGTTTACGCTTTGATCGTTCCCTGGAAGACCAGTAGTAGTTTCCGATGCACATCTGGAGGCATTCTGTAATCTGCGGACCTTCAAAGTGTTGATGAAACACAGAAATTGCATCGGGTTGGAATACAACAGTCACCATGCGCACTTTCCTCCGTGGGAGTAATGTCTCAAACTATCTACGCTTCGCTCTTACCCCGGAAGACCAGTAGTAGTTTCCGATGGACATCTGGAGGCATTCTGTAATCTGTGGACCTTCAAAGTGTTGATGACACACAGAAATTGCATCGGGATTGAATACAACAGTCACAATGTGCACTTTCCTCCTCGTGAGTAATGTCTCAACCAGTCTACGCTTTGATTGTTACCTGGAAGACCAGTAGTAGTTTCCAATGCACATCTGGAGACATTCTGTAATCTGTGGACCACCAGAGTTTTGATGAAACACAGAAATTGCATCGGGATTGAATACAACAGTCACCATGCCCACTTTCCACCATGGGTGTAATGCCTCAAACAGTTTACGCCTTGATCGTTCCCTGGAAGACCAGTAGTAGTTTCCGATGCACATCTGGAGGCATTCTGTAATCTGTGGACATTCAAAGTGTTGATGAAGCACAGAAATTGCATCGGGATGGAATACAACAGTCACCATGCGCACTTTCCTACGTGGGAGTAATGTCTCAAACTGTCTAGGCTTTGATCGTTCCCTGGAAGACCAGTAGTAGTTTCCGATGCACATCTGGAGGGATTCTGTAATCTGTGGACCATCAAAGTGTTGATGAAACACAGAAATTGCATCGGGATTGAATACAACAGTCACCATGCGCACTTTCCTCCATGTGAGTAATGTCTCAAACAGTCTACGCTTTGATCGTTCCCTGGAAGACCAATAGTAGTTTCTGATGCACATCTGGAGGCATTCTGTAATCTGTGGACTATCAGAGTCTTGATGAAACACAGAAATTGCATCGGGATTGAATATAACAGTCACCATGCGCAATTTCCTCCATGGGTGTAATGTCTCAAACAGTTAACGGTTTGATCGATCCCTGGAAGGCCAGTAGTAGTTTCCTATGCACATCTGGAGGCATTCTGTAATCTGTGGACTACCAGAGTGTTGATGAAATACAGAAATTGCATCGGGATTGAATACAACAGTCACCATGCGCACTTTCCTCCATGTGAGTAATGTCTCAAACAGTCTACGCTTTGATCGTTCCCTGGAAGACCAATAGTAGTTTCTGATGCACATCTGGAGGCATTCTGTAATCTGTGGACTATCAGAGTCTTGATGAAACACAGATATTGCATCGGGATTGAATACAACAGTCACCATGCGCACTTTCCTCCATGTGAGTAATGTCTCAAACAGTCGAAGCTTTGATCGTTCCCTGCAAGACCAGTAGTAGTTTCCGATGCACATCTGCATTCATTCTGTAATCTGTGGACTATCAGAGTGTTGATGAAACACAGAAATTGCATCGGGATTGAATACAACAGTCACCATGCGCACTTTCCTCCATGGGAGTAATGTCTCAAATAGTCTACGCTTTGATCGTTCCCTGGTAGACCAGTAGTAGTTTCCGATGCACATCTGGAGGCATTCTGTAATCTGTGGACTATCAGAGTCTTGATGAAACACAGATATTGCATCGGGCTTGAATACAACAGTCACCATGCGCACTTTCCTCCATGGGTGTAATGTCTCAAACAGTTTACGATTTTAACGTTCCCTGGAAGACCAGTAGTAGTCTCCGATGCACATCTGGAGGCATTCTGTAATCTGTGGACTATCTGAGTGTTGATGAAACACAGAAATTGCAACGGGATTGAATACAACAGTCACCATGCCCACTTACCTCCATGGGAGTAATGTCGCAAACAGTCTACGCTTTGATCGTTCCCTGGAAGACCAGTAGTAGTTTCCGATGCACATCTGGAGGCATTCTGTAAACTGTGGACTATCTGAGTGTTGATGAAACACAGAAATTGCATCGGGATTGAATACAACAGTCACCATGCCCAATTTCCTCCATGGGTGTAATGTCTCAAACAGTTTACGCATTGATCGTTCCCTGGAAGACCAGTAGTAGTTTCCGATGCACATCTGGAGGCATTCGGTAATCTGTGGACCTTCAAAGTGTTGATGAAACACAGAAATTGCATCGGGATTGAATACAACGGTCACCATGCGCACTTTCCTCCATGGGAGTAATGTCTCAAACAGTCTACGCTTTGATCGTTCGCTGGAAGACCAGTTGTAGTTCCCAATGCACATCGGGAGGCGTTCTGTAATCTGTGGACTATCAGAGTGTTGATGAAACAGAGAAATTGCATCGTGATTGAATACAACAGTCACCATGCGCACTTTCCCCCATGTGAGTAATGTCTCAAACAGTCTACGCTTTGATCGTTCCCTGGAAGACCAGTAGTAGTTTCCGATGCACATATGGAGGCATTCTGCAATCTGTGGACTATCAGAGTGTTGATGAAACACAGAAATTGCATCGGGATTGAATATAACAGTCACCATGCGCAATTTCCTCCATGGGTGTAATGTCTCAAACAGTTTACGCTTCGATCTTTCCCTGGAAGACCAGTAGTAGTTTCCGATGGATATCTAGAGGCATTCTGTAATCTGTGGACCTTCAAAGTGTTGATGACACACAGAAATTGCATCGGGATTGAATACAACAGTCACCATGTGCACTTTCCTCCATGTGAGTAATGTCTCAAACAGTCTACGCTTTGATCGTACCCTGAAAGACCAGTAGTAGTTTCCGATGCACATCTGGAGGCATTCTGTAATCTGTGGACTATCAGAGTCTTGATGAAACACAGGAATTGCATCGGGATTGAATACAACAGTCATCATGCGCACTTTCCTCCATGGGTGTAATGTCTCAAACAGTTTACGCTTTGATCGTTCCCTGGAAGACCAGTAGTAGTTTCCGATGCACATCTGGAGGCATTCTGTAATCTGCGGACCTTCAAAGTGTTGATGAAACACAGAAATTGCATCGGGATGGAATACAACAGTCACCATGCGCACTTTCCTCCGTGGGAGTAATGTCTCAAACTATCTACGCTTCGCTCTTACCCTGGAAGACCAGTAGTAGTTTCCGATGGACATCTGGAGGCATTCTGTAATCTGTGGACCTTCAAAGTGTTGATGACACACAGAAATTGCATCGGGATTGAATACAACAGTCACTATGTGCACTTTCCTCCTCGTGAGTAATGTCTCAACCAGTCTACGCTTTGATTGTTACCTGGAAGACCAGTAGTAGTTTCCGATGCACATCTGGAGACATTCTGTAATCTGTGGACCACCAGAGTTTTGATGAAACACAGAAATTGCATCGGGATTGAATACAACAGTCACCATGCCCACTTTCCACCATGGGTGTAATGCCTCAAACAGTTTACGCCTTGATCGTTCCCTGGAAGACCAGTAGTAGTTTCCGATGCACATCTGGAGGCATTCTGTAATCTGTGGACCTTCAAAGTGTTGATGAAGCACAGAAATTGCATCGGGATGGAATACAACAGTCACCATGCGCACTTTCCTACGTGGGAGTAATGTCTCAAACTGTCTAGGCTTTGATCGTTCCCTGGAAGACCAGTAGTAGTTTCCGATGCACATCTGGAGGCATTCTGTAATCTGTGGACCATCAAAGTGTTGATGAAACACAGAAATTGCATCGGGATTGAATACAACAGTCACCATGCGCACTTTCCTCCATGTGAGTAATGTCTCAAACAGTCTACTCTTTGATCGTTCCCTGGAAGACCAATAGTAGTTTCTGATGCACATCTGGAGGCATTCTGTAATCTGTGGACTATCAGAGTCTTGATGAAACACAGAAATTCCATCGGGATTGAATATAACAGTCACCATGCGCAATTTCCTCCATGGGTGTAATGTCTCAAACAGTTTACGGTTTGATCGATCCCTGGAAGACCAGTAGTAGTTTCCTATGCACATCTGGAGGCATTCTGTAATCTGTGGACTATCAGAGTGTTGATGAAATACAGAAATTGCATCGGGATTGAATACAACAGTCACCATGCCCACTTTCCTCCATGGGAGTAATGTCGCAAACAATCTACGCTTTGATCGTTCCCTGGAAGACTAGTAGTAGTTTCCGATGCACATCTGGAGGCATTCTGTAGTCTGTGGACTATCTGAGTGTTGATCAAACACAGAAATTGCATCGGGATTGAATACAACAGTCACCATGCCCACTTCCCTCCATGGGTGTAATGTCTCAAACAGTTTACGCCTTGATCGTCCCCTGGAAGACCAGTAGTAGTTTCCGATGCACATCTGGAGGCATTCTGTAACCTGTGGACCTTCAAAGTGTTGATGAAACACAGAAATTGCATCGGGATTGAATACAACAGTCACCATGCGCACTTTCCTCCATGTGAGTAATGTCTCAAACAGTCGAAGCTTTGATCGTTCCCTGCAAGACCAGTAGTAGTTTCCGATGCACATCTGCATTCATTCTGTAATCTGTGGACTATCAGAGTGTTGATGAAACACAGAAATTGCATCGGGATTGAATACAACAGTCACCATGCGCACTTTCCTCCATGGGAGTAATGTCTCAAATAGTCTACGCTTTGATCGTTCCCTGGTAGACCAGTAGTAGTTTCCGATGCACATCTGGAGGCATTCTGTAATCTGTGGACTATCAGAGTCTTGATGAAACACAGATATTGCATCGGGCTTGAATACAACAGTCACCATGCGCACTTTCCTCCATGGGTGTAATGTCTCAAACAGTTTACGATTTTAACGTTCCCTGGAAGACCAGTAGTAGTCTCCGATGCACATCTGGAGGCATTCTGTAATCTGTGGACTATCTGAGTGTTGATGAAACACAGAAATTGCAACGGGATTGAATACAACAGTCACCATGCCCACTTACCTCCATGGGAGTAATGTCGCAAACAGTCTACGCTTTGATCGTTCCCTGGAAGACCAGTAGTAGTTTCCGATGCACATCTGGAGGCATTCTGCAATCTGTGGACCTTCAAAGTGTTGATAAACACAGAAATTGTATCGGGATGGAATACAACAGTCACCATGCGCACTTTCCTCCACGGGAGTAACGTCTCAAACTGTCAACGCTTTGATCGTTTCCTGGAAGTCAATGTAATAGTTTCCGATGCTCTTTTGGAGGCATTCTGTAATCTGTAGACTATCAGAGTGTTGATGAAACAGAAATTGCATCGGGATTGAATACAACAGGCACCATGCGCACTTTCCTCCATGTGAGTAACGTCTCAAACAGTCTACTTATTGATCGTTCCCTGGAAGATGTGTTGTAGTTTCCGATGCACATCTGGAGGTATTCTGTAATCTGTGGACTATCAGAGTGTTGATGAAAAACAGAAATTGCATCGGGATTGAATACAACAGTCACCATGGGGACTTTCCTCCATGGGTGTAATGTCTCAAACTGTCTCCGCTTCGGTCTTTCCCTGGAAGACCAGTAGTAGTTTCCGATGGACATGTGGAGGCATTCTGTAATCTGTCGACCTTCAAAGTGTTGATGACACACAGAAATTGCATCGGGATTGAATACTTCAGTCACCACGTGCACTTTCCTCCATGTGAGTAATGTCTCAAACAGTCTACGCTTTGATCGTTCCCTGGAAGACCAATAATAGTTTCCGATGCACATCTGGAGGCATTCTGTAGTCTGTGGACTATCAGAGTCTTGATGAAACACAGAAATTGCATCGGGATTGAATACAACAGTAACCATGCGCACTTTCCTCCATGTGTGTAATGTCTCAAACAATTTACGACTTGATCGTTCCGTGGAAGACCAGTAGTAGTTTCGGTTGCACATATGGAGGCGTTCTGTAATCTGTGGACCTTCAAAGTGTTGATGAAACACAGAAATTGCATCGGTATGGAATACAACATTCACCATGCGCACTTTCCTCCATGGGAGTAATGTCTCAAACTGTCTACGTTTTGATCGTTCCCTTAAAGAAAAGTAGTAGTTTCCGATGCACATCTAGAGGCATTCTGTAATCTGTGGACCTTCAAAGTGTTTATGAAACACAGAAATTGCATCGGGATTGAATACAACAGCCACCATGCGCACTTGTCTCCATGTGTTTAATTTCTCAAACAGTCTACGCTTTCATCATTCCCTGGAAGACCAGTAGTAGTTTCCGATGCACATCTGGAGGCATTCTGTAATCTGTGGACCTTCAAAGTGTTGATGAAACACAGATATTGCATCGGGCTTGAATACAAAAGTCACCATGCGCACTTTCCTCCACGGGTGTAATGTCTCAAACAGTTTACGCTTTTATCGTTCCCTGGAAGATCAGTAGTAGTTTCCGATGCACATCTGGAGGCATTCTGTAATCTGTGGACGATCAGAGTGTTGATGAAACACAGAAATTGCATCGGGATTGAATACAACAGTCACCATGCCCACTTTCCACCATGGGAGTAATGTCGCAAACAGTCTACTCTTTGATCGTTCCCTGCTTGACCAGTAGTAGTTTCAGATGCACATCTGGAGGCATTCTGTAATCTGTGGACTATCTGAGTGTTGATGAAACACAGAAATTGCATCGGGACTGAATGCAACAGTCACCAAGCGCACTTTCCTCCATGGGAGTAATGTCTCAAACAGTCTACGCTTTGATCGTTCCCTGGAAGACCAGTTGTAGTTCCCAATGCACATCGGGAGGCGTTCTGTAATCTGTGGACTATCAGAGTGTTGATGAAACAGAGAGATTGCATCGTTATTGAATACATCAGTCACCATGCGCACTTTCCTCCATGTGAGTAAAGTCTCAAACAGTCTACGCTTTGATCGTTCCCTGGAAGACCACTAGTAGTTTCCGATGCACATCTGGAGGCATTCTGCAATCTGTGGACTATCAGAGTCTTGATGAAACACAGACATTGCATCGGGATTGAATATAACAGTCACCATGCGCAATTTCCTACATGGGTGTAATGTCTCAAACAGTCTACGCTATGATCGTTCCCTGGAAGACCAGTAGTAGTTTCCGATGCACATTTGGAGGCATTCTGTAATCTGTGGACTATCTGAGTGTTGATAAAACTCAGAAATTGCATCGGGATTGACTACAACAGTCACCATGCCCACTTTCCTCCATGGGAGTAATGTCGCAAACTGTCTACGCTTTGATCGTTCCCTGCAAGACCAGTAGTAGTTTCCGATGCACATCTGGAGTCATGCTGTAATCTGTGGACCTTCAAAGTGTTGATGAAACACAGAAATTGCATCGGGATGGAATACAACAGTCACCATGCGCACTTTCCTCCATGTGAGTAATGTCTCAAACAGTCTACTGTTTGATCGTTCCTTGGAAGACCAGTAGTAGTTTCTGATGCACATCTGGAGGCATTCTGTAATCTGTGGACTATCTGAGTGTTGATGAAACACAGAAATTGCATCGGGACTGAATACAACAGTCACCAAGCGCACTTTCCTCCATGAGAGTAATGTCTCAAACTGTCAACGCTTTGATCGTTCCCTGGAAGACCAGTTGTAGTTTCCGATGCACATCTGGAGGCATTCTGTAATCTGTGGACCTTCAAAGTGTTGATGAAACACAAACATTGCATCGGGATTGAATACAACAGCCACCATGCGCACTTTCCTCCATGTGAGTAATTTCTCAAACAGTCTACGCTTGGTCGTTCCCTGCAAGACCAGTAGTAGTTTCCGATGCACATGTGCATTCATTCTGTAATCTGTGGACTATCAGAGTGTTGATGAAACACAGAAATTGCATCGTGATTGAATACAACATTCACCATGCCCACTTTCCTCCATGGGAGTAATGTCTCAAACAGTCTACGCTTTGATCGTTCCCTGGAAGACCAGTTGTAGTTCCCAATGCACATCGGGAGGCGTTCTGTAATCTGTGGACTGTCAGAGTTTTGATGAAACAGAGAAATTGCATCGTGGTTGAATACAACAGTCACCATGCGCACTTTCCCCCATGTGAGTCATGTGTCAAACAGTCTACGCTTTGATCGTTCCCTGGAAGACCAGTAGTAGTTTCCGATGCACATCTGGAGGCATTCTGCAATCTGTGGACTATCAGAGTCTTGATGAAACACAGAAATTGCATCGGTATTGAATATAACAGTCACCATGCCCAATTTCCTCCATGGGTGTAATGTCTCAAACAGTTTACGCTTTGATCGTTCCCTGGAAGACCAGTAGTAGTTTCCGATGCACATCTGGAGGCATTCTGTATTCTGTGGACTATCTGAGTGTTGATGAAACACAGAAATTGCATCGGGACTGAATACAACAGTCACCAAGCGCACTTTCCTCCATGAGAGTAATGTCTCAAACTGTCAACGCTTTGATCGTTCCCTGGAAGACCAGTTGTAGTTTCCGATGCACATCTGGAGGCATTCTGTAATCTGTGGACCTTCAAAGTGTTGATGAAACACAGAAATTGCATCGGGATTGAATACAACAGTCACCATGCGCACTTTCCTCCATGTGAGTAATTTCTCAAACAGTCTACGCGTGATCGTTCCCTGCAAGACCAGTAGTAGTTTCCGATGCACATGTGCATTCATTCTGTAATCTGTGGACTATCAGAGTGTTGATGAAACACAGAAATTGCATCGTGATTGAATACAACATTCACCATGCCCACTTTCCTCCATGGGAGTAATGTCTCAAACAGTCTACGCTTTGATCGTTCCCTGGAAGACCAGTTGTAGTTCCCAATGCACATCGGGAGGCGTTCTGTAATCTGTGGACTGTCAGAGTTTTGATGAAACAGAGAAATTGCATCGTGATTGAATACAACAGTCACCATGCGCACTTTCCCCCATGTGAGTAATGTGTCAAACAGTCTACGCTTTGATCGTTCCCTGGAAGACCAGTAGTAGTTTCCGATGCACATCTGGAGGCATTCTGTAATCTGTATACTATGAAAGTGTTGATGAAACACAGAAATTGCATCGGGATTGAATACAACAGTCACCATGCCCACTTTCCTCCATGGGAGTAATGTCGCAAACAGTCTACGCTTTGATCGTTCCCTGGAAGACCAGTAGTAGTTTCCGGTGCACATCTGGAGGCATTCTGTAATCTGTGGACTATCTGAGTGTTGATGAAACACAGAAATTGCATCGGGATTGAATACAACAGTCACCATGCCCAATTTCCTCCATGGGTGTAATGTCTCAAACAGTTTACGCCTTGATCGTTCCCTGGAAGACCAGTAGTAGTTTCCGATGGACATCTGGAGGCATTCTGTAATCTGTGGACCTTCAAAGTGTTGATGAAACACAGAAAATGCTTCGGGATTGAATACAACAGTTACCATGCGCACTTTCCTCCATGTGAGTAATGTCTCAAACAGTCTACGCTTTGATCGTTCCCTGCAAGACCAGTAGTAATTTCCGATGCACATCTGCATTCATTCTGTAATCTGCGGACTATCAGAGTGTTGATGAAACACAGAAATTGCATCGGGATTGAATACAACGGTCACCATGCGCACTTTCCTCCATGGGAGTAATGTCTCAAACAGTCTACGCTTTGATCGTTCGCTGGAAGACCAGTTGTAGTTCCCAATGCACATCGGGAGGCGTTCTGTAATCTGTGGACTATCAGAGTGTTGATGAAACAGAGAAATTGCATCGTGATTGAATACAACAGTCACCATGCGCAATTTCCCCCATGTGAGTAATGTCTCAAACAGTCTACGCTTTGATCGTTCCCTGGAAGACCAGTAGTAGTTTCCGATGCACATATGGAGGCATTCTGCAATCTGTGGACCATCAAAGTGTTGATGAAACACAGAAATTGCATCGGGATGGAATACAACAGTCACCATGCCCAATTTCCTCCATGGGTGTAATGTCTCAAACAGTTTACGCCTTGATCGTTCCCTGGAAGACCAGTAGTAGTTTCCGATGCACATCTGGAGGCATTCTGTAATCTGTGGACCTTCAAAGTGTTGATGACACACAGAAATTGCATCGGGATTGAATACAACAGTCACCATGTGCACTTTCCTCCATGGGAGTAATGTCTCCAACAGTCTACGCTTTGATCGTTCCCTGCAAAACCAGTAGTAGTTTCCGATGCACATGTGGAGGCATTCTGTAATCTGTGGACTATCAGAGTCTTGATGAAACACAGGAATTGCATCGGGATTGAATACAACAGTCATCATGCGCACTTTCCTCCGTGGGAGTAATGTCTCAAACTGTCTTCGCTTCGCTCTTACCCATGAAGACCAGTAGTGGTTTCCGATGGTCATCTGGAGGCATTCTGTAATCTGTGGACTATCAGAGTGTTGATGAAACACAGAAATTGCATCGGGATTGAATACAACAGTCACCATGCCCACTTTCCTCCATGGGAGTAATGTCTCAAACTGTCTACGCTTCGATCTTACGCTGGAAGACCAGTAGTAGTTTCCGATGGACATCTGGAGGCATTCTGTAATCTGTGGACCTTCAAAGTGTTGATGACACACAGAAATTGCATCGGGATTGAATTCAACAGTCACCATGTGCACTTTCCTCCATGTGAGTAATGTCTCAACCAGTCTACGATTTCATCGTTCCCTGGAAGACCAGTAGTAGTTTCCGATGCACATCTGGAGGCATTCTGTAATCTGTGGACTATCAGAGTGTTGATGAAACACAGAAATTGCATCGGGATTGAATACAACAGTCACCATGCCCACTTTCCTCCATGGGAGTAATGTCGCAAACAGTCTACGCTTTGATCGTTCCCTGGAAGACCAGTAGTAGTTTCCGATGCACATCGGGAGGCATTCTGCAATCTGTGGACTATCAGAGTCTTGATGAAACACAGAAATTGAATCGGGATTGAATATAACAGTCACCATGCGCAATTTCCTCCATGGGGGAAATGTCTCAAACAGTTTACGCTTTGAACGATCCCTGGAAGACCAGTAGTAGTTTCCGATGCACATCTGGAGGCATTCTGTAATCTGTATACTATCAGAGTGTTGATGAAACACAGAAATTCCATCGGGATTAAATACAACAGTCACCATGCCCACTTTCCTCCATGGGAGTAATCTCGCAAACAGTCTACGCTTTGATCGTTCCCTGGAAGACCAGTAGTAGTTTCCGATGCACATCTGGAGGCATTCTGTAATCTGTGGACTATCAGAGTGTTGATGAAACACAGAAATTGCATCGGGATTGAATACAACAGTCACCATGCCCAATTTCCTCCATGGGTGTAATGTCTCAAACAGTTTACGCCTTGATCGTTCCCTGGAAGACCAGTAGTAGTTTCCGATGCACATCTGGAGGCATTCGGTAATCTGTGGACCTTCAAAGTGTTGATGAAACACAGAAATTGCATCGGGATTGAATACAACGGTCACCATGCGCACTTTCCTCCATGGGAGTAATGTCTCAAACAGTCTACGCTTTGATCGTTCGCTGGAAGACCAGTTGTAGTTCCCAATGCACATCGGGAGGCGTTCTGTAATCTGTGGACTATCAGAGTGTTGATGAAACAGAGAAATTGCATCGTGATTGAATACAACAGTCACCATGCGCACTTTCCCCCATGTGAGTAATGTCTCAAACAGTCTACGCTTTGATCGTTCCCTGGAAGACCAGTAGTAGTTTCCGATGCACATGTGTAGGCATTCTGCAATCTGTGGACTATCAGAGTGTTGATGAAACACAGAAATTGCATCGGGATTGAATATAACAGTCACCATGCGCAATTTCCTCCATGGGTGTAATGTCTCAAACAGTTTACGCTTCGATCTTTCCCGGGAAGACCAGTAGTAGTTTCCGATGGATATCTAGAGGCATTCTGTAATCTGTGGACCTTCAAAGTGTTGATGACACACAGAAATTGCATCGGGATTGAATACAACAGTCACCATGTGCACTTTCCTCCATGTGAGTAATTTCTCAAACAGTCTACGCTTTGATCGTTCCCTGCAAGACCAGTAGTAGTTTCCGATGCACATCTGGAGGCATTCTGTAATCTGTGGACTATCAGAGTCTTGATGAAACACAGGAATTGCATCGGGATTGAATACAACAGTCATCATGCGCACTTTCCTCCATGGGTGTAATGTCTCAAACAGTTTACGCTTTGATCGTTCCCTGGAAGACCAGTAGTAGTTTCCGATGCACATCTGGAGGCATTCTGTAATCTGCGGACCTTCAAAGTGTTGATGAAACACAGAAATTGCATCGGGATGGAATACAACAGTCACCATGCGCACTTTCCTCCGTGGGAGTAATGTCTCAAACTATCTACGCTTCGCTCTTACCCCGGAAGACCAGTAGTAGTTTCCGATGGACATCTGGAGGCATTCTGTAATCTGTGGACCTTCAAAGTGTTGATGACACACAGAAATTGCATCGGGATTGAATACAACAGTCACAATGTGCACTTTCCTCCTCGTGAGTAATGTCTCAACCAGTCTACGCTTTGATTGTTACCTGGAAGACCAGTAGTAGTTTCCAATGCACATCTGGAGACATTCTGTAATCTGTGGACCACCAGAGTTTTGATGAAACACAGAAATTGCATCGGGATTGAATACAACAGTCACCATGCCCACTTTCCACCATGGGTGTAATGCCTCAAACAGTTTACGCCTTGATCGTTCCCTGGAAGACCAGTAGTAGTTTCCGATGCACATCTGGAGGCATTCTGTAATCTGTGGACATTCAAAGTGTTGATGAAGCACAGAAATTGCATCGGGATGGAATACAACAGTCACCATGCGCACTTTCCTACGTGGGAGTAATGTCTCAAACTGTCTAGGCTTTGATCGTTCCCTGGAAGACCAGTAGTAGTTTCCGATGCACATCTGGAGGGATTCTGTAATCTGTGGACCATCAAAGTGTTGATGAAACACAGAAATTGCATCGGGATTGAATACAACAGTCACCATGCGCACTTTCCTCCATGTGAGTAATGTCTCAAACAGTCTACGCTTTGATCGTTCCCTGGAAGACCAATAGTAGTTTCTGATGCACATCTGGAGGCATTCTGTAATCTGTGGACTATCAGAGTCTTGATGAAACACAGAAATTGCATCGGGATTGAATATAACAGTCACCATGCGCAATTTCCTCCATGGGTGTAATGTCTCAAACAGTTTACGGTTTGATCGATCCCTGGAAGGCCAGTAGTAGTTTCCTATGCACATCTGGAGGCATTCTGTAATCTGTGGACTACCAGAGTGTTGATGAAATACAGAAATTGCATCGGGATTGAATACAACAGTCACCATGCGCACTTTCCTCCATGTGAGTAATGTCTCAAACAGTCTACGCTTTGATCGTTCCCTGGAAGACCAATAGTAGTTTCTGATGCACATCTGGAGGCATTCTGTAATCTGTGGACTATCAGAGTCTTGATGAAACACAGATATTGCATCGGGATTGAATACAACAGTCACCATGCGCACTTTCCTCCATGTGAGTAATGTCTCAAACAGTCGAAGCTTTGATCGTTCCCTGCAAGACCAGTAGTAGTTTCCGATGCACATCTGCATTCATTCTGTAATCTGTGGACTATCAGAGTGTTGATGAAACACAGAAATTGCATCGGGATTGAATACAACAGTCACCATGCGCACTTTCCTCCATGGGAGTAATGTCTCAAATAGTCTACGCTTTGATCGTTCCCTGGTAGACCAGTAGTAGTTTCCGATGCACATCTGGAGGCATTCTGTAATCTGTGGACTATCAGAGTCTTGATGAAACACAGATATTGCATCGGGCTTGAATACAACAGTCACCATGCGCACTTTCCTCCATGGGTGTAATGTCTCAAACAGTTTACGATTTTAACGTTCCCTGGAAGACCAGTAGTAGTCTCCGATGCACATCTGGAGGCATTCTGTAATCTGTGGACTATCTGAGTGTTGATGAAACACAGAAATTGCAACGGGATTGAATACAACAGTCACCATGCCCACTTACCTCCATGGGAGTAATGTCGCAAACAGTCTACGCTTTGATCGTTCCCTGGAAGACCAGTAGTAGTTTCCGATGCACATCTGGAGGCATTCTGTAAACTGTGGACTATCTGAGTGTTGATGAAACACAGAAATTGCATCGGGATTGAATACAACAGTCACCATGCCCAATTTCCTCCATGGGTGTAATGTCTCAAACAGTTTACGCATTGATCGTTCCCTGGAAGACCAGTAGTAGTTTCCGATGCACATCTGGAGGCATTCGGTAATCTGTGGACCTTCAAAGTGTTGATGAAACACAGAAATTGCATCGGGATTGAATACAACGGTCACCATGCGCACTTTCCTCCATGGGAGTAATGTCTCAAACAGTCTACGCTTTGATCGTTCGCTGGAAGACCAGTTGTAGTTCCCAATGCACATCGGGAGGCGTTCTGTAATCTGTGGACTATCAGAGTGTTGATGAAACAGAGAAATTGCATCGTGATTGAATACAACAGTCACCATGCGCACTTTCCCCCATGTGAGTAATGTCTCAAACAGTCTACGCTTTGATCGTTCCCTGGAAGACCAGTAGTAGTTTCCGATGCACATATGGAGGCATTCTGCAATCTGTGGACTATCAGAGTGTTGATGAAACACAGAAATTGCATCGGGATTGAATATAACAGTCACCATGCGCAATTTCCTCCATGGGTGTAATGTCTCAAACAGTTTACGCTTCGATCTTTCCCTGGAAGACCAGTAGTAGTTTCCGATGGATATCTAGAGGCATTCTGTAATCTGTGGACCTTCAAAGTGTTGATGACACACAGAAATTGCATCGGGATTGAATACAACAGTCACCATGTGCACTTTCCTCCATGTGAGTAATGTCTCAAACAGTCTACGCTTTGATCGTACCCTGAAAGACCAGTAGTAGTTTCCGATGCACATCTGGAGGCATTCTGTAATCTGTGGACTATCAGAGTCTTGATGAAACACAGGAATTGCATCGGGATTGAATACAACAGTCATCATGCGCACTTTCCTCCATGGGTGTAATGTCTCAAACAGTTTACGCTTTGATCGTTCCCTGGAAGACCAGTAGTTGTTTCCGATGCACATCTGGAGGCATTCTGTAATCTGCGGACCTTCAAAGTGTTGATGAAACACAGAAATTGCATCGGGATGGAATACAACAGTCACCATGCGCACTTTCCTCCGTGGGAGTAATGTCTCAAACTATCTACGCTTCGCTCTTACCCTGGAAGACCAGTAGTAGTTTCCGATGGACATCTGGAGGCATTCTGTAATCTGTGGACCTTCAAAGTGTTGATGACACACAGAAATTGCATCGGGATTGAATACAACAGTCACTATGTGCACTTTCCTCCTCGTGAGTAATGTCTCAACCAGTCTACGCTTTGATTGTTACCTGGAAGACCAGTAGTAGTTTCCGATGCACATCTGGAGACATTCTGTAATCTGTGGACCACCAGAGTTTTGATGAAACACAGAAATTGCATCGGGATTGAATACAACAGTCACCATGCCCACTTTCCACCATGGGTGTAATGCCTCAAACAGTTTACGCCTTGATCGTTCCCTGGAAGACCAGTAGTAGTTTCCGATGCACATCTGGAGGCATTCTGTAATCTGTGGACCTTCAAAGTGTTGATGAAGCACAGAAATTGCATCGGGATGGAATACAACAGCCACCATGCGCACTTTCCTACGTGGGAGTAATGTCTCAAACTGTCTAGGCTTTGATCGTTCCCTGGAAGACCAGTAGTAGTTTCCGATGCACATCTGGAGGCATTCTGTAATCTGTGGACCATCAAAGTGTTGATGAAACACAGAAATTGCATCGGGATTGAATACAACAGTCACCATGCGCACTTTCCTCCATGTGAGTAATGTCTCAAACAGTCTACTCTTTGATCGTTCCCTGGAAGACCAATAGTAGTTTCTGATGCACATCTGGAGGCATTCTGTAATCTGTGGACTATCAGAGTCTTGATGAAACACAGAAATTCCATCGGGATTGAATATAACAGTCACCATGCGCAATTTCCTCCATGGGTGTAATGTCTCAAACAGTTTACGGTTTGATCGATCCCTGGAAGACCAGTAGTAGTTTCCTATGCACATCTGGAGGCATTCTGTAATCTGTGGACTATCAGAGTGTTGATGAAATACAGAAATTGCATCGGGATTGAATACAACAGTCACCATGCCCACTTTCCTCCATGGGAGTAATGTCGCAAACAATCTACGCTTTGATCGTTCCCTGGAAGACTAGTAGTAGTTTCCGATGCACATCTGGAGGCATTCTGTAGTCTGTGGACTATCTGAGTGTTGATCAAACACAGAAATTTCATCGGGATTGAATACAACAGTCACCATGCCCACTTCCCTCCATGGGTGTAATGTCTCAAACAGTTTACGCCTTGATCGTCCCCTGGAAGACCAGTAGTAGTTTCCGATGCACATCTGGAGGCATTCTGTAACCTGTGGACCTTCAAAGTGTTGATGAAACACAGAAATTGCATCGGGATTGAATACAACAGTCACCATGCGCACTTTCCTCCATGTGAGTAATGTCTCAAACAGTCGAAGCTTTGATCGTTCCCTGCAAGACCAGTAGTAGTTTCCGATGCACATCTGCATTCATTCTGTAATCTGAGGACTATCAGAGTGTTGATGAAACACAGAAATTGCATCGGGATTGAATACAACAGTCACCATGCGCACTTTCCTCCATGGGAGTAATGTCTCAAATAGTCTACGCTTTGATCGTTCCCTGGTAGACCAGTAGTAGTTTCCGATGCACATCTGGAGGCATTCTGTAATCTGTGGACTATCAGAGTCTTGATGAAACACAGATATTGCATCGGGCTTGAATACAACAGTCACCATGCGCACTTTCCTCCATGGGTGTAATGTCTCAAACAGTTTACGATTTTAACGTTCCCTGGAAGACCAGTAGTAGTCTCCGATGCACATCTGGAGGCATTCTGTAATCTGTGGACTATCTGAGTGTTGATGAAACACAGAAATTGCAACGGGATTGAATACAACAGTCACCATGCCCACTTACCTCCATGGGAGTAATGTCGCAAACAGTCTACGCTTTGATCGTTCCCTGGAAGACCAGTAGTAGTTTCCGATGCACATCTGGAGGCATTCTGCAATCTGTGGACCTTCAAAGTGTTGATAAACACAGAAATTGTATCGGGATGGAATACAACAGTCACCATGCGCACTTTCCTCCACGGGAGTAACGTCTCAAACTGTCAACGCTTTGATCGTTTCCTGGAAGTCAATGTAATAGTTTCCGATGCTCTTTTGGAGGCATTCTGTAATCTGTAGACTATCAGAGTGTTGATGAAACAGAAATTGCATCGGGATTGAATACAACAGGCACCATGCGCACTTTCCTCCATGTGAGTAACGTCTCAAACAGTCTACTTATTGATCGTTCCCTGGAAGATGTGTTGTAGTTTCCGATGCACATCTGGAGGTATTCTGTAATCTGTGGACTATCAGAGTGTTGATGAAAAACAGAAATTGCATCGGGATTGAATACAACAGTCACCATGGGGACTTTCCTCCATGGGTGTAATGTCTCAAACTGTCTCCGCTTCGGTCTTTCCCTGGAAGACCAGTAGTAGTTTCCGATGGACATGTGGAGGCATTCTGTAATCTGTCGACCTTCAAAGTGTTGATGACACACAGAAATTGCATCGGGATTGAATACTTCAGTCACCACGTGCACTTTCCTCCATGTGAGTAATGTCTCAAACAGTCTACGCTTTGATCGTTCCCTGGAAGACCAATAATAGTTTCCGATGCACATCTGGAGGCATTCTGTAGTCTGTGGACTATCAGAGTCTTGATGAAACACAGAAATTGCATCGGGATTGAATACAACAGTAACCATGCGCACTTTCCTCCATGTGTGTAATGTCTCAAACAATTTACGACTTGATCGTTCCGTGGAAGACCAGTAGTAGTTTCGGTTGCACATATGGAGGCGTTCTGTAATCTGTGGACCTTCAAAGTGTTGATGAAACACAGAAATTGCATCGGTATGGAATACAACATTCACCATGCGCACTTTCCTCCATGGGAGTAATGTCTCAAACTGTCTACGTTTTGATCGTTCCCTTAAAGAAAAGTAGTAGTTTCCGATGCACATCTAGAGGCATTCTGTAATCTGTGGACCTTCAAAGTGTTTATGAAACACAGAAATTGCATCGGGATTGAATACAACAGCCACCATGCGCACTTGTCTCCATGTGTTTAATTTCTCAAACAGTCTACGCTTTCATCATTCCCTGGAAGACCAGTAGTAGTTTCCGATGCACATCTGGAGGCATTCTGTAATCTGTGGACCTTCAAAGTGTTGATGAAACACAGATATTGCATCGGGCTTGAATACAAAAGTCACCATGCGCACTTTCCTCCACGGGTGTAATGTCTCAAACAGTTTACGCTTTTATCGTTCCCTGGAAGATCAGTAGTAGTTTCCGATGCACATCTGGAGGCATTCTGTAATCTGTGGACGATCAGAGTGTTGATGAAACACAGAAATTGCATCGGGATTGAATACAACAGTCACCATGCCCACTTTCCACCATGGGAGTAATGTCGCAAACAGTCTACTCTTTGATCGTTCCCTGCTTGACCAGTAGTAGTTTCAGATGCACATCTGGAGGCATTCTGTAATCTGTGGACTATCTGAGTGTTGATGAAACACAGAAATTGCATCGGGACTGAATGCAACAGTCACCAAGCGCACTTTCCTCCATGGGAGTAATGTCTCAAACAGTCTACGCTTTGATCGTTCCCTGGAAGACCAGTTGTAGTTCCCAATGCACATCGGGAGGCGTTCTGTAATCTGTGGACTATCAGAGTGTTGATGAAACAGAGAGATTGCATCGTTATTGAATACATCAGTCACCATGCGCACTTTCCTCCATGTGAGTAAAGTCTCAAACAGTCTACGCTTTGATCGTTCCCTGGAAGACCACTAGTAGTTTCCGATGCACATCTGGAGGCATTCTGCAATCTGTGGACTATCAGAGTCTTGATGAAACACAGACATTGCATCGGGATTGAATATAACAGTCACCATGCGCAATTTCCTACATGGGTGTAATGTCTCAAACAGTCTACGCTATGATCGTTCCCTGGAAGACCAGTAGTAGTTTCCGATGCACATTTGGAGGCATTCTGTAATCTGTGGACTATCTGAGTGTTGATAAAACTCAGAAATTGCATCGGGATTGACTACAACAGTCACCATGCCCACTTTCCTCCATGGGAGTAATGTCGCAAACTGTCTACGCTTTGATCGTTCCCTGCAAGACCAGTAGTAGTTTCCGATGCACATCTGGAGTCATGCTGTAATCTGTGGACCTTCAAAGTGTTGATGAAACACAGAAATTGCATCGGGATGGAATACAACAGTCACCATGCGCACTTTCCTCCATGTGAGTAATGTCTCAAACAGTCTACTGTTTGATCGTTCCTTGGAAGACCAGTAGTAGTTTCTGATGCACATCTGGAGGCATTCTGTAATCTGTGGACTATCTGAGTGTTGATGAAACACAGAAATTGCATCGGGACTGAATACAACAGTCACCAAGCGCACTTTCCTCCATGAGAGTAATGTCTCAAACTGTCAACGCTTTGATCGTTCCCTGGAAGACCAGTTGTAGTTTCCGATGCACATCTGGAGGCATTCTGTAATCTGTGGACCTTCAAAGTGTTGATGAAACACAAACATTGCATCGGGATTGAATACAACAGCCACCATGCGCACTTTCCTCCATGTGAGTAATTTCTCAAACAGTCTACGCTTGGTCGTTCCCTGCAAGACCAGTAGTAGTTTCCGATGCACATGTGCATTCATTCTGTAATCTGTGGACTATCAGAGTGTTGATGAAACACAGAAATTGCATCGTGATTGAATACAACATTCACCATGCCCACTTTCCTCCATGGGAGTAATGTCTCAAACAGTCTACGCTTTGATCGTTCCCTGGAAGACCAGTTGTAGTTCCCAATGCACATCGGGAGGCGTTCTGTAATCTGTGGACTGTCAGAGTTTTGATGAAACAGAGAAATTGCATCGTGGTTGAATACAACAGTCACCATGCGCACTTTCCCCCATGTGAGTCATGTGTCAAACAGTCTACGCTTTGATCGTTCCCTGGAAGACCAGTAGTAGTTTCCGATGCACATCTGGAGGCATTCTGCAATCTGTGGACTATCAGAGTCTTGATGAAACACAGAAATTGCATCGGTATTGAATATAACAGTCACCATGCCCAATTTCCTCCATGGGTGTAATGTCTCAAACAGTTTACGCTTTGATCGTTCCCTGGAAGACCAGTAGTAGTTTCCGATGCACATCTGGAGGCATTCTGTATTCTGTGGACTATCTGAGTGTTGATGAAACACAGAAATTGCATCGGGA
Source organism: Schistocerca gregaria (assembly GCF_023897955.1). NCBI lineage: Eukaryota > Metazoa > Arthropoda > Insecta > Orthoptera > Acrididae > Schistocerca > Schistocerca gregaria. Next base: position 101,222,820 of record NC_064929.1, on the reverse strand, counting down.
CTGAATACAACAGTCACCAAGCGCACTTTCCTCCATGAGAGTAATGTCTCAAACTGTCAACGCTTTGATCGTTCCCTGGAAGACCAGTTGTAGTTTCCGATGCACATCTGGAGGCATTCTGTAATCTGTGGACCTTCAAAGTGTTGATGAAACACAGAAATTGCATCGGGATTGAATACAACAGTCACCATGCGCACTTTCCTCCATGTGAGTAATTTCTCAAACAGTCTACGCGTGATCGTTCCCTGCAAGACCAGTAGTAGTTTCCGATGCACATGTGCATTCATTCTGTAATCTGTGGACTATCAGAGTGTTGATGAAACACAGAAATTGCATCGTGATTGAATACAACATTCACCATGCCCACTTTCCTCCATGGGAGTAATGTCTCAAACAGTCTACGCTTTGATCGTTCCCTGGAAGACCAGTTGTAGTTCCCAATGCACATCGGGAGGCGTTCTGTAATCTGTGGACTGTCAGAGTTTTGATGAAACAGAGAAATTGCATCGTGATTGAATACAACAGTCACCATGCGCACTTTCCCCCATGTGAGTAATGTGTCAAACAGTCTACGCTTTGATCGTTCCCTGGAAGACCAGTAGTAGTTTCCGATGCACATCTGGAGGCATTCTGCAATCTGTGGACTATCAGAGTCTTGATGAAACACAGAAATTGCATCGGTATTGAATATAACAGTCACCATGCGCAATTTCCTCAATGGGTGTAATGTCTCAAACAGTTTACGCTTTGATCGTTCCCTGGAAGACCAGTTGTAGTTTCCGATGCACATCTGGAGGCATTCTGTAATCTGTGGACTATCAGAGTGTTGATGAAACACAGAAATTGCATCGGGGAGGAATACAACAGTCACCTTGCGCACTTTCCTCCATGGGAGTATTGTCTCAAACAGTATACGCTTTGATCGTTCCCTGGAAGACCAGTAGTAGTTTCCGATGCACATACGGAGGCATTCTGTAATCTGTGGTCCTTCAATGTGTTTATGAAACACAGATATTGCATCGGGATGGAATACAACAGTCACCATGCGCACTTTCCTCCATGGGAGTAATGTCTCCAACTGTCTACGCTTTGATCGTTAACTGGAAGACCAGTAGTAGTTTCCGATTCACATCTGAAGGCATTCTGCAATCTGTGGACTAACAGAGTGTTGAAGAAACACAGAAATTGCATCGCGATTGAATACAACAGACATCATGAGCACTTTCCTTCATGGCAGTAATGTCCCAAACAGTCTACGATTTGATCGTTCCCTGGAAGACCAGTTGTAGTTTCCGATGCACATCTGGAGGCATTCTGTAATCTGTGGAATATCAGAGTGTTGATGAAACACAGAAATTGCATCGGGGTTGAATACAACAGTCACCATGCCCACATTCCTCCATGGGAGTAATGTCGCATACAGTCTACGCTTTGATCGTTCCCTGGACGTCCAGTGGTAGTTTCCGATGCAAATCTGGAGGCATTCTGTAATCTGTGGACTTTCTGAGTGTTGATGAAACACAGAAATTGCATCGGGATTGAATACAACACCCACCATGCGCACATTCCTCCATGGGTGTAATGTCTCAAACAGTTTACGCTTTGATCGTTCCCTGGAAACCCGTAGTAGTAGCCGATGCACATCTGGAGCAATTCTGTAATCTGTGGACTGTCAGAGTCTTGATGAAACACAGAAATTGCATCGGGATTGAATACAACAGTCACCATGCGCACTTTCCTCCATGGGTGTAATGTCTCAAACAGTTTACGCCTTGATCGTTCCCTGGAAGACCGGTAGTAGCTTCCGATGCACATCTGGAGGCATTCTGTATTCTGTGGACCTTCAAAGTGTTGACGATACACAGAAATTGCATCGGGATTGAATACAACATTCACCATGCCCACTTTCCTCCATGGGAGTAATGTCGCAAACAGTCTACGCTTTGATCGTTCCCTGGAAACCCGTAGTAGTAGCCGATGCACATCTGGAGCCATTCTGTAATCTGTCGACTGTCACAGTCTTGATGAAACACAGAAATTGCATCGGGATTGAATACAACAGTCACCATGCGACTTTCCTCCATGGGTGTAATGTCTCAAAAAGTTTACGCTTTTATCGTTCCCTGGAAGACCAGTAGTAGTCTCCGATGCACATCTGGAGGCATTCTGTAATCTGTGGACTATCAGAGTGTTGATGAAACACAGAAATTGCATCGCGATTGAATACAACAGTCACCATGCCCACTTTCCTCCACGGGAGTAATGTCGCAAACAGTCAGCGCTTTGATCGTTCCCTGGAAGACCAGTAGTAGTTTCCGATGCACATCTGGAGGCATTCTGAAATCTGTGGACTATCTGAATGTTGATAAAACTCAGAAATTGCATCGGGATTGAATACAACAGTCACCATGCCCACTTTCCTTCATGGGAGTAATGTCGGAAACTGTCTACGCTTTGATCGTTCCCTGCAAGACCAGTAGTAGTTTCCGATGCACATCTGGAGTCATGCTGTGATCTGTGGACCTTCAAAGTGTTGATGAAACACAGAAATTGCGTCGGGATGGAATACAACAGTCACCACGCGCACTTTCCTCCATGTGAGTAAAGTCTCAAACAGTCTACGCTTTGATCGTTCCCTGGAAGACCAATAGTAGTTTCTGATGCACATCTGGAGGCATTCTGTAATCTGTTTACTATCAGTCTTGATGAAACACAGATATTTCATCGGGCTTCAATACAACAGTCACCATGCGCACTTTCCACCATGGGTGTAATGTCTCAAACAGTTTACGCTTTTATCGTTCCCTGGAAGACCAGTAGTAGTCTCCGATGCACATCTGGAGGCATTCTGTAATCTGTGGACTATCAGAGTGTTGATGAAACACAGAAATTGCATCGCGATTGAATACAACAGTCACCATGCCCACTTTCCTCCACGGGAGTAATGTCGCAAACAGTCAGCGCTTTGATCGTTCCCTGGAAGACCAGTAGTAGTTTCCGATGCATATCTAGAGGCATTCTGTAATCTGTGGACTATCTGAGTGTTGATGAAACACAGAAATTGCATCGGGACTGAATACAACAGTCACCAAGCGCACTTTCCTCCATTGGAGTAATGTCTCAAACAGTCTACGCTTTGATCGTTCCCTGGAAGACCAGTAGTAGTTTCCGATGCACATATGGAGGCATTCTGTAATCTGTGTCCTTCAATGTGTTTATGAAACACAGATATTGCATCGGGATGGAATACAACAGTCACCATGCGCACTTTCCTCCATGGGAGTAATGTCTCCAACTGGCTAAGCTTTGATCGTTAACTGGAAGACCAGTAGTAGTTTCCGATTCACATCTGAAGGCATTCTGCAATCTGTGGACTAACAGAGTGTTGAAGAAACACAGAAATTGCATCGCGATTGAATACAACAGACATCATGAGCACTTTCCTTCATGGCAGTAATGTCCCAAACAGTCTACGCTTTGATCGTTCCCTGGAAGACCAGTTGTAGTTTCCGATGCACATCTGGAGGCATTCTGTAATCTGTGGAATATCAGAGTGTTGATGAAACACAGAAATTGCATCGGGGTTGAACATAACAGTCACCATGCCCACATTCCTCCATGGGAGTAATGTCGCATACAGTCTACGCTTTGATCGTTCCCTGGACGTCCAGTGGTAGTTTCCGATGCAAATCTGGAGGCATTCTGTAATCTGTGGACTTTCTGAGTGTTGATGAAACACAGAAATTGCATCGGGATTGAATACAACAGCCACCATGCGCATATTCCTCCATGGGTGTAATGTCTCAAACAGTTTACGCTTTGATCGTTCCCTGGAAACCCGTAGTAGTAGCCGATTCACATCTGGAGCAATTCTGTAATCTGTGGACTGTCAGAGTCTTGATGAAACACAGAAATTGCATCGGGATTGAATACAACAGTCACCATGCGCACTTTCCTCCATGGGTGTAATGTCTCAAACAGTTTACGCCTTGATCGTTCCCTGGAAGACCAGTAGTAGCTTCCGATGTACATCTGGAGGCATTCTGTAATCTGTGGAATATCAGAGTGTTGATGAAACACAGAAATTGCATCGGGGTTGAATACAACAGTCACCATGCCCACATTCCTCCATGGGAGTAATGTCGCATACAGTCTACGCTTTGATCGTTCCCTGGACGTCCAGTGGTAGTTTCCGATGCTAATCTGGAGGCATTCTGTAATCTGTGGACTTTCTGAGTGTTGATGAAACACAGAAATTGCATCGGGATTGAATACAACAGCCACCATGCGCACATTCCTCCATGGGTGTAATGTCTCAAACAGTTTACGCTTTGATCGTTCCCTGGAAACCCGTAGTAGTAGCCGATGCACATCTGGAGCAATTCTGTAATCTGTGGACTGTCAGAGTCTTGATGAAACACAGAAATTGCATCGGGATTGAATACAACAGTCACCATGCGACTTTCCTCCATGGGTGTAATGTCTCAAAAAGTTTACGCCTTCATCGTTCCCTGGAAGACCAGTAGTAGCTTCCGATGCACATCTGGAGGCATTCTGTAATCTGTGGACCTTCAAAGTGTTGACGAAACACAGAAATTGCATCGGGATTGAATACAACAGTCACCATGCCCACTTTCCTCCATGGGAGTAATGTCGCAAACAGTCTACGCTTTGATCGTTCCCTGGAAGACCAGTTGTAGTTCCCAATGCACATCGGGAGGCGTTGTGTAATCTGTGGACTATCAGAGTGTTGATGAAACAGAGAGATTGCATCGTGATTGAATACATCAGTCACCATGCGCACTTTCCCCCATCTGAGTAATGTCTCAAACAGTCTACGCTTTGATCGTTCCCTGGAAGACCAGTAGTAGTTTCCGATGCACATCTGGAGGCACTCTGCAATCTGTGGACAATCAGAGTCTTGATGAAACACAGAAATTGCATCGGGATTGAATATAACAGTCATCATGCACAATTTCCTCCATGGGTGTAATGTCTCAAACAGTTTACGCTTTGATCGTTCCCTGGAAGACCAGTAGTAGTTTCCGATGCACATCTGGAGGCATTGTGTAATCTGTGGACTATCAGAGTGTTGATGAAACACAGAAATTGCATCGGGGTTGAATACAACAGTCACCATGCCCACTTTCCTCCATGGGAGTAATGTCGCAAAAAGTCTACGCTATGATCGTTCCCTGGAAGACCAGTAGTAGTTTCCGATGCACATCTGGAGGCATTCTGAAATCTGTGGACTATCTGAGTGTTGATAAAACTCAGAAATTGCATCGGGATTGAATACAACAGTCACCATGCCCACTTTCCTTCATGGGAGTAATGTCGGAAACTGTCTACGCTTTGATCGTTCCCTGCAAGACCAGTAGTAGTTTCCGATGCACATCTGGAGTCATGCTGTGATCTGTGGACCTTCAAAGTGTTGATGAAACACAGAAATTGCATCGGGATGGAATACAACAGTCAACACGCGCACTTTCCTCCATGTGAGTAAAGTCTCAAACAGTCTACGCTTTGATCGTTCCCTGGAAGACCAATAGTAGTTTCTGATGCACATCTGGAGGCATTCTGTAATCTGTTTACTATCAGTCTTGATGAAACACAGATATTTCATCGGGCTTCAATACAACAGTCACCATGCGCACTTTCCACCATGGGTGTAATGTCTCAAACAGTTTACGCTTTTATCGTTCCCTGGAAGACCAGTAGTAGTCTCCGATGCACATCTGGAGGCATTCTGTAATCTGTGGACTATCAGAGTGTTGATGAAACACAGAAATTGCATCGCGATTGAATACAACAGTCACCATGCCCACTTTCCTCCACGGGAGTAATGTCGCAAACAGTCAGCGCTTTGATCGTTCCCTGGAAGACCAGTAGTAGTTTCCGATGCATATCTAGAGGCATTCTGTAATCTGTGGACTATCTGAGTGTTGATGAAACACAGAAATTGCATCGGGACTGAATACAACAGTCACCAAGCGCACTTTCCTCCATTGGAGTAATGTCTCAAACAGTCTACGCTTTGATCGTTCCCTGGAAGACCAGTAGTAGTTTCCGATGCACATATGGAGGCATTCTGTAATCTGTGGTCCTTCAATGTGTTTATGAAACACAGATATTGCATCGGGATGGAATACAACAGTCACCATGCGCACTTTCCTCCATGGGAGTAATGTCTCCAACTGTCTGCGCTTTGATCGTTAACTGGAAGACCAGTAGTAGTTTCCGATTCACATCTGAAGGCATTCTGCAATCTGTGGACTAACAGAGTGTTGAAGAAACACAGAAATTGCATCGCGATTGAATACAACAGACATCATGAGCACTTTCCTTCATGGCAGTAATGTCCCAAACAGTCTACGCTTTGATCGTTCCCTGGAAGACCAGTTGTAGTTTCCGATGCACATCTGGAGGCATTCTGAAATCTGTGGAATATCAGAGTGTTGATGAAACCCAGAAATTGCATCGGGGTTGAACACAACAGTCACCATGCCCACATTCCTCCATGGGAGTCATGTCGCATACAGTCTACGCTTTGATCGTTCCCTGGACGTCCAGTGGTAGTTTCCGATGCAAATCTGGAGGCATTCTGTAATCTGTGGACTTTCTGAGTGTTGATGAAACACAGAAATTGCATCGGGATTGAATACAACAGCCACCATGCGCATATTCCTCCATGGGTGTATTGTCTCAAACAGTTTACGCTTTGATCGTTCCCTGGAAACCCGTAGTAGTAGCCGATGCACATCTGGAGCAATTCTGTAATCTGTGGACTGTCAGAGTCTTGATGAAACACAGAAATTGCATCGGGATTGATTACAACAGTCACCATGCGCACTTTCCTCCATGGGTGTAATGTCTCAAACAGTTTACGCCTTGATCGTTCCCTGGAAGACCAGTAGTAGCTTCCGATGCACATCTGGAGGCATTCTGTAATCTGTGGACCTTCAAAGTGTTGACGAAACACAGAAATTGCATCGGGATTGAATACAACAGTCGCCATGCCCACTTTCCTCCATGGGAGTAATGTCGGAAACAGTCTACGCTTTGATCGTTCCCTGGAAGACCAGTTGTAGTTCCCAATGCACATCGGGAGGCGTTCTGTAATCTGTGGACTATCAGAGTGTTGATGAAACAGAGAGATAGCATCGTGATTGAATACATCAGTCACCATGCGCACTTTCCCCCATCTGAGTAATGTCTCAAACAGTCTACGATTTGATCGTTCCCTGGAAGACCAGTAGTAGTTTCCGATGCACATCTGGAGGCACTCTGCAATCTGTGGACAATCAGAGTCTTGATGAAACACAGAAATTGCATCGGGATTGAATATAACAGTCATCATGCACAATTTCCTCCATGGGTGTAATGTCTCAAACAGTTTACGCTTTGATCGTTCCCTGGAAGACCAGTAGTAGTTTCCGATGCACATCTGGAGGCATTGTGTAATCTGTGGACTATCAGAGTGTTGATGAAACACAGATATTGCATCGGGGTTGAATACAACAGTCACCATGCCCACTTTCCTCCATGGGAGTAATGTCGCAAACAGTCTACGCTATGATCGTTCCCTGGAAGACCAGTAGTAGTTTCCGATGCACATCTGGAGGCATTCTGTAATCTGTGGACTATCTGAGTGTTGATAAAACTCAGAAATTGCATCGGGATTGAATACAACAGTCACCATGCCCCCTTTCCTTCATGGGAGTAATGTCGGAAACTGTCTACGCTTTGATCGTTCCCTGCAAGACCAATAGTAGTTTCTGATGCACATCTGGAGGCATTCTGTGATCTGTTTACTATCAGTCTTGATGAAACACAGATATTGCATCGGGCTTGAATACAACAGTCACCATGCGCACTTTCCACCATGGGTGTAATGTCTCAAACAGTTTACGCTTTTATCGTTCCCTGGAAGACCAGTAGTAGTCTCCGATGCACATCTGGAGGCATTCTGTAATCTGTGGACTATCAGAGTGTTGATGAAACACAGAAATTGCATCGCGATTGAATACAACAGTCACCATGCCCACTTTCCTCCACGGGATTGAATACAACAGTCACCATGTGCTCTTTCCTCCATGGGAGTATTGTCTCATACAGTCTACGCTTTGATCGTTCCCTGGAAGACCAGTAGTAGTTTCCGATGCACATCTATAGGTATTCTGTAATCTGTGGACCTTCAAAGTGTTGATAAACACAGAAATTGCAACGGGATGGAATACACCAGCAACCATGCGCACTTTCCTCCATGGGAGTAATGTCTGAAACTGTCAACGCTTTTATCGTTCCCTGGAAGACCAGAAGTAGTTTCCGATGCACATCTGGAGGCGTTCTGTAATCTGTGGACAGTCAGAGTCCTGATGAAACACAGAAATTGCATCGGGAATGAATACAACAGTCACCATGCACACTTTCCTCCATGGGTGTAATGTCTCAAACAGTTTACGCCTTGATTGTTCCCTGGAAGTCCAGTAGTAGTTTCCCATGCACATCTGGAGGCATTCTGTAATCTGTGGACCTTCAAAGTGTTGATGAAATACAGAAATTGCATCGGGATGGAATACAACAGTCACCATGCGCACTTTCCTACGTGGGAGTAATGTTTCAAACAGTCTACGCTTTGATTGTTCCCTGGTAGACCAGTAGTAGTTTCCGATTCACATCTGGAGTCATTCTGTAATCTGTGGACTATCAGAGTGTTGATGAAACAGAGAGATTGCATCGTGATTGAATACATCAGTCACCATGCGCACTTTCCTCCATGTGAGTAATGTCTCAAACAGTCTACGCTTTGATCGTTCCCTGGAAGACCAGTAGTAGTTTCCATGCACGTCTGGAGGCATTCTGCAATCTGTTGACTATCAGAGTCTTGATGAAACACAGACTTTGCATCGGGGTTGAATATAACAGTCAGCATGAGCAATTTCCTCCATGGGTGTAATGTCTCAAACAGTCTACGCTATGATCGTTCCCTGGAAGACCAGTAGTAGTTTGCGATGCACATCTGGAGTCATTCTGTAATCTGTGGACTATCAGAGTGTTGATGAAACACAGAAATTGCATCGGGACTGAATACAACAGTCACCATGCGCTCTTTCCTCCATGGGAGTATTGTCTCATACAGTCTACGCTTTGATCGTTCCCTGGAAGACCAGTAGTAGTTTCCAATGCACATCTGGAGGCATTCTGTAATTTGTGGACCTTTAAAGTGTTGATAAACACAGAAATTGCATCGGTATGGAATACAACAGACTCCATGCGCACTTTCATCCATGGGAGTAATGTCTCAAACTGTCAACGCTTTGATCGTTCCCTGGAAGACCAGTTGTAGTTTCCGATGCACATCTGGAGGCATTCTGTAATCTGTGGACCTTCAAAGTGTTGATGAAACACAGAAATTGTATCGGGATTGAATACAACAGTCACCATGCGCACTTTCCTCCATGTGAGTAATTTCTCAAACAGTCTACGCTTTGATCGTTCCCTGGAAGACCAGTTGTAGTTCCCAATACACATCGGGAGGCGTTCTTTAATCTGTGGACTATCAGAGTGTTGATGAAACAGAGAAATTGCATCGTGATTGAATACAACAGTCACCATGCGCACTTTCCCCCATGTGAGTAATGTCTCAAACAGTCTACGCTTTGATCGTTCCCTGGAAGACCAGTAGTAGTTTCCGCTGCACATCTGGAGGCATTCTGCAATCTGTGGACTATCAGAGTGTTGATGAAACACAGAAATTGCATCGGGGTGGAATACAACAGTCACCATGCCCTCTTTCCTCCATGGGAGTAATGTCGCAAACAGTCTACGCTTTGATCGTTCACTGGAAGACCAGTTGTAGTTTCCGTTGCACATCTGGAGGCATTCTGTAATCTGTGGACTATCTGAGTGTTGATGGAATTCAGAAATTGCATCGGGATTGAATACAACAGTCACCATGCCCACATTCCTCCATGGGAGTAATGTCGCTAACTGTCTACGCTTTGATCGTTCCCTGCAAGACCAGTAGTAGTTTCCGATGCACATCTGGAGTCATGCTGTAATCTGTGGACCTTCAAAGTGTTGATGAAACACAGAAATTGCATCGGGATGGAATACAACAGTCACCATGCGCACTTTCCTCCATGGGAGTAATGTCTCCAACCGTCTACGCTTTGATCGTTCCCTGGAAGACCAGTAGTAGTTTCCGATGCACATCTGGAGGCATTCTGTAATCTGTGGACCTTCAAAGTGTTGATGAAACACAGAAATTGCATCGGGATTGAATACAACAGTCACTATGCGCACTTACCTCCATGTGAGCAATGTCTCAAACAGTCTACGCTTTGATGGTTCCCTGGAAGACCAGTAGTAGTTTCCGATTCACATCTGGAGGCATTCTGTAATCTGTGGACTATCAGAGTGTTGATGAAACACAGAAATTGCATCGGGATTGAATACAACAGTCACCTTGCGCACTTTCCTCCATGGGAGTATTGTCTCAAACAGTATACGCTTTGATCGTTCCCTGGAAGACCAGTAGTAGTTTCCGATGCACATATGGAGGCATTCTGTAATCTGTGGTCCTTCAATGTGTTTATGAAACACAGAAATTGCATCGGGATGGAATACAACAGTCACCATGCGCACTTTCCTCCATGGGAGTGATGTCTCCAACTGTCTACGCTTTGATCGTTAACTGGAAGACCAGTAGTAGTTTCCGATTCACATCTGAAGGCATTCTGCAATCTGTGGACTAACAGAGTGTTAAAGAAACACAGAATTTGCATCGCGATTGAATACAACAGACATCATGAGCACTTTCCTTCATGGCAGTAATGTCCCAAACAGTCTACGCTTTGATCGTTCCCTGGAAGACCAGTTGTAGTTTCCGATGCACATCTGGAGGCATTCTGTAATCTTTGGAATATCAGAGTGTTGATGAAACACAGAAATTGCATCGGGGTTGAATACAACAGTCACCATGCCCACATTCCTTCAAGGGAGTAATGTCGCATACAGTCTACGCTTTGATCGTTCCCTGGACGTCCAGTGGTAGTTTCCGATGCAAATCTGGAGGCATTCTGTAATCTGTGGACTTTCTGAGTGTTGATGAAACACAGAAATTGCATCGGGATTGAATACAACAGCCACCATGCGCATATACCTCCATGGGTGTAATGTCTCAAACAGTTTACGCTTTGATCGTTCCCTGGAAACCCGTAGTAGTAGCCGATGCACATCTGGAGCAATTCTGTAATCTGTGGACTGTCAGAGTCTTGATGAAACACAGAAATTGCATCGGGATTGAATACAACAGTCACCATGCGCACTTTCCTCCATGGGTGTAATGTCTCAAACAGTTTACGCCTTGATCGTTCCCTGGAAGACCGGTAGTAGCTTCCGATGCACATCTGGAGGCATTCTGTAATCTGTGGACCTTCAAAGTGTTGACGAAACACAGAAATTGCATCGGGATTGAATACAACAGTCACCATGCCCACTTTCCTCCATGGGAGTAATGTCGCAAACAGCCTACGCTTTGATCGTTCCCTGGAAACCCGTAGTAGTAGCCGATGCACATCTGGAGCCATTCTGTAATCTGTGGACTGTCACAGTCTTGATGAAACACAGAAATTGCATCGGGATTGAATACAACAGTCACCATGCGCACTTTCCTCCATGGGTGTAATGACTCAAACAGTTTACGCCTTGATCGTTCCCTGGAAGACCAGTAGTGGCTTCCGATGCACATCTGGAGGCATTCTGTAATCTGTGGACCTTCAAAGAGTTGACGAAACACAGAAATTGCATCGGGACTGAATACAACAGTCACCAAGCTCACTTTCCTCCATGGGAGTAATGTCGCAAACAGTCTACGCTTTGATCGTTCCCTGGTAGACCAGTAGTAGTTTCCGATTCACATCTGAAGTCATTCTGCAATCTGTGGACTATGAGAGTGTTGATTAAACACAGAAATTGCATCGGGATTGAATATAACAGTCACCATGTGCTCTTTCCTCCATGGGAGTATTGTCTCATACAGTCTACGCTTTGATCGTTCCCTGGAAGACCAGTAGTAGTTTCCGATGCACATCTGGAGGTATTCTGTAATCTGTGGACCTTCAAAGTGTTGATAAACACAGAAATTGCAACGGGATGGAATACTCCAGTAACCATGCGCACTTTCCTCCATGGGAGTAATGTCTGAAACTGTCAACGCTTTGATCGTTCCCTGGAAGACCAGAAGTAGTTTCCGATGCACATCTGGAGGCGTTCTGTAATCTGTGGACCTTCAAAGTGTTGATGAAACACAGAAATTGCATCGCGATTGAATACAACAGTCACCATGTGCACTTTCCTCCATGTGAGTAATGTCTCAATCAGTCTACGCTTTGATCGTTCCCTGCAAGACCAGTAGTAGTTTCCGATGCACATCTGCATTCATTCAGTAATCAGTGGACTATCTGAGTGTTGATGAAACACAGAAATTGCATCTGGATTGAATACAACAGTCACCATGCCCACTTTCCTCCATGGGAGTAATGTCTGAAGCAGTCTACGCTTTGATCTATCCCTGGAAGACCAGTTGTAGTTCCCAATGCACATCGGGAGGCGTTCTGTAATCTGTGGACTATCAGAGTGTTGATGAAACAGAGAAATTGCATCGTGATTGAATACAACAGTCACCATACGCACTTTCCCCCATGTGAGTAATGTCTCAAACAGTCTACGCTTTGATCGTTCCCTGGAAGACCAGTAGTAGTTTCCGATGCACATCTGGAGGCATTCTGTAATCTGTGGACTATCAGAGTGTTTTTGAAACACAGAAATTGCTTCGGGGTTGAATACAACAGTCACCATGCCCACTTTCCTCCATGGGAGTAATGTCGCAAACAGTCTACGTTTTGATCGTTCCCTGGAAGACCAGTAGTAGTTTCCGATGCACATCTGGAGGCATTCTGTAATCTGTGGACTACCAGAGTGTTGATGAAACACAGAAATTGCATCGGGATTGAATACAACAGTCACCATGCGCACTTTCCTCCATGGGAGTAATGTCTGAAACTGTCAACGCTTTGATCGTTCCCTGGAAGACCAGAAGTAGTTTCCGATGCACATCTGGAGGCGTTCTGTAATCTGTGGACAGTCAGAGTCCTGATGAAACACAGAAATTGCATCGGGAATGAATACAACAGTCAACATGCGCACTTTCCTCCATGGGTGTAATGTCTCAAACAGTTTACGCCTTGATTGTTCCCTGGAAGACCAGTAGTAGTTTCCGATGCACATCTGGAGGTATTCTGTAATCTGTGGACCTTCAAAGTGTTGATGAAATACAGAAATTGCATCGGGATGGAATACAACAGTCACCATGCGCACTTTCCTACGTGGGAGTAATGTCTCAAACAGTCTACGCTTTGATTGTTCCCTGGTAGACCAGTAGTAGTTTCCGATTCACATCTGGAGTCATTCTGTAATCTGTGGACTACCAGAGTGTTGATGAAACACAGAAATTGCATCGGGATTGAATACAACAGTCACCATGCGCACTTTTCTCCATGGGAGTAATGTCTCAAACAGTCTACGCTTTGATCGTTCCCTGGAAGACCAGTTGTAGTTCCCAATGCTCATCGGGAGGCGTTCTGTAATCTGTGGACTATCAGAGTGTTGATGAAACAGAGAGATTGCATCGTGATTGAATACATCAGTCACCATGCGCACTTTCCTCCATGTGAGTAATGTCTCAAACAGTCTACGCTTTGATCGTTCCCTGGAAGACCAGTAGTAGTTTCCATGCACATCTGGAGGCATTCTGCAATCTGTGGACTATCAGAGTCTTGATGAAACACAGACTTTGCATCGGGGTTGAATATAACAGTCACCATGAGCAATTTCCTCCATGGGTGTAATGTCTCAAACAGTCTACGCTATGATCGTTCCCTGGAAGACCAGTAGTAGTTTCCGATGCACATCTGGAGTCATTCTGTAATCTGTGGACTATCAGAGTGTTGATGAAACACAGAAATTGCAGCGGGATTGAATACAACAGTCACCATGCGCTCTTTCCTCCATGGGAGTATTGTCTCATACAGTCTACGCTTTGATCGTTCCCTGGAAGACCAGTAGTAGTTTCCGATGCACATCTGGAGTCATTCTGTAATCTGTGGACTATCAGAGTGTTGATGAAACACAGAAATTGCATCGGGATTGAATACAACAGTCACCATGCGCTCTTTCCTCCATGGGAGTATTGTCTCATACAGTCTACGCTTTGATCGTTCCCTGGAAGACCAGTAGTAGTTTCCGATGCACATCTGGAGTCATTCTGTAATCTGTGGACTATCAGAGTGTTGATGAAACACAGAAATTGCATCGGGATTGAATACAACAGTCACCATGCGCTCTTTCCTCCATGGGAGTATTGTCTCATACAGTCTACGCTTTGATCGTTCCCTGGAAGACCAGTAGTAGTTTCCAATGCACATCTGGAGGCATTCTGTAATCTGTGGACCTTTAAAGTGTTGATAAACACAGAAATTGCATCGGTATTGAATACAACAGTCTCCATGCGCACTTTCCTCCATGGGAGTAATGTCTCAAACTGTCAACGCTTTGATCGTTCCCTGGAAGACCAGTTGTAGTTTCCGATGCACATCTGGAGGCATTCCGTAATCTGTGGACCTTCAAAGTGTTGATGAAACACAGAAATTGCATCGGGATTGAATACAACAGTCACCATGCGCACTTTCCTCCATGTGAGTAATTTCTCAAACAGTCTACGCTTTGATCGATCCCTGCAAGACCAGTAGTAGTTTCCGATGCACATGTGCATTCATTCTGTAATCTGTGGACTATCAGAGTGTTGATGAAGCACAGAAATTGCATCGTGATTGAATACAACAGTCACCATGCCCACTTTCCTCCATGGGAGTAATGTCTCAAACAGTCTACGCTTTGATCGTTCCCTGGAAGACCAGTTGTAGTTCCCAATACACATCGGGAGGCGTTCTTTAATCTGTGGACTATCAGAGTGTTGATGAAACAGAGAAATTGCATCGTGATTGAATACAACAGTCACCATGCCCACTTTCCTCCATGGGAGTAATGTCTCAAACAGTGTACGCTTTGATCGTTCCCTGGAAGACCAGTTGTAGTTCCCAATACACATCGGGAGGCGTTCTTTAATCTGTGGACTACCAGAGTGTTGATGAAACACAGAAATTGCATCGGTATGGAATACAACAGTCTCCATGCGCACTTTCCCCCATGTGAGTAATGTCTCAAACAGTCTACGCTTTGATCGTTCCCTGGAAGACCAGTAGTAGTGTCCGCTGCACATCTGGAGGCATTCTGCAATCTGTGGACTATCAGAGGCTTGATGAAACACAGAAATTGAATCGGGATTGAATATAACAGTCACCATGCGCAATTTCCTCCATGGGTGTAATGTCTCAAACAGTTTACGCTTTGATCGTTCCCTGGAAGACCAGTAGTAGTTTCCGATGCACATCTGGAGGCATTCTATAATCTGTGGACTATCAGAGTGTTGATGAAACACAGAAATTGCATCGGGATGGAATACAACAGTCACCATGCCCTCTTTTCTCCATGGGAGTAATGTCGCAAACAGTCTACGCTTTGATCGTTCCCTGGAAGACCAGTTGTAGTTTCCGATGCACATCTGGAGGCATTCTGTAATCTGTGGACTATCTGAGTGTTGATGGAATTCAGAAATTGCATCGGGATTGAATACAACACTTTCCTCCATGGGAGTAATGTCGCTAACTGTCTACGCTTTGATCGTTCCCTGCAAGACCAGTAGTAGTTTCCGATGCACATCTGGAGTCATGCTGTAACCTGTGGACCTTCAAAGTGTTGATGAAACACAGAAATTGCATCGGGATGGAATACAACAGTCACCATGCGCACTTTCCTCCATGGGAGTAAAGGTTCCCTGGTAGACCAGTAGTAGTTTCCGATTCACATCTGGAGGCATTCTGTAATCTGTGGACTATCAGAGTGTTGATGAAACACAGAAATTGCATCGGGATTGAATACAACAGTCACCTTGCGCACTTTCCTCCATGGGAGTATTGTCTCAAACAGTATACGCTTTGATCGTTCCCTGGAAGACCAGTAGTAGTTTCCGATGCACATATGGAGGCATTCTGTAATCTGTGGTCCTTCAATGTGTTTATGAAACACAGAAACTGCATCGGGATGGAATACAACAGTCACCATGCGCACTTTCCTCCATGGGAGTAATGTCTCCAACTGTCTACGCTTTGATCGTTAACTGGAAGACCAGTAGTAGTTTCCGATTCACATCTGAAGGCATTCTGCAATCTGTGGACTAACAGAGTGTTGAAGAAACACAGAAATTGCATCGCGATTGAATACAACAGACATCATGAGCACTTTCCCTCATGGCAGTAATGTCCCAAACAGTCTACGCTTTGATCGTTCCCTGGAAGACCAGTTGTAGTTTCCGATGCACATCTGGAGGCATTCTGTAATCTGTGGAATATCAGAGTGTTGATGAAACACAGAAATTGCATCGGGGTTGAATACAACAGTCACCATGCCCACATTCCTCCAAGGGAGTAATGTCGCATACAGTCTACGCTTAGATCGTTCCCTGGACGTCCAGTGGTAGTTTCCGATGCAAATCTGGAGGCATTCTGTAATCTGTGGACTTTCTGAGTGTTGATGAAACACAGAAATTGCAGCGGGATTGAATACAACAGCCACCATGCGCACATTCCTCCATGGGTGTAATGTGTCAAACAGTTTACGCTTTGATCGTTCCCTGGAAACCCGTAGTAGTAGCCGATGCACATCTGGAGCAATTCTGTAATCTGTGGACTGTCAGAGTCTTGATGAAACACAGAAATTGCATCGGGATTGAATACAACAGTCACCATGCGCACTTTCCTCCATGGGTGTAATGTCTCAAACAGTTTACGATTTGACCGTTCCCTGGAAGACCGGTAGTAGCTTCCGATGCACATCTGGAGGCATTCTGTAATCTGTGGACCTTCAAAGTGTTGACGAAACACAGAAATTGCATCGGGATTGAATACAACAGTCACCATGCCCACTTTCCTCCATGGGAGTAATGTCGCAAACAGTCTACGCTTTGATCGTTCCCTGGAAACCCGTAGTAGTAGCCGATGCACATCTGGAGCCATTCTGTAATCTGCGGACTGTCACAGTCTTGATGAAACACAGAAATTGCATCGGGATTGAATACAACAGTCACCATGCGCACTTTCCTCCATGGGTGTAATGTCTCAAACAGTTTACGCCTTGATCGTTCCCTGGAAGACCAGTTGTAGTTCCCAATGCACATCGGGAGGCGTTCTGTAATCTGTGGACTATCAGAGTGTTGATGAAACAGAGAGATTGCATCGTGATTGAATACATCAGTCACCATGCGCACTTTCCCCCATCTGAGTAATGTCTCAAACAGTCTACGCTTTGATCGTTCCCTGGTAGACCAGTAGTAGTTTCCGATTCACATCTGGAGTCATTCTGCAATCTGTGGACTATCAGAGTGTTGACTAAACACAGAAATTGCATCGGGATTGAATATAACAGTCACCATGTGCTCTTTCCTCCATGGGAGTATTGTCTCATACAGTCTACGCTTTGATCGTTCCCTGGAAGACCAGTAGTAGTTTCCGATGCACATCTGGAGGTATTCTGTAATCTGTGGACCTTCAAAGTGTTGATAAACACAGAAATTGCAACGGGATGGAATACACCAGTAACCATGCGCACTTTCCTCCATGGGAGTAATGTCTGAAACTGTCAACGCTTTGATCGTTCCCTGGAAGACCAGAAGTAGTTTCCGATGCACATCTGGAGGCGTTCTGTAATCTGTGGACCTTCAAAGTGTTGATGAAACACAGAAATTGCATCGCGATTGAATACAACAGTCACCATGTACACTTTCCTCCATGTGAGTAATGTCTCAATCAGTCTACGCTTTGATCGTTCCCTGCAAGACCAGTAGTAGTTTCCGATGCACATCTGCATTCATTCAGTAATCAGTGGACTATCTGAGTGTTGATGAAACACAGAAATTGCATCTGGATTTAATACAACAGTCACCATGCCCACTTTCCTCCATGGGAGTAATGTCTGAAGCAGTCTACGCTTTGATCTTTCCCTGGAAGACCAGTTGTAGTTCCCAATGCACATCGGGAGGCGTTGTGTAATCTGTGGACTATCAGAGTGTTGATGAAACAGAGAGATTGCATCGTGATTGAATACAACAGTCACCATACGCACTTTCCCCCATGTGAGTAATGTCTCAAACAGTCTACGCTTTGATCGTTCCCTGGAAGACCAGTAGTAGTTTCCGATGCACATCTGGAGGCATTCTGCAATCTGTGGACTATCAGAGTCTTGATGAAACACAGAAATTGCATCGGGATTGAATATAACAGTCACCATGCGCAATTTCTTCCATGGGTGTAATGTCTCAAACAGTTTACGCTTTGATCGTTCCCTGGAAGACCAGTAGTAGTTTCCGATGCACATCTGGAGGCATTCTGTAATCTGTGGACTATCAGAGTGTTTTTGAAACACAGAAATTGCATCGGGGTTGAATACAACAGTCACCATGCCCACTTTCCTCCATGGGAGTAATGTCGCAAACAGTCTACGTTTTGATCGTTCCCTGGAAGACCAGTAGTAGTTTCCGATGCATATCTGGAGGCATTCTGTAATCTGTGGACTATCTGAGTGTTGATGAAACACAGAAATTGCATCGGGACTGAATACAACAGTCACCAAGCGCACTTTCCTCCGTGGGAGTAATGTCTCAAACAGTCTACGCTTTGATCGTTCCCTGTCAGACCTGTAGTAGTTTCCGATTCCCATCTGGAATCATTCTGTAATCTGTGGACTATCAGAGTGTTGATGAAACACAGAAATTGCATCGGGATTGAATACAACAGTCACCATGCGCACTTACCTCCATGGGAGTAATGTCTCAAACAGTCTAAGCATTGTTCGTTCCCTGGAAGACCAGTTGTAGTTCCCAATGGACATCGGGAGGCGTTCTGTAATCTGTGGACTATCAGAGTGTTGATGAAACAGAGAGATTGCATCGTGAGTGAATACATCAGTCACCATGCGCACTTTCCCCCATGTGAGTAATGTCTCAAACAGTCTACGCTTTGATCGTTCCCTGGAAGACCAGTAGTAGTTTCCGATGCACATCTGAAGGCATTTTGCAATCTGTGGACTATCAGAGTCTTGATGAAACACAGAAATTGCATCGGGATTGAATATGACAGTCATCATGCACAATTTCCTCCATGGGTGTAATGTCTCAAACAGTTTACGGTTTGATCGTTCCCTGGTAGACCAGTAGTAGTTTCCGGTGCACATCTGGAGGCATTCTGTAATGTGTGGACTATCAGAGTGTTGATGAAACACAGAAATTGCATCGGGATTGAATACAACAGTCACCATGCCCACTTTCCTCCATGGGAGTAATGTCTCAAACTGTCAACGCTTTGATCGTTCCCTGGAAGACCAGTAGTAGTTTCCGATGCACATCTGGAGGCATTTTGCAATCTGTGGACTATCAGAGTCTTGATGAAACACAGAAATTGCATCGGGATTGAATATGACAGTCATCATGCACAATTTCCTCCATGGGTGTAATGTCTCAAACAGTTTACGCTTTGATCGTTCCCTGGTAGACCAGTAGTAGTTTCCGGTGCACATCTGGAGGCATTCTGTAATCTGTGGACTATCAGAGTGTTGATGAAACACAGAAATTGCATCGGGATTGAATACAACAGTCACCATGCGCACTTTCCTCCATGGGAGTAATGTCTCCAACTGTCTACGCTTTGATCGTTAACTGGAAGACCAGTAGTAGTTTCTGATGCACATCTGGAGCTATTCTGTAATCTGTGGACTATCAGAGTGTTGATGAAACACAGAAATTGCATCGCGATTGAATACAACAGTCACCATGCCCACTTTCCTCCACTGGAGTAATGTCGCAAACAGTCACGGCTTTGATCGTTCCCTGGAAGACCAGTAGTAGTTTCCGATGCATATCTAGAGGCATTCTGTAATCTGTGGACTATCTGAGTGTTGATGAAACACAGAAATTGCATCGGGACTGAATACAACAGTCACCAAGCGCACTTTCCTCCATGGGAATAATGTCTCAAACAGTCTACGCTTTGATCGTTCCCTGGTAGACCAGTAGTAGTTTCCGATTCACATCTGGAGTCATTCTGTAATCTGTGGACTATCAGAGTGTTGATTAAACACAGAAATTGCATCGGGATTGAATATAACAGTCACCATGTGCTCTTTCCTCCATGGGAGTATTGTCTCATACAGTCTACACTTTGATCGTTCCCTGGAAGACCAGTAGTAGTTTCCGATTCACATCTGGAGGTATTCTGTAATCTGTGGACCTTCAAAGTGTTGATAAACACAGAAATTGCAACGGGATGGAATACACCAGTAACCATGCGCACTTTCCTCCATGGGAGTAATGTCTGAAACTGTCAACGCTTTGATCGTTCCCTGGAAGACCAGAAGTAGTTTCCGATGCTCATCTGGAGGCGTTCTGTAATCTGTGGACCTTCAAAGTGTTGATGAAACACAGAAATTGCATCGCGATTGAATTCAACAGTCACCATGTGCACTTTCCTCCATGTGAGTAATGTCTCAATCAGTCTACGCTTTGATCGTTCCCTGCAAGACCAGTAGTAGTTTCCGATGCACATCTGCATTTATTCAGTAATCAGTGGACTATCTGAGTGTTGATGAAACACAGAAATTGCATCTGGATTGAATACAACAGTCACCATGCCCACTTTCCTCCATGGAAGTAATGTCTCAAGCAGTCTACGCTTTGATCGTTCCCTGGAAGACCAGTTGTAGTTCCCAATGCACATCAGGAGGCGTTCTGTAATCTGTGGACTATCAGAGTGTTGATGAACCAGAGAAATTGCATCGTGATTGAATATAACAGTCACCATACGCACTTTCCCCCATGTGAGTAATGTCACCAACAGTCTACGCTTTGATCGTTCCCTGGAAGACCAGTAGTAGTTTCCGATGCACATCTGGAGGCATTTTGCAATCTGTGGACTATCAGAGTCTTGATGAAACACAGAAATTGCATCGGGATTGAATATAACACTCACCATGCGCAATTTCCTCCATGGGTGTAATGTCTCCAACAGTTTACGCTTTGATCGTTCCCTGGAAGACCAGTAGTAGTTTCCGATGCACATCTGGAGGCATTCTGTAATCTGTGGACTATCAGAGTGTTTTTGAAACACAGAAATTGCATCGGGGTTGAATACAACAGTCACCATGCCCACTTTCCTCCATGGGAGTAATGTCGCAAACAGTCTACGTTTTGATCGTTCCCTGGAAGACCAGTAGTAGTTTCCGATGCACATCTGGAGGCATTCTGTAATCTGTGGCCTATCTGAGTGTTGATGAAACACAGAAATTGCATCGGGACTGAATACAACAGTCACCAAGCGCACTTTCCTCCATGGGAGTAATGTCTCAAACAGTCTACGCTTTGATCGTTCCCTGTCAGACCTGTAGTAGTTTCCGATTCCCATCTGGAGTCATTCTGTAATCTGCGGACTATCAGAGTGTTGATGAAACACAGAAATTGCATCGGGATTGAATACAACAGTCACCATGCGCACTTACCTCCATGGGAGTAATGTCTCAAACAGTCTAAGCTTTGTTCGTTCCCTGGAAGACCAGTTGTAGTTCCCAATGGACATCGGGAGGCGTTCTGAAATCTGTGGACTATCAGAGTGTTGATGAAACAGAGAGATTGCATCGTGAGTGAATATATCAGTCACCATGCGCACTTTCCCCCATGTGAGTAATGTCTCAAACAGTCTACGCTTTGATCGTTCCTTGGAAGACCAGTAGTAGTTTCCGATGCACATCTGGAGGCATTTTGCAATCTGTGGACTATCAGAGTCTTGATGAAACACAGAAATTGCATCGGGATTGAATATGACAGTCATCATGCACAATTTCCTCCATGGGTGTAATGACTCAAACAGTTTACGCTTTGATCGTTCCCTGGTAGACCAGTAGTAGTTTCCGGTGCACATCTGGAGGCATTCTGTAATCTGTGGACTATCAGAGTGTTGATGAAACACAGAAATTGCATCGGGATTGAATACAACAGTCACCATGCCCACTTTCCTCCATGGGAGTAATGTCTCCAACTGTCTACGCTTTGATCGTTAACTGGAAGACCAGTAGTAGTTTCTGATGCACATCTGGAGCTATTCTGTAATCTGTGGACTATCAGAGTGTTGATGAAACACAGAAATTGCATCGCGATTGAATACAACAGTCACCATGCCCACTTTCCTCCACTGGAGTAATGTCGCAAACAGTCACGGCTTTGATCGTTCCCTGGAAGACCAGTAGTAGTTTCCGATGCATATCTAGAGGCATTCTGTAATCTGTGGACTATCTGAGTGTTGATGAAACACAGAAATTGCATCGGGGCTGAATACAACAGTCACCAAGCGCACTTTCCTCCATGGGAATAATGTCTCAAACAGTCTACGCTTTGATCGTTCCCTGGTAGACCAGTAGTAGTTTCCGATTCACATCTGGAGTCATTCTGTAATCTGTGGACTATCAGAGTGTTGATTAAACACAGAAATTGCATCGGGATTGAATATAACAGTCACCATGTGCTCTTTCCTCCATGGGAGTATTGTCTCATACAGTCTACGCTTTGATCGTTCCCTGGAAGACCAGTAGTAGTTTCCGATTCACATCTGGAGGTATTCTGTAATCTGTGGACCTTCAAAGTGTTGATAAACACAGAAATTGCAACGGGATGGAATACACCAGTAACCATGCGCACTTTCCTCCATGGGAGTAATGTCTGAAACTGTCAACGCTTTGATCGTTCCCTGGAAGACCAGAAGTAGTTTCCGATGCACATCTGGAGGCGTTCTGTAATCTGTGGACCTTCAAAGTGTTGATGAAACACAGAAATTGCATCGCGATTGAATTCAACAGTCACCATGTGCACTTTCCTCCATGTGAGTAATGTCTCAATCAGTCTACGCTTTGATCGTTCCCTGCAAGACCAGTAGTAGTTTCCGATGCACATCTGCATTTATTCAGTAATCAGTGGACTATCTGAGTGTTGATGAAACACAGAAATTGCATCTGGATTGAATACAACAGTCACCATGCCCACTTTCCTCCATGGAAGTAATGTCTCAAGCAGTCTACGCTTTGATCGTTCCCTGGAAGACCAGTTGTAGTTCCCAATGCACATCAGGAGGCGTTCTGTAATCTGTGGACTATCAGAGTGTTGATGAACCAGAGAAATTGCATCGTGATTGAATATAACAGTCACCATACGCACTTTCCCCCATGTGAGTAATGTCACCAACAGTCTACGCTTTGATCGTTCCCTGGAAGACCAGTAGTAGTTTCCGATGCACATCTGGAGGCATTTTGCAATCTGTGGACTATCAGAGTCTTGATGAAACACAGAAATTGCATCGGGATTGAATATAACACTCACCATGCGCAATTTCCTCCATGGGTGTAATGTCTCCAACAGTTTACGCTTTGATCGTTCCCTGGAAGACCAGTAGTAGTTTCCGATGCACATCTGGAGGCATTCTGTAATCTGTGGACTATCAGAGTGTTTTTGAAACACAGAAATTGCATCGGGGTTGAATACAACAGTCACCATGCCCACTTTCCTCCATGGGAGTAATGTCGCAAACAGTCTACGATTTGATCGTTCCCTGGAAGACCAGTAGTAGTTTCCGATGCACATCTGGAGGCATTCTGTAATCTGTGGCCTATCTGAGTGTTGATGAAACACAGAAATTGCATCGGGACTGAATACAACAGTCACCAAGCGCACTTTCCTCCATGGGAGTAATGTCTCAAACAGTCTACGCTTTGATCGTTCCCTGTCAGACCTGTAGTAGTTTCCGATTCCCATCTGGAGTCATTCTGTAATCTGCGGACTATCAGAGTGTTGATGAAACACAGAAATTGCATCGGGATTGAATACAACAGTCACCATGCGCACTTACCTCCATGGGAGTAATGTCTCAAACAGTCTAAGCTTTGTTCGTTCCCTGGAAGACCAGTTGTAGTTCCCAATGGACATCGGGAGGCGTTCTGAAATCTGTGGACTATCAGAGTGTTGATGAAACAGAGAGATTGCATCGTGAGTGAATATATCAGTCACCATGCGCACTTTCCCCCATGTGAGTAATGTCTCAAACAGTCTACGCTTTGATCGTTCCTTGGAAGACCAGTAGTAGTTTCCGATGCACATCTGGAGGCATTTTGCAATCTGTGGACTATCAGAGTCTTGATGAAACACAGAAATTGCATCGGGATTGAATATGACAGTCATCATGCACAATTTCCTCCATGGGTGTAATGACTCAAACAGTTTACGCTTTGATCGTTCCCTGGTAGACCAGTAGTAGTTTCCGGTGCACATCTGGAGGCATTCTGTAATCTGTGGACTATCAGAGTGTTGATGAAACACAGAAATTGCATCGGGATTGAATACAACAGTCACCATGCCCACTTTCCTCCATGGGAGTAATGTCTCAAACTGTCAACGCTTTGATCGTTCCCTGGAAGACCAGAAGTAGTTTCCGATGCACATCTGGAGGCATTCTGTAATCTGCGGACCTTCAAAGTGTTGATGAAACACAGAAATAGCATCGGGATTGAATACAACAGTCACCATGCGCACTTTCCTCCATGTGAGTAATGTCTCATACAGTCTACGCTTTTATCGTTCCGTGGAAGACCAGTAGTAGTTTCCGATGCACATCTGGAGGCATTCTGTAATCTGTGGACCTTTAAAGCGTTGATAAACACAGAAATTGCAACGGAATGGAATACAACAGTAACCATGCGCACTTTCCTCCATGGGAGTGATGTCTCAAACTGTCAACGCTTTGATCGTTCCCTGGAAGACCAGAAGTAGTTTCTGATGCACATCTGGAGGCATTCTGTAATCTGTGGACTATCTGAGTGTTGATGAAACACAGAAATTGCATCGGGATTGAATACAACAGTCACCATGCCCACCTTCCTCCATGGGAGTAATGTCTCAAACACTCTACGATTTGATCGTTCCCTGGAAGACCAGTTGTAGTTCCCAATGCACATCGGGAGGCATTCTGTAATCTGTGGACTATCAGAGTGTTGATGAAACAGAGAAATTGCATCGTGATTGAATACAACAGTCACCATGCGCACTTTCCCCCATGTGAGTAATGTCTCAAACAGTCTACGCTTTGATCGTTCCCTGGAAGACCAGTTGTAGTTTCCAATGCACATCTGGAGGCATTCTGTAATCTGTGGACCTTCAAAGTGTTGATGAAACACAGAAATTGCATCGGGATTGAATACAACAGTCACCATGCCCACTTTCCGCCATGGGAGTAATGTCTCAAACTGTCAACGCTTTGATCGTCCCTGCAAGACCAGAAGTAGTTTCCGATGCACATCTCTAGGCATTCTGTAATCTGTGGACCTTCAAAGTGTTGATGAAACACAGAAATTGCATCGGGATTGAATACAACAGTCACCATGCGCACTTTCCTCCATGTGAGTAATGTCTCAATCAGTCTACGCTTTGATCGTTCCCTGCAAGACCAGTAGTAGTTTCCGATGCACATCTGCATTCATTCAGTAATCAGTGAACTATCTGAGTGTTGATGAAACAGAGAAATTGCATCGTGATTGAATACAAGAGTCACCATGCGCACTTTCCCCCATGTGAGTAATGTCTCATACAGGCTACGCTTTGATCGTTCCGTGGAAGACCAGTAGTAGTTTCCGATGCACATATGGAGACATTCTGTAATCTGTGGTCCTTCAAAGCGTTGATAAACACAGAAATTGCAACGGAATGGAATACAACAGTAACCATGCGCACTTTCCTCCATGGGAGTAATGTCTCAAACTGTCAACGCTTTGATCGTTCCCTGGAAGACCAGAAGTAGTTTCCGATGCACATCTGGAGGCATTCTGTAATCTGTGGACCTTCAAAGTGTTGATGAAACAGAGAAATTGCATCGTGATTGAATACAACAGTCACCATGCGCACTTTCCCCCATGTGAGTAATGTCTCAAACAGTCTACGCTTTGATCGTTACCTGGAAGACCAGTAGTAGTTTCCGATGCACATCTGGAGGCATTCTGCAATCTGTGGACTATCAGAGTCTTGATGAAACACAGAAATTGCATCGGGATTGAATATAACAGTCACCATGCGCAATTTCCTCCATGGGTGTAATGTCTCAAACAGTTTACGCTTTGATCGTTCCCTGGAAGACCAGTAGTAGTTTCCGATGCACATCTGGAGGCATTCTGTAATCTGTGGACTATCTGAGTGTTGATGAAACTCAGAAATTGCATCGGGATTGAATACAACAGTCACCATGCACACTTTCCTCCATGGGTGTAATGTCTCAAATAGTTTACGCTTTTATCGTTCCCTGGAAGATCATTAGTAGTCTCCGATGCACATCTGGAGGCATTCTGTAATCTGTGGACTATCAGAGTGTTGATGAAACACAGAAATTGCATCGGGATTGAATACAACAGTCACCATGCCCACTTTCCTCCATGGGAGTAATGTCGCAAACAGTCTACGATTTGATCGTTCCCTGGAAGACCAGCAGTAGTTTCCGACGCATATCTGGAGTCATGCTGTAATCTGTGGACCTTCAAAGTGTTGATGAAACACAGAAATTGCATCGGGATTGAATACAATTGTCACTATGCGCACTTACCTCCATGTGACCAATGTCTCAAACAGTCTACGCTTTGATGGTTCCCTGGAAGACCAGTAGTAGTTTCCGATGCACATCTGGAGGCATTCTGCAATCTGTGGAGTATCAGAGTCTTGATGAAACACAGAAATTGCATCGGGATTGAATATAACAGTCACCATGCGCAATTTCCTCCATGGGTGTAATGTCTCAAACAGTTTACGCTTTGATCGTTCCCTGGAAGACCAGTAGTAGTTTCCGATGCACATCTGGAGGCATTCTGTAATCTGTGGACTATCAGAGTGTTTTTGAAACACAGAAATTGCATCGGGGTTGAATATAACAGTCACCATGCGCAATTTCCTCCATGGGTGTAATGTCTCAAACAGTTTACGCTTTGATCGTTCCCTGGAAGACCAGTAGTAGTTTCCGATGCACATCTGGAGGCATTCTGTAATCTGTGGACTATCTGAGTGTTGATGAAACTCAGAAATTGCATCGGGATTGAATACAACAGTCACCATGCACACTTTCCTCCATGGGTGTAATGTCTCAAATAGTTTACGCTTTTATCGTTCCCTGGAAGATCAGTAGTAGTCTCCGATGCACATCTGGAGGCATTCTGTAATCTGTGGACTATCAGAGTGTTGATGAAACACAGAAATTGCATCGGGATTCAATACAACAGTCACCATGCGCACTATCCTCCATGGGAGTAATGTCTCAAACAGTCTAAGCTTTGTTCGTTCCCTGGAAGACCAGTTGTAGTGCCCAATGGACATCGGGAGGCGTTCTGTAATCTGTGGACTATCAGAGTGTTGATGAAACAGAGAGATTGCATCGTGAGTGAATACAGCAGTCACCATGCGCTCTTTCCTCCATGGGAGTAATGTCTCAAACAGTCTACGCTTTGATCGTTCCCTGGAAGACCAGTAGTAGTTTCCGATGCACATCTGGAGGCATTTTGCAATCTGTGGACTATCAGAGTCTTGATGAAACACAGAAATTGCATCGGGATTGAATATAACAGTCATCATGCACAATTTCCTCCATGGGTGTAATGTCTCAAACAGTTTACGCTTTGATCGTTCCCTGGTAGACCAGTAGTAGTTTCCGGTGCACATCTGGAGGCACTCTGTAATCTATGGACTATCAGAGTGTTGATGAAACACAGAAATTGCATCGGGATTGAATACAACAGTCACCATGCCCACTTTCCTCCATGGGAGTAATGTCTCAAACTGTCAACGCTTTGATCGTTCCCTGGAAGACCAGAAGTAGTTTCCGATGCACATCTGGAGGCATTCTGTAATCTGTGGACCTTCAAAGTGTTGATGAAACACAGAAATAGCATCGAGATTGAATACAACAGTCACCATGCGCACTTTCCTCCATGTGAGTGTTGTCTCAATCAGTCTACGCTTTGATCGTCCCTGCAAGACCAGAAGTAGTTTCCGATGCACATCTGGAGGCATTCTGTAATCTGTGGACCTTCAAAGTGTTGATGAAACACAGAAATTGCATCGGGATTGAATACAACAGTCATCATGCGCACTTTCCTCCATGTGAGTAATGTCTCAATCAGTCTACGCTTTGATCGTTCCCTGCAAGACAGTAGTAGTTTCCGATGCACATCTGCATTCATTCAGTAATCAGTGAACTATCTGAGTGTTGATGAAACAGAGAAATTGCATCGTGATTGAATACAACAGTCACCATGCGCACTTTCCCCCATGTGAGTAATGTCACATACAGTGTACGCTTTGATCGTTCCGTGGAAGACCAGTAGTAGTTTCCGATGCACATCTGGAGGCATTCTGTAATCTGTGGACCTTCAAAGCGTTGATAAACACAGAAATTGCAACGGAATGGAATACAACAGTAACCATGCGCACTTCCTCCATGGGAGTAATGTCTCAAACTGTCAACGCTTTGATCGTTCCCTGGAAGACCAGAAGTAGTTTCCGATGCACATTACGGAGGCATTCTGTAATCTGTGGACCTTCAAAGTGTTGATGAAACACAGAAATTGTATCGGGATTGAATACAACAGTCACCATGCGCACTTTCCTCCATGTGAGTAATGTCTCTATCAGTCTACGCTTTGATCGTTCCTGCAAGACCAGTAGTAGTTTCCGATGCACATCTGCATTCATTCTGTAATCTGTGGACTATCAGAGTGTTGATGAAACACAGAAATTGCATCGGGATTGAATACAACAGTCACCATGCCCACTTTCCTCCATGGGAGTAATGTCTCAAACAGTCTACGCTTTGATCGTTCCCTGCAAGACCAGTTGTAGTTCCCAATGCACATCGGGAGGAATTCTGTAATCTGTGGACTATCAGAGTGTTGATGAAACAGAGAAATTGCATCGGGATTGAATACAACAGTCACCATGTGCACTTTCCCCCATGTGAGTAATGTCTGAAACAGTCTACGCTTTGATCGTTCCCTGGAAGACCAGTAGTAGTTTCCGATGCACATCTGGAGGCATTCTGCAATCTGTGGACTATCAGAGTCTTGATGAAACACAGAAATTGCATCGGGATTGAATATAACAGTCACCATGCGCAATTTCCTCCATGGGTGTAATGTCTCAAACAGTTTACGCTTTGATCGTTCCCTGGAAGACCGGTAGTAGTTTCCGATGCACATCTGGAGGCATTCTGTAATCTGTGGACTATCTGAGTGTTGATGAAACTCAGAAATTGCATCGGGATTGAATACAACAGTCACCATGCACACTTTCCTCCATGGGTGTAATGTCTCAAATAGTTTACGCTTTTATCGTTCCCTGGAAGATCAGTAGTAGTCTCCGATGCACATCTGGAGTCATTCTGTAATCTGTGGACTATCAGAGTGTTGATGAAACACAGAAATTGCATCGGGATTGAATACAACAGTCACTATGCGCACTTACCTCCATGTGACCAATGTCTCAAACAGTCTACGCTTTGATGGTTCCCTGGAAGACCAGTAGTAGTTTCCGATGCACATCTGGAGGCATTCTGCAATCTGTGGACTATCAGAGTCTTGATGAAACACAGAAATTGCATCGGGATTGAATATAACAGTCACCATGCGCAATTTCCTCCATGGGTGTAATGTCTCAAACAGTTTACGCTTTGATCGTTCCCTGGAAGACCAGTAGTAGTTTCCGATGCACATCTGGAGGCATTCTGTAATCTGTGGACTATCAGAGTGTTTTTGAAACACAGAAATTGCATCGGGGTTGAATACAACAGTCACCATGCCCACTTTCCTCCATGGGAGTAATGTCTCCAACTGTCTACGCTTTGATCGTTAACTGGAAGAACAGTAGTAGTTTCCGATGCACATCTGGAGGCATTCTGTAATCTGTGGAATATCAGAGTGTTGATGAAACTCAGAAATTGCATCGGGATTGAATACAACAGTCACCATGCACACTTTCCTCCATGGGTGTAATGTCTCAAACAGTTTACGCTTTTATCGTTCCCTGGAAGATCAGTAGTAGTCTCCGATGCACATCTGGAGGCATTCTGTAATCTGTGGACTATCAGAGTGTTGATGAAACACAGAAATTGCATCGGGATTGAATACAACAGTCACCATGCCCACTTTCCTCCATGGGAGTAATGTCGCAAACAGTCTACGCTTTGATCGTTCCCTGGAAGATCAGTAGTAGTTTCCGATGCACATCTGGAGTCATGCTGTAAAATGTAGACCTTCAAAGTGTTGATGAAACACAGAAATTGCATCGGGATGGAATACAACAGTCACCATGCGTACTTTCCCCCATGGGAGTAATGTCTCCAACTGTCTCTGCTTTGATCGTTCCCTGGAAGACCAGTAGTAGTTTCCGATGCACATCTGGAGGCATTCTGTAATCTGTGGACCTTCAAAGTGTTGAAGAAACACAGAAATTGCATCGGGATTGAATACAACAGTCACTATGCGCACTTACCTCCATGTGACCAATGTCTCAAACAGTCTACGCTTTGATGGTTCCCTGGAAGACCAGTAGTAGTTTCCGATTCACATCTGGAGGCATTCTGTAATCTGTGGACTATCAGAGTGTTGAAGAAACACAGAAATTGCATCGGGATTGAATACAACAGTCACCTTGCGCACTTTCCTCCATGGGAGTATTGTCTCAAACAGTATACACTTTGATCGTTCCCTGGAAGACCAGTAGTAGTTTCCGATTCACATCTGGAGGCATTCTGCAATCTGTGGACTAACAGAGTGTTGATGAAACACAGAAATCGCATCAGGATTGAATACAACAGACATCATGAGCACTTTCCTTCATGGCAGTAATGTCCCAAACACTCTACGCTTTGATCGTTCCCTGGAAGACCAGTTGTAGTTTCGATGCACATCTGGAGGCATTCTGTAATCTGTGGAATATCAGAGTGTTGATGAAACACAGAAATTGCATCGGGGTTGAATACAACAGTCACCATGCCCACATTCCTCCATGGGAGTAATGTCGCATACAGTCTACGCTTTGATCGTTCCCTGGAAATCCAGTGGTAGTTTCCGATGCAAATCTGGAGGCATTCTGTAATCTGTGGACTTTCTGAGTGTTGATGAAACACTGAAATTGCATCGGGATTGAATACAACAGTCACCATGTGCACTTCCCTCCATGTTAGTAAAGTCTCAAACAGTCTACGGTTTGATGGTTCCCTGGAAGACCAGTAGTAGTTTCCGATTCACATCTGGAGGCATTCTGTAATCTGTGTAACATCACAGTGTTGATGAAACACAGAAATTGCATCGGGATTGAATACAACAGTCACCATGCCCACATCCCTCCATGCTTGTAATGTCTCAAACAGTTTACGCTTTGATCGTTCCCTGAAAACCCGTAGTAGTAGCCGATGCTCATCTGGAGGCATTCTGTAATCTGTGGACCATCAAAGTGTTGATGAAACACAGAAATTGCATCGGGATTGAATACAACAGTCACCATGCGCACTTTCCTAGATGTGAGTAATGTCTCAAACAGTCTACGCTTTGATCGTTACCTGGAAGACCAGTAGTAGTTTCCGATGCACATCTGGAGGCATTCTGTAATCTGTGGACTATCAGAGTGTTGATGAAACACAGAAATTGCATCGGGATTGAATACAACAGTCACCATGACCACTTTCCTCCATGGGAGTAATGTCTCAAACAGTCTACGCTTTGATCGTTCCCTGGAAGACGAGTTGTAGTTCCCAATGCACATTGGGAGGCGTTCTGTAATCTGTGGACTATCAGAATGTTGATGAAACAGAGAGATTGCATCGTGATTGAATACATCAGTCACCATGCGCACTTTCCTCCATGTGAGTAATGTCTCAAAGAGTGTACGCTTTGATCGCTCCCTGGAAGACCAGTAGTAGTTTCCGATGCACATCTGGAGGCATTCTGCAATCTGTGGACTATCAGAGTCTTGATGAAACACAGACATTGCATCGGGGTTGAATATAACAGTCACCATGCGCAATTTCCTCCATGGGTGTAATGTCTCAAACAGTCTACGCTATGATCGTTCGCTGGAAGCCCAGTAGTAGTTTCCGATGCACATTTGGAGGCATTCTGTAATCTGTGGGCTATCTGAGTGTTGATAAAACTCAGAAATTGCATCGGGATTGAATACAACAGTCACCATGCCCACTTTCCTCCATGGGAGTAATGTCGCAATCTGTCTACCCTTTGATCGTTCCCTGGAAGACCAGTAGTAGTTTCCAATGCACATCTGGAG
The DNA here is from genome assembly GCF_023897955.1 of Schistocerca gregaria. NCBI lineage: Eukaryota > Metazoa > Arthropoda > Insecta > Orthoptera > Acrididae > Schistocerca > Schistocerca gregaria. The sequence continues at coordinate 101,190,251 of NC_064929.1, read as the reverse complement.
GAATTATGTAATCTGTGGACCTTTAAACTGTTGATAAACACAGAAATTGCATCGGGATGGAATACAACAGTCACCATGCGCACTTTCCTCCATGGGAGTAATGTCTCAAACTGTCAACGCTTTGATCGTTCCCTGGAAAACCAGTTGTAGTTTCCGATGCACATCTGGAGGCATTTTGTAATCTGTGGACCTTCAAAGTGTTGATGAAACACAGAAATTGCATCGGGATTGAATACAACAGTCACCATGCGCACTTTCCTCCATGTGAGTAATTTCTCAAACAGTCTACGCTTTGATCGTTCCCTGGAAGACGAGTTGTAGTTCCCAATGCACATTGGGAGGCGTTCTGTAATCTGTGGACTATCAGAGTGTTGATGAAACACAGATATTGCATCGGGATGGAATACAACAGTCACCATGCGCACTTTCATCCATGGGAGTAATGTCTCCAACTGTCTACGCTTTGATCGTTGACTGGAAGACCAGTAGTAGTTTCCGATTCACATCTGGAGGCATTCTGCAATCTGTAGACTAACAGAGTGTTGATGAAACACAGAGATTGCATCGGGATTGAATACAACAGACATCATGAGCACTTTCCTTCATGGCAGTAATGTCCCAAACAGTCTACGCTTTGATCTTTCCCTGGAAGACCAGTTGTAGTTTCCGATGCACATCTGGAGGCATTCTGTAATCTATGGAATATCAGAGTGTTGATGAAACACAGAAATTGCATCAGGGTTGAATACAACAGTCACCATGCCTACATCCCTCCATGGGAGTAATGTCGCATACAGTCTACGCTTTGATCGTTCCCTGGAAGTCCAGTGGTAGTTTCCGATGCAAATCTCTAGGCATTCTGTAATCTGTGGACTTTCTGAGTGTTGATGAAACACAGAAATTCCATCGGGATTGAATACAACAGTCACCATGTGCACTTCCCTCCATGGGAGTAAACTCTCAAATAGTCTACGGTTTGATGGTTCCCTGGAAGACCAGTAGTAGTTTCCGATTCACATCTGGAGGCATTCTGTAATCTGTGGACTATCAGAGTCTTGACGAAACACAGAAATTGCATCGGGATTGAATACAACAGTCACCATGCGCACATTCCTCCATGGGTGTAATGTCTCAAACAGTTTACGCTTTGATCGTTCCCTGGAAACCCGTAGTAGTAGCCGATGCACATCTGGAGCCATTCTGTAATCTGTGGACTGTCAGAGTCTTGATGAAACACAGAAATTGCATCGGGATTGAATACAACAGTCACCATGCACACTTTCCTCCATGGGTGTAATGTCTCAAACAGTTTACGCCTTGATCGTTCCCTGGAAGACCAGTAGTAGCTTCCGATGCACATCTGGAGGCATTCTGTAATCTGTGGACCTTCAAAGTGTTGATGAAATACAGAAATTGCATCGGGATGGAATACAACTGTCACCATGTTCACTGTCCTTCGTGGGAGTAATGTCTCAAAGTGTCTAGGCTTTGATCGTTCCCTGGAAAACCAGTAGTAGTGTCCGATGCACATCTGGAGGCATTCTGTAATCTGTGGACCATCAAAGTGTTGATGAAACACAGAAATTGCATCGGGATTGAATACAACAGTCACCATGCGCACTTTCCTAGATGTGAGTAATGTCTCAAACAGTCTACGCATTGATCGTTCCTGGAAGACCAGTAGTAGTCTCCGATGCACATCTGGAGGCATTCTGTAATCTGTCGACTATCAGAGTGTTGATGAAACACAGAAATTGCATCGGGATTGAATACAACAGTCACCATGCCCACTTTCCTCCATGGGTGTAACGTAGCAAACAGCCTACGCTTTGATCGTTCATTGGAAGACCAGTTGTAGTTCCCATTGAACATCGGGAGGCGTTCTGTAATCTGTGGAATATCAGAGTGTTGATGAAACAGAGAGATTGCATCGTGATTGAATACATCAGTCACCATGCGCACTTTCCCCCATCTGAGTAATGTCTCAAACATTCTACGCTTTGATCGTTCCCTGGAAGACCAGTAGTAGTTTCCATTGCCATCTGGAGGCATTCTGCAATCTGTGGACTATCAGAGTCTTGATGAAACACAGAAATTGCATCGGGATTGAATATAACAGTCATCATGCACAATTTCCTCCATGGGTGTAATGTCTCAAACAGTTTACGCTTTGATCGTTCCCTGGAAGACCAGTAGTAGTTTCCGATGCACATCTGGAGGCATTCTGTAATCTATGGACTATCAGAGTGTTGATGAAACACAGAAATTGCATCGGGGTTAAATACAACAGTCACCATGCCCACTTTCCTCCATGGGAGTAATGTCGCAAACAGTCTACGCTATGATCGTTCCCTGGAAGACCAGTAGTAGTTTCCGAAGCACATCTGGAGGCATTCTGTAATCTGTGGACTATCTGAGTGTTGATAAAACTCAGAAATTGCATCGGGCTTAAATACAACAGTCACCATGCCCACTTTCCTCCATGGGAGTATTGTCGCAAACTGTCTACGCTTTGATCGTTCCCTGCAAGACCTTTAGTAGTTTCCGATGCACATCTGGAGTCATGCTGTAATCTTCGGACCTTCAAAGTGTTGATGAAACACAGAAATTGCATCGGGATGGAATACAACAGTCACCATGCGCACTTTCCTCCATGTGAGTAATGTCTCAAACAGTCTACGCTTTGATCGTTCCCTGGAAGACCAGTAGTAGTTTCTGATGCACATCTGGAGGCATTCTGTAATCTGTTTACTATCAGTCTTGATGAAACACAGATATTGCATCGGGTTGAATACAACAGTCACCATGCGCACTTTCCACCATGGGTGTAATGTCTCAAACAGTGTACGGTTTGATCGTTCCCTGGAAGACCAGTTGTAGTTCCCAATGCACATCGGGAATCGTTCTGTAATCTGTGGACTATCAGAGTGTTGATGAAACAGAGAAATTGCATCGGGATTGAATACAACAGTCACCTTGCGCTCTTTCCTCCATGGGAGTATTGTCTCAAACAGTATACGCTTTGATCGTTCCCTGGAAGACCAGTAGTAGTTTCCTATGGACATATGGAGGCATTCTGTAATCTGTGGTCCTTCAATGTGTTTATGAAACACAGATATTGCATCGGGATGGAATACAACAGTCACCATGCGCACTTTCATCCATGGGAGTAATGTCTCCAACTGTCTACGCTTTGATCGTTGACTGGAAGACCAGTAGTAGTTTCCGATTCACATCTGGAGGCATTCTGCAATCTGTGGACTAACAGAGTGTGGATGAAACACAGAGATTGCATCGGGATTGAATACAACAGACATCATGAGCACTTTCCTTCATGGCAGTAATGTCCCAAACAGTCTACGCTTTGATCCTTCCCTGGAAGACCAGTTGTAGTTTCCGATGCACATCTGGAGGCATTCTGTAATCTATGGAATATCAGAGTGTTGATGAAACACAGAAATTGCATCAGGGTTGAATACAACAGTCACCATGCCTACATTCCTCCATGGGAGTAATGTCGCATACAGTCTACGCTTTGATCGTTCCCTGGAAGTCCAGTGGTAGTTTCCGATGCAAATCTCTAGGCATTCTGTAATCTGTGGACTTTCTGAGTGTTGATGAAACACAGAAATTCCATCGGGATTGAATACAACAGTCACCATGTGCACTTCCCTCCATGGGAGTAAACTCTCAAATTGTCTACGGTTTGATGGTTCCCTGGAAGACCAGTAGTAGTTTCCGATTCACATCTGGAGGCATTCTGTAATCTGTGGACTATCAGAGTCTTGACGAAACACAGAAATTGCATCGGGATTGAATACAACAGTCACCATGCGCACATTCCTCCATGGGTGTAATGTCTCAAACAGTTTACGCTTTGATCGTTCCCTGGAAACCCGTAGTAGTAGCCGATGCACATCTGGAGCCATTCTGTAATCTGTGGACTGTCAGAGTCTTGATGAAACACAGAAATTGAGTCGGGATTGAATACAACAGTCACCATGGGCACTTTCCTCCATGGGTGTAATGTCTCAAACAGTTTACGCCTTGATCGTTCCCTGGAAGACCAGTAGTAGCTTCCGATGCACATCTGGAGGCATTCTGTAATCTGTGGACCTTCAAAGTGTTGATGAAATACAGAAATTGCATCGGGATGGAATACAACTGTCACCATGTTCACTGTCCTTCGTGGGAGTAATGTCTCAAAGTGTCTAGGCTTTGATCGTTCCCTGGAAAACCAGTAGTAGTGTCCGATGCACATCTGGAGGCATTCTGTAATCTGTGGACCATCAAAGTGTTGATGAAACACAGAAATTGCATCGGGATTGAATACAACAGTCACCATGCGCACTTTCCTAGATGTGAGTAATGTCTCAAACAGTCTACGCTTTTATCGTTCCCTGGAAGATCAGTAGTAGTCTCCGATGCACATCTGGAGGCATTCTGTAATCTGTGGACTATCAGAGTGTTGATGAAACACAGAAATTGCATCGGGATTCAATACAACAGTCACCATGCGCACTATCCTCCATGGGAGTAATGTCTCAAACAGTCTAAGCTTTGTTCGTTCCCTGGAAGACCAGTTGTAGTGCCCAATGGACATCGGGAGGCGTTCTGTAATCTGTGGACTATCAGAGTGTTGATGAAACAGAGAGATTGCATCGTGAGTGAATACAGCAGTCACCATGCGCTCTTTCCTCCATGGGAGTAATGTCTCAAACAGTCTACGCTTTGATCGTTCCCTGGAAGACCAGTAGTAGTTTCCGATGCACATCTGGAGGCATTTTGCAATCTGTGGACTATCAGAGTCTTGATGAAACACAGAAATTGCATCGGGATTGAATATAACAGTCATCATGCACAATTTCCTCCATGGGTGTAATGTCTCAAACAGTTTACGCTTTGATCGTTCCCTGGTAGACCAGTAGTAGTTTCCGGTGCACATCTGGAGGCACTCTGTAATCTATGGACTATCAGAGTGTTGATGAAACACAGAAATTGCATCGGGATTGAATACAACAGTCACCATGCCCACTTTCCTCCATGGGAGTAATGTCTCAAACTGTCAACGCTTTGATCGTTCCCTGGAAGACCAGAAGTAGTTTCCGATGCACATCTGCATTCATTCTGTAATCTGTGGACTATCAGAGTGTTGATGAAACACAGAAATTGCATCGGGATTGAATACAACAGTCACCATGCCCACTTTCCTCCATGGGAGTAATGTCTCAAACAGTCTACGCTTTGATCGTTCCCTGCAAGACCAGTTGTAGTTCCCAATGCACATCGGGAGGAATTCTGTAATCTGTGGACTATCAGAGTGTTGATGAAACAGAGAAATTGCATCGGGATTGAATACAACAGTCACCATGTGCACTTTCCCCCATGTGAGTAATGTCTGAAACAGTCTACGCTTTGATCGTTCCCTGGAAGACCAGTAGTAGTTTCCGATGCACATCTGGAGGCATTCTGCAATCTGTGGACTATCAGAGTCTTGATGAAACACAGAAACTGCATCGGGATTGAATATAACAGTCACCATGCGCAATTTCCTCCATGGGTGTAATGTCTCAAACAGTTTACGCTTTGATCGTTCCCTGGAAGACCGGTAGTAGTTTCCGATGCACATCTGGAGGCATTCTGTAATCTGTGGACTATCTGAGTGTTGATGAAACTCAGAAATTGCATCGGGATTGAATACAACAGTCACCTTGCACACTTTCCTCCATGGGTGTAATGTCTCAAATAGTTTACGCTTTTATCGTTCCCTGGAAGATCAGTAGTAGTCTCCGATGCACATCTGGAGTCATTCTGTAATCTGTGGACTATCAGAGTGTTGATGAAACACAGAAATTGCATCGGGATTGAATACAACAGTCACTATGCGCACTTACCTCCATGTGACCAATGTCTCAAACAGTCTACGCTTTGATGGTTCCCTGGAAGACCAGTAGTAGTTTCCGATGCACATCTGGAGGCATTCTGCAATCTGTGGACTATCAGAGTCTTGATGAAACACAGAAATTGCATCGGGATTGAATATAACAGTCACCATGCGCAATTTCCTCCATGGGTGTAATGTCTCAAACAGTTTACGCTTTGATCGTTCCCTGGAAGACCAGTAGTAGTTTCCGATGCACATCTGGAGGCATTCTGTAATCTGTGGACTATCAGAGTGTTTTTGAAACACAGAAATTGCATCGCGGTTGAATACAACAGTCACCATGCCCACTTTCCTCCATGGGAGTAATGTCTCCAACTGTCTACGCTTTGATCGTTAACTGGAAGAACAGTAGTAGTTTCCGATGCACATCTGGAGGCATTCTGTAATCTGTGGAATATCAGAGTGTTGATGAAACTCAGAAATTGCATCGGGATTGAATACAACAGTCACCATGCACACTTTCCTCCATGGGTGTAATGTCTCAAACAGTTTACGCTTTTATCGTTCCCTGGAAGATCAGTAGTAGTCTCCGATGCACATCTGGAGGCATTCTGTAATCTGTGGACTATCAGAGTGTTGATGAAACACAGAAATTGCATCGGGATTGAATACAACAGTCACCATGCCCACTTTCCTCCATGGGAGTAATGTCGCAAACAGTCTACGCTTTGATCGTTCCCTGGAAGATCAGTAGTAGTTTCCGATGCACATCTGGAGTCATGCTGTAAAATGTAGACCTTCAAAGTGTTGATGAAACACAGAAATTGCATCGGGATGGAATACAACAGTCACCATGCGTACTTTCCCCCATGGGAGTAATGTCTCCAACTGTCTCTGCTTTGATCGTTCCCTGGAAGACCAGTAGTAGTTTCCGATGCACATCTGGAGGCATTCTGTAATCTGTGGACCTTCAAAGTGTTGAAGAAACACAGAAATTGCATCGGGATTGAATACAACAGTCACTATGCGCACTTACCTCCATGTGACCAATGTCTCAAACAGTCTACGCTTTGATGGTTCCCTGGAAGACCAGTAGTAGTTTCCGATTCACATCTGGAGGCATTCTGTAATCTGTGGACTATCAGAGTGTTGAAGAAACACAGAAATTGCATCGGGATTGAATACAACAGTCACCTTGCGCACTTTCCTCCATGGGAGTATTGTCTCAAACAGTATACACTTTGATCGTTCCCTGGAAGACCAGTAGTAGTTTCCGATTCACATCTGGAGGCATTCTGCAATCTGTGGACTAACAGAGTGTTGATGAAACACAGAAATCGCATCGGGATTGAATACAACAGACATCATGAGCACTTTCCTTCATGGCAGTAATGTCCCAAACACTCTACGCTTTGATCGTTCCCTGGAAGACCAGTTGTAGTTTCGATGCACATCTGGAGGCATTCTGTAATCTGTGGAATATCAGAGTGTTGATGAAACACAGAAATTGCATCGGGGTTGAATACAACAGTCACCATGCCCACATTCCTCCATGGGAGTAATGTCGCATACAGTCTACGCTTTGATCGTTCCCTGGAAATCCAGTGGTAGTTTCCGATGCAAATCTGGAGGCATTCTGTAATCTGTGGACTTTCTGAGTGTTGATGAAACACTGAAATTGCATCGGGATTGAATACAACAGTCACCATGTGCACTTCCCTCCATGTTAGTAAAGTCTCAAACAGTCTACGGTTTGATGGTTCCCTGGAAGACCAGTAGTAGTTTCCGATTCACATCTGGAGGCATTCTGTAATCTGTGTAACATCACAGTGTTGATGAAACACAGAAATTGCATCGGGATTGAATACAACAGTCACCATGCCCACATCCCTCCATGGGTGTAATGTCTCAAACAGTTTACGCTTTGATCGTTCCCTGAAAACCCGTAGTAGTAGCCGATGCACATCTGGAGGCATTCTGTAATCTGTGGACCATCAAAGTGTTGATGAAACACAGAAATTGCATCGGGATTGAATACAACAGTCACCATGCGCACTTTCCTAGATGTGAGTAATGTCTCAAACAGTCTACGCTTTGATCGTTACCTGGAAGACCAGTAGTAGTTTCCGATGCACATCTGGAGGCATTCTGTAATCTGTGGACTATCAGAGTGTTGATGAAACACAGAAATTGCATCGGGATTGAATACAACAGTCACCATGACCACTTTCCTCCATGGGAGTAATGTCTCAAACAGTCTACGCTTTGATCGTTCCCTGGAAGACGAGTTGTAGTTCCCAATGCACATTGGGAGGCGTTCTGTAATCTGTGGACTATCAGAATGTTGATGAAACAGAGAGATTGCATCGTGATTGAATACATCAGTCACCATGCGCACTTTCCTCCATGTGAGTTATGTCTCAAAGAGTGTACGCTTTGATCGCTCCCTGGAAGACCAGTAGTAGTTTCCGATGCACATCTGGAGGCATTCTGCAATCTGTGGACTATCAGAGTCTTGATGAAACACAGACATTGCATCGGGGTTGAATATAACAGTCACCATGCGCAATTTCCTCCATGGGTGTAATGTCATAAACAGTCTACGCTATGATCGTTCGCTGGAAGCCCAGTAGTAGTTTCCGATGCACATTTGGAGGCATTCTGTAATCTGTGGGCTATCTGAGTGTTGATAAAACTCAGAAATTGCATCGGGATTGAATACAACAGTCACAATGCCCACTTTCCTCCATGGGAGTAATGTCGCAATCTGTCTACCCTTTGATCGTTCCCTGGAAGACCAGTAGTAGTTTCCAATGCACATCTGGAGGAATTATGTAATCTGTGGACCTTTAAACTGTTGATAAACACAGAAATTGCATCGGGATGGAATACAACAGTCACCATGCGCACTTTCCTCCATGGGAGTAATGTCTCAAACTGTCAACGCTTTGATCGTTCCCTGGAAAACCAGTTGTAGTTTCCGATGCACATCTGGAGGCATTTTGTAATCTGTGGACCTTCAAAGTGTTGATGAAACACAGAAATTGCATCGGGATTGAATACAACAGTCACCATGCGCACTTTCCTCCATGTGAGTAATTTCTCAAACAGTCTACGCTTTGATCGATCCCTGCAAGACCAGTAGTAGTTTCCGATGCACATGTGCATTCATTCTGTAATCTGTGGAGTATCAGAGTGTTGATGAAGCACAGAAATTGCATCGGGATTGAATACAACAGTCACCATGCCCACTTTCCTCCATGGGAGTAATGTCTCAAACAGTGTACGCTTTGATCGTTCCCTGGAAGACCAGTTGTAGTTCCCAATGCACATCGGGAATCGTTCTGTAATCTGTGGACTATCAGAGTGTTGATGAAACAGAGAAATTGCATCGGGATTGAATACAACAGTCACCTTGCGCTCTTTCCTCCATGGGAGTATTGTCTCAAACAGTATACGCTTTGATCGTTCCCTGGAAGACCAGTAGTAGTTTCCTATGGACATATGGAGGCATTCTGTAATCTGTGGTCCTTCAATGTGTTTATGAAACACAGATATTGCATCGGGATGGAATACAACAGTCACCATGCGCACTTTCATCCATGGGAGTAATGTCTCCAACTGTCTACGCTTTGATCGTTGACTGGAAGACCAGTAGTAGTTTCCGATTCACATCTGGAGGCATTCTGCAATCTGTGGACTAACAGAGTGTTGATGAAACACAGAGATTGCATCGGGATTGAATACAACAGACATCATGAGCACTTTCCTTCATGGCAGTAATGTCCCAAACAGTCTACGCTTTGATCGTTCCCTGGAAGACCAGTTGTAGTTTCCGATGCACATCTGGAGGCATTCTGTAATCTATGGAATATCAGAGTGTTAATGAAACACAGAAATTGCATCAGGGTTGAATACAACAGTCACCATGCCTACATCCCTCCATGGGAGTAATGTCGCATACAGTCTACGCTTTGATCGTTCCCTGGGAGTCCAGTGGTAGTTTCCGATGCAAATCTCTAGGCATTCTGTAATCTGTGGACTTTCTGAGTGTTGATGAAACACAGAAATTCCATCGGGATTGAATACAACAGTCACCATGTGCACTTCCCTCCATGGGAGTAAACTCTCAAATAGTCTACGGTTTGATGGTTCCCTGGAAGACCAGTAGTAGTTTCCGATTCACATCTGGAGGCATTCTGTAATCTGTGGACTATCAGAGTCTTGACGAAACACAGAAATTGCATCGGGATTGAATACAACAGTCACCATGCGCACATTCCTCCATGGGTGTAATGTCTCAAACAGTTTACGCTTTGATCGTTCCCTGGAAACCCGTAGTAGTAGCCGATGCACATCTGGAGCCATTCTGTAATCTGTGGACTGTCAGAGTCTTGATGAAACACAGAAATTGCATCGGGATTGAATACAACAGTCACCATGCGCACTTTCCTCCATGGGTGTAATGTCTCAAACAGTTTACGCCTTGATCGTTCCCTGGAAGACCAGTAGTAGCTTCCGATGCACATCTGGAGGCATTCTGTAATCTGTGGACCTTCAAAGTGTTGATGAAATACAGAAATTGCATCGGGATGGAATACAACTGTCACCATGTTCACTGTCCTTCGTGGGAGTAATGTCTCAAAGTGTCTAGGCTTTGATCGTTCCCTGGAAAACCAGTAGTAGTGTCCGATGCACATCTGGAGGCATTCTGTAATCTGTGGACCATCAAAGTGTTGATGAAACACAGAAATTGCATCGGGATTGAATACAACAGTCACCATGCGCACTTTCCTAGATGTGAGTAATGTCTCAAACAGTCTACGCATTGATCGTTCCTGGAAGACCAGTAGTAGTCTCCGATGCACATCTGGAGGCATTCTGTAATCTGTCGACTATCAGAGTGTTGATGAAACACAGAAATTGCATCGGGATTGAATACAACAGTCACCATGCCCACTTTCCTCCATGGGAGTAACGTAGCAAACAGCCTACGCTTTGATCGTTCATTGGAAGACCAGTTGTAGTTCCCATTGAACATCGGGAGGCGTTCTGTAATCTGTGGAATATCAGAGTGTTGATGAAACAGAGAGATTGCATCGTGATTGAATACATCAGTCACCATGCGCACTTTCCCCCATCTGAGTAATGTCTCAAACATTCTACGCTTTGATCGTTCCCTGGAAGACCAGTAGTAGTTTCCATTGCCATCTGGAGGCATTCTGCAATCTGTGGACTATCAGAGTCTTGATGAAACACAGAAATTGCATCGGGATTGAATATAACAGTCATCATGCACAATTTCCTCCATGGGTGTAATGTCTCAAACAGTTTACGCTTTGATCGTTCCCTGGAAGACCAGTAGTAGTTTCCGATGCACATCTGGAGGCATTCTGTAATCTATGGACTATCAGAGTGTTGATGAAACACAGAAATTGCATCGGGGTTAAATACAACAGTCACCATGCCCACTTTCCTCCATGGGAGTAATGTCGCAAACAGTCTACGCTATGATCGTTCCCTGGAAGACCAGTAGTAGTTTCCGATGCACATCTGGAGGCATTCTGTAATCTGTGGACTATCTGAGTGTTGATAAAACTCAGAAATTGCATCGGGCTTAAATACAACAGTCACCATGCCCACTTTCCTCCATGGGAGTATTGTCGCAAACTGTCTACGCTTTGATCGTTCCCTGCAAGACCTTTAGTAGTTTCCGATGCACATCTGGAGTCATGCTGTAATCTTCGGACCTTCAAAGTGTTGATGAAACACAGAAATTGCATCGGGATGGAATACAACAGTCACCATGCGCACTTTCCTCCATGTGAGTAATGTCTCAAACAGTCTACGCTTTGATCGTTCCCTGGAAGACCAGTAGTAGTTTCTGATGCACATCTGGAGGCATTCTGTAATCTGTTTACTATCAGTCTTGATGAAACACAGATATTGCATCGGGTTGAATACAACAGTCACCATGCGCACTTTCCACCATGGGTGTAATGTCTCAAACAGTGTACGCTTTGATCGTTCCCTGGAAGACCAGTTGTAGTTCCCAATGCACATCGGGAATCGTTCTGTAATCTGTGGACTATCAGAGTGTTGATGAAACAGAGAAATTGCATCGGGATTGAATACAACAGTCACCTTGCGCTCTTTCCTCCATGGGAGTATTGTCTCAAAGAGTATACGCTTTGATCGTTCCCTGGAAGACCAGTAGTAGTTTCCTATGGACATATGGAGGCATTCTGTAATCTGTGGTCCTTCAATGTGTTTATGAAACACAGATATTGCATCGGGATGGAATACAACAGTCACCATGCGCACTTTCATCCATGGGAGTAATGTCTCCAACTGTCTACGCTTTGATCGTTGACTGGAAGACCAGTAGTAGTTTCCGATTCACATCTGGAGGCATTCTGCAATCTGTGGACTAACAGAGTGTTGATGAAACACAGAGATTGCATCGGGATTGAATACAACAGACATCATGAGCACTTTCCTTCATGGCAGTAATGTCCCAAACAGTCTACGCTTTGATCGTTCCCTGGAAGACCAGTTGTAGTTTCCGATGCACATCTGGAGGCATTCTGTAATCTATGGAATATCAGAGTGTTGATGAAACACAGAAATTGCATCAGGGTTGAATACAACAGTCACCATGCCTACATTCCTCCATGGGAGTAATGTCGCATACAGTCTACGCTTTGATCGTTCCCTGGAAGTCCAGTGGTAGTTTCCGATGCAAATCTCTAGGCATTCTGTAATCTGTGGACTTTCTGAGTGTTGATGAAACACAGAAATTCCATCGGGATTGAATACAACAGTCACCATGTGCACTTCCCTCCATGGGAGTAAACTCTCAAATTGTCTACGGTTTGATGGTTCCCTGGAAGACCAGTAGTAGTTTCCGATTCACATCTGGAGGCATTCTGTAATCTGTGGACTATCAGAGTCTTGACGAAACACAGAAATTGCATCGGGATTGAATACAACAGTCACCATGCGCACATTCCTCCATGGGTGTAATGTCTCAAACAGTTTACGCTTTGATCGTTCCCTGGAAACCCGTAGTAGTAGCCGATGCACATCTGGAGCCATTCTGTAATCTGTGGACTGTCAGAGTCTTGATGAAACACAGAAATTGAGTCGGGATTGAATACAACAGTCGCCATGGGCACTTTCCTCCATGGGTGTAATGTCTCAAACAGTTTACGAATTGATCGTTCCCTGGAAGACCAGTAGTAGCTTCCGATGCACATCTGGAGGCATTCTGTAATCTGTGGACCTTCAAAGTGTTGATGAAATACAGAAATTGCATCGGGATGGAATACAACTGTCACCATGTTCACTGTCCTTCGTGGGAGTAATGTCTCAAAGTGTCTAGGCTTTGATCGTTCCCTGGAAAACCAGTAGTAGTGTCCGATGCACATCTGGAGGCATTCTGTAATCTGTGGACCATCAAAGTGTTGATGAAACACAGAAATTGCATCGGGATTGAATACAACAGTCACCATGCGCACTTTCCTAGATGTGAGTAATGTCTCAAACAGTCTACGCATTGATCGTTCCTGGAAGACCAGTAGTAGTCTCCGATGCACATCTGGAGGCATTCTGTAATCTGTCGACTATCAGAGTGTTGATGAAACACAGAAATTGCATCGGGATTGAATACAACAGTCACCATGCCCACATTCCTCCATGGGAGTAACGTAGCAAACAGCCTACGCTTTGATCGTTCATTGGAAGACCAGTTGTAGTTCCCATTGAACATCGGGAGGCGTTCTGTAATCTGTGGAATATCAGAGTGTTGATGAAACAGAGAGATTGCATCGTGATTGAATACATCAGTCACCATGCGCACTTTCCCCCATCTGAGTAATGTCTCAAACATTCTACGCTTTGATCGTTCCCTAGAAGACCAGTAGTAGTTTCCAATGCACATCTGGAGGCATTCTGCAATCTGTGGACTATCAGAGTCTTGATGAAACACAGAAATTGCATCGGGATTGAATATAACAGTCATCATGCACAATTTCCTCCATGGGTGTAATGTCTCAAACAGTTTACGCTTTGATCGTTCCCTGGAAGACCAGTAGTAGTTTCCGATGCACATCTGGAGGCATTCTGTAATCTATGGACTATCAGAGTGTTGATAAAACACAGAAATTGCATCGGGGTTAAATACAACAGTCACCATGCCCACTTTCCTCCATGGGAGTAATGTCCCAAACAGTCTACGCTATGATCGTTCCCTGGAAGACCAGTAGTAGTTTCCGATGCACATCTGGAGGCATTCTGTAATCTGTGGACTATCTGAGTGTTGATAAAACTCAGAAATTGCATCGGGCTTAAATACAACAGTCACCATGCCCACTTTCCTCCATGGGAGTATTGTCGCAAACTGTCTACGCTTTGATCGTTCCCTGCAAGACCTTTAGTAGTTTCCGATGCACATCTGGAGTCATGCTGTAATCTGTGGACCTTCAAAGTGTTGATGAAACACAGAAATTGCATCGGGATGGAATACAACAGTCACCATGCGCACTTTCCTCCATGTAAGTAATGTCTCAAACAGTCTACGCATTGATCGTTCCCTGGAAGACCAGTAGTAGTTTCTGATGCACATCTGGAGGCATTCTGTAATCTGTTTACTATCAGTCTTGATGAAACACAGATATTGCATCGGGTTGAATACAACAGTCACCATGCGCACTTTCCACCATGGGTGTAATGTCTCAACCAGTTTACGCTTTTATCGTTCCCTGGAAGACCAGTAGTAGTCTCCGATGCACATCTGGAGGCATTCTGTAATCTGTGGACTATCAGAGTGTTGATGAAACACAGAAATTGCATCGCGATTGAATACAACAGTCACCATGCCCACTTTCCTCCACGGGAGTAATGTCGCAAACAGTCTACGCTTTGATCGTTCCCTGGAAGACCAGTAGTAGTTTCCGATGCACATCTGGAGGCATTCTGTAATCTGTGGACTATCTGAGTGTTGATGAAACACAGAAATTGCATCAGGATTGAATACAACAGACACCAAGCCCACTTTCCTCCATGGGAGTAATGTCTCAAACAGTCTACGCTATGATCGTTCCCTGGAAGACGAGTTGTAGTTCCCAATGCACATTGGGAGGCGTTCTGTAATCTGTGGACTAACAGAATGTTGATGAAACAGAGAGATTGCATCGTGATTGAATACATCAGTCACCATGCGCACTTTCCACCATGTGAGTAATGTCTCAAACAGTCTACGCTATGATCGCTCCCTGGAAGACCAGTAGTAGTTTCCGATGCACATCTGGAGGCATTCTGCAATCTGTGGACTATCAGAGTCTTGATGAAACACAGACATTGCATCGGGGTTGAATATAACAGTCACCATGCCCACTTTCCTCCATGGGAGTAATGTCGCAAACTGTCTACCCTTTGATCGTTCCCTGGAGGACCAGTAGTAGTTTCCAATTCACATCTGGAGGCATTATGTAATCTGTGGACCTTTAAAGTGTTGATAAACACAGAAATTGCATCGGGATGGAACACAACAGTCACCATGCGCACTTTCCTCCATGGGAGTAATGTCTCAAACTGTCAACGCTTTGATCGTTCCCTGGAAGACCAGTTGTAGTTTCCGATGCACATCTGGAGGCATTCTGTAATCTGTGGACTATCTGAGTGTTGATGAAACACAGAAATTGCATCGGGACTGAATACAACAGTCACCAAGCGCACTTTCCTCCATGGGAGTAATGTCTGAAACAGTCTACGCTTTGATCGTTCCCTGTCAGACCAGTAGTAGTTTCCGATTCCCATCTGGAGTCATTCTGTAATCTGTGGACTATCAGAGTGTTGATGAGACACAGAAATTGCATCGGGATTGAATACAACAGTCACCATGCCCACTTTCCTCCATGGGAGTAATGTCTCAAACAGTCTACGCTTTGATCGTTCCCTGGAAGACGAGTTGTAGTTCCCAATGCACATTGGGAGGCGTTCTGTAATCTGTGGACTATCAGAGTGTTGATGAAACAGAGAGATTGCATCGTGTTTGAATACATCAGTCACCATGCCCACTATCCTCCATGTGAGTAATGTCTCAAACTGTCAACGCTTTGATCGTTCCCTGGAAGACCAGTTGTAGTTTCCGATGCACATCTGGAGGCATTCTGCAATCTGTGGACTATCAGAGTCTTGATGAAACACAGACATTGCATCGGGGTTGAATATAACAGTCACCATGCCCACTTTTCTCCATGGGAGTAATGTCGCAAACTGTCTACACTTTGATCGTTCCCTGGAAGACCAGTAGTAGCTTCCAATGCACATCTGGAGGCATTATGTAATCTGTGGACCTTTAAAGTGTTGATAAACACAGAAATTGCATCGGGATGGAACACAACAGTCACCATGCGCACTTTCCTCCATGGGAGTAATGTCTCAAACTGTCAACGCTTTGATCGTTCCCTGGAAACCCAGTTGTAGTTTCCTATGCACATCTGGAGGCATTCTGTAATCTGTGGACCATCTGAGTGTTGATGAAACACAGAAATTGCATCGGGATTGAATACAACTGTCACCAAGCGCACTTTCCTCCATGGGAGTAATGTCTCAAACAGTCTACGCTTTGATCGTTCCCTGTCAGACCAGTAGTAGTTTCCGATTCCCATCTGGAGTCATTCTGTAATCTGTGGACTATCAGAGTGTTGATGAAACACAGAAATTGCATCGGGATTGAATACAACAGTCACCATGCCCACTTTCCTCCATGGGAGAATGTCTCAAACAGTCTACGCTTTGATCGTTCCCTGGAAGACGAGTTGTAGTTCCCAATGCACATTGGGAGGCGTTCTGTAATCTGTGGACTATCAGAGTGTTGATGAAACAGAGAGATTGCATCGTGATTGAATACATCAGTCACCATGCGCACTTTCCTCCATGTGAGTAATGTCTCAAACTGTCAACGCTTTGATCGTTCCCTGGAAGACCAGTTGTAGTTTCCGATGCACATCTGGAGGCATTCTGTAATCTGTGGACTATCAGAGTGTTGATGAAACAGAGAGATTGCATCGTGATTGAATACATCAGTCACCATGCGCACTTTCCCCCATCTGAGTAATGTCTCAAACAGTCTACGCTTTGATCGTTCCCTGGAAGACCAGTAGTAGTTTCCGATGCACATCTGGAGGCATTCTGCAATCTGTGGACTATCAGAGTCTTGATGAAACACAGAAATTGCATCGGGATTGAATATAACAGTCATCATGCACAATTTCCTCCATGGGTGTAATGTCTCAAACAGTTTACGCTTTGATCGTTCCCTGGAAGGCCAGTAGTAGTTTCCGATGCACATCTGGAGGCATTCTGTAATCTGTGGACTATCAGAGTGTTGATGAAACACAGAAATTGCATCGGGGTTGAATACAACAGTCACCATGCCCACTTTCCTCCATGGGAGTAATGTCGCAAACAGTCTACGCTATGATCGTTCCCTGGAAGACCAGTAGTAGTTTCCGATGCACATCTGGAGACATTCTGTAATCTGTGGACTATCTGAGTGTTGATAAAACTCAGAAATTGCATCGGGATTGAATACAACAGTCACCATGCCCACTTTCCTCCACGGGAGTAAAGTCGCAAACAGTCTACGCTTTGATCGTTCCCTGGAAGACCAGTAGTAGTTTCCGATGCACATCTGGAGGCATTCTGTAATCTGTGGACTATCTGAGTGTTGATGAAACACAGAAATTGCATCGGGACTGAATACAATAGTCACCAAGCGCACTTTCCTCCATGGGAGTAATGTCTCAAACAGTCTACGCTTTGATCGTTCCCTGGTAGACCAGTAGTACTTTCCGATGCACATCTGGAGGTATTCTGTAATCTGTGGAACTTCAAGGTGTTGATAAACACAGAAATAGCATCGGGATGGAATACAACAGTCACCATGCCCGCATTCCTCCATGGGAGTAATGTCGCATACAGTCTACGCTTTGATCGTTCCCTGGAAGTCCAGTGGTAGTTTCCGATGCAAATCTCTAGGCATTCTGTAATCTGTGGACTTTCTGAGTGTTGATTAAACACAGAAATTCCATCGGGATTGAATACAACAGTCACCATGTGCACTTCCCTCCATGGGAGTGAACTCTCAAACAGTCTACGGTTTGATGGTTCCCTGGAAGAACAGTAGTAGTTTCCGATTCACGTCTGGAGGCATTCTGTAATCTGTGAAATATCAGAGTGTTGATGAAACACGGAAATTGCATCGGGATTGAATACAACAATCACCAAGCGTACTTCCCTCCATGGGAGTAATGTCTCAAACAGTCTACGCTTTGATCGTTCTCTGGAAGTCATTATAATAGTTTCCGATGCACATCTGGAGGCATTCTGTAATCTGTGGACTATCAGAGTCTTGACGAAACACAGAAATTGCATCGGGATTGAATACAACAGTCACCATGCGCACTTTCCTCCATGGGTGTAATGTCTCAAACAGTTTACGCCTTGATCGTTCCCTGGAAGACCAGTAGTAGCTTCCGATGCACATCTGGAGGCATTCTGTAATCTGTGGTCCTTCAAAGTGTTGATGAAATACAGAAATTGCATCGGGATGGAATACAACTGTCACCATGCGCACTTTCCTTCGTGGGAGTAATGTCTCAAAGTGTCTAGGCTTTGATCGTTCCCTGGAAAACCAGTAGTAGTGTCCGATGCACATCTGGAGGCATTCTGTAATCTGTGGACCATCAAAGTGTTGATGAAACACAGAAATTGCATCGGGATTGAATACAACAGTCATCCATGCCCACTTTCCTCCATGGGAGTAATGTAGCAAACAGCCTACGCTTTGATCGTTCCCTGGAAGACCAGCTGTAGTTCCCAATGCACATCGGGAGGCGTTCTGTAATCTGTGGACTATCAGAGTGTTGATGAAACAGAAGGATTGCATCGTGATTGAATACGTCAGTCACCATGCGCACTTTCCCCCATCTGAGTAATGTCTCAAACAGTCTACGCTTTGATCGTTCCCTGGAAGACCAGTAGTAGTTTCCGATGCACATCTGGAGGCATTCTGCAATCTGTGGACTATCAGAGTCTTGATGAAACACAGACATTGCATCGGGGTTGAATATAACAGTCACCATGCCCACTTTCCTCCATGGGAGTAATGTCGCAAACTGTCTACGCTTTGATCGTTCCCTGCAAGACCAGTAGTAGTTTCCGATGCACATCTGGAGTCATGCTGTAATCTGTGGACCTTCAAAGAGTTGATGAAACACAGAAATTGCATCGGGATGGAATACAACAGTCACCATGCTTACTTTCCTCCATGTGATGAATGTCTCAAACAGTCTACGCTTTGATCGTTCCCTGGAAGACCAGTAGTAGTTTCTGATGCACATCTGGAGGCATTCTGTAATCTGTTTACTATCAGTCTTGATGAAACACAGATATTGCATCGGGCTTGAATACAACAGTCACCATGCGCACTTTCCACCATGGGTGTAATGTCTCAAACAGTTTCCGCTATTATCGTTCCCTGGAAGACCAGTAGTAGTCTCCGATGCACATCTGGAGGCATTCTGTAATCTGTGGACTATCAGAGTGTTGATGAAACACAGAAATTGCATCGCGATTGAATACAACAGTCACCATGCCCACTTTCCTCCACGTGAGTAATGTCGCAAACAGTCTACGCTTTGAACGTTCCCTGGAAGACCAGTAGTAGTTTCCGATGCACATCTGGAGGCATTCTGTAATCTGTGGACTATTTAGTGTTGATGAAACACAGAAATTGCATCGGGACTGAATACAACAGTCACCAAGCGCACA
Source organism: Schistocerca gregaria (assembly GCF_023897955.1). Classification (NCBI taxonomy): domain Eukaryota; kingdom Metazoa; phylum Arthropoda; class Insecta; order Orthoptera; family Acrididae; genus Schistocerca; species Schistocerca gregaria. Next base: position 101,170,528 of record NC_064929.1, on the reverse strand, counting down.
TTCCTCCATGGGAGTAATGTCTCAAACAGTCTACGCTTTGATCGTTCCCTGGTAGACCAGTAGTAGTTTCCGATGCACATCTGGAGGTATTCTGTAATCTGTGGACCTTCAAGGTGTTGATAAACACAGAAATTGCAACGGGATGGAATACAACAGTAACCATGCGCACTTTCCTCCATGGGAGTAATGTCTGAAACTGTCAACGCTTTGATCGTTCCCTGGAAGACCAGAAGTAGTTTCCGATGCACATATGGAGTCATTTTGTAATCTGTGGACCTTCAAAGTGTTGATGAAACACAGAAAATGCATCGGGATTGAATACAACAGTCACCATGCGCACTTTCCTCCATATGAGTAATGTCTCAATCAGTCTACGCTTCGATCGTTCCCTGCAAGACCAGTAGTAGTTCCCGATGCACATCTGCATTCATTCAGTAATCAGTGGACTATCTGAGTGTTGACGAAACGCAGAAATTGCATCTGGATTGAATACAACAGTCACCATGCCCACTTTCCTCCATGGGAGTAATGTCTCAAACAGTCTACGCTTTGATCGTTCCCTGGAAGACCAGTTGTAGTTCCCAATGCACTTCGGGAGGCGTTCTGTAATCTGTGGACTATCAGAGTGTTGATGAAACAGAGAAATTGCATCGTGATTGAATACAACAGTCACCATGCGCTCTTTCCCCCATGTGAGTAATGTCTCAAACAGTCTACGCCTTGATCGTTCCCTGGAAGACCAGTAGTAGTTTCCGATGCACATCTGGAGCCATTCTGCAATCTGTGGACTATCAGAGTCTTGATGAAACACAGAAATTGCATCGGGATTGAATATAACAGTCACCATGCGCAATTTCCTCCATGGGTGTAATGTCTCAAACAGTTTACGCTTTGATCGTTCCCTGGAAGACCAGTAGTAGTTTCCGATGCACATCTGGAGGCATTCTGTAAACTGTGGACTATCAGTGTGTTGATGAAACACAGAAATTGCATCGGGATTGAATACAACAGTCACCATGCGCACTTACCTCCATGGGAGTAATGTCTCAAACAGTCTACGCTTTGATCGTTCCCTGGAAGACCAGTTGTAGTTCCCAATGCACATCGGGAGGCGTTCTGTAATCTGTGGACTATCAGAGTGTTGATGAAACAGAGAGATTGCATCGTGATTGAATACATCAGTCACCATCCGCACTTTCCCCCATGTGAGTAATGTCTCAAACAGTCTACGCATTGATCGTTCCCTGGAAGACCAGTAGTAGCTTCCGATGCACATCTGGAGGCATTCTGCAATCTGTGGACTATCAGAGTCTTGATGAAACACAGAAATTGCATCGGGATTGAATACAACAGTCACCATGCCCACTTTCCTCCACGGGAGTAATGTCGCAAACAGTCTACGCTTTGATCGTTCCCTGGAAGACCAGTAGTAGTTTCCGATGCACATCTGGAGGCATTCTGTAATCTGTGGACTATTTAGTGTTGATGAAACACAGAAATTGCATCGGGACTGAATACAACAGTCACCAAGCGCACTTTCCTCCATGGGAGTAATGTCTCAAACAGTCTACGCTTTGATCGTTCCCTGGTAGACCAGTAGTAGTTTCCGATGCACATCTGGAGGTATTCTGTAATCTGTGAACCGTCAAGGTGTTGATAAACACAGAAATTGCAACGGGATGGAATACAACAGTAACCATGCGCACTTTCCTCCATGGGAGTAATGTCTGAAACTGTCAACGCTTTGATCGTTCCCTGGAAGACCAGAAGTAGTTTCCGATGCACATCTGGAGACATTCTGTAATCTGTGGACCTTCAAAGTGTTGATGAAACACAGAAATTGCATCGGGATTGAATACAACAGTCACCATGCTCACTTTCCTCCATGTGAGTAATGTCTCAATCAGTCTACGCTTCGATCGTTCCCTGCAAGACCAGTAGTAGTTTCCGATGCACATCTGCATTCATTCAGTAATCAGTGGACTATCTGAGTGTTGATGAAACACAGAAATTGCATCTGGATTGAATACAACAGTCACCATGCCCACTTTCCTCCATGGGAGTAATGTCTCAAACAGTCTACGCTTTGATCGTTCCCTGGAAGACCAGTTGTAGTTCCCAATGCACTTCGGGAGGCGTTCTGTAATCTGTGGACTATCAGAGTGTTGATGAAACAGAGAAATTGCATCGTGATTGAATACAACAGTCACCATGCGCTCTTTCCCCCATGTGAGTAATGTCTCAAACAGTCTACGCTTTGATCGTTCCCTGGAAGACCAGTAGTAGTTTGCGATGCACATCTGGAGGCATTCTGCTATCTGTGGACTATCAGAGTCTTGATGAAACACAGAAATTGCATCGAGATTGAATATAACAGTCACCATGCGCAATTTCCTCCATGGGTGTAATGTGTCAAACAGTTTACGCTTTGATCGTTCCCTGGAAGACCAGTAGTAGTTTCCGATGCACATCTGGAGGCATTCTGTAAACTGTGGACTATCAGTGTGTTGATGAAACACAGAAATTGCATCGATGTTGAATACAACAGTCACCATGCCCACTTTCCTCCATGGGAGTAATGTCGCAAACAGTCTACGTTTTGATCGTTCCCTGGAAGACCAGTAGTAGTTTCCGATGCACATCTGGAGGCATTCTGTAATCTGTGGACTATCTGAGTGTTGATGAAACACAGAAATTGCATCGGGACTGAATACAACAGTCACCAAGCGCACTTTCCTCCATGGGAGTAATGTCTCAAACAGTTTACGCTTTGATCGTTCCCTGTCAGACCAGTAGTAGTTTCCGATTCCCATCTGGAGTCATTCTGTAATCTGTGGACTATCAGAGTGTTGATGAAACACAGAAATTGCATCGGGATTGAATACAACAGTCACCATGTGCTCTTACCTCCATGGGAGTAATGTCTCAAACAGTCTACGCTTTGATCGTTCCCTGGAAGACCAGTTGTAGTTCCCAATGCACATCGGGAGGCGTTCTGTAATCTGTGGACTATCAGAGTGTTGATGAAACAGAGAGATTGCATCGTGATTGAATACATCAGTCACCATGCGCACTTTCCCCCATGTGAGTAATGTCTCAAACAGTCTACGCATTGATCGTTCCCTGGAAGACCAGTAGTAGCTTCCGATGCACACCTGGAGGCATTCTGCTATCTGTGGACTATCAGAGTCTTGATGAAACACGGAAATTGCATCGGGATTGAATATAACAGTCATCATGCACAAGTTCCTCCATGGGTGTAATGTCTCAAACAGTTTACGCTTTGATCGTTCCCTGGAAGACCAGTAGTAGTTTCCGATGCACATCTGGAGGCATTCTGTAATCTGTGGACTATCAGAGTGTTGATGAAACACAGAAATTGCATCGGGATTGAATACAACAGTCACCATGCCCACTTTCCTCCACGGGAGTAATGTCGCAAACAGTCTACGATTTGATCGTTCCCTGGAAGACCAGTAGTAGTTTCCGATGCACATATGGAGGCATTCTGTAATCTGTGGACTATTTAGTGTTGATGAAACACAGAAATTGCATCGGGACTGAGTACAACAGTCACCAAGCGCACTTTCCTCCATGGGAGTAATGTCTGAAACAGTCTACGCTTTGATCGTTCCCTGGTAGACCAGTAGTAGTTTCCGATGCACATCTGGAGGTATTCTGTAATCTGTGAACCTTCAAGGTGTTGATAAACACAGAAATTGCAACGGGATGGAATACAACAGTAACAATGCGCATTTTCTTCCATGGGAGTAATGTCTGAAACTGTCAACGCTTTGATCGTTCCCTGGAAGACCAGAAGTAGTTTCCGATGCACATCTGGAGTCATTCTGTAATCTGTGGACCTTCAAAGTGTTGATGAAACACAGAAATTGCATCGGGATTGAATACAACAGTCACCATGCGCACTTTCCTCCATGTGAGTAATGTCTCAATCAGTCTACGCTTCGATCATTCCCTGCAAGACCAGTAGTAGTTTCCGATGCACATCTGCATTCATTCAGTAATCAGTGGACTATCTGAGTGTTGATGAAACACAGAAATTGCATCTGGATTGAATACAACTGTCACCATGCCCACTTTCCTCCATGGGAAAAATGTCTCAAACAGTCTACGCTTTCATCGTTCCCTGGAAGACCAGTTGTAGTTCCCAATGCACTTCGGGAGGCGTTCTGTAATCTGTGGACTATCTGAGTGTTGATGAAACAGAGAAATTGCATCGTGATTGAATACAACACTCACCATGCGCTCTTTCCCCCATGTGAGTAATGTCTCAAACAGTCTACGCTTTGATCGTTCCCTGGAAGACCAGTAGTAGTTTGCGATGCACATCTGGAGGCATTCTGCAATCTGTGGACTATCAGAGTCTTGATGAAACACAGAAATTGCATCGGGATTGAATATAACAGTCACCATGCGCAATTTCCTCCATGGGTGTAATGTCTCAAACAGTTTACGCTTTGATCGTTCCCTGGAAGACCAGTAGTAGTTTCCGATGCACATCTGGAGGCATTCTGTAAACTGTGGACTATCAGTGTGTTGATGAAACACAGAAATTGCATCGGGGTTGAATACAACAGTCACCATGCCCACTTTCCTCCATGGGAGTAATGTCGCAAACAGTCTACGTTTTGATCGTTCCCTGGAAGACCAGTAGTAGATTCCGATGCACATCTGGAGGCATTCTGTAATCTGTGGACTATCTGAGTGTTGATGAAACACAGAAATTGCATCGGGACTGAATACAACAGTCACCAAGCGCACTTTCCTCCATGGGAGTAATGTTTTAAACAGTTTACGCTTTGATCGTTCCCTGTCAGACCAGTAGTAGTTTCCGATTCCCATCTGGAGTCATTCTGTAATCTGTGGACTATCAGAGTGTTGATGAAACACAGAAATTGCATCGGGATTGAATACAACAGTCACCATGTGCTCTTACCTCCATGGGAGTAATGTCTCAAACAGTCTACGCTTTGATCGTTCCCTGGAAGACCAGTTGTAGTTCCCAATGCACATCGGGAGGCGTTCTGTAATCTGTGGACTATCAGAGTGTTGATGAAACAGAGAGATTGCATCGTGATTGAATACATCAGTCACCATGCGCACTTTCCCCCATGTGAGTAATGTCTCAAACAGTCTACGCATTGATCGTTCCCTGGAAGACCAGTAGTAGCTTCCGATGCACATCTGGAGGCATTCTGCTATCTGTGGACTATCATAGTCTTGATGAAACACGGAAATTGCATCGGGATTGAATATAACAGTCATCATGCACAACTTCCTCCATGGGTGTAATGTCTCAAACAGTTTACGCTTTGATCGTTCCCTGGTAGACCAGTAGTAGTTTCCGATGCACATCTGGAGGCATTCTGTAATCTGTGGACTATCAGAGTGTTGATGAAACACAGAAATTGCATCGGGATTGAATACAACAGTCACCATGCCCACTTTCCTCCACGGGAGTAATGTCGCAAACAGTCTACGATTTGATCGTTCCCTGGAAGACCAGTAGTAGTTTCCGATGCACATCTGGAAGCATTCTGTAATCTGTGGACTATTTAGTGTTGATGAAACACAGAAATTGCATCGGGACTGAATACAACAGTCACCAAGCGCACTTTCCTCCATGGGAGTAATGTCTCAAACAGTCTACGCTTTGATCGTTCCCTATTAGACCAGTAGTAGTTTCCGATGCACATCTGGAGGTATTCTGTAATCTGTGAACCTTCAAGGTGTTGATAAACACAGAAATTGCAACGGGATGGAATACAACAGTAACCATGCGCACTTTCCTCCATGGGAGTAATGTCTGAAACTGTCAACGCTTTGATCGTTCCCTGGAAGACCAGAAGTAGTTTCCGATGCACATCTGGAGTCATTCTGTAATCTGTGGACCTTCAAAGTGTTGATGAAACACAGAAATTGCATCGGGATTGAATACAACAGTCACCATGCGCACTTTCCTCCATGTGAGTAATGTCTCAATCAGTCTACGCTTCGATCGTTCCCTGCAAGACCAGTAGTAGTTTCCGATGCACATCTGCATTCATTCAGTAATCAGTGGACTATCTGAGTGTTGATGAAACACAGAAATTGCATCTGGATTGAATACAACAGTCACCTTGCCCACTTTCCTCCATGGGAAAAATGTCTCAAACAGTCTACGCTTTGATCGTTCCCTGGAAGACCAGTTGTAGTTCCCAATGCACTTCGGGAGGCGTTCTGTAATCTGTGGAGTATCTGAGTGTTGATGAAACAGAGAAATTGCATCGTGATTGAATACAACAGTCACCATACGCACTTTCCCCCATGTGAGTAATGTCTCAAACAGTCTACGCTTTGATCGTTCCCTGGAAGACCAGTAGTAGTTTGCGATGCACATCTGGAGGCATTCTGCAATCTGTGGACTATCAGAGTGTTGATGAAACACAGAAATTGCATCGGGATTGAATACAACAGTCACCATGCGCACTTACCTCCATGGGAGTAATGTATCAAACAGTCTACGCTTTGATCGTTCCCTGGAAGTCCAGTTGTAGTTCAAAATGCACATCGGGAGGCGTTCTGTAATCTGTGGACTATCAGAGTGTTGATGAAACAGAGAGATTGCATCGTGATTGAATACATCAGTCACCATGCGCACTTTCCCCCATGTGAGTAATGTCTCAAACAGTCTACGCTTTGATCGTTCCCTGGTAGACCAGTAGTAGTTTCCGATGCACATCTGGAGGTATTCTGTAATCTGTGGACCTTCAAGGTGTTGATAAACACAGAAATTGCAACGGGATGGAATACAACAGTAACCATGCGCACTTTCCTCCATGGGAGTAATGTCTGAAACTGTCAACGCTTTGATTGTTCCCTGGAAGACCAGAAGTAGTTTCCGATGCACATCTGGAGTCATTCTGTAATCTGTGGACCTTCAATGTGTTGATGAAACACAGAAATTGCATCGGGATTGAATACAACAGTCACCATGCGCACTTTCCTCCATGTGAGTAATGTCTCAATCAGTCTACGCTTCGATCGTTCCCTGCAAGACCAGTAGTAGTTTCCGATGCACATCTGCATTCATTCAGTAATCTGTGGACTATCAGAGTGTTGATGAAACAGAGAAATTGCATCGTGATTGAATACAACAGTCACCATGCGCTCTTTCCCCCATGTGAGTAATGTCTCAAACAGTCTACGCTTTGATCGTTCCCTGGAAGACCAGTAGTAGTTTCCGATGCACATCAGGAGGCATTCTGTAAACTGTGGACTATCAGTGTGTTGATGAAACACAGATATTGCATCGGGGTTGAATACAACATTCACCATGCCCACTTTCCTCCATGGGAGTAATGTCGCAAACAGTCTACGTTTTGATCGTTCCCTGGAAGACCAGTAGTAGTTTCCGATGCACATCTGGAGGCATTCTGTAATCTGTGGACTATCTGAGTGTTGATGAAACACAGAAATTGCATCGGGACTGAATACAACTGTCACCAAGCGCACTTTCCTCCATGGGAGTAATGTCTCAAACAGTTTACGCTTTGATCGTTCCCTGTCAGACCAGTAGTAGTTTCCGATTCCCATCTGGAGTCATTCTGTAATCTGTGGACTATCAGAGTGTTGATGAAACACAGAAATTGCATCGGGATTGAATATAACAGTCACCATGCCCACTTTCCTCCATGGGAGTAATGTCTCAAACTGTCAACGCTTTGATCGTTCCCTGGAATACCAGAAGTAGTTTCCGATGCACATCTGGAGGCATTCTGTAATCTGTGGACCTTCAAAGTGTTGATGATACACAGAAATTGCATCGGGATTGAATACAACAGTCACCATGCCCACTTTCCTCCATGGGAGTAATGTCTCAAACAGTCTACGCTTTGATCGTTCCCTGGAAGACCAGTTGTAGTTCCCAATGCACATCGGGAGGCATTCTGTAATCTGTGGACTATCAGAGTGTTGATGAAACAGAGAAATTGCATCGTGATTGAATACAACAGTCACCATGCGCACTTTCCCCCATGTGAGTAATGTCTCATACAGTCTACGCTTTGACATTCCCTGGAAGACCAGTAGTAGTTTCCGATGCACATCTGGAGGCATTCTGTAATCCTCGGACCTTCAAAATGTTGATAAACACAGAAATTGCAACGGGATGGAATACAACAGTAACCATGCTCACTTTCCTCCATGGGAGTAATGTCTCAAACTGTCAACGCTTTGATCGTTCCCTGGAAGACCAGAAGTAGTTTCCGATGTCACATCTGGAGGCATTCTGTAATCTGTGGACCTTCAAAGTGTTGATGAAACACAGAAATTGCATCGGGATTGAATACAACAGTCACCATGCCCACTTTCCTCCATGGGAGTAATGTCTCAATCAGTCTACGCTTTGATCGTCCCTGCAAGACCAGTAGTAGTTTCCGATGCACATCTGCATTCATTCTGTAATCTGTGGACTATCAGAGTGTTGATGAGACACATCAATTGCATCGGGATTGAATACAACAGTCACCATGCCCACTTTCCTCCATGGGAGTAATGTCGTAAACAGTCTACGCTTTGATCATTCCCTGGAAGACCAGTTGTAGTTCCCAATGCACATCGGGAGGCATTCTGTAATCTGTGGACAATCAGAGTGTTGATGAAACAGAGAAATTGCATCGTGATTGAATACAACAGTCACCATGCGCATTTTCCCCCATGTGAGTAATGTCTCAAACAGTCTACGCTTTGATCGTTCCCAGGAAGACCAGTAGTAGTTTCCGATGCACATCTGGAGGCATTCTGCAATCTGTGGACTATCAGAGTCTTGATGAAACACAGAAATTGCATCGGGATTGAATATAACAGTCACCTTGCGCAATTTCCTCCATGGGTGTAATGTCTCAAACAGTTTACGCTTTGATCGCTCCCTGGAAGACCAGTAGTAGTTTCCGATGCACATCCGGAGGCATTCTGTAATCTGTGGACTATCTGAGTGTTGATGAAACTCAGAAATTGCATCGGGATTGAATACAACAGTCACCATTCCTACTTTCCTCCATGGGTGTAATGTCTCAAACAGTTTACGCTTTTATCGTTCCCTGGAAGATCAGTAGTAGTCTCCGATGCACATCTGGAGGCATTCTGTAATCTGTGGACTATCAGAGTGTTGATGAGACACAGAAATTGCATCGGGATTGAATACAACAGTCACCATGCCCACTTTCCTCCATGGGAGTAATGTCGCAAACAGTCTACGCTTTGATCGTTCCCTGGAAGAACAGTAGTAGTTTCCGATGCACATCTGGAGTCATGCTGTAATCTGTGGACCTTCAAAGTGTTGATGAAACACAGAAATTGCATCGGGATGGAATACAACAGTCACCATGCCCACTTTCCTCCATGGGAGTAATGTCTCCAACTGTCTACGCTTTGATCGTTCCCTGGAAGACCAGTAGTAGTTTCCGATGCACATCTGGAGGCATTCTGTAATCTGTGGACCTTCAAAGTGTTGATGAAACACAGAAATTGCATCGGGATTGAATACAACAGTCACTATGCGCACTTACCTCCATGTGAGCAATGTGTCAAACAGTCTACGCTTTGATGGTTCTCTGGAAGACCAGTAGTAGTTTCCGATACACATCTGGAGGCATTCTGTAATCTGTGGAATATCAGAGTGTTGATGAAACACAGAAATTGCATCGGGATTGAATACAACAGTCACCTTGCGCACTTTCCTCCATGGGAGTATTGTCTCAAACAGTATACGCTTTGATCGTTCCCTGGAAGACCAGTAGTAGTTTCCGATGCACATATGGAGGCATTCTGTAATCTGTGGTCCTTCAATGTGTTTATGAAACACAGATATTGCTTCGGGATGGAATACAACAGTCACCATGCGCACTTTCCTCCATGGGAGTAATGTCTCCAACTGTCTACGCTTTGATCGTTAACTGGAAGACCAGTAATAGTTTCCGATTCACATCTGGAGGCATTCTGCAATCTGTGGACTAACAGAGTGTTGATGAAACACAGAAATTGCATCGGGATTGAATACAACAGACATCATGAGCACTTTCCTTCATGGCAGTAATGTCCCAAACAGTCTACGCTTTGATGGTTCCCTGGAAGATCAGTAGTAGTTTCCGATGCACATCTGGAGGCATTCTGTAATCTGTGGACTATCAGAGTCTTGACGAAACACAGAAATTGCATCGGGATTGAATACAACAGTCACCATGCGCACATTCCTCCATGGGTGTAATGTCTCAAACATTTTACGATTTGATCGTTCCCTGGAAACCCGTAGTAGTAGCCGATGCACATCTGGAGCCATTCTGTAATCTGTGGACTGTCAGAGTCTTGATGAAACACAGAAATTGCGTCGGGATTGAATACAACAGTCACAATGCGCACTTTCCTCCATGGGTGTAATGTCTCAAACAGTTTACGCCTTGATCGTTCCCTGGAAGACCAGTAGTAGTTTCCGATGCACATCTGGAGGCATTCTGTAATCTGTGGACTATCAGAGTGTTGATGAAACAGAGAGATTGCATCGTGATTGAATACATCAGTCACCATGCGCACTTTCCCCCATGTGAGTAATGTCTCAAACAGTCTACGCTTTGATCGTTCCCTGGAAGACCAGTAGTAGTTTCCGATATACATCTGGAGGCATTCTGCAATCTGTGGACTATCAGAGTCTTGATGAAACACAGAAATTGCATCGGGATTGAATATAACTGTTATCATGCACAATTTCCTCCATGGGTGTAATGTCTCAAACAGTTTACGCTTTGATCGTTCCCTGGAAGATCAGTAGTAGTTTCCGATGCACATCTGGAGGCATTCTGTAATCTGTGGACTATCAGAGTGTTGATGAAACACAGAAATTGCATCGGGGTTGAATACAACAGTCACCATGCCCACTTTCCTCTATGGGAGTAATGTCGCAAACAGTCTACGCTATGATCGTTCCCTGGAAGACCAGTAGTAGTTTCCGATGCACATCTGGAGGCATTCTGTAATCTGTGGACTATCTGAGTGTTGATAAAACTCAGAAATTGCATCGGGATTGAATACAACAGTCACCATGCCCACTCTCCTCCATGGGAGTAATGTCGCAAACTGTCTACGCTTTGATCGTTCCCTGCAAGAAAAGTAGTAGTTTCCGATGCACATCTGGAGGCATTCTGCAATCTGTGGACCTTCAAAGTGTTGATGAAACACAGAAATTGCATCGGGATTGAATACAACAGTCACTATGCGCACTTACCTCCATGTGAGCAATGTCTCAAACAGTCTACGCTTTGATGGTTCCCTGGAAGACCAGTAGTAGTTTCCGATACACATCTGGAGGCATTCTGTAATCTGTGGAATATCAGAGTGTTGATGAAACACAGAAATTGCATCGGGATTGAATACAACAGTCACCTTGCGCACTTTCCTCCATGGGAGTATTGTCTCAAACAGTATACGCTTTGATCGTTCCCTGGAAGACCAGTAGTAGTTTCCGATGCACATATGGAGGCATTCTGTAATCTGTGGTACTTCAATGTGTTTATGAAACACAGATATTGCATCGGGATGGAATACAACAGTCACCATGCGCACTTTCCTGCATGGGAGTAATGTCTCCAACTGTCTACGCTTTGATCGTTAACTGGAAGACCAGTAATAGTTTCCGATTCACATCTGGAGGCATTCTGCAATCTGTGGACTAACAGAGTGTTGATGAAACACAGAAATTGCATCGGGATTGAATACAGCAGACATCATGAGCACTTTCCTTCATGGCAGTAATGTCCCAAACAGTCTACGCTTTGATGGTTCCCTGGAAGACCAGTAAAAGTTTCCGATTCACATCTGGAGGCATTCTGTAATCTGTGTAATATCAGAGTGTTGATGAAACACAGAAATTGCATCGGGATTGAATACAACAATCACCAAGCGCACTTTCCTCCATGGGAGTTATGTCTCAAACAGTCTACGCTTTGATCGTTCTCTGGAAGTCATTATAATAGTTTCCGATGCACATCTGGAGGCATTCTGTAATCTGTGGACTATCAGAGTCTTGACGATACACAGAAATTGCATCGGGATTGAATACAACAGTCACCATGCGCACATTCCTCCATGGGTGTAATGTCTCAAACAGTTTACGATTTGATCGTTCCCTGGAAACCCGTAGTAGTAGCCGATGCTCATCTGGAGCCATTCTGTAATCTGTGGACTGTCAGAGTCTTGATGAAACACAGAAATTGCATCGGGATTGAATACAACAGTCACCATGCGCACTTTCCTCCATGGGTGTAATGTCTCAAACAGTTTACGCCTTGATCGTTCCCTGGAAGACCAGTAGTAGTTTCCGATGCACATCTGGAGGCATTCTGTAATCTGTGGACCTTCAAAGTGTTGATGAAATACAGAAATTGCATCGGGATGGAATACAACAGTCACCATGCGCACTTTCCTTCGTGGGAGTAATGTCTCAAAGTGTCTAGGCTTTGATCGTTCCCTGGAAAACCAGTAGTAGTGTCCGATGCACATCTGGAGGCATTCTGTAATCTGTGGACTATCAGAGTGTTCATGAAACAGAGAGATTGCATCGTGATTGAATACATCAGTCACCATGCGCACTTTCCCCCATGTGAGTAATGTCTCAAACAGTCTACGCTTTGATCGTTCCCTGGAAGACCAGTAGTAGTTTCCGATATACATCTGGAGGCATTCTGCAATCTGTGGACTATCAGAGTCTTGATGAAACACAGAAATTGCATCGGGATTGAATATAACAGTCATCATGCACAATTTCCTCCATGGGTGTAATGTCTCAAACAGTTTACGCTTTGATCGTTCCCTGGAAGACCAGTAGTAGTTTCCGATGCACATCTGGAGGCATTCTGTAATCTGTGGACTATCAGAGTGTTGACGAAACACAGAACTTGCATCGGGGTTGAATACAACAGTCACCATGCCCACTTTCCTCTATGGGAGTAATGTCGCAAACAGTCTACGCTATGATCGTTCCCTGGAAGACCAGTAGTAGTCTCCGATGCACATCTGGAGGCATTCTGTAATCTGTGGACTATCTGAGTGTTGATAAAACTCAGAAATTGCATCGGGATTGAATACAATAGTCACCATGCCCACTTTCCTCCATGGGAGTAATGTCGCAAACTGTCTACGCTTTGATCGTTCCCTGCAAGACCAGTAGTAGTTTCCGATGCACATCTGGAGTCATGCTGTAATCTGTGGACCTTCAAAGTGTTGATGAAACACAGAAATTGCATCGGGATTGAATACAACAGTCACCATGCGCACTTTCCTCCATGTGAGTAATGTCTCAAACAGTCTACGCTTTGATCGTTCCCTGGTAGACCAGTAGTAGTTTCCGATTCACATCTGGAGTCATTCTGTAATCTGTGGACTATCAGAGTGTTGATGAAACACAGAAATTGCATCGGGATTGAATATAACAGTCACCATGCGCACTTTCCTCCATGGGAGTAATGTCTGAATCTGTCAACGCTTTGATTGTTCCCTGGAAGACCAGAAGTAGTTTCCGATGCACATCTGGAGTCATTCTGTAATCTGTGGAACTTCAAAGTGTTGATGAAACACAGAAATTGCATCGGGATTGAATACAACAGTCACCATGCCCACTTTCCTCCATTTGAGTATTGTCTCAATCAGTCTACGCTTTGATCGTTCCCTGCAAGACCAGTAGTAGTTTCCGATGCACATCTGCATTCATTCAGTAATCAGTGGACTATCTGAGTGTTGATGAAACACAGAAATTGCATCGGGATTGAATACAACAGTCACCATGCCCACTTTCCTCCATGGGAGTAATGTCTCAAACAGTCTACGCTTTGATCGTTCCCTGGAAGAACAGTTGTAGTTCCCAATGCACATCGGGAGGCGTTCTGTAATCTGTGGACTATCAGAGTGTTGATGAAACAGAGATATTGCATGGTGATTGAATACAACAGTCACCATGCGCACTTTCCCCCATGTGAGTAATGTCTCAAACAGTCTACGCTTTGATCGTTCCCTGGAAGACCAGTAGTAGTTTCCGATGCACATCTGGAGGCATTCTGTAATCTGTGGACTATCTGAGTGTTGATGAAACACAGAAATTGCATCGGGACTGAATACAACAGTCACCAAGCGCACTTTCCTCCATGGGAGTAATGTCTCAAACAGTCTACGCTTCGATCGTTCCCTGTCAAACCAGTAGTAGTTTCCGATTCCCATCTGGAGTCATTCTGATATCTGTGGACTATCAGAGTGTTGATGAAACACAGAAATTGCATCGGGATTGAATACAACAGTCACCATGCGCACTTACCTCCATGGGAGTAATGTCTCAAACAGTCTACGCTTTGATCGTTCCCTGGAACACCAGTTGTAGTTCCCAATGCACATCGGGAGGCGTTCTGTAATCTGTGGACTATCAGAGTGTTGATGAAACAGAGAGATTGTATCGTGATTGAATACATCAGTCACCATGCGCACTTTCCCCAATGTGAGTAATGTCTCAAACAGTCTACGCTTTGATCGTTCCCTGGAAGACCAGTAGTAGTTTCCGATGCACATCTGGAGGCATTCTGCAATCTGTGGACTATCAGAGTCTTGATGAAACACAGAAATTGCATCGGGATTGAATATAACAGTCATCATGCACAATTTCCTCCATGGGTGTAATGTCTCAAACAGTTTACGCTTTGATAGTTCCCTGGAAGACCAGTAGTAGTCTCCGATGCACATCTGGAGGCATTCTGTAATCTGTGGACTATAAGAGTGTTGATGAAACACAGAAATTGCATCGCGATTGAATACAACAGTCACCATGCCCACTTTCCTCCACTGGAGTAATGTCGCAAACAGTCTACGCTTTGATCGTTCCCTGGAAGACCAGTAGTAGTTTCCGATGCACATCTGGAGGCATTCTGTAATCTGTGGACTATTTAGTGTTGATGAAACACAGAAATTGCATCGGGACTGAATACAACAGTCACCAAGCGCACTTTCCTCCATGGGAGTAATGTCTCAAACAGTCTACGCTTTGATCGTTCCCTGGTAGACCAGTAGTAGTTTCCGATGCACATCTGGAGGTATTCTGTAATCTGTGGACCTTCAAGGTGTTGATAAACACAGAAATTGCAACGGGATGGAATACAACAGTAACCATGCGCACTTTCCTCCATGGGAGTAATGTCTGAAACTGTCAACGCCTTGATAGTTCCCTGGAAGACCAGAAGTAGTTTCCGATGCACATCTGGAGTCAAACTGTATTCTGTGGACCTTCAATGTGTTGATGAAACACAGAAATTGCATCGGGATTGAATACAACAGTCACCATGCGCACTTTCCTCCATGTGAGTAATGTCTCAATCAGTCTACGCTTCGATCGTTCCCTGCAAGACCAGTAGTAGTTTCCGATGCACATCTGCATTCATTCAGTAACCTGTGGACTATCAGAGTGTTGATGAAACAGAGAAATTGCATCGTGATTGAATACAACAGTCACCATGCGCTCTTTCCCCCATGTGAGTAATGTCTCAAACAGTCTACGCTTTGATTGTTCCCTGGAAGACCAGTAGTAGTTTCCGATGCACATCTGGAGGCATTCTGCAATCTGTGGACTATCAGAGTCTTGATGAAACACAGATATTGCATCGGGATTGAATATAACAGTCACCATGCGCAATTTCCCCCATGGGTGTAATGTCTCAAACAGTTTACGCTTTGATCGTTCCCTGGAAGACCAGTAGTAGTTTCCGATGCACATCTGGAGGCATTCTGTAAACTGTGGACTATCAGTGTGTTGATGAAACACAGAAATTGCATCGGGGTTGAATACAACAGTCACCATGCCCACTTTCCTCCATGGGAGTAATGTCGCAAACAGTCTACGTTTTGATCGTTCCCTGGAAGACCAGTAGTAGTTTCCGATGCACATCTGGAGGCATTCTGTAATCTGTGGACTATCTGAGTGTTGATGAAACACAGAAATTGCATCGGGACTGAATACAACTGTCACCAAGCGCACTTTCCTCCATGGGAGTAATGTCTCAAACAGTTTACGCTTTGATCGTTCCCTGTCAGACCAGTAGTAGTTTCCGATTCCCATCTGGAGTCATTCTGTAATCTGTGGACTATCAGAGTGTTGATGAAACACAGAAATTGCATCGGGATTGAATACAACAGTCACCATGCGCACTTACCTCCATGGGAGTAATGTCTCAAACAGTCTACGCTTTGATCGTTCCCTGGAAGACCAGTTGTGGTTCCCAATGCACATCGGGAGGCGTTCTGTAATCTGTGGACTATCAGAGTGTTGATGAAACAGAGAGATTATATTGTGATTGAATACATCAGTCACCATGCGCACTTTCCCCCATGTGAGTAATGTCTCAAACAGTCTACGCTTTGATCGTTCCCTGGAAGACCAGTAGTAGCTTCCGATGCACATCTGGAGGCATTCTGTAATCTGTGGACCTTCAAAGTGTTGATGAAACACAGATGGTGCATCGGGATTGAATACAAATGTCACCATGCGCACTTTCCTCCATGTGAGTAATATCTCAATCAGTCTACGCTTTGATCGTCCCTGCAAGACCAGTAGTAGTTTCCGATGCACATCTACATCCATTCTGTAAACTGTGGACTATCAGAGTGTTGATGAAACACAGAAATTGCATCGGGATTGAATACAACAGTCACCATGCCCACTTTCCTCCATGGGAGTAATGTCTCAAACAGTCTACGCTTTGATCGTTCCCTGGAAGACCAGTTGTAGTTCCCAATGCACATCGGGAGGCATTCTGTAATCTGTGGACTATCAGAGTGTTGATGAAACAGCGAAATTGCATCGTGATTGAATACAACAGTCACCATGCGCACTTTCCCCCATGTGAGTAATGTCTCATACAGTCTACGCTTTGACGTTCCCTGGAAGACCAGTAGTAGTTTCCGATGCACATCTGGAGGCATTCTGTAATCTTCGGACCTTCAAAGTGTTGATAAACACAGAAATTGCAACGGGATGGAATACAACAGTAACCATGCTCACTTTCCTCCATGGGAGTAATGTCTCAAACTGTCAACGCTTTGATCGTTCCCTGGAAGACCAGAAGTAGTTTCCGATAAACAGTCACCATGCGCACTTTCCTCCATGTGAGTAATGTCTCAATCAGTCTACGCTTTGATCGTCCCTGCAAGACCAGTAGTAGTTTCCGATGCACATCTGCATTCATTCTGTAATCTGTGGACTATCAGAGTGTTGATGAGACACATAAATTGCATCGGGATTGAATACAACAGTCACCATGCCCACTTTCCTCCATGGGAGTAATGTCGTAAACAGTCTACGCTTTGATCATTCCCTGGAAGACCAGTTGTAGTTCCCAATGCACATCGGGAGGCATTCTGTAATCTGTGGACAATCAGAGTGTTGATGAAACAGAGAAATTGCATCGTGATTGAATACAACAGTCACCATGCGCACTTTCCCCCATGTGAGTAATGTCTCAAACAGTCTACGCTTTGATCGTTCCCTGGAAGACCAGTAGTAGTTTCCGATGCACATCTGGAGGCATTCTGCAATCTGTGGACTATCAGAGTCTTGATGAAACACAGAAATTGCATCGGGATTGAATATAACAATCACCATGCGCAATTTCCTCCATGGGTGTAATGTCTCAAACAGTTTACGCTTTGATCGCTCCCTGGAAGACCAGTAGTAGTTTCCGATGCACATCTGGAGGCATTCTGTAATCTGTGGACTATCTGAGTGTTGATGAAACTCAGAAATTGCATCGGGATTGAATACAACAGTCACCATGCCCACTTTCCTCCACTGGAGTAATGTCGCAAACAGTCTACGCTTTGATCGTTCCCTGGAAGACCAGTAGTAGTTTCCGATGCACATCTGGAGGCATTCTGTAATCTGTGGACTATTTAGTGTTGATGAAACACAGAAATTGCATCGAGACTGAATACAACAGTCACCAAGCGCACTTTCCTCCATGGGAAAATCTCTCAAACAGTCTACGCTTTGATCGTTCCCTGGTAGACCAGTAGTAGTTTCCGATGCACATCTGGAGGTATTCTGTAATCTGTGGACCTTCAAGGTGGTGATAAACACAGAAATTGCACCGGGATGGAATACAACAGTAACCATGCGCACTTTCCTCCATGGGAGTAATGTCTGAAACTGTCAACGCTTTGATTGTTCCCTGGAAGACCAGAAGTAGTTTCCGATGCACATCTGGAGTCAATCTGTAACCTGTGGACCTTCAATGTGTTGATGAAACACAGAAATTGCATCGGGGTTGAATACAACAGTCACCATGCCCACTTTCCTCTTTGGGAGTAATGTCGCAAACAGTCTACGCTATGATCGTTCCCTGGAAGACCAGTAGTAGTTTCCGATGCACATCTGGAGGCATTCTGTAATCTGTGGACTATCTGAGTGTTGATAAAACTCAGAAATTGCATCGGTATTGAATACAACAGTCACCATGCCCACTTTCCTCCATGGGAGTAATGTCGCAAACTGTCTACGCTTTGATCGTTCCCTGCAAGACCAGTAGTAGTTTCCGATGCACATCTGGAGGCATTCTGTAATCTGTGGACCTTCAAAGTGTTGATGAAACACAGAAATTGCATCGGGATTGAATACAACAGTCACTATGCGCACTTACCTCCATGTGAGCAATGTCTCAAACAGTCTACGCTTTGATGGTTCCCTGGAAGACCAGTAGTAGTTTCCGATACACATCTGGAGGCATTCTGTAATCTGTGGAATATCAGAGTGTTGATGAAACACAGAAATTGCATCGGGATTGGATACAACAGTCACCTTGCGCACT
The DNA here is from genome assembly GCF_023897955.1 of Schistocerca gregaria. Lineage (NCBI taxonomy): Eukaryota > Metazoa > Arthropoda > Insecta > Orthoptera > Acrididae > Schistocerca > Schistocerca gregaria. The sequence goes on along the minus strand of NC_064929.1, from coordinate 101,151,644 downwards.
TTCCTCCATGGGAGTATTGTCTCAAACAGTATACGCTTTGATCGTTCCCTGGAAGACCAGTAGTAGTTTCCGATGCACATATGGAGGCATTCTGTAATCTGTGGTCCTTTAATGTGTTTATGAAACACAGATATTGCATCGGGATGGAATACAACAGTCACCATGCGCACTTTCCTGCATGGGAGTAATGTCTCCAACTGTCTACGCTTTGATCGTTAACTGGAAGACCAGTAATAGTTTCCGATTCACATCTGGAGGCATTCTGCAATCTGTGGACTAACAGAGTGTTGATGAAACACAGAAATTGCATCGGGATTGAATACAACAATCACCAAGCGCACTTTCCTCCATGGGAGTTATGTCTCAAACAGTCTACGCTTTGATCGTTCTCTGGAAGTCATTATAATAGTTTCCGATGCACATCTGGAGGCATTCTGTAATCTGTGGACTATCAGAGTCTTGACGATACACAGAAATTGCATCGGGATTGAATACAACAGTCACCATGCGCACATTCCTCCATGGGTGTAATGTCTCGAACAGTTTACGATTTGATCGTTCCCTGGAAACCCGTAGTAGTAGCCGATGCTCATCTGGAGCCATTCTGTAATCTGTGGACTGTCAGAGTCTTGATGAAACACAGAAATTGCATCGGGATTGAATACAACAGTCACCATGCGCACTTTCCTCCATGGGTGTAATGTCTCAAACAGTTTACGCCTTGATCGTTCCCTGGAAGACCAGTAGTAGTTTCCGATGCACATCAGGAGGCATTCTGTAATCTGTGGACCTTCAAAGTGTTGATGAAATACAGAAATTGCATCGGGATGGAATACAACAGTCACCATGCGCACTTTCCTTCGTGGGAGTAATGTCTCAAAGTGTCTAGGCTTTGATCGTTCCCTGGAAAACCAGTAGTAGTGTCCGATGCACATCTGGAGGCATTCTGTAATCTGTGGACTATCAGAGTGTTCATGAAACAGAGAGATTGCATCGTGATTGAATACATCAGTCACCATGCGCAGTTTCCCCCATGTGAGTAATGTCTCAAACAGTCTACGCTTTGATCGTTCCCTGGAAGACCAGTAGTAGTTTCCGATATACATCTGGAGGCATTCTGCAATTTGTGGACTATCAGAGTCTTGATGAAACACAGAAATTGCATCGCGATTGAATATAACAGTCATCATGCACAATTTCCTCCATGGGTTTAATGTCTCAAACAGTTTACGCTTTGATCGTTCCCTGGAAGACCAGTAGTAGTTTCCGATGCACATCTGGAGGCATTCTGTAATCTGTGGACTATCAGAGTGTTGACGAAACACAGAAATTGCATCGGGGTTGAATACAACAGTCACCATGCCCACTTTCCTCTATGGGAGTAATGTCGCAAACAGTCTACGCTATGATCGTTCCCTGGAAGACCAGTAGTAGTCTCCGATGCACATCTGGAGGCATTCTGTAATCTGTGGACTATCTGAGTGTTGATAAAACTCAGAAATTGCATCGGGATTGAATACAATAGTCACCATGCCCACTTTCCTCCATGGGAGTAATGTAGCAAACTGTCTACGCTTTGATCGTTCCCTGCAAGACCAGTAGTAGTTTCCGATGCACATCTGGAGTCATGCTGTAATCTGTGGACCTTCAAAGTGTTGATGAAACACAGAAATTGCATCGGGATTGAATACAACAGTCACCATGCTCACTTTCCTCCATGTGAGTAATGTCTCAAACAGTCTACGCTTTGATCGTTCCCTGGTAGACCAGTAGTAGTTTCCGATTCACATCTGGAGTCATTCTGTAATCTGTGGACTATCAGAGTGTTGATGAAACACAGAAATTGCATCGGGATTGAATATAACAGTCACCATGCGCACTTTCCTCCATGGGAGTAATGTCTGAATCTGTCAACGCTTTGATTGTTCCCTGGAAGACCAGAAGTAGTTTCCGATGCACATCTGGAGTCATTCTGTAATCTGTGGAACTTCAAAGTGTTGATGAAACACAGAAATTGCATCGGGATTGAATACAACAGTCACCATGCCCACTTTCCTCCATTTGAGTAATGTCTCAATCAGTCTACGCTTTGATCGTTCCCTGCAAGACCAGTAGTAGTTTCCGATGCACATCTGTATTCATTCAGTAATCAGTGGACTATCTGAGTGTTGATGAAACACAGAAATTGCATCGGGATTGAATACAACAGTCACCATGCCCACTTTCCTCCATGGGAGTAATGTCTCAAACAGTCTACGCTTTGATCGTTCCCTGGAAGAACAGTTGTAGTTCCCAATGCACATCGGGAGGCGTTCTGTAATCTGTGGACTATCAGAGTGTTGATGAAACAGAGATATTGCATGGTGATTGAATACAACAGTCACCATGCGCACTTTCCCCCATGTGAGTAATGTCTCAAACAGTCTACGCTTTGATCGTTCCCTGGAAGACCAGTAGTAGTTTCCGATGCACATCTGGAGGCATTCTGTAATCCGTGGACTATCTGAGTGTTGATGAAACACAGAAATTGCATCGGGACTGAATACAACAGTCACCAAGCGCACTTTCCTCCATGGGAGTAATGTCTCAAACAGTCTACGCTTTGATCGTTCCCTGTCAAACCAGTAGTAGTTTCCGATTCCCATCTGGAGTCATTCTGATATCTGTGGACTATCAGAGTGTTGATGAAACACAGAAATTGCATCGGGATTGAATACAACAGTCACCATGCGCACTTACCTCCATGGGAGTAATGTCTCAAACAGTCTACGCTTTGATCGTTCCCTGGAACACCAGTTGTAGTTCCCAATGCACATCGGGAGGCGTTCTGTAATCTGTGGACTATCAGAGTGTTGATGAAACAGAGAGATTGCATCGTGATTGAATACATCAGTCACCATGCGCACTTTCCCCAATGTGAGTAATGTCTCAAACAGTCTACGCTTTGATCGTTCCCTGGAAGACCAGTAGTAGTTTCCGATGCACATCTGGAGGCATTCTGCAATCTGTGGACTATCAGAGTCTTGATGAAACACAGAAATTGCATCGGGATTGAATATAACAGTCATCATGCACAATTTCCTCCATGGGTGTAATGTCTCAAACAGTTTACGCTTTGATAGTTCCCTGGAAGACCAGTAGTAGTTTCCGATGCACATCTGGAGGCATTCTGTAATCTGTGGACTATAAGAGTGTTGATGAAACACAGAAATTGCATCGCTATTGAATACAACAGTCACCATGCCCACTTTCCTCCACTGGAGTAATGTCGCAAACAGTCTACGCTTTGATCGTTCCCTGGAAGACCAGTAGTAGTTTCCGATGCACATCTGGAGGCATTCTGTAATCTGTGGACTATTTAGTGTTGATGAAACACAGAAATTGCATCGGGACTGAATACAACAGTCACCAAGCGCACTTTCCTCCATGGGAGTAATGTCTCAAACAGTCTACGCTTTGATCGTTCCCTGGTAGACCAGTAGTAGTTTCCGATGCACATCTGGAGGTATTCTGTAATCTGTGGACCTTCAAGGTGTTGATAAACACAGAAATTGCAACGGGATGGAATACAACAGTAACCATGCGCACTTTCCTCCATGGGAGTAATGTCTGAAACTGTCAACGCTTTGATTGTTCCCTGGAAGACCAGAAGTAGTTTCCGATGCACATCTGGAGTCAAACTGTATTCTGTGGACCTTCAATGTGTTGATGAAACACAGATATTGCATCGGGAGTGAATACAACAGTCACCATGCGCACTTTCCTCCATGTGAGTAATGTCTCAATCAGTCTACGCTTCGATCGTTCCCTGCAAGACCAGTAGTAGTTTCCGATGCACATCTGCATTCATTCAGTAATCTGTGGACTATCAGAGTGTTGATGAAACAGAGAAATTCCATCGTGATTGAATACAACAGTCACCATGCGCTCTTTCCCCCATGTGAGTAATGTCTCAAACAGTCTACGCTTTGATCGTTCCCTGGAAGACCAGTAGTAGTTTCCGATGTACATCTGGAGGCATTCTGCAATCTGTGGACTATCAGAGTCTTGATGAAACACAGATATTGCATCGGGATTGAATATAACAGTCGCCATGCGCAATTTCCTCCATGGGTGTAATGTCTCAAACAGTTTACGTTTTGATCGTTCCCTGGAAGACCAGTAGTAGTTTCCGATGCACATCTGTAGGCATTCTGTAAACTGTGGACTATCAGTGTGTTGATGAAACACAGAAATTGCATCGGGGTTGAATACAACAGTCACCATGCCCACTTTCCTCCATGGGAGTAATGTCGCAAACAGTCTACGTTTTGATCGTTCCCTGGAAGACCAGTAGTAGTTTCCGATGCACATCTGGAGGCATTCTGTAATCTGTGGACTATCTGAGTGTTGATGAAACACAGAAATTGCATCGGGACTGAATACAACTGTCACCAAGCGCACTTTCCTCCATGGGAGTAATGTCTCAAACAGTTTACGCTTTGATCGTTCCCTGTCAGACCAGTAGTAGTTTCCGATTCCCATCTGGAGTCATTCTGTAATCTGTGGACTATCAGACTGTTGATGAAACACAGAAATTGCATCGGGATTGAATACAACAGTCACCATGCGCACTTACCTCCATGGGAGTAATGTCTCAAACAGTCTACGCTTTGATCGTTCCCTGGAAGACCAGTTGTGGTTCCCAATGCACATCGGGAGGCGTTCTGTAATCTGTGGACTATCAGAGTGTTGATGAAACAGAGAGATTATATCGTGATTGAATACATCAGTCACCATGCGCACTTTCCCCCATGTGAGTAATGTCTCAAACAGTCTACGCTTTGATCGTTCCCTGGAAGACCAGTAGTAGCTTCCGATGCACATCTGGAGGCATTCTGTAATCTGTGGACCTTCAAAGTGTTGATGAAACACAGAAATTGCATCGGGATTGAATACAAATGTCACCATGCGCACTTTCCTCCATGTGAGTAATATCTCAATCAGTCTACGCTTTGATCGTCCCTGCAAGACCAGTAGTAGTTTCCGATGCTTATCTACATCCATACTGTAAACTGTGGACTATCAGAGTGTTGATGAAACACAGAAATTGCATCGGGATTGAATACAACAGTCACCATGCCCACTTTCCTCCATGGGAGTAATGTCTCAAACAGTCTACGCTTTGATCGTTCCCTGGAAGACTAGTTGTAGTTCCCAATGCACATCGGGAGGCATTCTGTAATCTGTGGACTATCAGAGTGTTGATGAAACAGAGAAATTGCATCGTGATTGAATACAACAGTCACCATGCGCACTTTCCCCCATGTGAGTAATGTCTCATACAGTCTACGCTTTGACGTTCCCTGGAAGACCAGTAGTAGTTTCCGATGCACATCTGGAGGCATTCTGTAATCTTCGGACCTTCAAAGTGTTGATAAACACAGAAATTGCAACGGGATGGAATACAACAGTAACCATGCTCACTTTCCTCCATGGGAGTAATGTCTCAAACTGTCAACGCTTTGATCGTTCCCTGGAAGACCAGAAGTAGTTTCCGATAAACAGTCACCATGCGCACTTTCCTCCATGTGAGTAATGTCTCAATCAGTCTACGCTTTGATCGTCCCTGCAAGACCAGTAGTAGTTTCCGATGCACATCTGCATTCATTCTGTAATCTGTGGACTATCAGAGTGTTGATGAGACACATAAATTGCATCGGGATTGAATACAACAGTCACCATGCCCACTTTCCTCCATGGGAGTAATGTCGTAAACAGTCTACGCTTTGATCATTCCCTGGAAGACCAGTTGTAGTTCCCAATGCACATCGGGAGGCATTCTGTAATCTGTGGACAATCAGAGTGTTGATGAAACAGAGAAATTGCATCGTGATTGAATACAACAGTCACCATGCGCACTTTCCCCCATGTGAGTAATGTCTCAAACAGTCTACGCTTTGATCGTTCCCTGGAAGACCAGTAGTAGTTTCCGATGCACATCTGGAGGCATTCTGCAATCTGTGGACTATCAGAGTCTTGATGAAACACAGAAATTGCATCGGGATTGAATATAACAGTCACCATGCGCAATTTCCTCCATGGGTGTAATGTCTCAAACAGTTTACGCTTTGATCGCTACCTGGAAGACCAGTAGTAGTTTCCGATGCACATCTGGAGGCATTCTGTAATCTGTGGACTATCTGAGTGTTGATGAAACTCAGAAATTGCATCGGGATTGAATACAACAGTCACCATGCCCACTTTCCTCCACTGGAGTAATGTCGCAAACAGTCTACGCTTTGATCGTTCCCTGGAAGACCAGTAGTAGTTTCCGATGCACATCTGGAGGTATTCTGTAATCTGTGGACCTTCAAGGTGGTGATAAACACAGAAATTGCACCGGGATGGAATTCAACAGTAACCATGCGCACTTTCCTCCATGGGAGTAATGTCTGAAACTGTCAACGCTTTGATTGTTCCCTGGAAGACCAGAAGTAGTTTCCGATGCACATCTGGAGTCAATCTGTAATCTGTGGACCTTCAATGTGTTGATGAAACACAGAAATTGCATCGGGATTGAATACAACAGTCACCATGCGCACTTTCCTCCATGTGAGTAATGTCTCAATCAGTCTACGCTTCGATCGTTCCCTGCAAGACCAGTAGTAGTTTCCGATGCACATCTGCATTCATTCAGTAATCTGTGGACTATCAGAGTGTTGATGAAACAGAGAAATTGCATCGTGATTGAATACAACAGTCACCATGCGCTCTTTCCCCCATGTGAGTAATGTCTCAAACAGTCTACGCTTTGATCGTTCCCTGGAAGACCAGTAGTAGTTTCCGATGCACATCTGGAGGCATTCTGTAATCTGTGGACCTTCAAAGTGTTGATGAAACACAGAAATTGCATCGGGATTGAATACAACAGTCACCATGCGCACTTTCCTCCATGTGAGTAATATCTCAATCAGTCTACGCTTTGATCGTCCCTGCAAGACCAGTAGTAGTTTCCGATGCACATCTACATCCATTCTGTAAACTGTGGACTATCAGAGTGTTGATGAAACACAGAAATTGCATCGGGATTGAATACAACAGTCACCATGCCCACTTTCCTCCATGGGAGTAATGTCTCAAACAGTCTACGCTTTGATCGTTCCCTGGAAGACCAGTTGTAGTTCCCAATGCACATCGGGAGGCATTCTGTAATCTGTGGACTATCAGAGTGTTGATGAAACTGAGAAATTGCATCGTGATTGAATACAACAGTCACCATGCGCACTTTCCCCCATGTGAGTAATGTCCCATACAGTCTACGCTTTGACGTTCCCTGGAAGACCAGTAGTAGTTTCCGATGCACATCTGGAGGCATTCTGTAATCTTCGGACCTTCAAAGTGTTGATAAACACAGAAATTGCAACGGGATGGAATACAACAGTAACCATGCTCACTTTCCTCCATGGGAGTAATGTCTCAAACTGTCAACGCTTTGATCGTTCCCTGGAAGACCAGAAGTAGTTTCCGATAAACAGTCACCGTGCGCACTTTCCTCCATGTGAGTAATGTCTCAATCAGTCTACGCTTTGATCGTCCCTGCAAGACCAGTAGTAGTTTCCGATGCACATCTGCATTCATTCTGTAATCTGTGGACTATCAGAGTGTTGATGAGACACATAAATTGCATCGGGATTGAATACAACAGTCACCATGCCCACTTTCCTCCATGGGAGTAATGTCGTAAACAGTCTACGCTTTGATTATTCCCTGGAAGACCAGTTGTAGTTCCCAATGCACATCGGGAGGCATTCTGTAATCTGTGGACAATCAGAGTGTTGATGAAACAGAGAAATTGCATCGTGATTGAATACAACAGTCACCATGCGCACATTCCCCCATGTGAGTAATGTCTCAAACAGTCTACGCTTTGATCGTTCCCTGGAAGACCAGTAGTAGTTTCCGATGCACATCTGGAGGCATTCTGCAATCTGTGGACTATCAGAGTCTTGATGAAACACAGAAATTGCATCGGGATTGAATATAACAGTCACCATGCGCAATTTCCTCCATGGGTGTAATGTCTCAAACAGTTTACGCTTTGATCGCTCCCTGGAAGACCAGTAGTAGTTTCCGATGCACATCTGGAGGCATTCTGTAATCTGTGGACTCTCTGAGTGTTGATGAAACTCAGAAATTGCATCGGGATTGAATACAACAGTCACCATGCCCACTTTCCTCCACTGGAGTAATGTCGCAAACAGTCTACGCTTTGATCGTTCCCTGGAAGACCAGTAGTAGTTTCCGATGCACATCTGGAGGCATTCTGTAATCTGTGGACTATTTAGTGTTGATGAAACACAGAAATTGCATCGGGACTGAACACAACAGTCACCAAGCGCACTTTCCTCCTTGGGAGTAATCTCTCAAACAGTCTACGCTTTGATCGTTCCCTGGTAGACCAGTAGTAGTTTCCGATGCACATCTGGAGGTATTCTGTAATCTGTGGACCTTCAAGGTGGTGATAAACACAGAAATTGCACCGGGATGGAATACAACAGTAACCATGCGCACTTTCCTCCATGGCAGTAATGTCTGAAACTGTCAACGCTTTGATTGTTCCCTGGAAGACCAGAAGTAGTTTCCGATGCACATCTGGAGTCAATCTGTAATCTGTGGACCTTCAATGTGTTGATGAAACACAGAAATTGCATCGGGATTGAATACAACAGTCACCATGCGCACTTTCCTCCATGTGAGTAATGTCTCAATCAGTCTACGCTTCGATCGTTCCTTGCAAGACCAGTAGTAGTTTCCGATGCACATCTGCATTCATTCAGTAATCTGTGGACTATCAGAGTGTTGATGAAACAGAGAAATTGCATCGTGATTGAATACAACAGTCACCATGCGCTCTTTCCACCATGTGAGTAATGTCTCAAACAGTCTACGCTTTGATCGTTCCCTGGAAGACCAGTAGTAGTTTCCGATGCACATCTGGAGGCATTCTGCAATCTGTGGACTATCAGAGTCTTGATGAAACACAGAAATTGCATCGGGATTGAATATAACAGTCACCATGCGCAATTTCCTCCATGGGTGTAATGTCTCAAACAGTTTACGCTTTGATCGTTCCCTGGAAGACCAGTAGTAGTTTCCGATGCACATCTGGAGGCATTCTGTAAACTGTGGACTATCAGTGTGTTGATGAAACACAGAAATTGCATCGGGGTTGAATACAACTGTCACCATGCCCACTTTCCTCCATGGGAGTAATGTCGCAAACAGTCTACGTTTTGATCGTTCCCTGGAAGACCAGTAGTAGTTTCCGATGCACATCTGGAGGCATTCTGTAATCTGTGGACTATCTGAGTGTTGATGAAACACAGAAATTGCATCGGGACTGAATACAACTGTCACCAAGCGCACTTTCCTCCATGGGAGTAATGTCTCAAACAGTTTACGCTTTGATCGTTCCCTGTCAGACCAGTAGTAGTTTCCGATTCCCATCTGGAGTCATTCTGTAATCTGTGGACTATCAGAGTGTTGATGAAACACAGAAATTGCATCGGGATTGAATACAACAGTCACCATGCGCACTTACCTCCATGGGAGTAATGTCTCAAACAGTCTACGCTTTGATCGTTCCCTGGAAGACCAGTTGTGGTTCCCAATGCACATCGGGAGGCGTTCTGTAATCTGTGGACTATCAGAGTCTTGATGAAACACAGAAATTGCATCGGGATTGAATATAACAGTCACCATGCGCAATTTCCTCCATGGGTGTAATGTCTCAAACAGTCTACGCTTTGATCGTTCCCTGGAAGACCAGTAGTAGTTTCCGATGCACATCTGGAGGCATTCTGTAATCTGTGGACTATCAGTGTGTTGATGAAACACAGAAATTGCATCGGGGTTGAATACAACAGTCACCATGCCCACTTTCCTCCTTGGGAGTAATGTCGCAAACAGTCTACGTTTTGATCGTTCCCTGGAAGACCAGTAGTAGTTTCCGATGCACATCTGGATGCATTCTGTAATCTGTGGACTATCTGAGTGTTGATGAAACACAAAAATTGCATCGGGACTGAATACAACTGTCACCAAGCGCACTTTCCTCCATGGGAGTAATGTCTCAAACAGTTTACGCTTTGATCGTTCCCTGTCAGACCAGTAGTAGTTTCCGATTCCCATCTGGTGTCATTCTGTAATCTGTGGACTATCAGAGTGTTGATGAAACACAGAAATTGCATCGGGATTGAATACAACAGTCACCATGCGCACTTACCTCCATGGGAGTAATGTCTCAAACAGTCTACGCTTTGATCGTTCCCTGGAAGACCAGTTGTGGTTCCCAATGCACATCGGGAGGCGTTCTGTAATCTGTGGACTATCAGAGTGTTGATGAAACAGAGAGATTGCATCGTGATTGAATACATCAGTCACCATGCGCACTTTCCCTCATGTGAGTAATGTCTCAAACAGTCTACGCTTTGATCGTTCCCTGGAAGACCAGTAGTAGCTTCCGATGCACATCTGGAGGCATTCTGCAATCTGTGGACTATCAGAGTCTTGATGAAACACGGAAATTGCATCAGGATTGAATATAACAGTCATCATGCACAATTTCCTCCATGGGTGTAATGTCTCAAACAGTTTACGCTTTGATCGTTCCCTGGAAGACCAGTAGTAGTTTCCGATGCACATCTGGAGGCATTCTGTAATCTGTGGACTATCAGAGTGTTGATGAAACACAGAAATTGCATCGGGATTGAATACAACAGTCACCATGCCCACTTTCCTCCATGGGAGTAATGTCTCAAACAGTCTACGCTTTGATCGTTCCCTGGAAGACCAGTTGTAGTTCCCAATGCACATCGGGAGGCATTCTGTAATCTGTGGACTATCAGAGTGTTGATGAAACAGAGAAATTGCATCGTGATTGAATACAACAGTCACCATGCGCACTTTCCACCATGTGAGTAATGTCTCAATCAGTCTACGCTTTGATCGTCCCTGCAAGACCAGTAGCAGTTTCCGATGCACATCTGCATTCATTCTGTAATCTGTGGACTATCAGAGTGTTGATGAGACACATAAATTGCATCGGGATTGAATACCTCAGTCACCATGCCCACTTTCCTCCATGGGAGTAATGTCGTAAACAGTCTACGCTTTGATCATTCCCTGGAAGACCAGTTGTAGTTCCCAATGCACATCGGGAGGCATTCTGTAATCTGTGGACAATCAGAGTGTTGATGAAACAGAGAAATTGCATCGTGATTGAATACAACAGTCACCATGCGCACTTTCCCCCATGTGAGTAATGTCTCAAACAGTCTACGCTTTGATCGTTCCATGGAAGACCAGTAGTAGTTTCCGATGCACATCTGGAGGCATTCTGCAATCTGTGGACTATCAGAGTCTTGATGAAACACATAAATTGCATCGGGATTGAATATTACAGTCACCATGCGCAATTTCCTCCATGGGTGTAATGTCTCAAACAGTTTACGCTTTGATCGCTCCCTGGAAGACCAGTAGTAGTTTCCGATGCACATCTGGAGGCATTCTGTAATCTGTGGACTATCTGAGTGTCGATGAATCACAGAAATTGCATCGGGACTGAATACAACAGTCACCAAGCGCACTTTCCTCCATGGGAGTAATCTCTCAAACAGTCTACGCTTTGATCGTTCCCTGGTAGACCAGTAGTAGTTTCCGATGCACATCTGGAGGTATTCTGTAATCTGTGGACCTTCAAGGTGGTGATAAACACAGAAATTGCAACGGGATGGAATACAACAGTAACCATGCGCAATTTCCTCCATGGGAGTAATGTCTGAAACTGTCAACGCTTTGATTGTTCCCTGGAAGACCAGAAGTAGTTTCCGATGCACATCTGGAGTCAATCTGTAATCTGTGGACCTTCAATGTGTTGATGAAACACAGAAATTGCATCGGGATTGAATACAACAGTCACCATGCGCACTTTCCTCCATGTGAGTAATGTCTCAATCAGTCTACGCTTCGATCGTTCGCTGCAAGACCAGTAGTAGTTTCCGATGCACATCTGCATTCATTCAGTAATCTGTGGACTATCAGAGTGTTGATGAAACAGAGAAATTGCATCGTGATTGAATACAACAGTCACCATGCGCTCTTTCCCCCATGTGAGTAATGTCTCAAACAGTCTACGCTTTGTTCGTTCCCTGGAAGACCAGTAGTAGTTTCCGATGCACATCTGGAGGCATTCTGCAATCTGTGGACTATCAGAGTCTTGATGAAACACAGAAATTGCATCGGGATTGAATATAACAGTCACCATGCGCAATTTCCTCCATGGGTGTAATGTCTCAAACAGTTTACGCTTTGATCGTTCCCTGGAAGACCAGTAGTAGTTTCCGATGCACATCTGGAGGCATTCTGTAAACTGTGGACTATCAGTGTGTTGATGAAACACAGAAATTGCATCGGGGTTGAATACAACAGTCACCATGCCCACTTTCCTCCATGGGAGTAATGTCGCAAACAGTCTACGTTTTGATCGTTCCCTGGAAGACCAGTAGTAGTTTCCGATGCACATCTGGAGGCATTCTGTAATCTGTGGACTGTCTGAGTGTTGATGAAACACAGAAATTGCATCGGGACTGAATACAACTGTCACCAAGCGCACTTTCCTCCATGGGAGTAATGTCTCAAACAGTTTACGCTTTGATCGTTCAGTGTCAGACCAGTAGTAGTTTCCGATTCCCATCTGGAGTCATTCTGTAATCTGTGGACTATCAGAGTGTTGATGAAACACAGAAATTGCATCGGGATTGAATACAACAGTCACCATGCGCACTTACCTCCATGGGAGTAATGTCTCAAACAGTCTACGCTTTGATCGTTCCCTGGAAGACCAGTTGTGGTTCCCAATGCACATCGGGAGGCGTTCTGTAATCTGTGGACTATCAGAGTGTTGATGAAACAGAGAGATTGCATCGTGATTGAATACATCAGTCACCATGCGCACTTTCCCCCATGTGAGTAATGTCTCAAACAGTCTACGCTTTGATCGTTCCCTGGAAGACCAGTAGTAGCTTCCGATGCACATCTGGAGGCATTCTGCAATCTGTGGACTATCAGAGTCTTGATGAAACACGGAAATTGCATCAGGATTGAATATAACAGTCATCATGCACAATTTCCTCCATGGGTGTAATGTCTCAAACAGTTTACGCTTTGATCGTTCCCTGGAAGACCAGTAGTAGTTTCCGATGCACATCTGGAGGCATTCTGTAATCTGTGGACTATCAGAGTGTTGATGAAACACAGAAATTGCATCGGGATTGAATACAACAGTCACCATGCCCACTTTCCTCCATGGGAGTAATGTCTCAAACTGTCAACGCTTTGATCGTTCCCTGGAATACCAGAAGTAGTTTCCGATGCACATCTGGAGGCATTCTGTAATCTGTGGACCTTCAAAGTGTTGATGAAACACAGAAATTGCATCGGGATTGAATACAACTGTCACCATGCGCACTTTCCTCCATGTGAGTAATATCTCAATCAGTCTACGCTTTGATCGTCCCTGCAAGACATGTAGTAGTTTCCGATGCACATCTACATCCATTCTGTAAACTGTGGACTATCAGAGTGTTGATTAAACACAGAAATTGCATCGGGATTGAATACAACAGTCACCATGCCCACTTCCCTCCATGTGAGTAATGTCTCAAACAGTCTACGCTTTGATCGTTCCCTGGAAGACCAATTGTAGTTCCCAATGCACATCGGGAGGCATTCTGTAATCTGTGGACTATCAGAGTGTTGATGAAGCAGAGAAATTGCATCGTGTTTGAATACAACAGTCACCATGCGCACTTTCCCCCATGTGAGTAATGTCTCATACAGTCTACGCTTTGACGTTCCCTGGAAGACCAGTAGTAGTTTCCGATGCACATCTGGAGGCATTCTGTAATCTGTGGACTATCAGAGTGTTGATGAAACACAGAAATTGCATCGGGATTGAATACAACAGTCACCATGCCCACTTTCCTCCATGGGAGTAATGTCTCAAACTGTCAACGCTTTGATCGTTCCCTGGAATACCAGAAGTAGTTTCCGATGCACATCTGGAGGCATTGTGTAATCTGTGGACCTTCAAAGTGTTGATGAAACACAGAAATTGCATCGGGATTGAATACAACTGTCACCATGCGCACTTTCCTCCATGTGAGTAATATCTCAATCAGTCTACGCTTTGATCGTCCCTGCAAGACCAGTAGTAGTTTCCGATGCACATCTACATCCATTCTGTAAACTGTGGACTATCAGAGTGTTGATGAAACACAGAAATTGCATCGGGATTGAATACAACAGTCACCATGCCCACTTTCCTCCATGGGAGTAATGTCTCAAACAGTCTACGCTTTGATCGTTCCCTGGAAGACCAGTTGTAGTTCCCAATGCACATCGGGAGGCATTCTGTAATCTGTGGACTATCAGAGTGTTGATGAAACAGAGAAATTGCATCGTGATTGAATACAACAGTCACCATGCGCACTTTCCACCATGTGAGTAATGTCTCATACAGTCTACGCTTTGACGTTCCCTGGAAGACCAGTAGTAGTTTCCGATGCACATCTGGAGGCATTCTGTAATCTTCGGACCTTCAAAGTGTTGATAAACACAGAAATTGCAACGGGATGGATTACAACAGTAACCATGCTCACTTTCCTCCATGGGAGTAATGTCTCAAACTGTCAACGCTTTGATCGTTCCCTGGAAGACCAGAAGTAGTTTCCGATGCACATCTGGAGGCATTCTGTAATCTGTGGACCTTCAAAGTGTTGATGAAACACAGAAATTGCATCGGGATTGAATACAACAGTCACCATGCGCACTTTCCTCCATGTGAGTAATGTCTCAATCAGTCTACGCTTTGATCGTCCCTGCAAGACCAGTAGTAGTTTCCGATGCACATCTGCATTCATTCTGTAATCTGTGGACTATCAGAGTGTTGATGAGACACATAAATTGCATCGGGATTGAATACCTCAGTCACCATGCCCACTTTCCTCCATGGGAGTAATGTCGTAAACAGTCTACGCTTTGATCATTCCCTGGAAGACCAGTTGTAGTTCCCAATGCACATCGGGAGGCATTCTGTAATCTGTGGACAATCAGAGTGTTGATGAAACAGAGAAATTGCATCGTGATTGAATACAACAGTCACCATGCGCACTTTCCCCCATGTGAGTAATGTCTCATACAGTCTACGCTTTGATCGTTCCATGGAAGACCAGTAGTAGTTTCCGATGCACATCTGGAGGCATTCTGCAATCTGTGGACTATCAGAGTATTGATGAAACACAGAAATTGCATCGGGATTGAATATTACAGTCACCATGCGCAATTTCCTCCATGGGTGTAATGTCTCAAACAGTTTACGCTTTGATCGCTCCCTGGAAGACCAGTAGTAGTTTCCGATGCACATCTGGAGGCATTCTGTAATCTGTGGACTATCTGAGTGTCGATGAATCACAGAAATTGCATCGGGACTGAATACAACAGTCACCAAGCGCACTTTCCTCCATGGGAGTAATCTCTCAAACAGTCTACGCTTTGATCGTTCCCTGGTAGACCAGTAGTAGTTTCCGATGCACATCTGGAGGTATTCTGTAATCTGTGGACCTTCAAGGTGGTGATAAACACAGAAATTGCAACGGGATGGAATACAACAGTAACCATGCGCAATTTCCTCCATGGGAGTAATGTCTGAAACTGTCAACGCTTTGATTGTTCCCTGGAAGACCAGAAGTAGTTTCCGATGCACATCTGGAGTCAATCTGTAATCTGTGGACCTTCAATGTGTTGATGAAACACAGAAATTGCATCGGGATTGAATACAACAGTCACCATGCGCACTTTCCTCCATGTGAGTAATGTCTCAATCAGTCTACGCTTCGATCGTTCGCTGCAAGACCAGTAGTAGTTTCCGATGCACATCTGCATTCATTCAGTAATCTGTGGACTATCAGAGTGTTGATGAAACAGAGAAATTGCATCGTGATTGAATACAACAGTCACCATGCGCTCTTTCCCCCATGTGAGTAATGTCTCAAACAGTCTACGCTTTGATCGTTCCCTGGAAGACCAGTAGTAGTTTCCGATGCACATCTGGAGGCATTCTGCAATCTGTGGACTATCAGAGTCTTGATGAAACACAGAAATTGCATCGGGATTGAATATAACAGTCACCATGCGCAATTTCCTCCATGGGTGTAATGTCTCAAACAGTTTACGCTTTGATCGTTCCCTGGAAGACCAGTAGTAGTTTCCGATGCACATCTGGAGGCATTCTGTAAACTGTGGACTATCAGTGTGTTGATGAAACACAGAAATTGCATCGGGGTTGAATACAACAGTCACCATGCCCACTTTCCTCCATGGGAGTAATGTCGCAAACAGTCTACGTTTTGATCGTTCCCTGGAAGACCAGTAGTAGTTTCCGATGCACATCTGGAGGCATTCTGTAATCTGTGGACTGTCTGAGTGTTGATGAAACACAGAAATTGCATCGGGACTGAATACAACTGTCACCAAGCGCACTTTCCTCCATGGGAGTAATGTCTCAAACAGTTTACGCTTTGATCGTTCAGTGTCAGACCAGTAGTAGTTTCCGATTCCCATCTGGAGTCATTCTGTAATCTGTGGACTATCAGAGTGTTGATGAAACACAGAAATTGCATCGGGATTGAATACAACAGTCACCATGCGCACTTACCTCCATGGGAGTAATGTCTCAAACAGTCTACGCTTTGATCGTTCCCTGGAAGACCAGTTGTGGTTCCCAATGCACATCGGGAGGCGTTCTGTAATCTGTGGACTATCAGAGTGTTGATGAAACAGAGAGATTGCATCGTGATTGAATACATCAGTCACCATGCGCACTTTCCCCCATGTGAGTAATGTCTCAAACAGTCTACGCTTTGATCGTTCCCTGGAAGACCAGTAGTAGCTTCCGATGCACATCTGGAGGCATTCTGCAATCTGTGGACTATCAGAGTCTTGATGAAACACGGAAATTGCATCAGGATTGAATATAACAGTCATCATGCACAATTTCCTCCATGGGTGTAATGTCTCAAACAGTTTACGCTTTGATCGTTCCCTGGAAGACCAGTAGTAGTTTCCGATGCACATCTGGAGGCATTCTGTAATCTGTGGACTATCAGAGTGTTGATGAAACACAGAAATTGCATCGGGATTGAATACAACAGTCACCATGCCCACTTTCCTCCATGGGAGTAATGTCTCAAACTGTCAACGCTTTGATCGTTCCCTGGAATACCAGAAGTAGTTTCCGATGCACATCTGGAGGCATTCTGTAATCTGTGGACCTTCAAAGTGTTGATGAAACACAGAAATTGCATCGGGATTGAATACAACTGTCACCATGCGCACTTTCCTCCATGTGAGTAATATCTCAATCAGTCTACGCTTTGATCGTCCCTGAAAGACATGTAGTAGTTTCCGATGCACATCTACATCCATTCTGTAAACTGTGGACTATCAGAGTGTTGATGAAACACAGAAATTGCATCGGGATTGAATACAACAGTCACCATGCCCACTTTCCTCCATGGGAGTAATGTCTCAAACAGTCTACGCTTTGATCGTTCCCTGGAAGACCAGTTGTAGTTCCCAATGCACATCGGGAGGCATTCTGTAATCTGTGGACTATCAGAGTGTTGATGAAGCAGAGAAATTGCATCGTGATTGAATACAACAGTCACCATGCGCACTTTCCCCCATGTGAGTAATGTCTCATACAGTCTACGCTTTGACGTTCCCTGGAAGACCAGTAGTAGTTTCCGATGCACATCTGGAGGCATTCTGTAATCTTCGGACCTTCAAAGTGTTGATAAACACAGAAATTGCAACGGGATGGAATACAACAGTAACCATGCTCACTTTCCTCCATGGGAGTAATGTCTCAAACTGTCAACGCTTTGATCGTTCCCTGGAAGACCAGAAGTAGTTTCCGATGCACATCTGGAGGCATTCTGTAATCTGTGGACCTTCAAAGTGTTGATGAAACATAGAAATTGCATCGGGATGGAATACAACAGTCACCATGCCCACTTTCCTCCATGGGAGTAATTTCTCCAACTGTCTACGCTTTGATCGTTCCCTGGAAGACCAGTAGTAGTTTCCGATGCACATCTGGAGGCATTCTGTAATCTGTGGACCTTCAAAGTGTTGATGAAACACAAATTGCATCGGGATTGAATACAACAGTCACTATGCGCACTTACCTCCATGTGAGCAATGTCTCAAACAGTCTACGCTTTGATGGTTCCCTGGAAGACCAGTAGTAGTTTCCGATACACATCTGGAGGCATTCTGTAATCTGTGGAATATCAGAGTGTTGATGAAACACAGAAATTGCGTCGGGATTGAATACAACAGTCACCTTGCGCACTTTCCTCCATGGGAGTATTGTCTCAAACAGTATACGCTTTGATCGTTCCCTGGAAGACCAGTAGTAGTTTCCGATGCACATATGGAGGCATTCTTTAATCTGTGGTCCTTCAATGTGTTTATGAAACACAGATATTGCATCGGGATGGAATACAACAGTCACAATGCGCACTTTCCTCCATGGGAGTAATGTCTCCAACTGTCTACCCTTTGATCGTTAACTGGAAGACCAGTAATAGTTTCCGATTCACATCTGGAGGCATTCTGCAATCTGTGGACTAACAGAGTGTTGATGAAACACAGAAATTGCATCGGGATTGAATACAACAGACATCATGAGCACTTTCCTTCATGGCAGTAATGGCCCAAACAGTCTACGCTTTGATGGTTCCCTGGAAGACCAGTAGTAGTTTCCGATTCACATCTGGAGGCATTCTGTAATCTGTGTAATATCAGAGTGTTGATGAAACACAGAAATTGCATCGGGATTGAATACAACAATCACCAAGCGCACTTTCCTCCATGGGAGTTATGTCTCAAACAGTCTACGCTTTGATCGTTCTCTGGAAGTCATTATAATAGTTTCCGTTGCACATCTGGAGGCATTCTGTAATCTGTGGACTATCAGAGTCTTGACGAAACACAGAAATTGCATCGGGATTGAATACAACAGTCACCATGCGCACATTCCTCCATGGGTGTAATGTCTCAAACAGTTTACGATTTGATCGTTCCCTGGAAACCCGTAGTAGTAGCCGATGCACATCTGGAGCCATTCTGTAATCTGTTTACTGTCAGAGTCTTGATGAAACACAGAAATTGCATCGGGATTGAATACAACAGTTACCATGCGCACTTTCCTCCATGGGTGTAATGTCTCAAACAGTTTACGCCTTGATCGTTCCCTGGAAGACCAGTAGTAGTTTCCGATGCACATCTGGAGGCATTCTGTAATCTGTGGACTATCAGAGTGTTGATGAAACAGAGAGATTGCATCGTGATTGAATACATCAGTCCCCATGCGCACTTTCCCCCATGTGAGTAATGTCTCAAACAGTCTACGCTTTGATCGTCCCCTGGAAGATCAGTAGTAGTTTCCGATATACATCTGGAGGCATTCTGCAATCTGTGGACCTTAAAAGTGTTGATGAAATACAGAAATTGCATCGGGATGGAATACAACAGTCACCATGCGCACTTTCCTTCGTGGGAGTAATGTCTCAAAGTGTCTAGGCTTTTATCGTTCCCTGGAAAACCAGTAGTAGTGTCCGATGCACATCTGGAGGCATTCTGTAATCTGTGGACTATCAGAGTGTTGATGAAACAGAGAGATTGCATCGTGATTGAATACATCAGTCCCCATGCGCACTTTCCCCCATGTGAGTAATGTCTCAAACAGTCTACGCTTTGATCGTCCCCTGGAAGACCAGTAGTAGTTTCCGATATACATCTGGAGGCATTCTGCAATCTGTGGACTATCAGAGTCTTGATGAAACACAGAAATTGCATCGGGATTGAATATAACAGTCATCATGCACAATTTCCTCCATGGGTGTAATGTCTCAAACAGTTTACGCTTTGATCGTTCCCTGGAAGACCAGTAGCAGTTTCCGATGCACATCTGGAGGCATTCTGTAATCTGTGGACTATCAGAGTGTTGATGAAACACAGAAATTGCATCGGGGTTGAATACAACAGTCACCATGCCCACTTTCCTTTATGGGAGTAATGTCGCAAACAGTCTACGCTATGATCGTTCCCTGGAAGACCAGTAGCAGTTTCCGATGCACATCTGGAGGCATTCTGTAATCTGTGGACTATCTGAGTGTTGATAAAACTCAGAAATTGCATCGGGATTGAATACAACAGTCACCATGCCCACTTTCCTCCATGGGAGTAATGTCGCAAACTGTCTACGCTTTGATCGTTCCCTGCAAGACCAGTAGTAGTTTCCGATGAACATCTGGAGGCATTCTGTAATCTGTGGACCTTCAAGGTTTTGATGAAACACAGAAATTGCATCGTGATTGAATACAAGAGTCACCATGCGCACTTTTCTACATGTGAGTAATGTCTCAAACAGTCTACGCTTTGATCGTTCCCTGGTAGACCAGTAGTAGTTTCCGATTCACATCTGGAGTCATTCTGTAATCTGTGGACTATCAGAGTGTTGATGAAACACAGAAATTGCATCGGGATTGAATATAACAGTCACCATGCGCACTTTCCTCCATGGGAGTAATGTCTGAAACTGTCAACGCTTTGATTGTTCCCTGGAAGACCAGAGGTAGTTTCCGATGCACATCTGGAGTCATTCTGTAATCTGTGGAACTTCAAAGTGTTGATGAAACACAGAAATTGCATCGGGATTGAATACAACAGTCACCATGCCCACTTTCCTCCATTTGAGTAATGGCTCAATCAGTCTACGCTTTGATCGTTCCCTGCAAGACCAGTAGTAGTTTCCGATGCACATCTGCATTCATTCAGTAATCAGTGGACTATCTGAGTGTTGATGAAACACAGAAATTGCATCGGGATTGAATACAACAGTCACCATGCGCACTTACCTCCATGGGAGTAATGTCTCAAACAGTCTACGCTTTGATCGTTCCCTGGAACACCAGTTGTAGTTCCCAATGCACATCGGGAGGCGTTCTGTAATCTGTGGACTATCAGAGTGTTGATGAAACAGAGAGATTGCATCGTGATTGAATACATCAGTCACCATGCGCACTTTCCCCCATGTGAGTAATGTCTCAAACAGTCTACGCTTTGATCGTTCCCTGGAAGACCAGTAGTAGTTTCCGATGCACATCTGGAGGCATTCTGCAATCTGTGGACTATCAGAGTCTTGATGCAACACAGAAATTGCATCGGGATTGAATATAACAGTCATCATGCACAATTTCCTCCATGGGTGTAATGTCTCAAACAGTTTACGCTTTGATAGTTCCCTGGAAGACCAGTAGTAGTTTCCGATGCACATCTGGAGGCATTCTGTAATCTGTGGACTATAAGAGTGTTGATGAAACACAGAAATTGCATCGCGATTGAATACAACAGTCACCATGCCCACTTTCCTCCACGGGAGTAATGTCGCAAACAGTCTACGCTTTGATCGTTCCCTGGTAGACAAGTAGTAGTTTCCGATGCACATCTGGAGGCATTCTGCAATCTGTGGACTATCAGAGTCTTGATGCAACACAGAAATTGCATCGGGATTGAATATAACAGTCATCATGCACAATTTCCTCCATGGGTGTAATGTCTCAAACAGTTTACGCTTTGATAGTTCCCTGGAAGACCAGTAGTAGTTTCCGATGCACATCTGGAGGCATTCTGTAATCTGTGGACTATAAGAGTGTTGATGAAACACAGAAATTGCATCGCGATTGAATACAACAGTCAACATGCCCACTTTCCTCCACGGGAGTAATGTCGCAAACAGTCTACGCTTTGATCGTTCCCTGGTAGACAAGTAGTAGTTTCCGATGCACATCTGGAGGCATTCTGTAATCTGTGGACCTTCAAAGTGTTGATTAACACAGAAATTGCAACGGGATGGAATACAACAGTAACCATGCGCACTTTCCTCCATGGGAGTAATGTCTCAAACTGTCAACGCTTTGATCGTTCCCTGGATGACCAGAAGTAGTTTCCGATGCACATCTGGAGGCATTCTGTAATCTGTGGACCTTCAATGTGTTGATGAAACACAGAAATTGCATCGGGATTGAATACAACAGTCACCATGCCCACTTTCCTCCATGGGAGTAATGTCTCAAACAGTATACGCTTTGATCGTTCCCTGGAAGACCAGTTGTAGTTCCCAATGCACATCGGGAGGCATTCTGTAATCTGTGGACTATCAGAGTGTTGATGAAACAGAGAAATTGCATCGTGATTGAATAAAACAGTCACCATGCGCACTTTCCCCCATGTGAGTAATGTCTCAAACAGTCTACGCTTTGATCGTTCCCTGGAAGACCAGTAGTAGTTTCCGATGCACATCTGGAGGCATTGTGCAATCTGTGGACTATCAGAGTCTTGATGAAACACTGAAATTGCATCGGGATTGAATATAACGGTCACCATGCGCAATTTCCTCCATGGGTGTAATGTCTCAAACAGTTTAAGCTTTGATCGTTCCCTGGAAGACCAGTAGTAGTTTCCGATGCACATCTGGAGGCATTCTGTAATCTGTGGACTATCTGAGTGTTGATGAAACACAGAAATTGCATCGGGATTGAATACAACAGTCACCATGCCAACTTTCCTCCATGGGTATAATGTCTCAAACAGTTTACGCTTTTATCGTTCCCTGGAAGATCAGTAGTAGTCTCCGATGCACATCTGGAGGCATTCTGTAATCGGTGGACTATCAGAGTGTTGATGAAACACAGAAATTGCATCGGGATTGAATACAACAATCACCATGCCCACTTTCCTCCATGGGAGTAATGTCGCAAACAGTCTACGCTTTGATCGTTCCCTGGAAGACCAGTAGTAGTTTCCGATGCACATCTGCACTCATTCTGTAATCTGTGGACTATCAGAGTGTTGATGAAACACAGAAATTGCATCGGGATTTAATACAACAGTCACCATGCCCACTTTCCTCCATGGGAGTAATGTCTCAAACAGTCTACGCTTTGATCGTTCCCTGGAAGACCAGTTGTAGTTCCCAATGCACATCGGGAGGCATTCTGTAATCTGTACACTATCAGAGTGTTGATGAAACAGAGAAATTGCATCGTGATTGAATACAACAGTCACCATGCGCACTTTTCCCCATGTGAGTAATGTCTCAAACAGTCTAGGCTTTGATCGTTCCCTGGAAGACTAGTAGTAGTTTCCGATGCACATCTGGAGGCATTCTGCAATCTGTGGACTATCAGAGTCTTGATGAAACACTGAAATTGCATCGGGATTGAATATAACGGTCACCATGCGCAATTTCCTCCATGGGTGTAATGTCTCAAACAGTTTAGGCTTTGATCGTTCCCTGGAAGAGCAGTAGTAGTTTCCGATGCACATCTGGAGGCATTCTGTAATCTGTGGACTATCTGAGTGTTGATGAAACTCAGAAATTGCATCGGGATTGAATACAACAGTCACCAAGCGCACTTTCCTCCATGGGAGTAATGTCTCAAACAGTCTACGCTTTGATCGTTCCCTGTCAGAACAGTAGTAGTTTCCGATTCCCATCTGGAGTCATTCTGTAATCTGTGGACTATCAGAGTGTTGATGAAACACAGAAATTGCATCGGGATTTAATACAACAGTCACCATGCGCACGTACCTCCATGGGAGTAATGTCTCAAACAGTCTACGCTTTGATCGTTCCCTGGAAGACCAGTTGTAGTTCTCAATGCACATCGGGAGGCGTTCTGTAATCTGTGGACTATCAGAGTGTTGATGAAACAGAGAGATTGCATCGTGATTGAATACAACAGTCACTATGCGCACTTACCTCCATGTGAGTAATGTCTCAAACAGTCTACGCTTTGATCGTTCCCTGGAAGACCAGTAGTAGTTTCCGATGCACATCTGGAGGCATTCTGCAATCTGTGGACTATCAGAGTCTTGATGAAACACAGAAATTGCATCGGGATTGAATATAACAGTCATCATGCACAATTTCCTCCATGGGTGTAATGTCTCAAACAGTTTACGCTTTGATCGTTCCCTGGAAAACCAGTAGTAGTTTCCGATGCACATCTGGAGTCATTCTGTAATCTGTGGACTATCAGAGTGTTGATGAAACACAGAAATTGCATCGGGATTGAATACAACAGTCACCATGCCCACTTTCCTCCATGTGAGTAATGTCTCAAACAGTCTAGGCTTTGATCGTTCCCTGGAAGACCAGTAGTAGTTTCCGATGCACATCTGGAGGCATTCTGTAATCTGTGGACTATCTGAGTGTTGATGAAACACAGAAATTGCATCGGGACTGAATACAACAGACTCCAAGAGCACTTTCCTCCATGGGAGTAATGTCTCAAACAGTCCACGCTTTGATCGTTCCCTGGTAGAACAGTAGTAGTTTCCGATTCACATCTGGAGTCATTCTGTAATCTGTGGACTATCAGAGTGTTGATGAAACACAGAAATTGCATCGGGATTGAATACAACAGACACCATGAGCTCTTTCCTCCATGGGAGTATTGTCTCATACGGTTTACGCTTTGATCGTTAACTGGAAGTCCAGTAGTAGTTTCCGATGCTCATCTGGAGGCATTCTGTAATCTGTGGACCTTCAAAGTATTGATAACCACAGAAATTGCATCGGGATTGAATACAACAGTCACCATGCGCACTTTTCTCCATGTGAGTAATGTCTCAATCAGTCTAAGCTTTGATCGTTCCCTGCAAGACCAGTAGTAGTTTCCGATGCACATCTGCATTCATTCTGTAACCTGTGGACTATCAGAGTGTTGATGAAACACAGAAATTGCATCGGGAATGAATACAACAGTCACCATGCCCACTTTCCTCCATGGGAGTAATGTCTCAAACAGTCTACGCTTTGATCGTTCCCTGGAAGACGAGTTGTAGTTTCCAATGCACATCGGGAGGCGTTCTGTAATCTGTGGACTATCAGTGTGTTGATGAAACAGAGAAATTGCATCGTGATTGTATACAACAGTCACCATGCGCACTTTATCCCATGTGAGTAATGTCTCAAACAGTCTACGCTTTGATCGTTCCCTGGAAGACCAGTAGTAGTTTCCGATGCACATCTGGAGGCATTCTGCAATCTGTGGACTATCAGAGTCTTGATGAAACACAGAAATTGCATCGGGATTGAATATAACAGTCACCATGCTCAATTTCCTCCATGGTTGTAATGTCTCAAACAGTTTACGCTTTGATCGTTCCCTGGAAGACCAGTAGTAGTTTCCGATGGACATCTGGAGGCATTCTGTAATCTGTGGACTATCAGAGTGTTGATGAAACACAGAAATTGCATCGGGGTTGAATAAAACAGTCACCATGCCCAGTTTCCTCCATGGGAGTAATGACGCAAACAGTCTACGATTTGATCGTTTTCTGGAAGACCAGTAGTAGTTTCCGATGCACATCTGGAGGCATTCTGTAATCTGTGGACTATCTGAGTGTTGATGAAACTCAGAAATTGAATCGGGATTGAATACGACTGTCACCACGACCACTTTCCTCCATGGGAGTAATGTCGCAAACTGTCTACGCCTTGATCGTTCCCTGCAAGACCAGTAGTAGTTTCCGATGCACATCTGTAGTCATGCTGTAATCTGTCTACCCTCAAAGTGTTGATGAAACACAGAAATTGCATAGGGATTGAATACAACTGTCACTATGCGCACTTACCTCCATGTGAGCAATGTCTCAAACAGTCTACGCTTTGATCGTTCCCTGGAAGATCAGTAGTAGTTTCCGATGCACATCTGGAGGCATTGTGTAATCTGTGGACTATCAGAGTCTTGATGAAACACAGATATTGCATCGGGATTGAATACAACAGTCACCATGCGCACTTTCCTCCATGGGAGTAATGTTTAAAACTGTCTACGCTTTGACGTTCCCTGGAAGACCAGTAGTAGTTTCCGATGCACATCTGGAGGCATTCTGTAATCTGTGGACTATCAGAATGTTGATGAAACACAGAAATTGCATCGGGGTTGAATACAACAGTCACCATGCCCACTTTCAACAATGTGAGTAATGTCTCAAACAGTCTACGCTTTGATCGTTCCCTGGAAGACCAGTACTAGTTTCCGATGCACATCTGGAGGCATTCTGCAATCTGTGGACTATCAGAGTATTGATGAAACACAGAAATTGCATCGGGATTGAATATAACAGTCACCATGCGCAATTTCCTCCATGGGTGTAATGTCTCAAACAGTTTACGCTTTGATCGTTCCCTGGAAGACCAGTAGTAGTTTCCGATGCACATCTGGAGGTATTCTGTAATCTGTGGACTATCAGAGTGTTGATGAAACACAGAAATTGCATCGGGGTTGAATACAACAGTCACCATGCCCACTTTCCTCCATGGGAGTAATGTCGCAAACAGTCTACGCTTTGATAGTTCCCTGGAAGACCAGTAGTAGTTTCCGAAGCACAACTGGGGGCATTCTGTAATCTGTGGACTTTAAAGTGTTGATGAAACACAGAAATTGCATCGGGATGGAATACAACAGTCACCAAGCGCACTTTCCTCCATGTGAGTAATGTCTCCAAATGTCTACGCTTTGATCGTTCCCTGGAAGTCCAGTAGTAGTTTCCGATGCACATCTGGAGGCATTCTGTAATCTGTGGACCTTCAAAGTGTTGATGAAACACAGAAATTGCATCGGGATTGAATACAACAGTCACTATGCGCACTTACCTCCATGTGAGCAATGTCTCAAACAGTCTACGCTTTGATGGTTCCCTGGAAGACCAGTAGTAGTTGCCGATTCACATCTGGAGGCATTCTGTAATCTGTGGACTATCAGAGTGTTGATGAAACACAGAAATTGAATCGGGATTGAATACAACAGTCACCATGCGCACTTTCCTCCATGGGAGTATTGTCTCAAACAGTCTACGATTTGATCGTTCCCTGGAAGACAAGTAGTAGTTTCCGATGCACAACTGGAGGCATTCTGTAATCTGTGGACCTTGAAAGTGTTGATGAAACACAGAAATTGCATCGGGACGGAATACAACAGTCACCATGCGCACTTTCCTCCATGGGAGTAATGTCTCCAACTCTCTACGATTTGATCGTTAACTGGAAGACCAGTAGTAGTTTCCGATTCACAACTGGAGGCATTCTGCAATCTGTGGACTAACAGAGTGTTGATGAAACACAGAAATTGCATCGGGATTGAATACAACAGAGATCATGAGCACTTTCCTTCATGGCAGTAATGTCCCAAACAGTCTACGCTTTGATCGTTCCCTGGAAGACCAGTTGTAGTTTCCGACGCACATCTGGAGGCATTCTGTAATCTGTGGACTATCAGAGTGTTGATGAAACACAGAAATTGCATCGTGATTAAATACAACAGTCACCATGCGCGCTTTTCTCCATGGGAGTAATGTCTCAAACAGTCTACGCTTTGATCGTTCCCTGGAAGACCAGTAGTATTTTCCGATGCACATCTGGTGCATTCTGTAATCTGTGGACTATCAGAGTCTTGATGAAACACAGAAATTGTATCGGGTTTGAATACAACAGTCACCATGCGCACTTTCCTCCATGGGAGTAGTGTCTCAAACAGTCTACGTTTTGATGGTTCCCAGGAAGACCAGTAGTAGTTTCCGATGCACATCTGGAGGCATTCTGTAATCTGTGGACCTTCAAAGTGTTGATGAAACACAGAAATTGCATCGGGATTGAATACAACAATCACCAAGCGCACTTTCCTACGTGGGAGTAATGTCTCAAAGTGTCTAGGCTTTGATCGTTCCCTGGAAGACCAGTAGTAGTTTCCGATGCACATCTGGAGGCATTCTGTAATCTGTGGACCATCAGAGTGTTGATGAAACACAGAAATTGCATCGGGATTGAATACAACAGTCACCATGCGCACTTTCCTCCATGTGAGTAATATCTCAAACAGTCTACGCTTTGATCGTTCCCTGGAAGACCAGTAGTAGGTTCCGATGCACATCTGGAGGCATTCTGTAATCTGTGGACTATCAGAGTCTTGATGAAACACAGATATTGCATCGGGCTTGAATACAACAGTCACCATGCGCACTTTCCTCCATGGGTGTAATGTCTCAAACAGTTTACGCTTTTATCGTTCCCTGGAAGATCAGTAGTAGTCTCCGATGCACATCTGGAGGCATTCTGTAATCTGTGGACTATCAGAGTGTTGATGAAACACAGAAATTGCATCGGGATTGAATACAACAGTCACCATGCTCACTTTCCTCCATGGGAGTAATGTCGCAAACAGTCTACACTTTGATCGTTCCCTGGAAGACCAGTAGTAGTTTCCGATGCACATCTGGAGGCATTCTGTAATCTGTGGACTATCTGAGTGTTGATGAAACACAGAAATTGCATCGGGACTGAATACAACAGTCACCAAGCGCACTTTCCTCCATGGGAGTAATGTCTCAAACAGTCTACGCTTTGATCGTTCCCTGTCAGACCAGTAGTAGTTTCCGATTCCCATCTGGAGACATTTTGTAATCTGTAGACTATGAGAGTGTTGATAAACACAGAAATTGCATCGGGATTGAATACAACAGTCACCAAGCGCACTTACCTCCATGGGAGTAATGTCACAAACAGTCTACGCTTTGATCGTTCCCTGGAAGACCAGTTGTAGTTCCCAATGCTCATCGGGAGGCGTTCTGTAATCTGTGGACTATCAGAGTGTTGATGAAACAGAGAGATTGCATCGTGATTGTATACATCAGTCACCATGCGCACTTTCCCCCATGTGAGTAACGTCTCAAACAGTCTACGCTTTGATCGTTCCCTGGAAGACCAGTAGTAGTTTCCGATGCACATCTGGAGGCATTCAGCAATCTGTGGACTATCAGAGTCTTGATGAAACACAGAAATTGCATCGGGATGGAATATAACAGTCACCATGCGCAATTTAATCCATGGGTGTAATGTCTCAAACAGTTTACGCTTTGATCGTTCCCTGGAAGACCAGTAGTAATTCCGATGCACATCTGGAGGCATTCTGTAAACTGTGGACTATCAGAGTGTTCATGAAACACAGAAATTGCATCGGGGTTGAATACAACAGTCACCATGCCCACTTTCCTCCATGGGAGTAATGTCGCAAACTGTCTACGATTTGATCGTTCCCTGCAAGACCAGTAGTAGTTTCCGATGCACATCTGGAGTCATGCTGTAATCTGTAGACCTTCAAAGTGTTGATGAAACACAGAAATTGCATCGGGATGGAATACAAAAGTCACCATGCGCACTTTCCTCCATGTGAGTAATGTCTCAAACAGTCTACGCTTTGATCGTTCCCTGGAAGACAAGTAGTAGTTTCTGATGCACATCTGGAGGCATTCTGTAATCTGTGGACTCTCAGTCTTGATGAAACACAGATATTGCATCGGGCTTGAATACAACAGTCACCATGCGCACTTTCCTCCATGGGTGTAATGTCTCAAACAGTTTACGCTTTTATCATTCCCTGGAAGACCAGTAGTAGTCTCCGATGCACATCTGGAGGCATTCTGTAATCTGTGGACTATCAGAGTGTTGATGAAACGCAGAAATTGCATCGGGATTGAATACAACAGTCACCATGCCCACTTTCCTCCATGGGAGTAATGTCGCAAACAGTTTACGCTTTGATCGTTCCCTGGAAGACCAGTAGTAGTTTCCGATGCACATCTGGAGGCATTCTGTAATCTGTGGACTATCTGAGTGTTGATGAAACATAGAAATTGCATCGGGACTGAATACAACAGTCACCAAGCGCACTTTCCTACATGGGAGTAATGTTTAAAACTGTCTACGCTTTGATCGTTCCCTGGAAGACCAGTAGTAGTTTCCGATGCACATCTGGAGGCATTCAGTAATCTGTGGACCTTAAAAGTGTTGATGAAACACAGAAATTGCATCGGGTTTGAATACAACAGTCACTATGCGCACTTACCTCTATGTGAGCAATGTCTCAAACAGTCTACGCTTTGATCGTTCCCTGGAAGACCAGTAGTAGTTTCCGATGCACATCTGGAGGCATTGTGTAATCTGTGGACTATCAGAGTCTTGATGAAACACAGATATTGCATCGGGATTGAATACAAGAGTCACCATGCGCACTTTCCTCCATGGGAGTAATGTTTAAAACTGTCTACGCTTTGATCGTTCCCTGGAAAACCAGTAGTAGTTTCCGATGCACATCTGGAGGCATTCTGTAATATGTGGACCTTAAAAGTGTTTATGAAACACAGATATTGCATCGGGATGGAATACAACAGTCACCATGCGCACTTTCCTCCATGCGAGTAATGTCTCAAACTGTCTACGCTTTGATCGTTAACTGGAAGACCAGTAGTAGTTTCCGATTCACATCTGGAGGCATTCTGCAATCTGTGGACTATCAGAGTGTTGTTGAAACACAGAAATTGCATCGGGATTGAATACAACAGTCACCATGCGCAATTTCCTCTATGGGAACATTGTCTCAACCAGTGTACGCTTTGATCGTTCCCTGGAAGACCAGTAGTAGTTTCCGATGCACATCTGGAGGCATTCTGTAACCTGTGGACTATCAGAGTGTTGATGATACACAGAAATAGCATCGGGATTGAATACAACAGTCACCATGCGCACTTTCCTCCATGGGTGTAATGTCTCAAACAGTTTACGCTTTGATCGTTCCCTGGAAGACCAGTATTAGTTTCCGATGTACATCTGGAAGCATTCTGTAATCTGTGGACTATCAGAGTCTTGATGAAACACAGATATTGCATCGGGCTTGAATACAACAGTCTCCATGCGCACATTCCTCCATGGGTGTAATGTCTCAAACAGTTTACGCTTTTCTCGTTCCCTGGAAGACCAGTAGTAGTCTGCGATGCACATCTGTAGGCATTCTGTAATCTGTGGACTATCAGAGTGTTGATGAAACACAGAAATTGCATCGGGATTGAATACAACAGTCACTATGCGCACTTACCTCCATGGGAGTATTGTCTCATACAGTCTATGCTTTGATCGTTCCCTGGAAGACCAGTAGTAGTCTCCGATGCACATCTGGAGGCATTCTGTAATCTGTGGACTATCAGAGTGTTGATGAAACGCAGAAATTGCATCGGGATTGAATACAACAGTCACCATGCCCACTTTCCTCCATGGGAGTAATGTCGCAAACAGTTTACGCTTTGATCGTTCCCTGGAAGACCAGTAGTAGTTTCCGATGCACATCTGGAGGCATTCTGTAATCTGTGGACTATCTGAGTGTTGATGAAACATAGAAATTGCATCGGGACTGAATACAACAGTCACCAAGCGCACTTTCCTACATGGGAGTAATGTTTAAAACTGTCTACGCTTTGATCGTTCCCTGGAAGACCAGTAGTAGTTTCCGATGCACATCTGGAGGCATTCAGTAATCTGTGGACCTTAAAAGTGTTGATGAAACACAGAAATTGCATCGGGTTTGAATACAACAGTCACTATGCGCACTTACCTCTATGTGAGCAATGTCTCAAACAGTCTACGCTTTGATCGTTCCCTGGAAGACCAGTAGTAGTTTCCGATGCACATCTGGAGGCATTGTGTAATCTGTGGACTATCAGAGTCTTGATGAAACACAGATATTGCATCGGGATTGAATACAAGAGTCACCATGCGCACTTTCCTCCATGGGAGTAATGTTTAAAACTGTCTACGCTTTGATCGTTCCCTGGAAAACCAGTAGTAGTTTCCGATGCACATCTGGAGGCATTCTGTAATATGTGGACCTTAAAAGTGTTTATGAAACACAGATATTGCATCGGGATGGAATACAACAGTCACCATGCGCACTTTCCTCCATGCGAGTAATGTCTCAAACTGTCTACGCTTTGATCGTTAACTGGAAGACCAGTAGTAGTTTCCGATTCACATCTGGAGGCATTCTGCAATCTGTGGACTATCAGAGTGTTGTTGAAACACAGAAATTGCATCGGGATTGAATACAACAGTCACCATGCGCAATTTCCTCTATGGGAACATTGTCTCAACCAGTGTACGCTTTGATCGTTCCCTGGAAGACCAGTAGTAGTTTCCGATGCACATCTGGAGGCATTCTGTAACCTGTGGACTATCAGAGTGTTGATGATACACAGAAATAGCATCGGGATTGAATACAACAGTCACCATGCGCACTTTCCTCCATGGGTGTAATGTCTCAAACAGTTTACGCTTTGATCGTTCCCTGGAAGACCAGTATTAGTTTCCGATGTACATCTGGAAGCATTCTGTAATCTGTGGACTATCAGAGTCTTGATGAAACACAGATATTGCATCGGGCTTGAATACAACAGTCTCCATGCGCACATTCCTCCATGGGTGTAATGTCTCAAACAGTTTACGCTTTTCTCGTTCCCTGGAAGACCAGTAGTAGTCTGCGATGCACATCTGTAGGCATTCTGTAATCTGTGGACTATCAGAGTGTTGATGAAACACAGAAATTGCATCGGGATTGAATACAACAGTCACTATGCGCACTTACCTCCATGGGAGTATTGTCTCATACAGTCTATGCTTTGATCGTTCCCTGGAAGACCAGTAGTAGTTTCCGATGCACAGCTGGAGGCATTCTGTAATCTGTGGACCTTCAAAGTGTTGATAAACACAGAAATTGCATCGAGATCGAATACAACAGTCACCATGCGCACTTTCCTCCATGGGAGTAATGTCTCAAACTGTCAACGCTTTGACCGTTCCCAGGAAGACCAGAAGTAGTTTCTGATGCACATCTGGAGGCATTCTGTAATCTGTGGACCTTCAAAGTGTTGATGAAACACAGAAATTGCATCGGGATTGAATACAACAGTCACCATGCGCACTTTCCTCCATGTGAGTAATGTCTCAAACAGTTTACGTTTTCTCGTTCCCTGGAAGACCAGTAGTAGTCTGCGATGCACATCTGTAGGCATTCTGTAATCTGTGGACTATCAGAGTGTTGATGAAACACAGAATTTGCATCGGGATTGAATACAACAGTCACTATGCGCACTTACCTCCATGGGAGTTTTGTCTCATACAGTCTATGCTTTGATCGTTCCCTGGAAGACCAGTAGTAGTTTCCGATGCACAGCTGGAGGCATTCTGTAATCTGTGGACCTTCAAAGTGTTGATAAACACAGAAATTGCATCGAGATGGAATACAACAGTCACCATGCGCACTTTCCTCCATGGGAGTAATGTCTCAAACTGTCAACGCTTTGACCGTTCCCAGGAAGACCAGAAGTAGTTTCTGATGCACATCTGGAGGCATTCTGTAATCTGTGGACCTTCAAAGTGTTGATGAAACACAGAAATTGCATCGGGATTGAAGACAACAGTCACCATGCGCACTTTCCTCCATGTGAGTAATGTCTCAAACAGTCTACGCTTTGATCGTTCCCAGCAAGACCAGTAGTAGTTTCCGATGCACATCTGGATTCATTCTGTAATCTGTGGAATATCAGAGTGTTGATGAAACACAGAAATTGCATCGGGATTGAATACAACAGTCACTATGCGCACTTACCTCCATGGGAGTATTGTCTCATACAGTCTATGCTTTGATCGTTCCCTGGAAGACCAGTAGTAGTTTCCGATGCAAATCTGGAGGCATTCTGTAATCTGTGGACTTTCTGAGTGTTGATGAAACTCAGATATTGCATCGGGATTGAATACAACAGTCACCATGTGCACTTCCCTCCATGGGAGTAATGTTTAAAACTGTCTACGCTTTGATCGTTCCCTGGAAGACCAGTAGTAGTTTCCGATGCACATCTGGAGGCATTCTGTAATCTGTGGACCTTAAAAGTGTTGATGAAACACAGAAATTGCATCGGGTTTGAATACAACAGTCACTATGCGCACTTACCTCTATGTGAGCAATGTCTCAAACAGTCTACGCTTTGATCGTTCCCTGGAAGACCAGTAGTAGTTTCCGATGCACATCTGGAGGCATTGTGTAATCTGTGGACTATCAGAGTCTTGATGAAACACAGATATTGCATCGGGATTGAATACAAGAGTCACCATGCGCACTTTCCTCCATGGGAGTAATGTTTAAAACTGTCTACGCTTTGATGGTTCCCTGGAAAACCAGTAGTAGTTTCCGATGCACATCTGGAGGCATTCTGTAATATGTGGACCTTAAAAGTGTTTATGAAACACAGATATTGCATCGGGATTCAATACAACAGTCACCATGC
Organism: Schistocerca gregaria; assembly: GCF_023897955.1. Taxonomy (NCBI): domain Eukaryota; kingdom Metazoa; phylum Arthropoda; class Insecta; order Orthoptera; family Acrididae; genus Schistocerca; species Schistocerca gregaria. Next base: position 101,117,300 of record NC_064929.1, on the reverse strand, counting down.
GCACTTTCCTCCATGCGAGTAATGTCTCAAACTGTCTACGCTTTGATCGTTAACTGGAAGACCAGTAGTAGTTTCCGATTCACATCTGGAGGCATTCTGCAATCTGTGGACTAACAGAGTGTTGATGAAACACAGAAATTGCATCGGGATTGAATACAACAGCCACCATGCCCACTTTCCTCCATGGGAGTAATGTCGCATACAGTCTACGATTTGATCGTTCCCTGGAAGACCAGTAGTAGTTTCCGATGCAAATCTGGAGGCATTCTGTAATCTGTGGACTTTCTGAGTGTTGATGAAACTCAGATATTGCATCGGGATTGAATACAACAGTCACCATGTGCACTTCCCTCCATGGGAGTAATGTTTAAAACTGTCTACGCTTTGATCGTTCCCTGGAAGACCAGTAGTAGTTTCCGATGCACATCTGGACGCATTCTGTAATCTGTGGACCTTAAAAGTGTTGATGAAACACAGAAATTGCATCGGGATTGAATACAACAGTCAACATGCGCACTTTCCTCCATGTGAGTAATGTCTCAAACAGTCTACGATTTGATCGTTCCCTGGAAGACCAGTAGTAGTTTCCGATGCAAATCTGGAGGCATTCTGTAATCTGTGGACTTTCTGAGTGTTGATGAAACACAGAAATTGCATCGGGATTGAATACAACAGTCAACATGCGCACTTTCCTCCATGGGTGTAATGTCTCAAACAGTTTACGCTTTGATCGTTCCCTGGAAGACCAGTAGTAGTTTCCGATGCACATCTGGAGGCAATCTGTAATCTGTGGACTATCCGAGTGTGGATGAAACACAGAAATTGCATGGGGATTGAATACAACTGTCACCATGCCCACTTTCCTCCATGGGAGTAATGTCGCAAACAGTCTACGCTTTGATCGTTCCCTGGAAGACCAGTAGTAGTTTCCGATGCACATCAGGAGGCATTGTGTAATCTGTGGACAATCTGAGTGTTAATGAAACACAGAAATTGCATCGGGTTTGAATATAACAGTCACTATGCGCACTTTCCTCCATGGGAGTAATGTCTCAAACAGTCTACGCTTTGATGGTTCCCTGGAAGACCAGTAGTAGTTACCGATTCACATCTGGTGGCATTCTGTAATCTGTGGACTATCAGAGTGTTGATGAAACACAGAAATTGCATCGGGATTGAATACAACAGTCACCATGCGCAATTTCCTCTATGGGAACATTGTCTCAACCAGTGTACGCTTTGATCGTTCCCTGGAAGACCAGTAGTAGTTTCCGATGCACATCTGGAGGCATTCTGTAACCTGTGGACTATCAGAGTGTTGATGATACACAGAAATAGCATCGGGATTGAATACAACAGTCACCATGCGCACTTTCCTCCATGGGTGTAATGTCTCAAACAGTTTACGCTTTGATCGTTCCCTGGAAGACCAGTATTAGTTTCCGATGTACATCTGGGAGCATTCTGTAATCTGTGGACTATCAGAGTCTTGATGAAACACAGATATTGTTTCGGGCTTGAATACAACAGTCTCCATGCGCACATTCCTCCATGGGTGTAATGTCTCAAACAGTTTACGCTTTTCTCGTTCCCTGGAAGACCAGTAGTAGTCTGCGATGCACATCTGTAGGCATTCTGTAATCTGTGGACTATCAGAGTGTTGATGAAACACAGAAATTGCATCGGGATTGAATACAACAGTCACTATGCGCACTTACCTCCATGGGATTATTGTCTCATACAGTCTATGCTTTGATCGTTCCCTGGAAGACCAGTAGTAGTTTCCGATGCACAGCTTGAGGCATTCTGTAATCTGTGGACCTTCAAAGTGTTGATAAACACAGAAATTGCATCGAGATCAAATACAACAGTCACCATGCGCACTTTCCTCCATGGGAGTAATGTCTCAAACTGTCAACGCTTTGACCGTTCCCAGGAAGACCAGAAGTAGTTTCTGATGCACATCTGGAGGCATTCTGTAATCTGTGGACCTTCAAAGTGTTGATGAAACACAGAAATTGCATCGGGATTGAATACAACAGTCACCATGCGCACTTTCCTCCATGTGAGTAATGTCTCAAACAGTTTACGTTTTCTCGTTCCCTGGAAGACCAGTAGTAGTCTGCGATGCACATCTGTAGGCATTCTGTAATCTGTGGACTATCAGAGTGTTGATGAAACACAGAATTTGCATCGGGATTGAATACAACAGTCACTATGCGCACTTACCTCCATGGGAGTATTGTCTCATACAGTCTATGCTTTGATCGTTCCCTGGAAGACCAGTAGTAGTTTCCGATGCACAGCTGGAGGCATTCTGTAATCTGTGGACCTTCAAAGTGTTGATAAACACAGAAATTGCATCGAGATGGAATACAACAGTCACCATGCGCACTTTCCTCCATGGGAGTAATGTCTCAAACTGTCAACGCTTTGACCGTTCCCAGGAAGACCAGAAGTAGTTTCTGATGCACATCTGGAGGCATTCTGTAATCTGTGGACCTTCAAAGTGTTGATGAAACACAGAAATTGCATCGGGATTGAAGACAACAGTCACCATGCGCACTTTCCTCCATGTGAGTAATGTCTCAAACAGTCTACGCTTTGATCGTTCCCAGCAAGACCAGTAGTAGTTTCCGATGCACATCTGGATTCATTCTGTAATCTGTGGAATATCAGAGTGTTGATGAAACACAGAAATTGCATCGGGATTGAATACAACAGTCACTATGCGCACTTACCTCCATGGGAGTATTGTCTCATACAGTCTATGCTTTGATCGTTCCCTGGAAGACCAGTAGTAGTTTCCGATGCAAATCTGGAGGCATTCTGTAATCTGTGGACTTTCTGAGTGTTGATGAAACTCAGATATTGCATCGGGATTGAATACAACAGTCACCATGTGCACTTCCCTCCATGGGAGTAATGTTTAAAACTGTCTACGCTTTGATCGTTCCCTGGAAGACCAGTAGTAGTTTCCGATGCGCATCTGGAGGCATTCTGTAATCTGTGGACCTTAAAAGTGTTGATGAAACACAGAAATTGCATCGGGATTGAATACAAGAGTCAACATGCGCACTTTCCTCCATGTGAGTAATGTCTCAAACAGTCTACGATTTGATCGTTCCCTGGAAGACCAGTAGTAGTTTGCGATGCACATCTGGAGTCATTCTGTAATCTGTGGACTATCAGAGTCTTGACGAAACACAGAAATTGCATCGGGATTGAATACAACAGTCACCATGCGCACTTTCCTCCATGGGTGTAATGTCTCAAACAGTTTACGCTTTGATCGTTCCCTGGAAGACCAGTAGTAGTTTCCGATGCACATCTGGAGGCAATCTGTAATCTGTGGACTATCCGAGTGTGGATGAAACACAGAAATTGCATCGGGATTGAATACAACTGTCACCATGCCCACTTTCCTCCATGGGAGTAATGTCGCAAACAGTCTACGCTTTGATCGTTCCCTGGAAGACCAGTAGTAGTTTCCGATGCACATCAGGAGGCATTGTGTAATCTGTGGACAATCTGAGTGTTAATGAAACACAGAAATTGCATCGGGTTTGAATACAACAGTCACTATGCGCACTTTCCTCCATGGGAGTAATGTCTCAAACAGTCTACGCTTTGATGGTTCCCTGGAAGACCAGTAGTAGTTACCGATTCACATCTGGTGGCATTCTGTAATCTGTGGACTATCAGAGTGTTGATGAAACACAGAAATTGCATCGGGATTGAATACAACAGTCACCATGCGCAATTTCCTCTATGGGAACATTGTCTCAACCAGTGTACGCTTTGATCGTTCCCTGGAAGACCAGTAGTAGTTTCCGATGCACATCTGGAGGCATTCTGTAACCTGTGGACTATCAGAGTGTTGATGATACACAGAAATAGCATCGGGATTGAATACAACAGTCACCATGCGCATTTTCCTCCATGGGTGTAATGTCTCAAACAGTTTACGCTTTGATCGTTCCCTGGAAGACCAGTATTAGTTTCCGATGTACATCTGGAAGCATTCTGTAATCTGTGGACTATCAGATTCTTGATGAAACACAGATATTGCATCGGGCTTGAATACAACAGTCTCCATGCGCACATTCCTCCATGGGTGTAATGTCTCAAACAGTTTACGCTTTTCTCGTTCCCTGGAAGACCAGTAGTAGTCTGCGATGCACATCTGTAGGCATTCTGTAATCTGTGGACTATCAGAGTGTTGATGAAACACAGAAATTGCATCGGGATTGAATACAACAGTCACTATGCGCACTTACCTCCATGGGAGTATTGTCTCATACAGTCTATGCTTTGATCGTTCCCTGGAAGACCAGTAGTAGTTTCCGATGCACAGCTGGAGGCATTCTGTAATCTGTGGACCTTCAAAGTGTTGATAAACACAGAAATTGCATCGAGATGGAATACAACAGTCACCATGCGCACTTTCCTCCATGGGAGTAATGTCTCAAACTGTCAACGCTTTGACCGTTCCCAGCAAGACCAGAAGTAGTTTCTGATGCACATCTGCATTCATTCTGTAATCTGTGGACTATCAGAGTGTTGATGAAACACCGAAATTGCATCGGGATTGAATACAAAAGTCACCATGCGCACTTTCCTCCATGGGAGTAATGTCTCAAACAGTCTACGCTTTGATCGTTCCCTGGAAGACCAGTTTTAGTTCCCAATACACATCGGGAGGCGTTTTGTAATCTGTGGACTATCAGAGTGTTGATGAAACAGAGAAATTGCATCGTGATTGAATACAACAGTCACCATGCGCACTTTCCCCCATGTGAGTAATGTCTCAAACAGGCTACGCTTTGATCATTCCCTGGAAGACCAGTAGTAGTTTCCGATGCACATCTGGAGGCATTCTGCTATCTGTGGACTATCAGAGTCTTGATGAAACACATAAATTGCATCGGGATTGATCATAACAGTCAGCATGCGCAATTTCTTCCATGGGTGTAATGTCTCAAACAGTTTACGCTTTGATCGTTCCCTGGAAGACCAGTAGTAGTTTCCGATGCACATCTGGAGGCATTCTGTAATCTGTGGACTATCAGAGTGTTGATGAAACACAGAAATTGCATCGGGGTTGAATACAACAGTCACCATGCCCACTTTCCTCCATGGGAGTAATGTCGCAAACTGTCTACGCTTTGATCGTTCCCTGGAAGACCAGTAGTAGTTTCCGATGCACATCTGGTGTCATGCTGTAATCTGTGGACCTTCAAAGTGTTGATGAAACACAGAAATTGCATCGGGATGGAATACAACAGTCACCATGCGCACTTTCCTCATTGGGAGTAATGTCTCCAAATGTCTACGCTTTGATCGTTCCCTGGAAGACCAGTAGTAGTTTCCGATGGACATCTGGAGGCATTCTGTAATCTGTGGACCTTAAAAGTGTTGATGAGACACAGAAATTGCATCGGGATTGAATACAACAGTCACCATGCGCACTTTCCTCCATGTGAGTAATGTCTCAAACGGTCTACGATTTGATCGTTCCCTGGAAGACCAGTAGTAGTTTCCGATGCACATCTGGAGTCATTCTGTAATCTGTGGACTATGAGAGTCTTGATGAAACTCAGATATTGCATCGGGATTGAATACAAGAGTCACCATGCGCACTTTCCTCCATGGGAGTAATGTTTAAAACTGTCTACGCTTTGATCGTTCCCTGGAAGACCAGTAGTAGTTTCCGATGCACATCTGCAGGCATTCTGTAATCTGTGGACCTTAAAAGTGTTGATGAAACACAGAAATTTCATTGGGATTGAATACAAGAGTCACCATGCGCACTTTCCTCCATGGGAGTAACGTCTAAAACGGTCTACGATTTGATCGTTCCCTGGAAGACCAGTAGTACTTTCCGATGCACATCTGGAGTCATTCTGTAATCTGTGGACTATCAGAGTCTTGACGAAACACAGAAATTGCATCGTGATTGAATAGAACAGTCACCATGCGCACTTTCCTCCATGGGTGTAATGTCTCAAACAGTTTACGCTTTGATCGTTCCCAGGAAAACCAGTAGTAGTTTTCGATGCACATCTGGAGGCATTCTGTAATCTGTGGACTATCAGAGTGTGGATGAAACACGGAAATAGCATCGGGATTGAATACAACAGTCACCATGCCCACTTTCCTCCATGGGAGTAATGTCGCAAACAGTCTACGCTTTGATCGTTCCCTGGAAGACCAGTAGTAGTTTCCGATGCACATCTGGAGGCATCGTGTAAGCTGTGGACAATCTGAGTGTTAATGAAACACAGATATTGCATCGGGATTGAATACAACAGTCACCATTCGCACTTTCCTCCATGGGAGTAATGTCGCAAACAGTCTACGCTTTGATCGTTCCCTGGAAGACCAGTAGTAGTTTCCGATGCACATCTGGAGGCATCGTGTAAGCTGTGGACAATCTGAGTGTTAATGAAACACAGATATTGCATCGGGATTGAATACAACAGTCACCATTCGCACTTTCCTCCATGGGAGTAATGTCTCAAACAGTCTACGCTTTCATGTTTCCCTGGAAGACCAGTAGTAGTTTCCGATTCACATCTGGAGGCATTCTGTAATCTGTTGACTATCAGAGTGTTGATGAAACACAGAAATTGCATCGGGATTGAATACAACAGTCACCATGCGCACTTTCCTCCATGGGAGTATTGTCTCAAACAGTGTACGCTTTGATCGTTCCCTGGAAGACCAGTAGTAGTTTCCGATGCACATCTGGAGGATTCTGTAATCTGTGGTCCTTCAATGTGTTTATGAAACACAGATATCGCATCGGGATGGAATACAACAGTCACCATGCGCACTTTCCTCCATGGGAGTAATGTCTAAAACTGTCTACGCTTTGATCGTTAACTGGAAGACCAGTAGTAGTTTCCGATTCACATCTGGAGGAATTCTGCAATCTGTGGACTAACAGAGTGTTGATGAAACACAGAAATTGCATCGGGATTGAATACAACGGTCACCATGCGCAATTTTTCTCCATGGGTGTAATGTCTCAAACAGTTTACGCTTTGATCGTTCCCTGGAAGACCAGTAGTAGTTTCCGATGCACATCTGGTATTATTCTGTAATCTGTGGTCTATCAGAGTCTTGATGAAACACAGAAATGGCATCGGGGTTGAATACAACAATCACCATGCCCACTTTCCTGAATGGGAGTAATGTCGCATACAGTCTACCCTTTGATCGTTCTCTGGAAGTCATTATAATAGTTTCCGATGCACATTTGGAGGCATACTTTAATCTGTGGACTATCAGAGTCTTGACGAAACACAGAAATTGCATCGGGATTGAATACAACAGTCACCATGCACACATTCCTCCATGGGTGTAATGTCTCAAACAGTTTACGCTTTGATCGTTCCCTGGAAGACGAGTAGTAGTTTACGATGCAAATCTGGTGGCATTCTGTAATCTGTGGACTATCAGAGTGTTGATGAAACACAGAAATTGCATCAGGATTGAATACAACAGACACCCAGCCCACTTTCCTCCATGGGTGTAATGTCGCAAAGAATCTACGCTTTGATCGTTCCCTGGAAGACCAGTAGTAGTTTCCGATGCACATCTGGAGGCATTCTGTAATCTGTGGACCTTCAAAGTGTTGATAAACACAGAAATTGCGTCGAGATGGAATACAACAGTCACCATGCGCACTTTCCTCCATGTGAGTAATGTCTCAAACTGTCTACGCTTTGATCGTTCCCTGGAAGACCAGTAGTAGTTTCCGATGCACATCTGGATTCATTCTGTAATCTGTGGACTTTAAAGTGTTGATGAAACACAGAAATTGCATCGGGATTGAAAACAACAGTCACCATGCGCACTTTCCTCCATGGGAGTAATGTCTCAAACGGTCTCCGATTTGATCGTTCAATGGAAGACCAGTAGTAGTTTCCGATGCACATCTGGAGTCATTCTGTAATCTGTGGACTATCAGAGTCTTGACGAAACACAGAAATTGCATCGGGATTGAATACAACAGTCACCATGCGCACTTTCCTCCATGTGAGTAATGTCTCAAACAGTTTACGTTTTCTCGTTCCCTGGAAGACCAGTAGTAGTCTGCGATGCACATCTGTAGGCATTCTGTAATCTGTGGACTATCAGAGTGTTGATGAAACACAGAATTTGCATCGGGATTGAATACAACAGTCACTATGCGCACTTACCTCCATGGGAGTATTGTCTCATACAGTCTATGCTTTGATCGTTCCCTGGAAGACCAGTAGTAGTTTCCGATGCACAGCTGGAGGCATTCTGTAATCTGTGGACCTTCAAAGTGTTGATAAACACAGAAATTGCATCGAGATGGAATACAACAGTCACCATGCGCACTTTCCTCCATGGGAGTAATGTCTCAAACTGTCAACGCTTTGACCGTTCCCAGGAAGACCAGAAGTAGTTTCTGATGCACATCTGGAGGCATTCTGTAATCTGTGGACCTTCAAAGTGTTGATGAAACACAGAAATTGCATCGGGATTGAAGACAACAGTCACCATGCGCACTTTCCTCCATGTGAGTAATGTCTCAAACAGTCTACGCTTTGATCGTTCCCAGCAAGACCAGTAGTAGTTTCCGATGCACATCTGGATTCATTCTGTAATCTGTGGAATATCAGAGTGTTGATGAAACACAGAAATTGCATCGGGATTGAATACAACAGTCACTATGCGCACTTACCTCCATGGGAGTATTGTCTCATACAGTCTATGCTTTGATCGTTCCCTGGAAGACCAGTAGTAGTTTCCGATGCAAATCTGGAGGCATTCTGTAATCTGTGGACTTTCTGAGTGTTGATGAAACTCAGATATTGCATCGGGATTGAATACAACAGTCACCATGTGCACTTCCCTCCATGGGAGTAATGTTTAAAACTGTCTACGCTTTGATCGTTCCCTGGAAGACCAGTAGTAGTTTCCGATGCACATCTGGAGGCATTCTGTAATCTGTGGACCTTAAAAGTGTTGATGAAACACAGAAATTGCATCGGGATTGAATACAAGAGTCAACATGCGCACTTTCCTCCATGTGAGTAATGTCTCAAACAGTCTACGATTTGATCGTTCCCTGGAAGACCAGTAGTAGTTTGCGATGCACATCTGGAGTCATTCTGTAATCTGTGGACTATCAGAGTCTTGACGAAACACAGAAATTGCATCGGGATTGAATACAACAGTCACCATGCGCACTTTCCTCCATGGGTGTAATGTCTCAAACAGTTTACGCTTTGATCGTTCCCTGGAAGACCAGTAGTAGTTTCCGATGCACATCTGGAGGCAATCTGTAATCTGTGGACTATCCGAGTGTGGATGAAACACAGAAATTGCATCGGGATTGAATACAACTGTCACCATGCCCACTTTCCTCCATGGGAGTAATGTCGCAAACAGTCTACGCTTTGATCGTTCCCTGGAAGACCAGTAGTAGTTTCCGATGCACATCAGGAGGCATTGTGTAATCTGTGGACAATCTGAGTGTTAATGAAACACAGAAATTGCATCGGGTTTGAATACAACAGTCACTATGCGCACTTTCCTCCATGGGAGTAATGTCTCAAACAGTCTACGCTTTGATGGTTCCCTGGAAGACCAGTAGTAGTTACCGATTCACATCTGGTGGCATTCTGTAATCTGTGGACTATCAGAGTGTTGATGAAACACAGAAATTGCATCGGGATTGAATACAACAGTCACCATGCGCAATTTCCTCTATGGGAACATTGTCTCAACCAGTGTACGCTTTGATCGTTCCCTGGAAGACCAGTAGTAGTTTCCGATGCACATCTGGAGGCATTCTGTAACCTGTGGACTATCAGAGTGTTGATGATACACAGAAATAGCATCGGGATTGAATACAACAGTCACCATGCGCATTTTCCTCCATGGGTGTAATGTCTCAAACAGTTTACGCTTTGATCGTTCCCTGGAAGACCAGTATTAGTTTCCGATGTACATCTGGAAGCATTCTGTAATCTGTGGACTATCAGATTCTTGATGAAACACAGATATTGCATCGGGCTTGAATACAACAGTCTCCATGCGCACATTCCTCCATGGGTGTAATGTCTCAAACAGTTTACGCTTTTCTCGTTCCCTGGAAGACCAGTAGTAGTCTGCGATGCACATCTGTAGGCATTCTGTAATCTGTGGACTATCAGAGTGTTGATGAAACACAGAAATTGCATCGGGATTGAATACAACAGTCACTATGCGCACTTACCTCCATGGGAGTATTGTCTCATACAGTCTATGCTTTGATCGTTCCCTGGAAGACCAGTAGTAGTTTCCGATGCACAGCTGGAGGCATTCTGTAATCTGTGGACCTTCAAAGTGTTGATAAACACAGAAATTGCATCGAGATGGAATACAACAGTCACCATGCGCACTTTCCTCCATGGGAGTAATGTCTCAAACTGTCAACGCTTTGACCGTTCCCAGCAAGACCAGAAGTAGTTTCTGATGCACATCTGGATTCATTCTGTAATCTGTGGACTATCAGAGTGTTGATGAAACACCGAAATTGCATCGGGATTGAATACAAAAGTCACCATGCGCACTTTCCTCCATGGGAGTAATGTCTCAAACAGTCTACGCTTTGATCGTTCCCTGGAAGACCAGTTTTAGTTCCCAATACACATCGGGAGGCGTTTTGTAATCTGTGGACTATCAGAGTGTTGATGAAACAGAGAAATTGCATCGTGATTGAATACAACAGTCACCATGCGCACTTTCCCCCATGTGAGTAATGTCTCAAACAGGCTACGCTTTGATCATTCCCTGGAAGACCAGTAGTAGTTTCCGATGCACATCTGGAGGCATTCTGCTATCTGTGGACTATCAGAGTCTTGATGAAACACATAAATTGCATCGGGATTGATCATAACAGTCAGCATGCGCAATTTCTTCCATGGGTGTAATGTCTCAAACAGTTTACGCTTTGATCGTTCCCTGGAAGACCAGTAGTAGTTTCCGATGCACATCTGGAGGCATTCTGTAATCTGTGGACTATCAGAGTGTTGATGAAACACAGAAATTGCATCGGGGTTGAATACAACAGTCACCATGCCCACTTTCCTCCATGGGAGTAATGTCGCAAACTGTCTACGCTTTGATCGTTCCCTGGAAGACCAGTAGTAGTTTCCGATGCACATCTGGTGTCATGCTGTAATCTGTGGACCTTCAAAGTGTTGATGAAACACAGAAATTGCATCGGGATGGAATACAACAGTCACCATGCGCACTTTCCTCATTGGGAGTAATGTCTCCAAATGTCTACGCTTTGATCGTTCCCTGGAAGACCAGTAGTAGTTTCCGATGGACATCTGGAGGCATTCTGTAATCTGTGGACCTTAAAAGTGTTGATGAGACACAGAAATTGCATCGGGATTGAATACAACAGTCACCATGCGCACTTTCCTCCATGTGAGTAATGTCTCAAACGGTCTACGATTTGATCGTTCCCTGGAAGACCAGTAGTAGTTTCCGATGCACATCTGGAGTCATTCTGTAATCTGTGGACTATGAGAGTCTTGATGAAACTCAGATATTGCATCGGGATTGAATACAAGAGTCACCATGCGCACTTTCCTCCATGGGAGTAATGTTTAAAACTGTCTACGCTTTGATCGTTCCCTGGAAGACCAGTAGTAGTTTCCGATGCACATCTGCAGGCATTCTGTAATCTGTGGACCTTAAAAGTGTTGATGAAACACAGAAATTTCATTGGGATTGAATACAAGAGTCACCATGCGCACTTTCCTCCATGGGAGTAACGTCTAAAACGGTCTACGATTTGATCGTTCCCTGGAAGACCAGTAGTACTTTCCGATGCACATCTGGAGTCATTCTGTAATCTGTGGACTATCAGAGTCTTGACGAAACACAGAAATTGCATCGTGATTGAATAGAACAGTCACCATGCGCACTTTCCTCCATGGGTGTAATGTCTCAAACAGTTTACGCTTTGATCGTTCCCAGGAAAACCAGTAGTAGTTTTCGATGCACATCTGGAGGCATTCTGTAATCTGTGGACTATCAGAGTGTGGATGAAACACGGAAATAGCATCGGGATTGAATACAACAGTCACCATGCCCACTTTCCTCCATGGGAGTAATGTCGCAAACAGTCTACGCTTTGATCGTTCCCTGGAAGACCAGTAGTAGTTTCCGATGCACATCTGGAGGCATCGTGTAAGCTGTGGACAATCTGAGTGTTAATGAAACACAGATATTGCATCGGGATTGAATACAACAGTCACCATTCGCACTTTCCTCCATGGGAGTAATGTCGCAAACAGTCTACGCTTTGATCGTTCCCTGGAAGACCAGTAGTAGTTTCCGATGCACATCTGGAGGCATCGTGTAAGCTGTGGACAATCTGAGTGTTAATGAAACACAGATATTGCATCGGGATTGAATACAACAGTCACCATTCGCACTTTCCTCCATGGGAGTAATGTCTCAAACAGTCTACGCTTTCATGTTTCCCTGGAAGACCAGTAGTAGTTTCCGATTCACATCTGGAGGCATTCTGTAATCTGTTGACTATCAGAGTGTTGATGAAACACAGAAATTGCATCGGGATTGAATACAACAGTCACCATGCGCACTTTCCTCCATGGGAGTATTGTCTCAAACAGTGTACGCTTTGATCGTTCCCTGGAAGACCAGTAGTAGTTTCCGATGCACATCTGGAGGATTCTGTAATCTGTGGTCCTTCAATGTGTTTATGAAACACAGATATCGCATCGGGATGGAATACAACAGTCACCATGCGCACTTTCCTCCATGGGAGTAATGTCTAAAACTGTCTACGCTTTGATCGTTAACTGGAAGACCAGTAGTAGTTTCCGATTCACATCTGGAGGAATTCTGCAATCTGTGGACTAACAGAGTGTTGATGAAACACAGAAATTGCATCGGGATTGAATACAACGGTCACCATGCGCAATTTTTCTCCATGGGTGTAATGTCTCAAACAGTTTACGCTTTGATCGTTCCCTGGAAGACCAGTAGTAGTTTCCGATGCACATCTGGTATTATTCTGTAATCTGTGGTCTATCAGAGTCTTGATGAAACACAGAAATGGCATCGGGGTTGAATACAACAGTCACCATGCCCACTTTCCTGAATGGGAGTAATGTCGCATACAGTCTACCCTTTGATCGTTCTCTGGAAGTCATTATAATAGTTTCCGATGCACATTTGGAGGCATACTTTAATCTGTGGACTATCAGAGTCTTGACGAAACACAGAAATTGCATCGGGATTGAATACAACAGTCACCATGCACACATTCCTCCATGGGTGTAATGTCTCAAACAGTTTACGCTTTGATCGTTCCCTGGAAGACGAGTAGTAGTTTACGATGCAAATCTGGTGGCATTCTGTAATCTGTGGACTATCAGAGTGTTGATGAAACACAGAAATTGCATCAGGATTGAATACAACAGACACCCAGCCCACTTTCCTCCATGGGTGTAATGTCGCAAAGAATCTACGCTTTGATCGTTCCCTGGAAGACCAGTAGTAGTTTCCGATGCACATCTGGAGGCATTCTGTAAACAGTGGACAATGTGAGTGTTAATGAAACAAAGAAATTGCGTCGGGATGGAATACAGCAGTCACCATGCGCACTTTCCTCCATGGGAGTAATGTCTCAAACTGTCTACGCTTTGATCGTTAACTGGAAGACCTGTAGTAGTTTCCGATTCACATCTGGAGGCATTCTGTATTCTGTGGACTATCAGAGTGGTGATGAAACACAGAAATTGCATCGGGATTGAATACAACAGTCACCATGCCCACTTTCCTCCATGGGAGTATTGTCTCATACAGTCTACGCTTTGATCGTTCCCTGGAAGACCAGTAGTAATTTCCGATGTACATCTGGAGGCATTCTGTAATCTGTGGACCTTCAATGTGTTGATGACACACAGAAATTGCATCGGGATGGAATACAGTAGTCACCATGCGCACTTTCATCCATGGGAGTAATGTCTCAAACTGTCTACGCTCTGATCGTTAACTGGAAGACCAGTAGTAGTTTCCGATGCCCATCTTGAGGCATTCTGTAATCTGTGGAACTTCAAATAGTTGATGAAGCACAGAAATTGCATCGTCATTGAATAAAACATTCACCATGCGCAGTTTTCTCCATGGGAGAAATGTCTCAAACAGTCTACGCTTTGATGGTTCCCAGAAAGACCAGTAGTAGTTTCCGATGCACATCTGGAGGTATTCTGTAATCTGTGGACCTTCAATGTGTTGATGAAACATAGAAATTGCATCGGGATGTAATACAACAGTCAACATGAGTACTTTCCTCCATGGGAGTAATGTCTCAAACGGTCTACGCTTTGATCGTTAACTGGAAGACCAGTATTAGTTTCCGATGCACATCTGGTGGCATTCTGTAACCTGTGGACTATCAGAGTGTTGATGATACACAGAAATTGCATCGGGATTGAATACAACAGTCACCATGCGCACTTTCCTCCATGGGTGTAATGTCTCAAACAGTTTACGCTTTGATCGTTCCCTGGAAGACCAGTAGTAGCTTCCGATGTACATCTGGAAGCATTCTGTAATCTGTGGACTATCAGAGTCTTGATGAAACACAGATATTGCATCGGGCTTGAATACAACAGTCTCCATGCGCACTTTCCACCATGGGTGTAATGTCTCAAACAGTTTACGCTTCTATCGTTCCCAGGAAGACTAGTAGTAGTCTGCGATGCACATCTGTAGGCATTCTGTAATCTGTGGACCTTCAAAGTGTTGATAAACACAGAAATTGCATCGGGATTGAATACAACAGTCACCATGCGCACTTACCTCCATGGGAGTATTCTCTCATACAGTCTACGCTTTGATCGTACCCTGGAAGACCAGTACTAGTTTCCGATGCACATCTGGAGGCATTCTGTAATCTGTGGACCTTCAAAGAGTTGATAAACACAGAAATTGCATCGGGATTGAATACAACAGTCACTATGCACACTTTCCTCCATGGGAGTAATGTCGCAAACAGTTAACGCTTTGATCGTTCCCTGTAAGACCAGTAGTAGTTTCCGATGCACATCTGGAGGCATTCTGTAATCTGTGGACTATCTGAGTGTTGATGAAAAACAGTAATTGCATCGGGACTGAATACAACAGTCACTAAGCGCACTTTCCTCCATGGGAGTAATGTCTCTAACAGTCTACGATTTGATCGTTCCCTGGTAGACCAGTAGTAGTTTCCGATTCACATCTGGAGTCATTCTGTAATCTGTGGACTATCAGAGTGTTGATGAAACACAGAAATTGCATCGGGATTGAATACAACAGTCACCATGCGCACTTACCTCCATGGGAGTATTGTCTCATACAGTCTACGCTTTGATCGTTCCCTGGAAGACCAGTAGTAGTTTCCGATGCACATCTGGAGGCATTCTGTAATCTGTCTACCTTCAAAGTGTTGATAAACACAGAAATTGCATCGAGATGGAATACAACAGCCACCATGCGCAATTTTTCTCCATGGGTGTAATGTCTCAAACAGTTTACGCTTTGTCCGTTCCCTGGAAGACCAGTAGTAGTTTCCGATGCACATCTGGAGGCATTCTGCAATCTGTGGACTTTAAAGTGTTGATGAAACACAGAAATTGCATCGGGATTGAAAACAACAGTCACCATGCGCACTTTCCTCCACGTGAGTAATGCCTCAAACGGTCTACGATTTGATCGTTCCCTGGAAGACCAGTAGTAGTTTCCGATGCACATCTGGAGTCATTCTGTAATCTGTGGACTATCAGAGTCTTGACGAAACACAGAAATTGCATCGGGATTGAATACAACAGTCACCATGCGCACTTTCCTCCATGGGTGTAATGTCTGAAACAGTTTACGCTTTGATCGTTCCCTGGAAGATAGGTAGTAGTTTCCGATGCTCATCTGGAGGCATTCTGTAATCTGTGGACTATCAGAGTGTGGATGAAACACAGAAATTGCATCGGGGTTGAATACAACAGTCACCATGCCCACTTTCCTCCATGGGGGTAATGTCGCAAACAGTCTACGCTTTGTAGTTCCCTGGAAGACCAGTAGTAGTTTCCGATGCACATCTGGAGGCGTCGTGTAATCTGTGGACAAACTGAGTGTTAATGAAACACAGAAATTGCATCGGGATTGAATACAACAGTCACCATGCCCACTTTCCTACATGGGAGTAATGTCTCAAACAGTCTACGCTTTGATGGTTCCCTGGAAGCCCAGTAGTAGTTTCCGATTCACATCTGGAGGCATTCTGTAATCTGTGGACTATCAGAGTGTTGATGAAACACAGAAATTGCATCGGGATTGAATACAACAGTCACCATGCGCACTTTCCTCCATGGGAGTATTGTCTCAAACAGTGTACGCTTTGATCGTTCCCTGGAAGACCAGTAGTAGTTTCCGATGCACATCTGGAGTCATTCTGTAATCTGTGGTCCTTCAATGTGTTTATGAAACACAGATATTGCATCGGGATGGAATACAACAGTCACCATGCGCACTTTCCTCCATGGGAGTAGTGTCTAAAACTGTCTACGCTTTGATCGTTACCTGGAAGACCAGTAGTAGTTTCCGATTCACATCTGGAGGCATTCTGCAATCTGTGGACTAACAGAGTGTTGATGAAACACAGAAATTGCATCGGGATTGAATGCAACAGTCACCATGCGCAATTTTTCTCCATGGGTGTAATGTCTCAAACAGTTTACGCTTTGTCCGTTCCCTGGAAGACCAGTAGTAGTTTCCGATGCACATCTGGAGGCATTCTGCAATCTGTGGACTTTAAAGTGTTGATGAAACACAGAAATTGCATCGGGATTGAAAACAACAGTCACCATGCGCACTTTCCTCCACGTGAGTAATGCCTCAAACGGTCTACGATTTGATCGTTCCCTGGAAGACCAGTAGTAGTTTCCGATGCACATCTGGAGTCATTCTGTAATCTGTGGACTATCAGAGTCTTGACGAAACACAGAAATTGCATCGGGATTGAATACAACAGTCACCATGCGCACTTTCCTCCATGGGTGTAATGTCTGAAACAGTTTACGCTTTGATCGTTCCCTAAAAGATAGGTAGTAGTTTCCGATGCTCATCTGGAGGCATTCTGTAATCTGTGGACTATCAGAGTGTGGATGAAACACAGAAATTGCATCGGGGTTGAATACAACAGTCACCATGCCCACTTTCCTCCATGGGGGTAATGTCGCAAACAGTCTACGCTTTGTAGTTCCCTGGAAGACCAGTAGTAGTTTCCGATGCACATCTGGAGGCGTCGTGTAATCTGTGGACAAACTGAGTGTTAATGAAACACAGAAATTGCATCGGGATTGAATACAACAGTCACCATGCCCACTTTCCTACATGGGAGTAATGTCTCAAACAGTCTACGCTTTGATGGTTCCCTGGAAGCCCAGTAGTAGTTTCCGATTCACATCTGGAGGCATTCTGTAATCTGTGGACTATCAGAGTGTTGATGAAACACAGAAATTGCATCGGGATTGAATACAACAGTCACCATGCGCACTTTCCTCCATGGGAGTATTGTCTCAAACAGTGTACGCTTTGATCGTTCCCTGGAAGACCAGTAGTAGTTTCCGATGCACATCTGGAGGCATTCTGTAATCTGTGGTCCTTCAATGTGCTTATGAAACACAGATATTGCATCGGGATGGAATACAACAGTCACCATGCGCACTTTCCTCCATGGGAGTAATGTCTCAATCTGTCTACGCTTTGATCGTTAACTGGAAGACCAGTAGTAGTTTCCGATTCACATCTGGAGGCATTCTGCAATCTGTGGACTAACAGAGTGTTGATGAAACACAGAAATTGCAACGGGATTGAATACAACAGACATCATGGCCACTTTCCTTCATGGGAGTAATGTCCCAAACAGTCTACGCTTTGATCGTTCCCTGGAAGACCAGTTGTAGTTTCCGATGCACATCTGGAGGCATTCTGTAATCTGTGGACTATCAGAGTGTTGAATCACAGTAATTGCATCGTGATTAAATATAACAGTCACCATGCGCACTTTTCTATATGGGAGTAATGTCTCAAACAGTCTACGGTTTGATCGTTCCCTGGAAGACCATTAGTATTTTCCGATGCACATCTGGTATTATTCTGTAATCTGTGGACTATCAGAGTCTTGATGAAACACAGAAATTGCATCGGGGTTGAATACAACAATCACCATGCCCACTTTCCTCAATGGGAGTAATGTCGCATACAGTCTACAATTTGATCGTTCTCTGGAAGTCATTATAATAGTTTCCGATGTACATTTGAAAGCATTCTGTAATCTGTGGACTATCAGAGTCTTGACGAAACACAGATATTGCATCGGGATTGAATACAACAGTCACCATGCGCACATTCCTCCATGGGTGTAATGTCTCAAACAGTTTACGCTTTGATCGTTCGTTGGAAGACCAGTAGTAGTTTCCGATGCACATCTGGAGGCATTCTGTAACCTGTGGACTATCAGAGTCTTGATGAAACACAGAAATATCATCGGGATTGAATTCAACAGTCACCATGCGCACTTTCCTCCATGGGAGTAATGTCTCAAACAGTCTACGCTTTGATCGTTCCCAGGAAGACCAGTAGTAGTTTCCGATGCACATCTGGAGGCAATCTGTAACCTGTGGACTATCAGAGTGTTGATGATACACAGAAATTGCATCGGGATTGAATACAACAGTCACTATGCACACTTTCCTCCATGGGAGTAATGTCGCAAACAGTTAACGCTTTGATCGTTCCCTGTAAGACCAGTAGTAGTTTCCGATGCACATCTGGAGGCATTCTGTAATCTGTGGACTATCTGAGTGTTGATGAAAAACAGTAATTGCATCGGGACTGAATACAACAGTCACTAAGCGCACTTTCCTCCATGGGAGTAATGTCTCAAACAGTCTACGATTTGATCGCTCCCTGGTAGACCAGTAGTAGTTTCCGATTCACATCTGGAGTCATTCTGTAATCTGTGGACTATCAGAGTGTTGATGAAACACAGAAATTGCATCGGGATTGAATACAACAGTCACCATGCGCACTTACCTCCATGGGAGTATTGTCTCATACAGTCTACGCTTTGATCGTTCCCTGGAAGACCAGTAGTAGTTTCCGATGCACATCTGGAGGCATTCTGTAATCTGTCTACCTTCAAAGTGTTGATAAACACAGAAATTGCATCGAGATGGAATACAACAGTCACCATGCGCACTTTCCTCCATGGGAGTAATGTCTCAAACTGTCAAGGCTTTGATCGTTCCCTGGAAGACCAGAAGTAGTTTCCGATGCACATCTGGAGGCATTCTGTAATCTGTGGACCTTCAAAGTGTTGATGAAACACAGAAATTGCATCGGGATTGAATACAACAGTCACCATGCGCACTTTCCTCCATGTGAGTAATGTCTCAAACAGTCTACACTTTGATCGTTTCCAGCAAGACCAGTAGTAGTTTCCGATGCACATCTGGATTCATTCTGTAATCTGTGGACCATCAGAGTGTTGATAAACACAGAAATTGCATCGGGATTAAATACAACAGTCACCATGCGCACTTTCCTCCATGGGAGTAATGTCTCAAACAGTCTACGCTTTGATCGTTCCCTGGAAGACCAGTTTTAGTTCCTAATACACATCGGGAGGCGTTCTGTAATCTGTGGACTATCAGAGTGTTGATGAAACAGAGAAATTGCATCGTGATTGAATACAACAGCCAATATGCGCACTTTCCCACATGTGAGTAATGTCTCAAACAGTCTACGCTTTGATCATTCCCTGGAAGACCAGTAGTAGTTTCCGATGCACATCTGGAGGCATTCTGCTATCTGTGGACTATCAGAGTCTTGATGAAAGACAGAAATTGCATCGGGATTGAACATAACAGTCACCATGCGCAATTTCCTCCATGGGTGTAATGTCTCAAACAGTTTACGCTTTGATCGTTCCCTGGAAGACCAGTAGTAGTTTCCGATGCACATCTGGAAGCATTCTGTAATCTGTGGACTATCAGAGTGTTGATGAAACACAGAAATTGCATCGGGATCGAATACAACAGTCACCATGCGCACTTTCCTCCATGGGAGTATTGTCTCAAACAGTGTACGCTTTGATCGTTCCCTGGAAGACCAGTAGTAGTTTCCGATGCACATCTGGAGTCATTCTGTAATCTGTGGTCCTTCAATGTGTTTATGAAACACAGATATTGCATCGGGATGGAATACAACAGTCACCATGCGCACTTTCCTCCATGGGAGTAGTGTCTAAAACTGTCTACGCTTTGATCGTTACCTGGAAGACCAGTAGTAGTTTCCGATTCACATCTGGAGGCATTCTGCAATCTGTGGACTAACAGAGTGTTGATGAAACACAGAAATTGCATCGGGATTGAATACAACAGTCACCATGCGCAATTTTTCTCCATGGGTGTAATGTCTCAAACAGTTTACGCTTTGTCCGTTCCCTGGAAGACCAGTAGTAGTTTCCGATGCACATCTGGAGGCATTCTGCAATCTGTGGACTTTAAAGTGTTGATGAAACACAGAAATTGCATCGGGATTGAAAACAACAGTCACCATGCGCACTTTCCTCCACGTGAGTAATGCCTCAAACGGTCTACGATTTGATCGTTCCCTGGAAGACCAGTAGTAGTTTCCGATGCACATCTGGAGTCATTCTGTAATCTGTGGACTATCAGAGTCTTGACGAAACACAGAAATTGCATCGGGATTGAATACAACAGTCACCATGCGCACTTTCCTCCATGGGTGTAATGTCTCAAACAGTTTACGCTTTGATCGTTCCCTGGAAGATAGGTAGTAGTTTCCGATGCTCATCTGGAGGCATTCTGTAATCTGTGGATTATCAGAGTGTGGATGAAACACAGAAATTGCATCGGGGTTGAATACAACAGTCACCATGCCCACTTTCCTCCATGGGGGTAATGTCGCAAACAGTCTACGCTTTGATCGTTCCCTGGAAGACCAGTAGTAGTTTCCGATGCACATCTGGAGGCATCGTGTAATCTGTGGACAAACTGAGTGTTAATGAAACACAGAAATTGCATCGGGATTGAATTCAACAGTCACCATGCGCACTTTCCTCTATGGGAGTAATGTCTCAAACAGTCTACGATTTGATGGTTCCCAGGAAGACCAGTAGTAGTTTCCGATGCACATCTGGAGGCATTCTGTAACCTGTGGACTATCAGAGTGTTGATGATACACAGAAATTGCATCGGGATTGAATACAACAGTCACCATGCGCACTTTCCTCCATGGGTGTAATGTCTCAAACAGTTTACGCTTTGATCGTTCCCTGGATGACCAGTAGTAGTTTCCGATGTACATCTGGAAGCATTCTGTAATCTGTGGACTATCAGAGTCTTGATGAAACACAGATATTGCAGCGGGCTTGAATACAACAGTCTCCATGCGCACTTTCCTCCATGGGTGTAATGTCGCAAACAGTTTACGCTTCTATCGTTCCCTTGAAGACTAGTAGTAGTCTGCAATGCACATCTGTAGGCATTCTGTAATCTGTGGACTATCAGAGTGTTGATGAAACCCAGAAATTGCATCGGGATTGAATAGAACAGTCACCATGCGCACTTACCTCCATGGGAGTATTCTCTCATACAGTCTACGCTTTGATCGTACCCTGGAAGACCAGTAGTAGTTTCCGATGCACATCTGGAGGCATTCCGTAATCTGTGGACCTTCAAAGTGTTGATAAACACAGAAATTGCATCGGGATTGAATACAACAGTCACTATGCCCACTTTCCTCCATGGGAGTAATGTCGCAAACAGTTAACGCTTTGATCGTTCCCTGTAAGACCAGTAGTAGTTTCCGATGCACATCTGGAGGCATTCTGTAATCTGTGGACTATCTGAGTGTTGATGAAAAACAGTAATTGCATCGGGACTGAATACAACAGTCACTAAGCGCACTTTCCTCCATGGGAGTAATGTCTCAAAGAGTCTACGATTTGATCGTTCCCTGGTAGACCAGTAGTAGTTTCCGATTCACATCTGGAGTCATTCTGTAATCTGTGGTCTATCAGAGTGTTGATGAATCACAGAAATTGCATCGGGATTGAATACAACAGTCACCATGCGCACTTACCTCCATGGGAGTATTGTCTCATACAGTCTACGCTTTGATCGTTCCCTGGAAGACCAGTAGTAGTTTCCGATTCACATCTGGAGGCATTCTGTAATCTGTGGACCTTCAAAGTGTTGATAAACACAGAAATTGCATCGAGATGTAATACAACAGTCACCATGCGCACTTTCCTCCATGGGAGTAATGTCTCAAACTGTCAAGGCTTTGATCGTTCCCTGGAAGACCAGAAGTAGTTTCCGATGCACATCTGGAGGCATTCTATAATCTGTGGACCTTCAAAGTGTTGATGAAACACAGAAATTGCATCGGGATTGAATACAACAGTCACCATGCGCACTTTCCTCCATGTGAGTAATGTCTCAAACAGTCTACACTTTGATCGTTCCCAGCAAGACCAGTAGTAGTTTCCGATGCACATCTGGATTCATTCTGTAATCTGTGGACCATCAGAGTGTTGATGAAACACAGAAATTGCATCGGGATTGAATACAACAGTCACCATGCGCACTTTCCTCCATGGGAGTAATGTCTCAAACAGTCTACGCTTTGATCGTTCCCTGGAAGTCCAGTTTTAGTTCCTAATACACATCGGGAGGCGTTCTGTAATCTGTGGACTATCAGAGTGTTGATGAAACAGAGAAATTGCATCGTGATTGAATACAACAGTCAATATGCGCACTTTCCCCCATGTGAGTAATGTCTCAAACAGTCTACGCTTTGATCATTCCTTGGAAGACCAGTAGTAGTTTCCGATGCACATCTGGAGGCATTCTGCTATCTGTGGACTATCAGAGTCTTGATGAAAGACAGAAATTGCATCGGGATTGAACATAACAGTCACCATGCGCAATTTCCTCCATGGGTGTAATGTCTCAAACAGTTTACGCTTTGATCGTTCCCTTGAAGACCAGTAGTAGTTTCCGATGCACTTCTGGAAGCATTCTGTAATCTGTGGACTATCAGAGTGTTGATGAAACACAGAAATTGCATCGGGATCGAATACAACGGTCACCATGCGCACTTTCCTCCATGGGAGTATTGTCTCAAACAGTGTACGCTTTGATCGTTCCCTGGAAGACCAGTAGTAGTTTCCGATGCACATCTGGAGTCATTCTGTAATCTGTGGTCCTTCAATGTGTTTATGAAACACAGATATTGCATCGGGATGGAATACAACAGTCACCATGCGCACATTCCTCCATGGGAGTAGTGTCTAAAACTGTCTACGCTTTGATCGTTACCTGGAAGACCAGTAGTAGTTTCCGATTCACATCTGGAGGCATTATGCAATCTGTGGACTAACAGAGTGTTGATGAAACACAGAAATTGCATCGGGATTGAATACAACAGTCACCATGCGCAATTTTTCTCCATGGGTGTAATGTCTCAAACAGTTACGCTTTGTCCGTTCCCTGGAAGACCAGTAGTAGTTTCCGATGCACATCTGGAGGCATTCTGTAATCTGTGGACTTTAAAGTGTTGATGAAACACAGAAATTGCATCGGGATTAAAAACAACAGTCACCATGCGCACTTTCCTCCATGTGAGTAATGTCTCAAACGGTCTACGATTTGATCGTTCCCTGGAAGACCAGTAGTAGTTTCCGATGCACATCTGGAGTCATTCTGTAATCTGTGGACTATCAGAGTCTTGACGAAACACAGAAATTGCATCGGGATTGAATACAACAGTCACCATGCGCACTTTCCTCCATGGGTGTAATGTCTCAAACAGTTTACGCTTTGATCGTTCCCTGGAAGATAGGTAGTAGTTTCCGATGCACATCTGGAGGCATTCTGTAATCTGTGGACTATCAGAGTGTGCATGAAACACAGAAATAGCATCGGGATTGAATACAACAGTCACCATGCCCACTTTCCTTCATGGGGGTAATGTCGCAAGCAGTCTACGCTTTGATCGTTCCCTGGAAGACCAGTAGTAGTTTCCGATGCACATCTGGAGGCATCGTGTAATCTATGGACAATCTGAGTGTTAATGAAACACAGAAATTGCATCGGGATTGAATACAACAGTCACCATGCCCACTTACCTCCATGGGAGTAATGTCTCAAACAGTCTACGCTTTGATGGTTCCCTGGAAGACCAGTAGTAGTTTCCGATTCACATCTGGAGGCATTCTGTAATCTGTGGACTATCAGAGTGTTGATGAAACACAGAAATTGCATCGGGATTGAATACAACAGTCACCATGCGCACTTTCCTCCATGGGAGTATTGTCTCAAACAGTGTACACTTTGATCGTTCCCTGGAAGACCAGTAGTAGTTTCCGATGCACATCTGGAGGCATTCTGTAATCTGTGGTCCTTCAATGTGCTTATGAAACACAGATATTGCATCGGGATGGAATACAACAGTCAAAATGCGCACTTTCCTCCATGGGAGTAATGTCTCAATCTGTCTACGCTTTGATCGTTAACTGGAAGACCAGTAGTAGTTTCCGATTCACATCTGGAGGCATTCTGCAATCTGTGGACTAACAGAGTGTTGATGAAACACAGAAATTGCATCGGGATTGAATACAACAGACATCATGGCCACTTCCCTTCATGGGAGTAATGTCCCAAACAGTCTACGCTTTGATCGTTCCCTGGAAGACCAGTTGTAGTTTCCGATGCACATCTGGAGGCATTCTGTAATCTGTGGACTATCAGAGTGTTGAATCACAGTAATTGCATCGTGATTAAATATAACAGTCACCATGCGCACTTTTCTCCATGGGAGTAATGTCTCAAACAGTCTACGCTTTGATCCTTCCCTGGAAGACCAGTAGTAGTTTCCGATGCACATCTGGAGGCATTCTGTAATCTGTGGACCTTCAAAGTGTTGATAAACACAGAAATTGCATCGGGATTGAATACAACAGTCACTATGCCCACTTTCCTACATGGGAGTAATGTCGCAAGCAGTTAACGCTTTGATCGTTCCCTGTAAGACCAGTAGTAGTTTCCGATGCACATCTATAGGCATTTTGTAATCTGTGGACTATCTGAGTGTTGATGAAAAACAGAAATTGCATCGGGATTGAATACAACAGTCACCAAGCGCACTTTCCTCCATGGGAGTAATGTCTCAGACAGTCTACGCTTTGATCGTTCCCTGGTAGACCAGTAGTAGTTTCCGATTCACATCTGGTGGCATTCTGAAACCTGTGGACAATCAGAGTGTTGATGAAACACAGAAATTGCATCGGGATTGAATACAACAGTCACCATGCGCACTTACCTCCATGGGAGTATTGTCTCATACAGTCTACGCTTTGAACGTACCCTGGAAGACCAGTAGTAGTTTCCGATGCACATCTGGTGTCATTCTGTAATCTGTGGTCCTTCAATGTGCTTATGAAACACAGATATTGCATTGGGATGGAATACAACAGTCACCATGCGCACTTTCCTCCATTTCTGTAATGTCTCAAACAGTTTACGCTTTGATCGTTCCCTGGAAGACGAGTAGTAGTTTACGATGCAATTCTGGAGGCATTCTGTAATCTGTGGACTATCAGAGTGTTGATGAAACACAGAAATTGCATCAGGATTGAATACAACAGACACCAAGCCCACTTACCTCCATGGGAGTAATGCCGCAAAGAATCTACGCTTTGATCGTTCCCTGGAAGACCAGTAGTAGTTTCCGATGCACATCTGGAGGCATTCTGTAAACAGTGGACAATCTGAGTGTTAATGAAACAAAGAAATTGCGTCGGGATTGAATACAACAGTCACCAGGCGCACTTTCCTCCATGGGAGTAATGTCTCAAACTGTCTACGCTTTGATCGTTAACTGGAAGACCAGTAGTAGTTTCCGATTCACATCTGGAGGCATTCTGTAATCTGTGGACTATCAGAGTGGTGATGAAACACAGAAATTGCATCGGGATTGAATACAACAGTCACCATGCCCACTTTCCTCCATGGGAGTATTGTCTCAAACAGTCTACGCTTTGATCGTTCCCTGGAAGACCAATAATATTTTCCGATGCACATCTGGAGGCATTCTGTAATCTGTGGACCTTCAATGTGTTGATGACACACAGAAATTGCATCGGAATGGAATACAGCAGTCACCATTCGCACTTTCCTCCATGGGAGTAATGTCTCAAACTGTCTACGCTCTGATCGTTAACTGGAAGACCAGTAGTAGTATTCGATGCCCTTCTTGAGGCATTCTGTAATCTGTGGACCTTCAAAGTGTTGATGAAGCACAGAAATTGCATCGTCATTGAATACAACACTCACCATGCGCAGTTTTCTCCATGGGAGTAATGTCTCAAACAGTCTACGCTTTGATCGTTCCCTGGAAGACCAGTAGTATTTTCCGATGCACATCTGGAGGCATTCTGTAATCTGTGGACTATAAGGGTCTTGATGAAACACGGAAATTGCATCGGGATTGAATACAACAGTCACCATGCGCGCTTTCCTCCATGGGAGTAATGTCTCAAACAGTCTACGCTTTGATGGTTCCCAGGAACACCAGTAGTAGTTTCCGATGCACATCTGGAGGTATTCTGTAATCTGTGGACCTTCAATGTGTTGATGAAACACAGAAACTGCATCGGGATGGAATACAACAGTCACCATGCGCACTTTCCTCCATGGGAGTAATGTCTCAAACGGTCTATGCTTTGATCGTTAACTGGAAGACCAGTAGTAGTTTCCGATGCACCTGTGGAGGCATTCTGTAATCTGTGGACCTTCAAAGTTTTGATAAACACAGAAATTGCATCGAGATGGAATACAGCAGTCACCATGCGCTCTTTCCTCCATGGGAGTAATGTCTCAATCTGTCTACGCTTTGATCGTTAACTGGAAGACCAGTAGTAGTTTTCGATTCACATCTGGAGGCATTCTGCAATCTGTGGACTAACAGAGTGTTGATGAAACACAGAAATTGCATCGGGATTGAATACAACAGACATCATGCGCACTTTCCTTCATGGGAGTAATGTCCCAAACAGTCTACGCTTTGATCGTTCCCTGGAAGACCAGTTGTAGTTTCCGATGCACATCTGGAGTAATTCTGTAATCTGAGGACTATCAGAGTGTTGAATCACAGTAATTGCATCGTGATTAAATACAACAGTCACCATGCGCACTTTTCTCCATGGGAGTAATGTCTCAAACAGTCTACGCTTTGATCGTTCCCTGGAAGACCAGTAGTATTTTCCGATGCCCATCTGGTATTATTCTGTAATCTGTGGACTATCAGAGTCTTGATGAAACACAGAAATTGCATCTGGGTTGAATACAACAGTCACCATGCCCACTTTCCTCAATGGGAGTAATGTCGCATACAGTCTACCCTTTGATCGTTCTCTGGAACTCATTATAATAGTTTCCGATGCACATTTGGAGGCATTCTGTAATGTGTGGTCTATCAGAGTCTTGACGAAACACAGAAATTGCATCGGGATTGAATACAACATTCACCATGCGCACATTCCTCCATGGGTGTAATATCTCAAACAGTTTACGCTTTGATCGTTCCCTGGAAGACGAGTAGTAGTTTACGATGCAATTCTGAAGGCATTCTGTAATCTGTGGACCTTAAAAGTGTTGATGAAACACAGAAATTGCATCGGGATTGAATACAACAGTCACCATGCCCACTTTCCTCCATGGGAGTAATGTCTCAAACAGTCTACGCTTTGATGGTTCCCTGGAAGACCAGTAGTAGTTTCCGATTCACATCTGGAGGCATTCTGTAATCTGTGGACTATCAGAGTGTTGATGAAACACAGAAATTGCATCGGGATTGAATACAACAGTCACCATGCGCACTTTCCTCCATGGGAGTATTGTCTCAAACAGTGTACACTTTGATCGTTCCCTGGAAGACCAGTAGTAGTTTCCGATGCACATCTGGAGGCATTCTGTAATCTGTGGTCCTTCAATGTGCTTATGAAACACAGATATTGCATCGGGATGGAATACAACAGTCAAAATGCGCACTTTCCTCCATGGGAGTAATGTCTCAATCTGTCTACGCTTTGATCGTTAACTGGAAGACCAGTAGTAGTTTCCGATTCATATCTGGAGGCATTCTGCAATCTGTGGACTAACAGAGTGTTGATGAAACACAGAAATTGCATCGGGATTGAATACAACAGACATCATGGCCACTTCCCTTCATGGGAGTAATGTCCCAAACAGTCTACGCTTTGATCGTTCCCTGGAAGACCAGTTGTAGTTTCCGATGCACATCTGGAGGC
The DNA here is from genome assembly GCF_023897955.1 of Schistocerca gregaria. NCBI lineage: Eukaryota > Metazoa > Arthropoda > Insecta > Orthoptera > Acrididae > Schistocerca > Schistocerca gregaria. The sequence continues at coordinate 101,088,847 of NC_064929.1, read as the reverse complement.
ATTCTGTAATCTGTGGACTATCAGAGTGTTGAATCACAGTAATTGCATCGTGATTAAATATAACAGTCACCATGCGCACTTTTCTCCATGGGAGTAATGTCTCAAACAGTCTACGCTTTGATCCTTCCCTGGAAGACCAGTAGTAGTTTCCGATGCACATCTGGAGGCATTCTGTAATCTGTGGACCTTCAAAGTGTTGATAAACACAGAAATTGCATCGGGATTGAATACAACAGTCACTATGCCCACTTTCCTACATGGGAGTAATGTCGCAAGCAGTTAACGCTTTGATCGTTCCCTGTAAGACCAGTAGTAGTTTCCGATGCACATCTATAGGCATTTTGTAATCTGTGGACTATCTGAGTGTTGATGAAAAACAGAAATTGCATCGGGACTGAATACAACAGTCACCAAGCGCACTTTCCTCCATGGGAGTAATGTCTCAGACAGTCTACGCTTTGATCGTTCCCTGGTAGACCAGTAGTAGTTTCCGATTCACATCTGGTGGCATTCTGAAACCTGTGGACAATCAGAGTGTTGATGAAACACAGAAATTGCATCGGGATTGAATACAACAGTCACCATGCGCACTTACCTCCATGGGAGTATTGTCTCATACAGTCTACGCTTTGAACGTACCCTGGAAGACCAGTAGTAGTTTCCGATGCACATCTGGTGTCATTCTGTAATCTGTGGTCCTTCAATGTGCTTATGAAACACAGATATTGCATTGGGATGGAATACAACAGTCACCATGCGCACTTTCCTCCATTTCTGTAATGTCTCAAACAGTTTACGCTTTGATCGTTCCCTGGAAGACGAGTAGTAGTTTACGATGCAATTCTGGAGGCATTCTGTAATCTGTGGACTATCAGAGTGTTGATGAAACACAGAAATTGCATCAGGATTGAATACAACAGACACCAAGCCCACTTACCTCCATGGGAGTAATGCCGCAAAGAATCTACGCTTTGATCGTTCCCTGGAAGACCAGTAGTAGTTTCCGATGCACATCTGGAGGCATTCTGTAAACAGTGGACAATCTGAGTGTTAATGAAACAAAGAAATTGCGTCGGGATTGAATACAACAGTCACCAGGCGCACTTTCCTCCATGGGAGTAATGTCTCAAACTGTCTACGCTTTGATCGTTAACTGGAAGACCAGTAGTAGTTTCCGATTCACATCTGGAGGCATTCTGTAATCTGTGGACTATCAGAGTGGTGATGAAACACAGAAATTGCATCGGGATTGAATACAACAGTCACCATGCCCACTTTCCTCCATGGGAGTATTGTCTCAAACAGTCTACGCTTTGATCGTTCCCTGGAAGACCAATAATATTTTCCGATGCACATCTGGAGGCATTCTGTAATCTGTGGACCTTCAATGTGTTGATGACACACAGAAATTGCATCGGAATGGAATACAGCAGTCACCATTCGCACTTTCCTCCATGGGAGTAATGTCTCAAACTGTCTACGCTCTGATCGTTAACTGGAAGACCAGTAGTAGTATTCGATGCCCTTCTTGAGGCATTCTGTAATCTGTGGACCTTCAAAGTGTTGATGAAGCACAGAAATTGCATCGTCATTGAATACAACACTCACCATGCGCAGTTTTCTCCATGGGAGTAATGTCTCAAACAGTCTACGCTTTGATCGTTCCCTGGAAGACCAGTAGTATTTTCCGATGCACATCTGGAGGCATTCTGTAATCTGTGGACTATAAGGGTCTTGATGAAACACGGAAATTGCATCGGGATTGAATACAACAGTCACCATGCGCGCTTTCCTCCATGGGAGTAATGTCTCAAACAGTCTACGCTTTGATGGTTCCCAGGAACACCAGTAGTAGTTTCCGATGCACATCTGGAGGTATTCTGTAATCTGTGGACCTTCAATGTGTTGATGAAACACAGAAACTGCATCGGGATGGAATACAACAGTCACCATGCGCACTTTCCTCCATGGGAGTAATGTCTCAAACGGTCTATGCTTTGATCGTTAACTGGAAGACCAGTAGTAGTTTCCGATGCACCTGTGGAGGCATTCTGTAATCTGTGGACCTTCAAAGTTTTGATAAACACAGAAATTGCATCGAGATGGAATACAGCAGTCACCATGCGCTCTTTCCTCCATGGGAGTAATGTCTCAATCTGTCTACGCTTTGATCGTTAACTGGAAGACCAGTAGTAGTTTTCGATTCACATCTGGAGGCATTCTGCAATCTGTGGACTAACAGAGTGTTGATGAAACACAGAAATTGCATCGGGATTGAATACAACAGACATCATGCGCACTTTCCTTCATGGGAGTAATGTCCCAAACAGTCTACGCTTTGATCGTTCCCTGGAAGACCAGTTGTAGTTTCCGATGCACATCTGGAGTAATTCTGTAATCTGAGGACTATCAGAGTGTTGAATCACAGTAATTGCATCGTGATTAAATACAACAGTCACCATGCGCACTTTTCTCCATGGGAGTAATGTCTCAAACAGTCTACGCTTTGATCGTTCCCTGGAAGACCAGTAGTATTTTCCGATGCCCATCTGGTATTATTCTGTAATCTGTGGACTATCAGAGTCTTGATGAAACACAGAAATTGCATCTGGGTTGAATACAACAGTCACCATGCCCACTTTCCTCAATGGGAGTAATGTCGCATACAGTCTACCCTTTGATCGTTCTCTGGAACTCATTATAATAGTTTCCGATGCACATTTGGAGGCATTCTGTAATGTGTGGTCTATCAGAGTCTTGACGAAACACAGAAATTGCATCGGGATTGAATACAACATTCACCATGCGCACATTCCTCCATGGGTGTAATATCTCAAACAGTTTACGCTTTGATCGTTCCCTGGAAGACGAGTAGTAGTTTACGATGCAATTCTGAAGGCATTCTGTAATCTGTGGACCTTAAAAGTGTTGATGAAACACAGAAATTGCATCGGGATTGAATACAACAGTCACCATGCCCACTTTCCTCCATGGGAGTAATGTCTCAAACAGTCTACGCTTTGATGGTTCCCTGGAAGACCAGTAGTAGTTTCCGATTCACATCTGGAGGCATTCTGTAATCTGTGGACTATCAGAGTGTTGATGAAACACAGAAATTGCATCGGGATTGAATACAACAGTCACCATGCGCACTTTCCTCCATGGGAGTATTGTCTCAAACAGTGTACACTTTGATCGTTCCCTGGAAGACCAGTAGTAGTTTCCGATGCACATCTGGAGGCATTCTGTAATCTGTGGTCCTTCAATGTGCTTATGAAACACAGATATTGCATCGGGATGGAATACAACAGTCAAAATGCGCACTTTCCTCCATGGGAGTAATGTCTCAATCTGTCTACGCTTTGATCGTTAACTGGAAGACCAGTAGTAGTTTCCGATTCATATCTGGAGGCATTCTGCAATCTGTGGACTAACAGAGTGTTGATGAAACACAGAAATTGCATCGGGATTGAATACAACAGACATCATGGCCACTTCCCTTCATGGGAGTAATGTCCCAAACAGTCTACGCTTTGATCGTTCCCTGGAAGACCAGTTGTAGTTTCCGATGCACATCTGGAGGCATTCTGTAATCTGTGGACTATCAGAGTGTTGAATCACAGTAATTGCATCGTGATTAAATATAACAGTCACCATGCGCACTTTTCTCCATGGGAGTAATGTCTCAAACAGTCTACGCTTTGATCCTTCCCTGGAAGACCAGTAGTAGTTTCCGATGCACATCTGGAGGCATTCTGTAATCTGTGGACCTTCAAAGTGTTGATAAACACAGAAATTGCATCGGGATTGAATACAACAGTCACTATGCCCACTTTCCTACATGGGAGTAATGTCGCAAGCAGTTAACGCTTTGATCGTTCCCTGTAAGACCAGTAGTAGTTTCCGATGCACATCTATAGGCATTTTGTAATCTGTGGACTATCTGAGTGTTGATGAAAAACAGAAATTGCATCGGGACTGAATACAACAGTCACCAAGCGCACTTTCCTCCATGGGAGTAATGTCTCAGACAGTCTACGCTTTGATCGTTCCCTGGTAGACCAGTAGTAGTTTCCGATTCACATCTGGTGGCATTCTGAAACCTGTGGACAATCAGAGTGTTGATGAAACACAGAAATTGCATCGGGATTGAATACAACAGTCACCATGCGCACTTACCTCCATGGGAGTATTGTCTCATACAGTCTACGCTTTGAACGTACCCTGGAAGACCAGTAGTAGTTTCCGATGCACATCTGGTGTCATTCTGTAATCTGTGGTCCTTCAATGTGCTTATGAAACACAGATATTGCATTGGGATGGAATACAACAGTCACCATGCGCACTTTCCTCCATTTCTGTAATGTCTCAAACAGTTTACGCTTTGATCGTTCCCTGGAAGACGAGTAGTAGTTTACGATGCAATTCTGGAGGCATTCTGTAATCTGTGGACTATCAGAGTGTTGATGAAACACAGAAATTGCATCAGGATTGAATACAACAGACACCAAGCCCACTTACCTCCATGGGAGTAATGCCGCAAAGAATCTACGCTTTGATCGTTCCCTGGAAGACCAGTAGTAGTTTCCGATGCACATCTGGAGGCATTCTGTAAACAGTGGACAATCTGAGTGTTAATGAAACAAAGAAATTGCGTCGGGATTGAATACAACAGTCACCAGGCGCACTTTCCTCCATGGGAGTAATGTCTCAAACTGTCTACGCTTTGATCGTTAACTGGAAGACCAGTAGTAGTTTCCGATTCACATCTGGAGGCATTCTGTAATCTGTGGACTATCAGAGTGGTGATGAAACACAGAAATTGCATCGGGATTGAATACAACAGTCACCATGCCCACTTTCCTCCATGGGAGTATTGTCTCAAACAGTCTACGCTTTGATCGTTCCCTGGAAGACCAATAATATTTTCCGATGCACATCTGGAGGCATTCTGTAATCTGTGGACCTTCAATGTGTTGATGACACACAGAAATTGCATCGGAATGGAATACAGCAGTCACCATTCGCACTTTCCTCCATGGGAGTAATGTCTCAAACTGTCTACGCTCTGATCGTTAACTGGAAGACCAGTAGTAGTATTCGATGCCCTTCTTGAGGCATTCTGTAATCTGTGGACCTTCAAAGTGTTGATGAAGCACAGAAATTGCATCGTCATTGAATACAACACTCACCATGCGCAGTTTTCTCCATGGGAGTAATGTCTCAAACAGTCTACGCTTTGATCGTTCCCTGGAAGACCAGTAGTATTTTCCGATGCACATCTGGAGGCATTCTGTAATCTGTGGACTATAAGGGTCTTGATGAAACACGGAAATTGCATCGGGATTGAATACAACAGTCACCATGCGCACTTTCCTCCATGGGAGTAATGTCTCAAACAGTCTACGCTTTGATGGTTCCCAGGAACACCAGTAGTAGTTTCCGATGCACATCTGGAGGTATTCTGTAATCTGTGGACCTTCAATGTGTTGATGAAACACAGAAACTGCATCGGGATGGAATACAACAGTCACCATGCGCACTTTCCTCCATGGGAGTAATGTCTCAAACGGTCTATGCTTTGATCGTTAACTGGAAGACCAGTAGTAGTTTCCGATGCACCTGTGGAGGCATTCTGTAATCTGTGGACCTTCAAAGTTTTGATAAACACAGAAATTGCATCGAGATGGAATACAGCAGTCACCATGCGCTCTTTCCTCCATGGGAGTAATGTCTCAATCTGTCTACGCTTTGATCGTTAACTGGAAGACCAGTAGTAGTTTTCGATTCACATCTGGAGGCATTCTGCAATCTGTGGACTAACAGAGTGTTGATGAAACACAGAAATTGCATCGGGATTGAATACAACAGACATCATGCGCACTTTCCTTCATGGGAGTAATGTCCCAAACAGTCTACGCTTTGATCGTTCCCTGGAAGACCAGTTGTAGTTTCCGATGCACATCTGGAGTAATTCTGTAATCTGAGGACTATCAGAGTGTTGAATCACAGTAATTGCATCGTGATTAAATACAACAGTCACCATGCGCACTTTTCTCCATGGGAGTAATGTCTCAAACAGTCTACGCTTTGATCGTTCCCTGGAAGACCAGTAGTATTTTCCGATGCCCATCTGGTATTATTCTGTAATCTGTGGACTATCAGAGTCTTGATGAAACACAAAAATTGCATCTGGGTTGAATACAACAGTCACCATGCCCACTTTCCTCAATGGGAGTAATGTCGCATACAGTCTACCCTTTGATCGTTCTCTGGAACTCATTATAATAGTTTCCGATGCACATTTGGAGGCATTCTGTAATGTGTGGTCTATCAGAGTCTTGACGAAACACAGAAATTGCATCGGGATTGAATACAACAGTCACCATGCGCACATTCCTCCATGGGTGTAATATCTCAAACAGTTTACGCTTTGATCGTTCCCTGGAAGACGAGTAGTAGTTTACGATGCAATTCTGGAGGCATTCTGTAATCTGTGGACCTTAAAAGTGTTGATGAAACACAGAAATTGCATCGGGATTGAATACAACAGTCACCATGCGCACTTTCCTCCATGTGAGTAATGTGTCAAACGGTCTACGATTTGATCGTTCCCTGGAAGACCAGTAGTAGTTTCCGATGCACATCTTGAGGCATTCTGTAATCTGTGGACTATCAGAGAGTTGAATCACAGTAATTGCATCGTGATTAAATACAACAGTCACCATGCGCACATTTCTCCATGGGTGTAACGTCTCAAACGGTCTACGCTTTGATCGTTCCCTGGAAGCCCAGTAGTATTTTCCGATGCACATCTGGAGGCATTCTGTAATCTGTGGACCTTCAAAGTGTTGATAAACACAGAAATTGCGTCGAGATGGAATACAACAGTCACCATGCGCACTTTCCTCCATGTGAGTAATGTCTCAAACTGTCTACGCTTTGATCGTTCCCTGGAAGACCAGTAGTAGTTTCCGATGCACATCTGGATTCATTCTGTAATCTGTGGACTTTAAAGTGTTGATGAAACACAGAAATTGCATCGGGATTGAAAACAACAGTCACCATGCGCACTTTCCTCCATGGGAGTAATGTCTCAAACGGTCTCCGATTTGATCGTTCAATGGAAGACCAGTAGTAGTTTCCGATGCACATCTGGAGTCATTCTGTAATCTGTGGACTATCAGAGTCTTGACGAAACACAGAAATTGCATCGGGATTGAATTCAACAGTCACCATGCCCACTTTCCTCCATGGGAGTAATGTCGCAAACAGTCTACGCTTTGATCGATCCCTGGAAGACCAGTAGTAGTTTCCGATGCACATCTGGAGGCATCGTGTAATCTGAGGACAATCTGAGTGTTAATGAAACACAGAAATTGCATCGGGATTGAATACAACCGTCACCATGCCCACTTTCCTCCATGCGAGTAATGTCTCAATGAGTCTACGCTTTGATGGTTCCCTGGAAGACCAGTAGTAGTTTCTGATTCACATCTGGAGGCATTCTGTAATCTGTGGAATATCAGAGAGTTGATGAAACACAGAAATTGCATCGGGATTGAATACAACAGTCACCATGCGCACTTTCCTCCATGGGAGTATTGTCTCAAACAGTGTACTCTTTGATCGTTCCCTGGAAGACCAGTAGTAGTTTCCGATGCACATCTGGAGGCATTCTGTAATCTGTGGTCCTTCAATGTGCTTATGAAACACAGATATTGCATCGGGATGGAATACAACAGTCACCATGCGCACTTTCCTCCATGGGAGTAATGTCTCAATCTGTCTACGCTTTGATCGTTAACTGGAAGACCAGTAGTAGTTTCCGATTCACTTCTGGAGGCATTCTGCAATCTGTGGACTAACAGAGTGTTGATGAAACACAGAAATTGCATCGGGATTGAATACAACAGACATCATGCGCACTTTCCTTCATGGGAGAAATGTCCCAAACAGTCTACGCTTTGATCGTTCCCTGGAAGACCAGTTGTAGTTTCCGATGCACATCTGGAGGCATTCTGTAATCTGTGGACTATCAGAGTGTTCAATCACAGTAATTGCATCGTGATTAAATACAACAGTCACCATGCGCACTTTTCTCCATGGGAGTAATGTCTCAAACAGTCTACGCTTTGATCGTTCCCTGGAAGACCAGTAGTATTTTCCGATGCACATCTGGCATTATTCTGTAATCTGTGGACTATCAGAGTCTTGATGAAACACAGAAATTGCATCGGGGTTGAATACAACAGTCACCATGCCCACTTTCCTCAATGGGAGAAATGTCGCATACAGTCTACCCTTTGATCGTTCTCTGGAACTTATTATAATAGTTTCCGATGCACATTTGGAGGCATTCTGTAATGTGTGGACTATCAGAGTCTTGACGAAACACAGAAATTGCATCGGGATTGAATACAACAGTCACCATGCGCACATTCCTCCATGGGTGTAATGTCTCAAACAGTTTACGCTTTGATCGTTCCCTGGAAGACGAGTAGTAGTTTCCGATGCACATCTTGAGGCATTCTGTAATCTGTGGACTATCAGAGAGTTGAATCACAGTAATTGCATCGTGATTAAATACAACAGTCACCATGCGCACATTTCTCCATGGGTGTAACGTCTCAAACGGTCTACGCTTTGATCGTTCCCTGGAAGACCAGTAGTATTTTCCGATGCACATCTGGAGGCATTCTGTAATCTGTGGACCTTCAAAGTGTTGATAAACACAGAATTTGCGTCGAGATGGAATACAACAGTCACCATGCGCACTTTCCTCCATGTGAGTAATGTCTCAAACTGTCTACGCTTTGATCGTTCCCTGGAAGACCAGTAGTAGTTTCCGATGCACATCTGGATTCATTCTGTAATCTGTGGACTTTAAAGTGTTGATGAAACACAGAAATTGCATCGGGATTGAAAACAACAGTCACCATGCGCACTTTCCTCCATGGGAGTAATGTCTCAAACGGTCTCCGATTTGATCGTTCAATGGAAGACCAGTAGTAGTTTCCGATGCACATCTGGAGTCATTCTGTAATCTGTGGACTATCAGAGTCTTGACGAAACACAGAAATTGCATCGGGATTGAATACAACAGTCACCATGCCCACTTTCCTCCATGGGAGTAATGTCGCAAACAGTCTACGCTTTGATCGATCCCTGGAAGACCAGTAGTAGTTTCCGATGCACATCTGGAGGCATCGTGTAATCTGAGGACAATCTGAGTGTTAATGAAACACAGAAATTGCATCGGGATTGAATACAACTGTCACCATGCCCACTTTCCTCCATGCGAGTAATGTCTCAATGAGTCTACGCTTTGATGGTTCCCTGGAAGACCAGTAGTAGTTTCTGATTCACATCTGGAGGCATTCTGTAATCTGTGGACTATCAGAGAGTTGATGAAACACAGTAATTGCATCGTGATTAAATACAACAGTCACCATGCGCACTTTTCTCCATGGGAGTAATGTCTCAAACAGTCTACGCTTTGATCGTTCCCTGGAAGACCAGTAGTATTTTCCGATGCCCATCTGGTATTATTCTGTAATCTGTGGACTATCAGAGTCTTGATGAAACACAGAAATTGCATCTGGGTTGAATACAACAGTCACCATGCCCACTTTCCTCAATGGGAGTAATGTCGCATACAGTCTACCCTTTGATCGTTCTCTGGAACTCATTATAATAGTTTCCGATACACATTTGGAGGCATTCTGTAATGTGTGGTCTATCAGAGTCTTGACGAAACACAGAAATTGCATCGGGATTGAATACAACAGTCACCATGCGCACATTCCTCCATGGGTGTAATGTCTCAAACAGTTTACGCTTTGATCGTTCCCTGGAAGACGAGTAGTAGTTTACGATGCAATTCTGGAGGCATTCTGTAATCTGTGGACTATCAGAGTGTTGATGAAACACAGAAATTGCATCAGGATTGAATACAACAGACACCAAGCCCACTTACCTCCATGGGAGTAATGCCGCAAAGAATCTACGCTTTGATCGTTCCCTGGAAGACCAGTAGTAGTTTCCGATGCACATCTGGAGGCATTCTGTAAACAGTGGACAATCTGAGTGTTAATGAAACAAAGAAATTGCGTCGGGATTGAATACAACAGTCACCATGCGCACTTTCCTCCATGGGAGTAATGTCTCAAACTGTCTACGCTTTGATCGTTAACTGGAAGACCAGTAGTAGTTTCCGATTCGCATCTGGAGGCATTCTGTAATCTGTGGACTATCAGAGTGGTGATGAAACACAGAAATTGCATCGGGATTGAATACAACTGTCACCATGCCCACTTTCCTCCATGGGAGTATTGTCTCAAACAGTCTACGCTTTGATCGTTCCCTGGAAGACCAGTAATATTTTCCGATGCACATCTGGAGGCATTCTGTAATCTGTGGACCTTCAATGTGTTGATGACACACAGAAATTGCATCGGGATGGAATACAGCAGTCACCATTCGCACTTTCCTCCATGGGAGTAATGTCTCAAACTGTCTACGCTCTGATCGTTAACTGGAAGACCAGTAGTAGTATCCGATGCCCATCTTGAGGCATTCTGTAATCTGTGGACCTTCAAAGTGTTGATGAAGCACAGAAATTGCATCGTCATTGAATACAACACTCACCATGCGCAGTTTTCTCCATGGGAGTAATGTCTCAAACAGTCTACGCTTTGATCGTTCCCTGGAAGACCAGTAGTATTTTCCGATGCACATCTGGAGGCATTCTGTAATCTGTGGACTATCAGAGTCTTGATGAAACACAGAAATTGCATCGGGATTGAATACAACAGTCACCATGCGCACTTTCCTCCATGGGAGTAATGTCTCAAACAGTCTACGCTTTGATGGTTCCCAGGGACACCAGTAGTAGTTTCCGATGCACATCTGGAGGTATTCTGTAATCTGTGGACCTTCAATGTGTTGATGAAACACAGAAACTGCATCGGGATGGAATACAACAGTCACCATGCGCACTTTCCTTCATGGGAGTAATGTCTCAAACGGTCTATGCTTTGATCGTTAACTGGAAGACCAGTAGTAGTTTCCGATGCACCTGTGGAGGCATTCTGTAATCTGTGGACCTTCAAAGTTTTGATAAACACAGAAATTGCATCGAGATGGAATACAACAGTCACCATGCCCACTTTCCTCCATGGGAGTAATGTTTAAAACTGTCTACGCTTTGATAGTTCGTTGGAAGACCAGTAGTAGTTTCCGATGCACATCTGGAGGCATTCTGTAATCTGTGGACCTTAAAAGTGTTGATGAAACACAGAAATTGCGTCGGGATTGAATACAACAGTCACCATGCGCACTTTCCTCCATGGGAGTAATGTTTAAAACTGTCTACGCTTTGATCGTTCCCTGGAAGACCAGTAGTAGTTTCCGATGCACATCTGGAGGCATTCTGTAATCTGTGGACCTTAAAACTGTTGATGAAACACAGAAATTGCATCGGGATTGAATACAACAGTCGCCATGCGCACTTTCCTCCATGTGAGTAATGTGTCAAACGGTCTACGATTTGATCGTTCCCTGGAAGACCAGTAGTAGTTTCCGATGCACATCTGGAGGCATTCTGTAATCTGTGGACTATCAGAGAGTTGAATCACAGTAATTGCATCGTGATTAAATACAACAGTCACCATGCGCACATTTCTCCATGGGTGTAACGTCTCAAACGGTCTACGCTTTGATCGTTCCCTGGAAGACCAGTAGTATTTTCCGATGCACATCTGGAGGCATTCTGTAATCTGTGGACCTTCAAAGTGTTGATAGACACAGAAATTGCATCGAGATGGAATACAACAGTCACCATGCGCACTTTCCTCCATGTGAGTAATGTCTCAAACTGTCTACGCTTTGATCGTTCCCTGGAAGACCAGTAGTAGCTTCCGATGCACATCTGGATTCATTCTGTAATCTGTGGACTTTAAAGTGTTGATGAAACACAGAAATTGCATCGGGATTGAAAACAACAGTCACCATGCGCACTTTCCTCCATGGGAGTAATGTCTCAAACGGTCTCCGATTTGATCGTTCAATGGAAGACCAGTAGTAGTTTCCGATGCACATCTGGAGTCATTCTGTAATCTGTGGACTATCAGAGTCTTGACGAAACACAGAAATTGCATCGGGATTGAATACAACAGTCACCATGCCCACTTTCCTCCATGGGAGTAATGTCGCAAACAGTCTACGCTTTGATCGTTCCCTGGAAGGCCAGTAGTAGTTTCCGATGCACATCTGGAGGCATCGTGTAATCTGAGGACAATCTGAGTGTTAATGAAACACAGAAATTGCATCGGGATTGAATACAACCGTCACAATGACCACTTTCCTCCATGCGAGTAATGTCTCAAAGAGTCTACGCTTTGATGGTTCCCTGGAAGACCAGTAGTAGTTTCTGATTGACATCTGGAGGCATTCTGTAATCTGTGGACTATCAGAGAGTTGATGAAACACAGAAATTGCATCGGGACTGAATACAACAGTCAACATGCGCACTTTCCTCCATGGGAGTATTGTCTCAAACAGTGTACGCTTTGATCTTTCCCTGGAAGACCAGTAGTAGATTCCGATGCACATCTGGAGGCATTCTGTAATCTGTGGTCCTTCAATGTGTTTATGATACACAGATATTGCATCGGGATGCAACACAACAGTCACCATGCGCACTTTCTTCCATGGGAGTAATGTCTCAAACTGTCTACGCTTTGATCGTTAACTGGAAGACCAGTAGTAGTTTCCGATTCACATCTGGAGGCATTCTGCAATCTGTGGACTAACGGAGTGTTGATGAAACACAGAAATTGCATCGGGATTGAATACAACAGACATCATGCGCACTTTCCTTCATGGGAGTAATGTACCAAACAGTCTACGCTTTGATCGTTCCCTGGAAGACCAGTTGTAGTTTCCGATGCACATCTGGAGGCATTCTGTAATCTGTGGACCTTCAAAGTGTTGATAAACACAGAAATTGCATCGGGGTTTAAAACAACAGTGACCATGCGCACTTTCCTCCATGTGAGTAATGTCTCAAACGGTCTACGATCAGATCGTTCCCTGGACGACCAGTAGTATTTTCCGATGCACATCTGGAGTCATTCTGTAATCTGTGGACTATCATTGTCTTAACGAAACACAGAAATTGCATCGGGATTGAATACAACAGTCACCATGCGCACTTTCCTCCATGGGTGTAATGTCTCAAACAGTTTACGCTTTGATCGTTCCCTGGAAGACAGGTAGTAGTTTCCGATGCACATCTGGAGGCATTCAGTAATCTTTGGACTATCAGAGTGTGGATGAAACACAGAAATTGCATCGGGATTGAATACAACAGTCACCATGCCCACTTTCCTCCATGGGAGTAATGTCGCCAACAGTCTACGCTTTGATCGTTCCCTGCAAGACCAGTAGTAGTTTCCGATGCACATCTGGAGGCATCGTGTAATCTGTGGACAATCTGAGTGTTAATGAAACACAGAAATTGCATCGGGATTGAATACAACAGTCACCATGCCCACTTTCCTCCATGGGAGTAATGTCTCAAACAGTCTACGCTTTGATGGTTCCCTGGAAGACCAGTAGTAGTTTCCGATTCACATCTGGAGGCATTCTGTAATCTGTGGACTATCAGAGTGTTGATGAAACACAGAAATTACATCGGGATCGAATACAACAGTCACAATGCGCACTTTCCTCCATGTGAATAATGTCTCAAACAGTTTACGCTTTGATCGTTCCCTGGAAGACCAGTAGTAGTTTCCGATGCACATCTGGAGGCATTCTGTAATCTGTGGACTATCAGAATCTTGATGAGACACAGATATTGCATCGGGAATGAATACAAGAGTCACCATGCGCCCTTTCCTCCATGGGAGTAATGTTGAAAACTGTCTACGCTTTGATCGTTCCCTGGAAGACCAGTAGGAGTTTCCGATGCACATCTGGAGGCATTCTGTAATCTGTGGACTTTAAAGTGTTGATGAAACACAGAAATTGCATCGGGATTGAAAACAACAGTCACCATGCGCACTTTCCTCCATGGGAGTAATGTCTCAAACGGTCTACGATTTGATCGTTCCCTGGAAGACCAGTAGTAGTTTCCGATGCACATCTGGAGTCATTCTGTAATCTGTGGACTATCAGAGTGTGGATGAAACACAGAAATGGCATCGGGATTGAATACAACAGTCACCATGCCCACTTTCCTCAATGGGAGTAATGTCGCAAACAGTCTACGCTTTGATCGTTCCCTGGAAGACCAGTAGTAGTTTCCGATGCACATCTGGACGCATCATGTAATCTGTGGACAATCTGAGTGTAAATGAAACACAGAAATTGCATCGGGATTGAATACAACAGTCACCATGCCCACATTCCTCCATGGGAGTAATGTCTCAAACAGTCTACGCTTTGATAGTTCCCTGGAGGACCAGTAGTAGTTTCCGATTCACATCTGGAGGCATTCTGTAATCTGTGGACTATCAGAGTGTTGATGAAACACAGAAATTGCATCGGGATTTAATACAAAAGTCATTATGCGCACTATCCTCCATGGGAGTATTGTCTCAAACAGTGTGAGCTTTGATCGTTCCCTGGAAGACCAGTAGTAGTTTCCGATGCACATCTGGAGGCATTCTGTAATCTGTGGTCCTTCAATGTGTTTATGATACACAGATATTGCATCGGGATGGAATACAACAGTCACCATGCGCACTTTCTTCCATGGGAGTAATGTCTCAAACTGTCTACGCTTTGATCGTTAACTGGAAGACCAGTAGTAGTTTCCGATTCACATCTGGAGGCACTCTGCAATCTGTGGACTAACAGAGTGTTGATGAAACACAGAAATTGCATCGGGATTGAATACAACAGACATCATGCGCACTTTCCTTCATTGGAATAATGTCCCAAACAGTCTACGCTTTGATCGTTCCCTGGAAGACCAGTTGTAGTTTCCGATGCACATCTGGAGGCATTCTGTAATCTGTGGACTATCAGAGTGTTGAATCACAGAAATTGCATCGTGATTAAATACAACAGTCACCATGCGCACTTTTCTCCATGGAGTAATGTCTCAAACAGTCTACGCTTTGATCGTTCCATGGAAGACCAGTAGTATTTTCCGATGCACATCTGGTAGCATTCTGTAATCTGTGGACTATCAGAGTCTTGACGAAACACAGAAATTGCATCGGGATTGAATACAACAGTCACCATGCGCACATTCCTCCATGGGTGTAATGTCTCAAACAGTTTACGCTTTGATCGTTCCCTGGAAGACGAATAGTAGTTTACGATGCAAATCTGGAGGCATTCTGTAATCTGTGGACTATCAGAGTGTTGATGAAACACAGAAATTGCATCAGGATTGAATACAACAGACACCATGCCCACTTTCCTCCATGGGAGTAATGTCGCAAAGAATCTACGCTTTGATCGTTCCCTGGAAGACCAGTAGTAGTTTCCGATTCACATCTGGAGGCATTCTGTAAACAGAGGACAATCTGAGTGTTAATGAAACAAAGAAATAGCGTCGGGATGGAATACAACAGTCACCATGCGCACTTTCCTCCATTGGAATAATGTCTCAAACTGTCTACGCTTTGATCGTTCCCTGGACGACCAGTAGTAGTTTCCGATTTACATCTGGGGGCATTCTGTAATCTGTGGACTATTAGAGTGTTGATGAAACACAGAAATTGCATCGGGATTGAATACAACAATCACCATGCGCACTTTCCTCCATGACAGTAATGTCTCAAACAGTATACGCTTTGATCGTTCTGTGGAAGTCATTATAATATTTTCCGATGCAAATCTGGTGGCATTCTGTAATCTGTGGACTATCTGAGTCTTGATGAAACACAGAAATTGCATCGGGATTGAATACAACAGTCACCATGCGCACTTTCCTCCATGGGAGTAATGTCTCAAACAGTCTACGCTTTGATGGTTCCCAGGAAGACCAGTAGTAGTTTCCGATGCACATCCTGAGGTATTCTGTAATCTGTGGACCTTCAATGTGTTGATGAAACACAGAAATTGCATCGGGATGGAATACAACAGTCACCATGAGCACTTTCCTCCATGGGAGTAATGTCTCAAAACGTTCTACGCTTTGATCGTTAACTGGAAGACCAGTAGTAGTTTCCGATGCACATCTTGAGGCATTCTGTAATCTGTGGAAGTTCAAAGTGTTGATGAAGCACAGAAATTGCATCGTCATTGAATACAACAATCACCATGCGCACTTTTCTCCATGGGAGTAATGACTCAAACAGTCTACGCTTTGATCGTTCCCTGGAAGACCAGTAGTATTTTCAGATGCACATCTGGAGGCATCGTGTAATCTGTGGACAATCTGAGTGTTAATGAAACACAGAAATTGCATCGGGATTGAATCCAACAGTCACCATGCGCACTTTCCTCCATGGGAGTAATGTCTCAAACAGTCTACGCTTTGATGGTTCCCTGGAAGACCAGTAGTAGTTTCCGATTCACATCTGTAGGCATTCTGTAATCTGTGGACTATCAGAGTGTTGATGAAACACAGAAATTGCATCGGGATTGAATACAACAGTCACCATGCGCACTTTCCTCCATGGGAGTATTGTCTCAAACAGTGTACGCTTTGATCGTTCCCTGGAAGACCAGTAGTAGTTTCCGATGCACATCTGGAGGCATTCTGTAATCTGTGGTCCTTCAATGTGTTTATGAAACACAGATATTGCATCGGGATGGAATACAACAGTCACCATGCGCACTTTCTTTCATGGGAGTAATGTCTCAAACGGTCTACGCTTTGATCGTTAACTGGAAGACCAGTAGTAGTTTCCGATTCACATCTGGAGGCACTCTGCAATCTGTGGACTAACAGAGTGTTGATGAAACACAGAAATTGCATCGGGATTGAATACAACAGACATCATGCGCACTTTCCTTCATGGGAGTAAGGTCCCAAACAGTCTACGCTTTGGTCGTTCCCTGGAAGACCAGTTGTAGTTTCAGATGCACATCTGGAGGCATTCTGTAATCTGTGGACTATCAGAGTGTTGAATCACAGAAATTGCATCGTGATTAAATACAACAGTCACCATGCGCACTTTTCTCCATGGGAGTAATGTCTCAAACAGTCTACGCTTTGATCGTTCCATGGAAGACCAGTAGTATTTTCCGATGCACATCTGGTAGCATTCTGTAAACAGAGGACAATCTGAGTGTTAATGAAACAAAGAAATTGCGTCGGGATGGAATACAACAGTCACCATGCGCACTTTCCTCCATTGGAATAATGTCTCAAACTGTTTACGCTTTGATCGTTCCCTGGAAGACCAGTAGTAGTTTCCGATTTACATCTGGAGGCATTCTGTAATCTGTGGACTATCAGAGTGTTGATGAAACACAGAAATTGCATCGGGATAGAATACAACAATCACCATGCGCACTTTCCTCCATGACAGTAATGTCTCAAACAGTATACGCTTTGATCGTTCCGTAGTAGTCATTATAATAGTTTCCGATGCACATCTGGAGGCATTCTGTAATCTGTGGACTATCAGAGTCTTGATGAAACACAGAAATTGCATCGCGGTTGAATACAACAGTCACCATGCCCACTTTCCTCCATGGGAGTAATGTCGTAAACAGTCTACGCTTTGATCGTTCCCTGGAAGACCAGTAGTAGTTTCCGATGCACATCTGGAGGCATTCTGTAATCTGTGGACTATCTGAGTGTTGATGAAACTCAGAAATGGCATCGGGATTGAATACAACAGTCACCATGATCACATTCCTCCATGGGAGTAATGTCGCAAACTGTCTACGCTTTGATCGTTCCCTGCAAGACCAGTAGTAGTTTCCGATGCACATCTGGAGGCATTCTGTAATCTGTGGACCTTCAAAGTGTTGATGAAACACAGAAATTGCATCGGGATTGAATACAACAGTCACTATGCGCACTTACCTCCTTGTGAGCAATGTCTCAAACAGTCTACGCTTTCATCGTTCCCTGGAAGACCAGTATTAGTTTCTGATGCACATCTGGAGGCATTCTGTAATCTGTGGACTATCAGAGTCTTGACGAAACACAGAAATTGCATCGAGATTGAATACAACAGTCACCATGCGCACTTTCCTCCATGCGAGTATTGTCTCAAACAGTGTACGCTTTGATCGTTCCCTGGATGACCAGTAGTAGTTTCCGATGCACATCTGGAGGCATTCTGTAATCTGTGGTCCTTCAATGTGTTTATGAAACACAGATATTGCATCGGGATGGAATACAACAGTCACCATGCGCACTTTCCTCCATGGGAGTATTGTCTCAAACAGTGTACGATTTTAACGTTCCCTGGAAGACCAGTAGTAGTTTCCGATGCACATCTGGAGGCATTCTGTAATCTGTGGTCCTTCTATGTGTTTATGAAACACAGATATTGCATCCGGATGGAATACAACAGTCACCATGCGCACTTTCCTCCATGGGATTAATGTCTCAAACTGTCTAAGCTTTGATCGTTAACTGGAAGACCAGTAGTAGTTTCCGATTCACATCTGGAGGCATTCTGCAATCTGTGGACTAACAGAGTGTTGATGAAACACAGAAATTGCATCGGGATGGAATACAACAGACATCATGCGCACTTTCCTTCATGGGAGTAATGTCCAAAACAGTCTACGCTTTGATCGTTCCCTGGAAGACCATTTGTTGTTTCCGATGCACATCTGGAGGCATTCTGTGATCTGTGGACGTTCAAAGTGTTGATAAACACAGAAATTGCATCGGGATTTAAAACAACAGTCACCAGGCGCACTTTCCTCCATGTGAGTAATGTCTCAAACGGTCTACGATTTGATCGTTCCCTGGAAGACCAGTAGTAGTTTCCGATGCACATCTGGAGTCATTCTGTAATCTGTGGACAATCAGAGTCTTGACGAAACACAGAAATTGCATCGGGATTGAATACAACAGTCACCATGCGCACTTTCCTCCATGGGTGTAATGTCTCTAACAATTTACGCTTTGATCGTTCCCTGGAAGACAGGTAGTAGTTTCCGATGCACATCTGGAGGTATTCTGTAATCTGTGGACTATCAGAGTGTGGATGAAACACAGAAATGGCATCGGGATTGAATACAACAGTCACCATGCCCACTTTCCTCCATGGGAGTAATGTCGCAAACAGTCTATGCTTTGATCGTTCCCTGGAAGACCAGTAGTAGTTTCCGATGCACATCTGGAGGCATCGTGTAATCTGTGGACAATCTGAGTGTTAATGAAACACAGAAATTGCATCGGGATTGAATACAACAGTCACCATGCCCACTTTCCTCCATGGGAGTAATGTCTCAAACAGTCTACGCTTTGATGGTTCCCTGGAAGACCAGTAGTAGTTTCCGATTCACATCTGGAGGCATTCTGTAACCTGTGGACTATCAGAGTGTTGATCAAACACAGAAATTGCATCGGGATTGAATACAACAGTCACGATGCGCACTTTCCTCCATGTGAATAATTTCTCAAAGAGTTTACCCTTTGATCGTTCCCTGGAAGACCAGTAGTAGTTTCCGATGCACATCTGGAGGTATTCTGTAATCTGTGGACTATCAGAGTGTGGATGAAACACAGAAATGGCATCGGGATTGAATACAACAGTCACCATGCCCACTTTCCTCCATGGGAGTAATGTCGCAAACAGTCTATGCTTTGATCGTTCCCTGGAAGACCAGTAGTAGTTTCCGATGCACATCTGGAGGCATCGTGTAATCTGTGGACAATCTGAGTGTTAATGAAACACAGAAATTGCATCGGGATTGAATACAACAGTCACCATGCCCACTTTCCTCCATGGGAGTAATGTCTCAAACAGTCCACGCTTTGATGGTTCCCTGGAAAACCAGTAGTAGTTCCCGATTCACATCTGGAGGCATTCTGTAATCTGGGGACTATCAGAGTGTTGACGAAACACAGAAATTGCATCGGGATTGAATACAACAGTCACCATGCGCACTTTCCTCCATAGGAATATTGTCTCAAACAGTGTACGCTTTGATCGTTCCCTGGAAGACCAGTAGTAGTTTCCGATGCACATCTGGAGGCATTCTGTAATCTGTGGTCCTTCAATGTGTTTATGAAACACAGATATTGCATCGGGATGGAATACAACAGTCACCATGCGCACTTTCTTCCATGGGAGTAATGTATCAAACTGTCTACGCTTTGATCGTTATCTGGAAGACCAGTAGTAGTTTCCGATTCACATCTGGAGGCATTCTGCAATCTGTGCACTAACAGAGTGTTGATGAAACACAGAAATTGCATCGGGATTGAATACAACAGACATCATGCTCACTTTCCTCAATGGGAGTAATGTCCCAAACAGTCTACACTTTGATCGTTCCCTGGAAGACCAGTTGTAGTTTCCGATGCACATCTGGAGGCATTCTGTAATCTGTGGACTATCAGAGTGCTGAATCACAGAAATTGCATCGTGATTAAATACAACAGTCACCAAGCGCACCTTTCTCCATGGGAGTAATGTCTCAAACAGTCTACGCTTTGATCGTTCCATGGAAGACCAGTAGTATTTTCCGATGCACATCTGGTAGCATTCTGTAATCTGTGGACTATCAGAGGCTTGATGAAACACAGAAATTGCATCGGGGTTGAATACAACAGTCTCCATGCCCACTTTCCTCAAAGGGAGTAATGTCGCATACAGTCTACCTTCTGATCGTTCTCTGGAATTCATTATAATAGTTTCCGATGCACATTTGGAGGCATTCTGTAATCTGTGGACTATCAGAGTCTTGACGAAACACAGAAATTGCATCGGGATTGAATACAACAGTCACCATGCGCACATTCCTCCATGGGTGTAATGTCTCAAACAGTTTACGCTTTGATCGTTCCCTGGAAGACGAGTAGTAGTTTACGATGCAAATCTGGAGGCATTCTGAAATCTGTGGACTATCAGAGTGTTGATGAAACACAGAAATTGCATCAGGATTGAATACAACAGACACCAAGCCCACTTTCCTCCATGGGAGTAATGTCGCAAAGAATCTACGCTTTGATCGTTCCCTGGTAGACCAGTAGTAGTTTCCGATGCACATCTGGAGGCATTCGGTAAACAGTGGACAATCTGAGTGTTCATGAAACAAAGAAATTGCGTCGGGATGGAATACAACAGTCACTATGCGCACTTTCCTCCATGGGAATAATGTCTCACACTGTCTACGCTTTGATCGGTAATTGGAAGACCAGAAGTAGTTTCCGATTCACATCTGGAGGCATTCTGTAATCTGTGGACTATCAGAGTGTTGATGAAACACAGAAATAGCATCGGGATTGAATACAACAGTTACCATGCGCACTTTCCTCCATGGGGGTATTGTCTCAAAGAGTGTACGCTTTGATCGTTCCCTGGAAGACCAGTAGTAGTTTTCGATGCACATCTGGAGGCATTCTGTAATCTCTGGTCCTTCAATGTGTTTATGAAACACAGATATTGCATCGGGATGGAATACAACAGTCACCATGCGCACTTTCCTCCGTGGGAGTAATGTCTCAAACTGTCTAAGCTTTGATCGTTAACTGGAAGACCAGTAGTGGTTTCCGATTCACATCTGGAGGCATTCTGCAATCTGTGGACTAACAGAGTGTTGATGAAACACAGAAATTGCATCGGGATTGAATACAACAGACATCATGCGCACTTTCCTTCATGGGAGTAATGTCCCAAACAGTCTACGCTTTGATCGTTCCCTGGAAGACCTGTTGTAGTTTCCGATGCACATCTGGAGGCATTCTGTAATCTGTGGAATATCAGAGTGTTGAATCACAGAAATTGCATCGTGATTAAATACAACAGTCACCATGTGCACTTTTCTCCATGGGAGTAATGTCTTAAACAGTCTACGCTTTGATCGTTCCATGGAAGACCAGTAGTATTTTCCGATGCACATCTGGTAGCATTCTGGAATCTGTGGACTATCAGAGTCTTGATGAAACACAGAAATTGCATCGGGATTGAATACAACAATCACCATGCGTACTTTCCTCCATGACCGTAATGTCTCAAACAGACTAAGCTTTGATCGTTCTCTGGAAGTCATTACAATAGTTTCCGATGCACATTTGGAGACATTCTGTAATCTGTGGACAATCTGAGTGTTAATGAAACACAGAAATTGCATCGGCATTGAATACAACAGTCACCATGCCCACTTTCCTCAATGGGAGTGATGTCTCAAACAGTCTACGCTTTGATGGTTCCCTGGAAGACCAATAGTAGTTTCCGATTCACATCTGGAGGCATTCTGTAATCTGTGGACTATCAGAGTGTTGATGAAACACAGAAATTGCATCGGGATTGAATACAACAGTCACCATGCGCACTTTCCTTCATGGGTGTAATGTCCCAAACAGTCTACGCTTTGATCGTTCCCTGGAAGACCTGTTGTAGTTTTCGATGCAAATCTGGAGGCATTCCGTAATCTGTGGACTATCAGAGTGTTGATGAAACACAGATATAGCATCAGGATTGAATACAACTGAAACCAAGCCCACTTTCCTCCATGGGAGTAATGTCGCAAAGAATCTACGCTTTGATCGTTCCCTGGAAGACCAGTAGTAGTTTCCGATGCACATCTGGAGGCATTCTGTAAACAGTGGACAATCTGTGTGTTAATGAATCAAACAAATTGCGTCGGGATGGAATACAACAGTCACCATGCGCACTTTGATCCATGGGAATAATGTCTCAAACTGTCTACGCTTTGATCGTTAACTGGAAGACCAGTAGTAGTTTCCGATTCACATCTGGAGGCATTCTGTAATCTGTGGACTATCAGAGTGTTGATGAAACACAGAAATTGCATCGGGATGGAATACAACAGACATCATGCGCACTTTCCTTCATGGGAGTAATGTCCAAAACAGTCTACGCTTTGATCGTTCCCTGGAAGACCAGTTGCAGTTTCCGATGCACATCTGGAGGCATTCTGTAATCTGTGGACTATCAGAGTGCTGAATCACAGAAATTGCATCGTGATTAAATACAACAGTCACCAAGCGCACCTTTCTCCATGGGAGTAATGTCTCAAACAGTCTACGCTTTGATCGTTCCATGGAAGACCAGTAGTATTTTCCGATGCACATCTGGTAGCATTCTGTAATCTGTGGACTATCAGAGGCTTGATGAAACACAGAAATTGCATCGGGGTGGAATACAACAGTCTCCATGCCCACTTTCCTCAAAATGGAGTAATGTCGCATACAGTCTACCCACTGATCGTTCTCTGGAATTCATTATAATAGTTTCCGATGCACATTTGGAGGCATTCTGTAATCTGTGGACTATCAGAGTCTTGACGAAACACAGAAATTGCATCGGGATTGAATACAACAGTCACCATGCGCACATTCCTCCATGGGTGTAATGTCTCAAACAGTTTACGCTTTGATCGTTCCCTGGAAGACGAGTAGTAGTTTACGATGCAAATCTGGAGGCATTCTGTAATCTGTGGTCTATCAGAGTGTTGATGAAACACAGAAATTGCATCAGGATTGAATACAACAGACACCAAGCCCACTTTCCTCCATGGGAGTAATGTCGCAAAGAATCTACGCTTTGATCGTTCCCTGGTAGACCAGTAGTAGTTTCCGATGCACATCTGGAGGCATTCTGTAAACAGTGGACAATCTGAGTGTTCATGAAACAAAGAAATTGCGTCGGGATGGAATACAACAGTCACTATGCGCACTTTCCTCCATGGGAATAATGTCTCACACTGTCTACGCTTTGATCGGTAACTGGAAGACCAGAAGTAGTTTCCGATTCCCATCTGGAGGCATTCTTTAATCTGTGGACTATCAGAGTGTTGATGAAACACAGAAATTGCATCGGGATTGAATACAACAGTTACCATGCGCACTTTCCTCCATGGGAGTATTGTCTCAAACAGTGTACGCTTTGATCGTTCCCTGGAAGACCAGTAGTAGTTTTCGATGCACATCTGGAGGCATTCTGTAATCTGTGGTCCTTCAATGTGTTTATGAAACACAGATATTGCATCGGGATGGAATGCAACAGTCACCATGCGCACTTTCCTCCATGGGAGTAATGTCTCAAACTGTC
Source organism: Schistocerca gregaria (assembly GCF_023897955.1). Lineage (NCBI taxonomy): Eukaryota > Metazoa > Arthropoda > Insecta > Orthoptera > Acrididae > Schistocerca > Schistocerca gregaria. The sequence continues at coordinate 101,064,665 of NC_064929.1, read as the reverse complement.
TAAGCTTTGATCGTTAACTGGAAGACCAGTAGTGGTTTCCGATTCACATCTGGAGGCATTCTGCAATCTGTGGACTAACAGAGTGTTGATGAAACACAGAAATTGCATCGGGATTGAATACAACAGACATCATGCGCACTTTCCTTCATGGGAGCAATGACCCAAACAGTCTACGCTTTGACGTTCCCTGGAAGACCAGTTGTAGTTTCCGATGCACATCTGGAGGCATTCTGTAATCTGTGGACTATCAGAGTGTTGAATCACAGAAATTGCATCGTGATTAAATTCAACAGTCACCATGCGCACTTTCCTCCATGGGAGTAATGTCTCAAACTGTCTACGCTTTGATCGTTAACTGCAAGACCAGTAGTAGTTTCCGATTAACATCTGGTGGCATTCTGCAATCTGTGGACTAACAGAGTGTTGATGAAACACAGAAATTGCATCGGGATTGAATACAACAGACATCATGCGCACTTTCCTTCATGGGAGTAATGTCCCAAACAGTCTACGCTTTGATCGTTCCCTGGAAGACCTGTTGTAGTTTCCGATGCACATCTGGAGGCATTCTGTAATCTGTGGAATATCAGAGTGTTGAATCACAGAAATTGCATCGTGATTAAATACAACAGTCACCATGTGCACTTTTCTCCATGGGAGTAATGTCTTAAACAGTCTACGCTTTGATCGTTCCATGGAAGACCAGTAGTATTTTCCGATGCACATCTGGTAGCATTCTGTAATCTGAGGACTATCAGAGTCTTGATGAAACACAGAAATTGCATCGGGATTGAATACAACAATCACCATGCGTACTTTCCTCCATGACCGTAATGTCTCAAACAGACTAAGCTTTGATCGTTCTCTGGGAAGTCATTACAATAGTTTCCGATGCACATTTGGAGACATTCTGTAATCTGTGGACAATCTGAGTGTTAATGAAACACAGAAATTGCTTCGGGATTGAATACAACAGTCACCATGCCCACTTTCCTCAATGGGAGTGATGTCTCAAACAGCCTACGCTTTGATGGTTCCCTGGAAGACCAATAGTAGTTTCCGATTCACATCTGGAGGCATTCTGTAATCTGTGGACTATCAGAGTGTTGATGAAACACAGAAATTGCATCGGGATTGAATACAACAGTCACCATGCGCACTTTCCTTCATGGGTGTAATGTCCCAAACAGTCTACGCTTTGATCGTTCCCTGGAAGACCTGTTGTAGTTTTCGATGCAAATCTGGAGGCATTCCGTAATCTGTGGACTATCAGAGTGTTGATGAAATACAGATATAGCATCAGGATTGAATACAACTGAAACCAAGCCCACTTTCCTCCATGGGAGTAATGTCGCAAAGAATCTACGCTTTGATCGTTCCCTGGAAGACCAGTAGTAGTTTCCGATGCACATCTGGAGGCATTCTGTAAACAGTGGACAATCTGTGTGTTAATGAATCAAACAAATTGCGTCGGGATGGAATACAACAGTCACCGTGCGCACTTTGATCCATGGGAATAATGTCTCAAACTGTCTACGCTTTGATCGTTAACTGGAAGACCAGTAGTAGTTTCCGATTCACATCTGGAGGCATTCTGTAATCTGTGGACTATCAGAGTGTTGATGAAACACAGAAATTGCATCGGGATTGAATACAACAATCACCATGCGCACTTTCCTCCATGACAGTAATGTCTCAAACAGTCTACGCTTTGATCGTTCGCTGGAAGTCATTATAATAGTTTCCGATGCACATTTGGAGGCATTCTGTAATCTGTGGACCTTCAATGTGTTAATGAAACAAAGAAATTGCATCTGGATTGAATACAACAGTCACCATGCGCACTTTCCTCCATGGGAGTAATGTCTCAAACAGTCTACGCTTTGATGGTTCCCTGGAAGTCCAGTAGTAGTTTCCGATTCACATCTGGAGGCATTCTGTAACCTGTGGACTATCAGAGTCTAGATGAAACACAGATATTGCATCGGGATTGAATACAAGAGTCACCATGCGTACTTTCCTCCACGGGAGTAATGTTTAAAATTGTCTACGCTTTGATCGTTCGCTGGAAGTCATTATAATAGTTTCCGATGCACATTTGGAGGCATTCTGTAATCTGTGGACCTTCAATGTGTTAATGAAACAAAGAAATTGCATCTGGATTGAATACAACAGTCACCATGCGCACTTTCCTCCATGTGAATAATGTCTCAAACGGTCTACGATTTGATCGTTCCCTGGAAGACCAGCAGTAGTTTCCGATTCACATCTGGAGGCATTCTGCAATCTGTGCACTAACAGAGTGTTGATGAAACACAGAAATTGCATCGGGATTGAATACAACAGACATCATGCGCACTTTCCTCAATGGGAGTAATGTCCCAAACAGTCTACGCTTTGATCGTTCACTGGAAGACCAGTTGTAGTTTCCGATGCACATCTGGAGGCATTCTGTAATCTGTGGTCCTTCAATGTGTTTATGAAACACAGATATTGCATCGGGATGGAATGCAACAGTCACCATGCGCACTTTCCTCCATGGGAGTAATGTCTCAAACTGTCTAAGCTTTGATCGTTAACTGGAAGACCAGTAGTGGTTTCCGATTCACATCTGGAGGCACTCTGCAATCTGTGGACTAACAGAGTGTTGATGAAACACAGAAATTGCATCGGGATTGAATACAACAGACATCATGCGCACTTTCCTTCATGGGAGCAATGTCCCAAACAGTCTACGCTTTGACGTTCCCTGGAAGACCAGTTGTAGTTTCCGATGCACATCTGGAGGCATTCTGTAATCTGTGGACTATCAGAGTGTTGAATCACAGAAATTGCATCGTGATTAAATTCAACAGTCACCATGCGCACTTTCCTCCATGGGAGTAATGTCTCAAACTGTCTACGCTTTGATCGTTAACTGCAAGACCAGTAGTAGTTTCCGATTAACATCTGGTGGCATTCTGCAATCTGTGGACTAACAGAGTGTTGATGAAACACAGAAATTGCATCGGGATTGAATACAACAGACATCATGCGCACTTTCCTTCATGGGAGTAATGTCCCAAACAGTCTACGCTTTGATCGTTCCCTGGAAGACCTGTTGTAGTTTCCGATGCACATCTGGAGGCATTCTGTAATCTGTGGAATATCAGAGTGTTGAATCACAGAAATTGCATCGTGATTAAATACAACAGTCACCATGTGCACTTTTCTCCATGGGAGTAATGTCTTAAACAGTCTACGCTTTGATCGTTCCATGGAAGACCAGTAGTATTTTCCGATGCACATCTGGTAGCATTCTGTAATCTGTGGACTATCAGAGTCTTGATGAAACACAGAAATTGCATCGGGATTGAATACAACAATCACCATGCGTACTTTCCTCCATGACCGTAATGTCTCAAACAGACTAAGCTTTGATCGTTCTCTGGAAGTCATCACAATAGTTTCCGATGCACATTTGGAGACATTCTGTAATCTGTGGACAATCTGAGTGTTAATGAAACACAGAAATTGCATCGGGATTGAATACAACAGTCACCATGCCCACTTTCCTCAATGGGAGTGATGTCTCAAACAGCCTACGCTTTGATGGTTCCCTGGAAGACCAATAGTAGTTTCCGATTCACATCTGGAGGCATTCTGTAATCTGTGGACTATCAGAGTGTTGATGAAACACAGAAATTGCATCGGGATTGAATACAACAGTCACCATGCGCACTTTCCTTCATGGGTGTAATGTCCCAAACAGTCTACGCTTCGATCGTTCCCTGGAAGACCTGTTGTAGTTTTCGATGCAAATCTGGAGGCATTCCGTAATCTGTGGACTATCAGAGTGTTGATGAAATACAGATATAGCATCAGGATTGAATACAACTGAAACCAAGCCCACTTTCCTCCATGGGAGTAATGTCGCAAAGAATCTACGCTTTGATCGTTCCCTGGAAGACCAGTAGTAGTTTCCGATGCACATCTGGAGGCATTCTGTAAACAGTGGACAATCTGTGTGTTAATGAATCAAACAAATTGCGTCGGGATGGAATACAACAGTCACCGTGCGCACTTTGATCCATGGGAATAATGTCTCAAACTGTCTACGCTTTGATCGTTAACTGGAAGACCAGTAGTAGTTTCCGATTCACATCTGGAGGCATTCTGTAATCTGTGGACTATCAGAGTGTTGATGAAACACAGAAATTGCATCGGGATTGAATACAACAATCACCATGCGCACTTTCCTCCATGACAGTAATGTCTCAAACAGTCTCCGCTTTGATCGTTCGCTGGAAGTCATTATAATAGTTTCCGATGCACATTTGGAGGCATTCTGTAATCTGTGGACCTTCAATGTGTTAATGAAACAAAGAAATTGCATCTGGATTGAATACAACAGTCACCATGCGCACTTTCCTCCATGGGAGTAATGTCTCAAACAGTCTACGCTTTGATGGTTCCCTGGAAGTCCAGTAGTAGTTTCCGATTCACATCTGGAGGCATTCTGTAACCTGTGGACTATCAGAGTCTAGATGAAACACAGATATTGCATCGGGATTGAATACAAGAGTCACCATGCGTACTTTCCTCCATGGGAGTAATGTTTAAAATTGTCTACGCTTTGATCGTTCGCTGGAAGTCATTATAATAGTTTCCGATGCACATTTGGAGGCATTCTGTAATCTGTGGACCTTCAATGTGTTAATGAAACAAAGAAATTGCATCTGGATTGAATACAACAGTCACCATGCGCACTTTCCTCCATGTGAATAATGTCTCAAACGGTCTACGATTTGATCGTTCCCTGGAAGACCAATAGTAGTTTCCGATTCACATCTGGAGGCATTCTGTAATCTGTGGACTATCAGAGTGTTGATGAAACACAGAAATTGCATCGGGATTGAATACAACAGTCACCATGCGCACTTTCCTTCATGGGTGTAATGTCCCAAACAGTCTACGCTTTGATCGTTCCCTGGAAGACCTGTTGTAGTTTTCGATGCAAATCTGGAGGCATTCCGTAATCTGTGGACTATCAGAGTGTTGATGAAATACAGATATAGCATCAGGATTGAATACAACTGAAACCAAGCCCACTTTCCTCCATGGGAGTAATGTCGCAAAGAATCTACGCTTTGATCGTTCCCTGGAAGACCAGTAGTAGTTTCCGATGCACATCTGGAGGCATTCTGTAAACAGTGGACAATCTGTGTGTTAATGAATCAAACAAATTGCGTCGGGATGGAATACAACAGTCACCGTGCGCACTTTGATCCATGGGAATAATGTCTCAAACTGTCTACGCTTTGATCGTTAACTGGAAGACCAGTTGTAGTTTCCGATGCACATCTGGAGGCATTCTGTAATCTGTGGTCCTTCAATGTGTTTATGAAACACAGATATTGCATCGGGATGGAATGCAACAGTCACCATGCGCACTTTCCTCCATGGGAGTAATGTCTCAAACTGTCTAAGCTTTGATCGTTAACTGGAAGACCAGTAGTGGTTTCCGATTCACATCTGGAGGCACTCTGCAATCTGTGGACTAACAGAGTGTTGATGAAACACAGAAATTGCATCGGGATTGAATACAACAGACATCAAGCGCACTTTCCTTCATGGGAGCAATGTCCCAAACAGTCTACGCTTTGACGTTCCCTGGAAGACCAGTTGTAGTTTCCGATGCACATCTGGAGGCATTCTGTAATCTGTGGACTATCAGAGTGTTGAATCACAGAAATTGCATCGTGATTAAATTCAACAGTCACCATGCGCACTTTCCTCCATGGGAGTAATGTCTCAAACTGTCTACGCTTTGATCGTTAACTGCAAGACCAGTAGTAGTTTCCGATTAACATCTGGTGGCATTCTGCAATCTGTGGACTAACAGAGTGTTGATGAAACACAGAAATTGCATCGGGATTGAATACAACAGACATCATGCGCACTTTCCTTCATGGGAGTAATGTCCCAAACAGTCTACGCTTTGATCGTTCCCTGGAAGACCTGTTGTAGTTTCCGATGCACATCTGGAGGCATTCTGTAATCTGTGGAATATCAGAGTGTTGAATCACAGAAATTGCATCGTGATTAAATACAACAGTCACCATGTGCACTTTTCTCCATGGGAGTAATGTCTTAAACAGTCTACGCTTTGATCGTTCCATGGAAGACCAGTAGTATTTTCCGATGCACATCTGGTAGCATTCTGTAATCTGTGGACTATCAGAGTCTTGATGAAACACAGAAATTGCATCGGGATTGAATACAACAATCACCATGCGTACTTTCCTCCATGACCGTAATGTCTCAAACAGACTAAGCTTTGATCGTTCTCTGGAAGTCATTACAATAGTTTCCGATGCACATTTGGAGACATTCTGTAATCTGTGGACAATCTGAGTGTTAGTGAAACACAGAAATTGCATCGGGATTGAATACAACAGTCACCATGCCCACTTTCCTCAATGGGAGTGATGTCTCAAACAGCCTACGCTTTGATGGTTCCCTGGAAGACCAATAGTAGTTTCCGATTCACATCTGGAGGCATTCTGTAATCTGTGGACTATCAGAGTGTTGATGAAACACAGAAATTGCATCGGGATTGAATACAACAGTCACCATGCGCACTTTCCTTCATGGGTGTAATGTCCCAAACAGTCTACGCTTTGATCGTTCCCTGGAAGACCTGTTGTAGTTTCCGATTCACATCTGGAGGCATTCTGTAATCTGTGGACTATCAGAGTGTTGATGAAACACAGAAATTGCATCGGGATTGAATACAACAGTTACCATGCGCACTTTCCTCCATGGGAGTATTGTCTCAAACAGTGTACGCTTTGATCGTTCCCTGGAAGACCAGTAGTAGTTTTCGATGCACATCTGGAGGCATTCTGTAATCTGTGGTCCTTCAATGTGTTTATGAAACACAGATATTGCATCGGGATGGAATGCAACAGTCACCATGCGCACTTTCCTCCATGGGAGTAATGTCTCAAACTGTCTAAGCTTTGATCGTTAACTGGAAGACCAGTAGTGGTTTCGGATTCACATCTGGAGGCATTCTGCAATCTGTGGACTAACAGAGTGTTGATGAAACACAGAAATTGCATCGGTATTGAATACAACAGACATCATGCGCACTTTCCTTCATGGAAGCAATGTCCCAAACAGTCTACGCTTTGACGTTCCCTGGAAGACCAGTTGTAGTTTCCGATGCACATCTGGAGGCATTCTGTAATCTGTGGACTATCAGAGTGTTGAATCACAGAAATTGCATCGTGATTAAATTCAACAGTCACCATGCGCACTTTCCTCCATGGGAGTAATGTCTCAAACTGTCTACGCTTTGATCGTTAACTGCAAGACCAGTAGTAGTTTCCGATTAACATCTGGTGGCATTCTGCAATCTGTGGACTAACAGAGTGTTGATGAAACACAGAAATTGCATCGGGATTGAATACAACAGACATCATGCGCACTTTCCTTCATGGGAGTAATGTCCCAAACAGTCTACGCTTTGATCGTTCCCTGGAAGACCTGTTGTAGTTTCCGATGCACATCTGGAGGCATTCTGTAATCTGTGGAATATCAGAGTGTTGAATCACAGAAATTGCATCGTGATTAAATACAACAGTCACCATGTGCACTTTTCTCCATGGGAGTAATGTCTTAAACAGTCTACGCTTTGATCGTTCCATGGAAGACCAGTAGTATTTTCCGATGCACATCTGGTAGCATTCTGTAATCTGTGGACTATCAGAGTCTTGATGAAACACAGAAATTGCATCGGGATTGAATACAACAATCACCATGCGTACTTTCCTCCATGACCGTAATGTCTCAAACAGACTAAGCTTTGATCGTTCTCTGGAAGTCATCACAATAGTTTCCGATGCACATTTGGAGACATTCTGTAATCTGTGGACAATCTGAGTGTTAATGAAACACAGAAATTGCATCGGGATTGAATACAACAGTCACCATGCCCACTTTCCTCAATGGGAGTGATGTCTCAAACAGCCTACGCTTTGATGGTTCCCTGGAAGACCAATAGTAGTTTCCGATTCACATCTGGAGGCATTCTGTAATCTGTGGACTATCAGAGTGTTGATGAAACACAGAAATTGCATCGGGATTGAATACAACAGTCACCATGCGCACTTTCCTTCATGGGTGTAATGTCCCAAACAGTCTACGCTTTGATCGTTCCCTGGAAGACCTGTTGTAGTTTTCGATGCAAATCTGGAGGCATTCCGTAATCTGTGGACTATCAGAGTGTTGATGAAATACAGATATAGCATCAGGATTGAATACAACTGAAACCAAGCCCACTTTCCTCCATGGGAGTAATGTCGCAAAGAATCTACGCTTTGATCGTTCCCTGGAAGACCAGTAGTAGTTTCCGATGCACATCTGGAGGCATTCTGTAAACAGTGGACAATCTGTGTGTTAATGAATCAAACAAATTGCGTCGGGATGGAATACAACAGTCACCGTGCGCACTTTGATCCATGGGAATAATGTCTCAAACTGTCTACGCTTTGATCGTTAACTGGAAGACCAGTAGTAGTTTCCGATTCACATCTGGAGGCATTCTGTAATCTGTGGACTATCAGAGTGTTGATGAAACACAGAAATTGCATCGGGATTGAATACAACAATCACCATGCGCACTTTCCTCCATGACAGTAATGTCTCAAACAGTCTACGCTTTGATCGTTCGCTGGAAGTCATTATAATAGTTTCCGATGCACATTTGGAGGCATTCTGTAATCTGTGGACCTTCAATGTGTTAATGAAACAAAGAAATTGCATCTGGATTGAATACAACAGTCACCATGCGCACTTTCCTCCATGGGAGTAATGTCTCAAACAGTCTACGCTTTGATGGTTCCCTGGAAGTCCAGTAGTAGTTTCCGATTCACATCTGGAGGCATTCTGTAACCTGTGGACTATCAGAGTCTAGATGAAACACAGATATTGCATCGGGATTGAATACAAGAGTCACCATGCGTACTTTCCTCCATGGGAGTAATGTTTAAAATTGTCTACGCTTTGATCGTTCGCTGGAAGTCATTATAATAGTTTCCGATGCACATTTGGAGGCATTCTGTAATCTGTGGACCTTCAATGTGTTAATGAAACAAAGAAATTGCATCTGGATTGAATACAACAGTCACCATGCGCACTTTCCTCCATGTGAATAATGTCTCAAACGGTCTACGATTTGATCGTTCCCTGGAAGACCAGCAGTAGTTTCAGATTCACATCTGGAGGCATTCTGCAATCTGTGCACTAACAGAGTGTTGATGAAACACAGAAATTGCATCGGGATTGAATACAACAGACATCATGCGCACTTTCCTCAATGGGAGTAATGTCCCAAACAGTCTACGCTTTGATCGTTCCCTGGAAGACCAGTTGTAGTTTCCGATGCACATCTGGAGGCATTCTGTAATCTGTGGACTATCAGAGTGCTGAATCACAGAAATTGCATCGTGATTAAATACAACAGTCACCAAGCGCACCTTTCTCCATGGGAGTAATGTCTCAAACAGTCTACGCTTTGATCGTTCCATGGAAGACCAGTAGTATTTTCCGATGCACATCTGGTAGCATTCTGTAATCTGTGGACTATCAGAGGCTTGATGAAACACAGAAATTGCATCGGGGTTGAATACAACAGTCTCCATGCCCACTTTCCTCAAAATGGAGTAATGTCGCATACAGTCTACCCACTGATCGTTCTCTGGAATTCATTATAATAGTTTCCGATGCACATTTGGAGGCATTCTGTAATCTGTGGACTATCAGAGTCTTGACGAAACACAGAAATTGCATCGGGATTGAATACAACAGTCACCATGCGCACATTCCTCCATGGGAGTAATGTCTCAAACAGTTTACGCTTTGATCGTTCCCTGGAAGACGAGTATTAGTTTACGATGCAAATCTGGAGGCATTCTGTAATCTGTGGTCTATCAGAGTGTTGATGAAACACAGAAATTGCATCAGGATTGAATACAACAGACACCAAGCCCACTTTCCTCCATGGGAGTAATGTCGCAAAGAATCTACGCTTTGATCGTTCCCTGGTAGACCAGTAGTAGTTTCCGATGCACATCTGGAGGCATTCTGTAAACAGTGGACAATCAGAGTGTTCATGAAACAAAGAAATTGCGTCGGGATGGAATACAACAGTCACTATGCGCACTTTCCTCCATGGGAATAATGTCTCACACTGTCTACGCTTTGATCGGTAACTGGAAGACCAGAAGTAGTTTCCGATTCACATCTGGAGGCATTCTGTAATCTGTGGACTATCAGAGTGTTGATGAAACACAGAAATTGCATCGGGATTGAATACAACAGTTACCATGCGAACTTTCCTCCATGGGAGTATTGTCTCAAACAGTGTACGCTTTGATCGTTCCCTGGAAGACCAGTAGTAGTTTTCGATGCACATCTGGAGGCATTCTGTAATCTGTGGTCCTTCAATGTGTTTATGAAACACAGATATTGCATCGGGATGGAATACAACAGTCACCATGCGCACTTTCCTCCATGGGAGTAATGTCTCAAACTGTCTAAGCTTTGATCGTTAACTGGAAGACCAGTAGTGGTTTCCGATTCACATCTGGAGGCATTCTGCAATCTGTGGACTAACAGAGTGTTGATGAAACACAGAAATTACATCGGGATTGAATACAACAGACATCATGCGCACTTTCCTTCATGGGAGCAATGTCCCAAACAGTCTACGCTTTGACGTTCCCTGGAAGACCAGTTGTAGTTTCCGATGCACATCTGGAGGCATTCTGTAATCTGTGGACTATCAGAGTGTTGAATCACAGAAATTGCATCGTGATTAAATTCAACAGTCACCATGCGCACTTTCCGCCATGGGAGTAATGTCTCAAACTGTCTACGCTTTGATCGTTAACTGCAAGACCAGTAGTAGTTTCCGATTAACATCTGGTGGCATTCTGCAATCTGTGGACTAACAGAGTGTTGATGAAACACAGAAATTGCATCGGGATTGAATACAACAGACATCATGCGCACTTTCCTTCATGGGAGTAATGTCCCAAACAGTCTACGCTTTGATCGTTCCCTGGAAGACCTGTTGTAGTTTCCGATGCACATCTGGAGGCATTCTGTAATCTGTGGAATATCAGAGTGTTGAATCACAGAAATTGCATCGTGATTAAATACAACAGTCACCATGTGCACTTTTCTCCATGGGAGTAATGTCTTAAACAGTCTACGCTTTGATCGTTCCATGGAAGACCAGTAGTATTTTCCGATGCACATCTGGTAGCATTCTGTAATCTGTGGACTATCAGAGTCTTGATGAAACACAGATATTGCATCGGGATTGAATACAACAATCACCATGCGTACTTTCCTCCATGACCGTAATGTCTCAAACAGACTAAGCTTTGATCGTTCTCTGGAAGTCATTACAATAGTTTCCGATGCACATTTGGAGACATTCTGTAATCTGTGGACAATCTGAGTGTTAATGAAACACAGAAATTGCATCGGGATTGAATACAACTGTCACCATGCCCACTTTCCTCAATGGGAGTGATGTCTCAAACAGCCTACGCTATGATGGTTCCCTGGAAGACCAATAGTAGTTTCCGATTCACATCTGGAGGCATTCTGTAATCTGTGGACTATCAGAGTGGTGATGAAACACAGAAATTGCATCGGGATTGAATACAACAGTCACCATGCGCAGTTTTCTCCATGGGAGTAATGTCTCAAACAGTCTACGCTTTGATCGTTCCCTGGAAGACCAGTAGTATTTTCCGATGCACATCTTGAGGCATTCTGTAATCTGTGGACTATCAGAGTCTTGATGAAACACAGAAATTGCATTGGGATTGAATACAACTGTCACCATGCGCACTTTCCTCCATGGGAGTAATGTCTCCAACTGTCTACGCTTTGATGGTTCACAGGAAGACCAGTAGTAGTTTCCGATTCACATCTGGAGGCATTCTGTAATCTGTGGACTATCAGAGTGGTGATGAAACACAGAAATTGCATCGGGATTGAATACAACAGTCACCATGCCTACTTTCATCCATGGGAGTATTGTCTCAAACAGTCTACACTTTGATCGTTCCCTGGAAGACCAGTAGTAGTTTCCGATGCACATCTGGAGGCATTCTGTAATCTGTGGACTATCAGAGTCTTGATGAAACACAGAAATTGCATTGGGATTGAATACAACTGTCACCATGCGCACTTTCCTCCATGGGAGTAATGTCTCCAACTGTCTACGCTTTGATGGTTCACAGGAAGACCAGTAGTAGTTTCCGATGCACATCTGGAGGTATTCTGTAATCTGTGGACCCTCAATGTGTTGATGAAACACAGAAATTGCATCGGGATGGAATACAACAGTCACCATGCCCACTTTCCTCCATGGGAGTAATGTCGCAAACTGTCTACGCTTTGATCGTTCCCTGCAAGACCAGTAGTAGTTTCCGATGCACATCTGGAGGCATTCTGTAATCTGTGGACCTTCAAAGTGTTGATGAAACACAGAAATTGCATCGGGATTGAATACAACAGTCACTATGCGCACTTACCTTCTTGTGAGCAATGTCTCAAACAGTCTACGCTTTGATCGTTCCCTGGAAGACCAGTATTAGTTTCCGATGCACATCTGGAGGCATTCTGTAACCTGTGGACTATCAGAGTCTAGATGAAACACAGATATTGCATCGGGATTGAATACAAGAGTCACCATGCGTACTTTCCTCCATGGGAGTAATGTTTAAAACTGTCTACGCTTTGATCGTTCTCTGGAAGACCAGTAGTAGTTTCCGATGCACATCTGGAGGCATTCTGTAATCTGTGGACCTTAAAAGTGTTGATGAAACACAGAAATGGCATCGGGATTGAATCCAACAGTCACCATGCGCACTTTCCTCCATGTGAATAATGTCTCAAACGGTCTACGATTTGATCGTTCCCTGGAAGACCAGTAGTAGTTTCCGATTCACATCTGGAGGCATTCTGCAATCTGTGCACTAACAGAGTGTTGATGAAACACAGAAATTGCATCGGGATTGAATACAACAGACATCATGCGCACTTTCCTCAATGAGAGTAATGTCCCAAACAGTCTACGCTTTGATCGTTCCCTGGAAGACCAGTTGTAGTTTCCGATGCACATCTGGAGGCATTCTGTAATCTGTGGACTATCAGAGTGCTGAATCACAGAAATTGCATCGTGATTAAATACAACAGTCACCAAGCGCACCTTTCTCCATGGGAGTAATGTCTCAAACAGTCTACGCTTTGATCGTTCCATGGAAGACCAGTAGTATTTTCCGATGCACATCTGGTAGCATTCTGTAATCTGTGGACTATCAGAGGCTTGATGAAACACAGAAATTGCATCGGGGTTGAATACAACAGTCTCCATGCCCACTTTCCTCAAAAGGGAGTAATGTCGCATACAGTCTACCCTCTGATCGTTCTCTGGAATTCATTATAATAGTTTCCGATGCACATTTGGAGGCATTCTGTAATCTGCGGACTATCACAGTCTTGACGAAACACAGAAATTGCATCGGGATTGAATACAACAGTCACCATGCGCACATTCCTCCATGGGTGTAATGTCTCAAACAGTTTACGCTTTGATCGTTTCCTGGAAGACGAGTAGTAGTTTACGATGCAAATCTGGAGGCATTCTGTAATCTGTGGTCTATCAGAGTGTTGATGAAACACAGAAATTGCATCGGGATTGAATACAACAGACATCATGCGCACTTTCCTTCATGGGAGTAATGTCCCAAACAGTCTACGCATTGATCGTTCCCTGGAAGACCTGTTGCAGTTTCCGATGCACATCTGGAGGCATTCTGTAATCTGTGGAATATCAGAGTGTTGAATCACAGAAATTGCATCGTGATTAAATACAACAGTCACCATGTGCACTTTTCTCCATGGGAGTAATGTCTTAAACAGTCTACGCTTTGATCGTTCCATGGAAGACCAGTAGTATTTTCCGATGCACATCTGGTAGCATTCTGTAATCTGTGGACTATCAGAGTCTTGATGAAACACAGAAATTGCATCGGGATTGAATACAAAAATCACCATGCGTACTTTCCTCCATGACCGTAATGTCTCAAACAGACTAAGCTTTGATCGTTCTCTGGAAGTCATTACAATAGTTTCCGATGCACATTTGGAGACATTCTGTAATCTGTGGACAATCTGAGTGTTAATGAAACACAGAAATTGCATCGGGATTGAATACAACAGTCACCATGCCCACTTTCCTCAATGGGAGTGATGTCTCAAACAGTCTACGCTTTGATGGTTCCCTGGAAGACCAATAGTAGTTTCCGATTCACATCTGGAGGCATTCTGTAATCTGTGGACTATCAGAGTGTTGATGAAACACAGAAATTGCATCGGGATTGAATACAACAGTCACCATGCGCACTTTCCTTCATGGGTGTAATGTCCCAAACAGTCTACGCTTTGATCGTTCCCTGGAAGACCAGTTGTAGTTTCCGATGCACATCTGGAGGCATTCTGTAATCTGTGGACTATCAGAGTGTTGAATCACAGAAATTGCATCGTGATTAAATTCAACAGTCACCATGCGCACTTTCCTCCATGGGAGTAATGTCTCAAACTGTCTACGCTTTGATCGTTAACTGCAAGACCAGTAGTAGTTTCCGATTAACATCTTCAGGCATTCTGCAATCTGTGGACTAACAGAGTGTTGATGAAACACAGAAATTGCATCGGGATTGAATACAACAGACATCATGCGCACTTTCCTTCATGGGAGTAATGTCCCAAACAGTCTACGCTTTGATCGTTCCCTGGAAGACCTGTTGTAGTTTCCGATGCACATCTGGAGGCATTCTGTAATCTGTGGAATATCAGAGTGTTGAATCACAGAAATTGCATCGTGATTAAATACAACAGTCACCATGTGCACTTTTCTCCATGGGAGTAATGTCTTAAACAGTCTACGCTTTGATCGTTCCATGGAAGACCAGTAGTATTTTCCGATGCACATCTGGTAGCATTCTGTAATCTGTGGACTATCAGAGTCTTGATGAAACACAGAAATTGCATCGGGATTGAATACAACAATCACCATGCGTACTTTCCTCCATGACCGTAATGTCTCAAACAGACTAAGCTTTGATCGTTCTCTGGAAGTCATTACAATAGTTTCCGATGCACATTTGGAGACATTCTGTAATCTGTGGACAATCTGAGTGTTAATGAAACACAGAAATTGCATCGGGATTGAATACAACAGTCACCATACCCACTTTCCTCAATGGGAGTAATGTCTCAATCAGTCTACGCTTCGATCGTTCCCTGCAAGACCAGTAGTAGTTTCCGATTCACATCTGGAGGCATTCTGTAATCTGTGGACTATCAGAGTGTTGATGAAACACAGAAATTGCATCGGGATTGAATACAACAGTCACCATGCGCACTTTCCTTCATGGGTGTAATGTCCCAAACAGTCTACGCTTTGATCGTTCCCTGGAAGACCTGTTGTAGTTTTCGATGCAAATCTGGAGGCATTCCGTAATCTGTGGACTATCAGAGTGTTGATGAAACACAGATATAGCATCAGGATTGAATACAACTGAAACCAAGCCCACTTTCCTCCATGGGAGTAATGTCTCAAACAGTCTACGCTTTCATGGTTCCCTGGAAGTCCAGTAGTAGTTTCCGATTCACATCTGGAGGCATTCTGTAATCTGTGGACTATGAGAGTGGTGATGAAACACAGAAATTGCATCGGGATTGAATACAACAGTCACCATGCCTACTTTCATCCATGGGAGTATTGTCTCAAACAGTCTACACTTTGATCGTTCCCTGGAAGACCAGTAGTAGTTTCCGATGCATATCTGGAGGCATTCTGTAATCTGTGGACCTTCAATGTGTTGATGACACACAGAAATTGCATCGGGATGGAATACAGCAGTCACCATGCGCACTTTCCTCCATGGGAGTAATGTCTCAAACTGTCTACGCTTTGATCGTTAACTGGAAGACCAGTAGTAGTTTCCGATGCACATCTTGAGGCATTCTGTAATCTGTGGACTTTCAAAGTGTTGATGAAGCACAGAAATTGCATCGTCATAGAATACAACACTCACCATGCGCAGTTTTCTCCATGGGAGTAATGTCTCAAACAGTCTACGCTTTGATCGTTCCCTGGAAGACCAGTAGTATTTTCCGATGCACATCTTGAGGCATTCTGTAATCTGTGGACTATCAGAGTCTTGATGAAACACAGAAATTGCATTGGGATTGAATACAACTGTCACCATGCGCACTTTCCTCCATGGGAGTAATGTCTCCAACTGTCTACGCTTTGATGGTTCACAGGAAGACCAGTAGTAGTTTCCGATGCACATCTGGAGGTATTCTGTAATCTGTGGATCCTCAATGTGTTGATGAAACACAGAAATTGCATCGGGATGGTATACAACAGTCACCATGCCCACTTTCCTCCATGGGAGTAATGTCGCAAACTGTCTACGCTTTGATCGTTCCCTGCAAGACCAGTAGTAGTTTCCGATGCACATCTGGAGGCATTCTGTAATCTGTGGACCTTCAAAGTGTTGATGAAACACAGAAATTGCATCGGGATTGAATACAACAGTCACTATGCGCACTTACCTTCTTGTGAGCAATGTCTCAAACAGTCTACGCTTTGATCGTTCCCTGGAAGACCAGTATTAGTTTCCGATGCACATCTGGAGGCATTCTGTAACCTGTGGACTATCAGAGTCTAGATGAAACACAGATATTGCATCGGGATTGAATACAAGAGTCACCATGCGTACTTTCCTCCATGGGAGTAATGTTTAAAACTGTCTACGCTTTGATCGTTCTCTGGAAGACCAGTAGTAGTTTCCGATGCACATCTGGAGGCATTCTGTAATCTGTGGACCTTAAAAGTGTTGATGAAACACAGAAATGGCATCGGGATTGAATCCAACAGTCACCATGCGCACTTTCCTCCATGTGAATAATGTCTCAAACGGTCTACGATTTGATCGTTCCCTGGAAGACCAGTAGTAGTTTCCGATTCACATCTGGAAGCATTCTGCAATCTGTGCACTAACAGAGTGTTGATGAAACACAAAAATTGCATCGGGATTGAATACAACAGACATCATGCGCACTTTCCTCAATGGGAGTAATGTCCCAAACAGTCTACGCTTTGATCGTTCCCTGGAAGACCAGTTGTAGTTTCCGATGCACATCTGGAGGCATTCTGTGATCTGTGGACCATCAGAGTGCTGAATCACAGAAATTGCATCGTGATTAAATACAACAGTCACCAAGCGCACCTTTCTCCATGGGAGTAATGTCTCAAACAGTCTACGCTTTGATCGTTCCCTGGAAGACCAGTAGTATATTACGATGCACATCTGGAGGCATTCTGTAAACAGTGGACAATCTGAGTGTTCATGAAACAAAGAAATTGCGTCGGGATGGAATACAACAGTCACTATGCGCACTTTCCTCCATGGGAATAATGTCTCACACTGTCTACGCTTTGATCGGTAACTGGAAGACCAGAAGTAGTTTCCGATTCACATCTGGAGGCATTCTGTAATCTGTGGACTATCAGAGTGTTGATGAAACACAGAAATTGCATCGGGATTGAATACAACAGTTACCATGCGCACTTTCCTCCATGGGAGTATTGTCTCAAACAGTGTACGCTTTGATCGTTCCCTGGAAGACCAGTAGTAGTTTTCGATGCACATCTGGAGGCATTCTGTAATCTGTGGTCCTTCAATGTGTTTATGAAACACAGATATTGCATCGGGATGGAATACAACAGTCACCATGCGCACGTTCCTCCATGGGAGTAATGTCTCAAACTGTCTAAGCTTTGATCGTTAACTGGAAGACCAGTAGTGGTTTCCGATTCACATCTGGAGGCATTCTGCAATCTGTGGACTAACAGAGTGTTGATGAAACACAGAAATTGCATCGGGATTGAATACAACAGACATCATGCGCACTTTCCTTCATGAGAGCAATGTCCCAAACAGTCTACGCTTTGATCGTTCCCTGGAAGACCAGTTGTAGTTTCCGATGCACATCTGGAGGCATTCCGTAATCTGTGGACTATCAGAGTGTTGAATCACAGAAATTGCATCGTGATTAAATTCAACAGTCACCATGCGCACTTTCCTCCATGGGAGTAATGTCTCAAACTGTCTACGCTTTGATCGTTAACTGCAAGACCAGTAGTAGTTTCCGATTAACATCTGGAGGCACTCTGCAATCTGTGGACTAACAGAGTGTTGATGAAACACAGAAATTGCATCGGGATTGAATACAACAGACATCATGCGCACTTTCCTTCATGGGAGTAATGTCCCAAACAGTCTACGCTTTGATCGTTCCCTGGAAGACCTGTTGTAGTTTCCGATGCACATCTGGAGGCATTCTGTAATCTGTGGAATATCAGAGTGTTGAATCACAGAAATTGCATAGTGATTAAATACAACAGTCACCATGTGCACTTTTCTCCATGCGAGTAATGTCTTAAACAGTCTACGCTTTGATCGTTCCATGGAAGACCAGTAGTATTTTCCGATGCACATCTGGTAGCATTCTGTAATCTGTGGACTATCAGAGTCTTGATGAAACACAGAAATTGCATCGGGATTGAATACAACAATCACCATGCGTACTTTCCTCCATGACCGTAATGTCTCAAACAGACTAAGCTTTGATCGTTCTCTGGAAGTCATTACAATAGTTTCCGATGCACATTTGGAGACATTCTGTAATCTGTGGACAATCTGAGTGTTAATGAAACACAGAAATTGCATCGGGATTGAATACAACAGTCACCATGCCCACTTTCCTCAATGGGAGTGATGTCTCAAACGGTCTACGCTTTGATGGTTCCCTGGAAGACCAATAGTAGTTTCCGATTCACATCTGGAGGCATTCTGTAATCTGTGGACTATCAGAGTGTTGATGAAACACAGAAATTGCATCGGGATTGAATACAACAGTCACCATGCGCACTTTCCTTCATGGGTGTAATGTCCCAAACAGTCTACGCTTTGATCGTTCACTGGAAGACCTGTTGTAGTTTTCTATGCAAATCTGGAGGCATTCCGTAATCTGTGGACTATCAGAGTGTTGATGAAACACAGATATAGCATCAGGATTGAATACAACTGAAACCAAGCCCACTTTCCTCCATGGGAGTAATGTCGCAAAGAATCTACGCTTTGATCGTTCCCTGGAAGACCAGTAGTAGTTTCCGATGCACATCTGGAGGCATTCTGTAAACAGTGGACAATCTGTGTGTTAATGAATCTAACAAATTGCGTCGGGATGGAATACAACAGTCACCATGCGCACTTTGATCCATGGGAATAATGTCTCAAACCGTCTACGCTTTGATCGTTAACTGGAAGACCAGTAGTAGTTTCCGATTCACATCTGGAGGCATTCTGTAATCTGTGGACTATCAGAGTGTTGATGAAACACAGAAATTGCATCGGGATTGAATACAACAATCACCATGCGCACTTTCCTCCATGACAGTAATGTCTCAAACAGTCTACGCTTTGATCGTTCTCTGGAAGTCATTATAATAGTTTCCGATGCACATTTGGAGGCTTTCTGTAATCTGTGGACCTTCAATGTGTTAATGAAACAAAGAAATTGCATCTGGATTGAATACAACAGTCTCCATGCGCACTTTCCTCCATGGGAGTAATGTCTCAAACAGTCTACGCTTTGATCGTTAACTGGAAGACCAGTAGTAGTTTCCGATGCACATCTGGAGGCATTCTGTAAACAGTGGACAATCTGTGTGTTAATGAATCTAACAAATTGCGTCGGGATTGAATACAACAGTCACCATGCCTACTTTCATCCATGGGAGTATTGTCTCAAACAGTCTACACTTTGATCGTTCCCTGGAAGACCAGTAGTAGTTTTCGATGCACATCTGGAGGCATTCTGTAATCTGTGGACCTTCAATGTGTTGATGACACACAGAAATTGCATCGGGATGGAATACAGCAGTCACCATGCGCACTTTCCTCCATGGGAGTAATGTCTCAAACTGTCTACGCTTTGATCGTTAACTGGAAGACCAGTAGTAGTTTCCGATGCACATCTTGAGGCATTCTGTAATCTGTGGACTTTCAAAGTGTTGATGAAGCACAGAAATTGCATCGTCATAGAGTACAACACTCACCATGCGCAGTTTTCTCCATGGGAGTAATGTCTCAAACAGTCTACGCTTTGATCGTTCCCTGGAAAACCAGTAGTATTTTCCGATGCACATCTTGAGGCATTCTGTAATCTGTGGACTATCAGAGTCTTGATGAAACACAGAAATTGCATTGCGATTGAAAACAACAGTCACCATGCGCACTTTCCTCCATGGGAGTAATGTCTCCAACTGTCTACGCTTTGATGGTTCACAGGAAGACCAGTAGTAGTTTCCGATGCACATCTGGAGGTATTCTGTAATCTGTGGACCCTCAATGTGTTGATGAAACACAGAAATTGCATCGGGATGGAATACAACAGTCACCATGCCCACTTTCCTCCATGGGAGTAATGTCGCAAACTGTCTACGCTTTGATCGTTCCCTGCAAGACCAGTAGTAGTTTCCGATGCACATCTGGAGGCATTCTGTAATCTGTGGACCTTCAAAGTGTTGATGAAACACAGAAATTGCATCGGGATTGAATACAACAGTCACTATGCGCACTTACCTTCTTGCTAGCAATGTCTCAAACAGTCTACGCTTTGATCGTTCCCTGGAAGACCAGTATTAGTTTCCGATGCACATCTGGAGGCATTCTGTAACCTGTGGACTATCAGAGTCTAGATGAAACACAGATATTGCATCTGGATTGAATACAACAGTCACCATGCCCACTTTCCTCCATGGGAGTAATGTCGCAAACAGTCTACACTTTGATCGTTCCCTGTAAGACCAGTAGTAGTTTACAATGCACATCTGGAGGCATCGTGTAATCTGTGGACAATCTGAGTGTTAATGAAACACAGAAATTGCATCGGGATTGAATACAACAGTCACCATGCGCACTTTCCTCCATGGGAGTAATGTCTCAAACAGTCTACGCTTTGATGGTTCATTGGAAGACCAGTAGTAGTTTCCGATTCATATCTGGAGGCATTCTGTAATCTGTGGACTATCAGAGTGTTGATGAAACACAGAAATTGCATCGTGATTAAATACAACAGTCACCATGCGCAATTTTCTCCATGGGAGTAATCTCTCAAACAGTCTACGCTTTGATCGTTCTCTGGAAGACCAGTAGTAGTTTCCAATGCACATCTGGAGGCATCGTGTAATCTGTGGACAATCTGAGTGTTAATGAAACACAGAAATTGCATCGGGATTGAATACAACAGTCACCATGCGCACTTTCCTCCATGGGAGTAATGTCTCAAACAGTCTACGCTTTGATGGTTCCCTGGAAGACCTGTAGTAGTTTCCGATTCACATCTGGAGGCATTCTGTAATCTGTGGACTATCAGAGTGTTGAATCACAGAAATTGCATCGTGATTAAATACAACAGTCACCATGCGCACTTTTCTCCATGGGAGTAATGTCTCAAACAGTCTACGATTTGATCGTTCCCTGGAAGACCAGTATTATTTTCCGATGCACATCTGGTAGCATTCTGTAATCTGTGGACTATCAGAGTCTTGACGAAACACAGAAATTGCATCGGGATTGAAAACAACAGTCACCATGCGCATTTTCCTCCATGGGAGTAGTGTCTCAAACAGTCTACGTTTTGATGGTTCCCATTAAGACCAGTAGTAGTTTCCGATGCACATCTGGAGGCATTCTGTAACCTGTGGACTATCAGAGTGTTGGACAAACACAGAAATTGCATCGGGATTGAATACAACAATCACCATGCGCACTTTCCTCCATGGGTGTAATGTCTCAAACAGTTGACGCTTTGATCGTTCCGTGGAAGACCAGTAGTAGTTTCCGATGCACATCTGGAGGCATTCTGTAATCTGTGGACTATCAGAGTGTTGATGAAACACAGAAATTGCATCGGGGTTGAATACAACAGTCACCATGCCCAGTTTCCTCCATGGGAGTAATGTCGCATACAGTCTACGCTTTGATCGTTCCCTGGAAGACCAGTAGTAGATTCCGATGCACATCTGGAGGCATTCTGCAATCTGTGGACTTTCTGAGTGTTGATGAAACACAGAAATTGCATCGGGATTGAATACAACAGTCACCATGTGCACATCCCTCCATGGGAGTAAAGTCTCAAACAGTCTACGGTTTGATGGTTCCCTGGAAGACCAGTAGTAGTTTCCGATTCACATCTGGAGGCATTCTGTAATCTGTGGACTATCAGAGTGTTGATGAAACACAGAAATTGCATCGGGATTGAATACAACAATCACCATGCGCACTTTCCTCCATGGGAGTAATGTCTCAAACAGTCTACGCTTTGATCGTTCTCTGGAAGTCATTACAATAGTTTCCGATGCACATCTGGGGGCATTCTGTAATCTGTGGACTATCAGAGTATGGACGAAACAAAGAAATTGCATCGGGATTGAATACAACATTCAGCATGCGCACATTCCTCCATGGGTGTAATGTCTCAAACAGTTTACGCTTTGATCGTTCCCTGGAAGACGAGTAGTAGTTTGCGATGCAAATCTGGAGGCATTCTGTAATCTGTGGACTATCAGAATGTTGATAAAACACAGATATTGCATCAGGATTGAATACAACAATCACCATGCCCACTTTCGTCCATGGGAGTAATGTCGCAAACAGTCTACGCTTTGATCGTTCCCTGGAAGACCAGTAGTAGTTTCCGATGCACATCTGGAGGCATTCTGTAAACTGTGGACAATCTGAGTGTTAAAGAAACAAAGAAATTGCATCGGGATTGAATACAACAGTCACTATGCGCACTTTCCTCCATGGGAGTAATGTCTCAAACAGTCTACGCTTTGATCGTTCCCTGGAAGACCAGTAGTAGTTTTCGATGCACATCTGGAGGCATTCTGTAATCTGTGGACCTTCAATGTGTTGATGACACACAGAAATTGCATCGGGATGGAATACAGCAGTCACCATGCGCACTTTCCTCCATGGGAGTAATGTCTCAAACTGTCTACGCTTTGATCGTTAACTGGAAGACCAGTAGTAGTTTCCGATGCACATCTTGAGGCATTCTGTAATCTGTGGACTTTCAAAGTGTTGATGAAGCACAGAAATTGCATCGTCATAGAGTACAACACTCACCATGCGCAGTTTTCTCCATGGGAGTAATGTCTCAAACAGTCTACGCTTTGATCGTTCCCTGGAAAACCAGTAGTATTTTCCGATGCACATCTTGAGGCATTCTGTAATCTGTGGACTATCAGAGTCTTGATGAAACACAGAAATTGCATTGCGATTGAAAACAACAGTCACCATGCGCACTTTCCTCCATGGGAGTAATGTCTCCAACTGTCTACGCTTTGATGGTTCACAGGAAGACCAGTAGTAGTTTCCGATGCACATCTGGAGGTATTCTGTAATCTGTGGACCCTCAATGTGTTGATGAAACACAGAAATTGCATCGGGATGGAATACAACAGTCACCATGCCCACTTTCCTCCATGGGAGTAATGTCGCAAACTGTCTACGCTTTGATCGTTCCCTGCAAGACCAGTAGTAGTTTCCGATGCACATCTGGAGGCATTCTGTAATCTGTGGACCTTCAAAGTGTTGATGAAACACAGAAATTGCATCGGGATTGAATACAACAGTCACTATGCGCACTTACCTTCTTGCTAGCAATGTCTCAAACAGTCTACGCTTTGATCGTTCCCTGGAAGACCAGTATTAGTTTCCGATGCACATCTGGAGGCATTCTGTAACCTGTGGACTATCAGAGTCTAGATGAGACACGGATATTGCATCTGGATTGAATACAACAGTCACCATGCCCACTTTCCTCCATGGGAGTAATGTCGCAAACAGTCTACACTTTGATCGTTCCCTGTAAGACCAGTAGTAGTTTACAATGCACATCTGGAGGCATCGTGTAATCTGTGGACAATCTGAGTGTTAATGAAACACAGAAATTGCATCGGGATTGAATACAACAGTCACCATGCGCACTTTCCTCCATGGGAGTAATGTCTCAAACAGTCTACGCTTTGATGGTTCATTGGAAGACCAGTAGTAGTTTCCGATTCATATCTGGAGGCATTCTGTAATCTGTGGACTATCAGAGTGTTGATGAAACACAGAAATTGCATCGTGATTAAATACAACAGTCACCATGCGCAATTTTCTCCATGGGAGTAATCTCTCAAACAGTCTACGCTTTGATCGTTCTCTGGAAGACCAGTAGTAGTTTCCAATGCACATCTGGAGGCATCGTGTAATCTGTGGACAATCTGAGTGTTAATGAAACACAGAAATTGCATCGGGATTGAATACAACAGTCACCATGCGCACTTTCCTCCATGGGAGTAATGTCTCAAACAGTCTACGCTTTGATGGTTCCCTGGAAGACCTGTAGTAGTTTCCGATTCACATCTGGAGGCATTCTGTAATCTGTGGACTATCAGAGTGTTGAATCACAGAAATTGCATCGTGATTAAATACAACAGTCACCATGCGCACTTTTCTCCATGGGAGTAATGTCTCAAACAGTCTACGATTTGATCGTTCCCTGGAAGACCAGTAGTATTTTCCGATGCACATCTGGTAGCATTCTGTAATCTGTGGACTATCAGAGTCTTGACGAAACACAGAAATTGCATCGGGATTGAAAACAACAGTCACCATGCGCATTTTCCTCCATGGGAGTAGTGTCTCAAACAGTCTACGTTTTGATGGTTCCCATTAAGACCAGTAGTAGTTTCCGATGCACATCTGGAGGCATTCTGTAACCTGTGGACTATCAGAGTGTTGGACAAACACAGAAATTGCATCGGGATTGAATACAACAATCACCATGCGCACTTTCCTCCATGGGTGTAATGTCTCAAACAGTTGACGCTTTGATCGTTCCGTGGAAGACCAGTAGTAGTTTCCGATGCACATCTGGAGGCATTCTGTAATCTGTGGACTATCAGAGTGTTGATGAAACACAGAAATTGCATCGGGGTTGAATACAACAGTCACCATGCCCAGTTTCCTCCATGGGAGTAATGTCGCATACAGTCTACGCTTTGATCGTTCCCTGGAAGACCAGTAGTAGATTCCGATGCACATCTGGAGGCATTCTGCAATCTGTGGACTTTCTGAGTGTTGATGAAACACAGAAATTGCATCGGGATTGAATACAACAGTCACCATGTGCACATCCCTCCATGGGAGTAAAGTCTCAAACAGTCTACGGTTTGATGGTTCCCTGGAAGACCAGTAGTAGTTTCCGATTCACATCTGGAGGCATTCTGTAATCTGTGGACTATCAGAGTGTTGATGAAACACAGAAATTGCATCGGGATTGAATACAACAATCACCATGCGCACTTTCCTCCATGACAGTAATGTCTCAAACAGTCTACGCTTTGATCGTTCTCTGGAAGTCATTATAATAGTTTCCGATGCACATTTGGAGGCTTTCTGTAATCTGTGGACCTTCAATGTGTTAATGAAACAAAGAAATTGCATCTGGATTGAATACAACAGTCTCCATGCGCACTTTCCTCCATGGGAGTAATGTCTCAAACAGTCTACGCTTTGATCGTTAACTGGAAGACCAGTAGTAGTTTCCGATGCACATCTGGAGGCATTCTGTAAACAGTGGACAATCTGTGTGTTAATGAATCTAACAAATTGCGTCGGGATTGAATACAACAGTCACCATGCCTACTTTCATCCATGGGAGTATTGTCTCAAACAGTCTACACTTTGATCGTTCCCTGGAAGACCAGTAGTAGTTTTCGATGCACATCTGGAGGCATTCTGTAATCTGTGGACCTTCAATGTGTTGATGACACACAGAAATTGCATCGGGATGGAATACAGCAGTCACCATGCGCACTTTCCTCCATGGGAGTAATGTCTCAAACTGTCTACGCTTTGATCGTTAACTGGAAGACCAGTAGTAGTTTCCGATGCACATCTTGAGGCATTCTGTAATCTGTGGACTTTCAAAGTGTTGATGAAGCACAGAAATTGCATCGTCATAGAGTACAACACTCACCATGCGCAGTTTTCTCCATGGGAGTAATGTCTCAAACAGTCTACGCTTTGATCGTTCCCTGGAAAACCAGTAGTATTTTCCGATGCACATCTTGAGGCATTCTGTAATCTGTGGACTATCAGAGTCTTGATGAAACACAGAAATTGCATTGCGATTGAAAACAACAGTCACCATGCGCACTTTCCTCCATGGGAGTAATGTCTCCAACTGTCTACGCTTTGATGGTTCACAGGAAGACCAGTAGTAGTTTCCGATGCACATCTGGAGGTATTCTGTAATCTGTGGACCCTCAATGTGTTGATGAAACACAGAAATTGCATCGGGATGGAATACAACAGTCACCATGCCCACTTTCCTCCATGGGAGTAATGTCGCAAACTGTCTACGCTTTGATCGTTCCCTGCAAGACCAGTAGTAGTTTCCGATGCACATCTGGAGGCATTCTGTAATCTGTGGACCTTCAAAGTGTTGATGAAACACAGAAATTGCATCGGGATTGAATACAACAGTCACTATGCGCACTTACCTTCTTGCTAGCAATGTCTCAAACAGTCTACGTTTTGATCGTTCCCTGGAAGACCAGTATTAGTTTCCGATGCACATCTGGAGGCATTCTGTAACCTGTGGACTATCAGAGTCTAGATGAAACACAGATATTGCATCTGGATTGAATACAACAGTCACCATGCCCACTTTCCTCCATGGGAGTAATGTCGCAAACAGTCTACACTTTGATCGTTCCCTGTAAGACCAGTAGTAGTTTACAATGCACATCTGGAGGCATCGTGTAATCTGTGGACAATCTGAGTGTTAATGAAACACAGAAATTGCATCGGGATTGAATACAACAGTCACCATGCGCACTTTCCTCCATGGGAGTAATGTCTCAAACAGTCTACGCTTTGATGGTTCATTGGAAGACCAGTAGTAGTTTCCGATTCATATCTGGAGGCATTCTGTAATCTGTGGACTATCAGAGTGTTGATGAAACACAGAAATTGCATCGTGATTAAATACAACAGTCACCATGCGCAATTTTCTCCATGGGAGTAATCTCTCAAACAGTCTACGCTTTGATCGTTCTCTGGAAGACCAGTAGTAGTTTCCAATGCACATCTGGAGGCATCGTGTAATCTGTGGACAATCTGAGTGTTAATGAAACACAGAAATTGCATCGGGATTGAATACAACAGTCACCATGCGCACTTTCCTCCATGGGAGTAATGTCTCAAACAGTCTACGCTTTGATGGTTCCCTGGAAGACCTGTAGTAGTTTCCGATTCACATCTGGAGGCATTCTGTAATCTGTGGACTATCAGAGTGTTGAATCACAGAAATTGCATCGTGATTAAATACAACAGTCACCATGCGCACTTTTCTCCATGGGAGTAATGTCTCAAACAGTCTACGATTTGATCGTTCCCTGGAAGACCAGTAGTATTTTCCGATGCACATCTGGTAGCATTCTGTAATCTGTGGACTATCAGAGTCTTGACGAAACACAGAAATTGCATCGGGATTGAAAACAACAGTCACCATGCGCATTTTCCTCCATGGGAGTAGTGTCTCAAACAGTCTACGTTTTGATGGTTCCCATTAAGACCAGTAGTAGTTTCCGATGCACATCTGGAGGCATTCTGTAACCTGTGGACTATCAGAGTGTTGGACAAACACAGAAATTGCATCGGGATTGAATACAACAATCACCATGCGCACTTTCCTCCATGGGTGTAATGTCTCAAACAGTTGACGCTTTGATCGTTCCGTGGAAGACCAGTAGTAGTTTCCGATGCATATCTGGAGGCATTCTGTAATCTGTGGACTATCAGAGTGTTGATGAAACACAGAAATTGCATCGGGGTTGAATACAACAGTCACCATGCCCAGTTTCCTCCATGGGAGTAATGTCGCATACAGTCTACGCTTTGATCGTTCCCTGGAAGACCAGTAGTAGATTCCGATGCACATCTGGAGGCATTCTGCAATCTGTGGACTTTCTGAGTGTTGATGAAACACAGAAATTGCATCGGGATTGAATACAACAGTCACCATGTGCACATCCCTCCATGGGAGTAAAGTCTCAAACAGTCTACGGTTTGATGGTTCCCTGGAAGACCAGTAGTAGTTTCCGATTCACATCTGGAGGCATTCTGTAATCTGTGGACTATCAGAGTGTTGATGAAACACAGAAATTGCATCGGGATTGAATACAACAATCACCATGCGCACTTTCCTCCATGGGAGTAATGTCTCAAACAGTCTACGCTTTGATCGTTCTCTGGAAGTCATTACAATAGTTTCCGATGCACATCTGGGGGCATTCTGTAATCTGTGGACTATCAGAGTATGGACGAAACAAAGAAATTGCATCGGGATTGAATACAACATTCAGCATGCGCACATTCCTCCATGGGTGTAATGTCTCAAACAGTTTACGCTTTGATCGTTCCCTGGAAGACGAGTAGTAGTTTGCGATGCAAATCTGGAGGCATTCTGTAATCTGTGGACTATCAGAATGTTGATAAAACACAGATATTGCATCAGGATTGAATACAACAATCACCATGCCCACTTTCGTCCATGGGAGTAATGTCGCAAACAGTCTACGCTTTGATCGTTCCCTGGAAGACCAGTAGTAGTTTCCGATGCACATCTGGAGGCATTCTGTAAACTGTGGACAATCTGAGTGTTAAAGAAACAAAGAAATTGCATCGGGATTGAATACAACAGTCACTATGCGCACTTTCCTCCATGGGAGTAATGTCTCAAACAGTCTACGCTTTGATGGTTCCATGGAAGTCTAGTAGTAGTTTCCGATTCACATCTGGAGTAATTCTGTAATCTGTGGACTATCAGAGTGGTGATGAAACACAGACATTGCATCAGGATTGAATACAACAGTCACCATGCCCACTTTCCTCCATGGGAGTAATGTCGCAAACAGTCTACGCTTTGATCGTTCCCTGGAAGACCAGTAGTATTTTCCGATGCACATCTGGTAGCATTCTGTAATCTGTGGACTATCAGAGACTTGATGAAACACAGAAATTGCATCGGGATTGAATACAACAGTCACCATGCGCATTTTCCTCCATGGGAGTAGTATCTCAAACAGTCTACGTTTTGATGGTTCAAAGGAAGACCAGTAGTAGTTTCCGATGCACATCTGGAGGCATTCTGTGACCTGTGGACTACCAGACTGTTGGAGAAACACAGAAATTGCATCGGGATTGAATACAACAGTCACCATGCGCACTTTTCTCCATGAGTGTAATGTCTCAATCAGTTTACGCTTTGATCGTTCCCTGGAAGACCAGTAGTAGTTTCCGATGCACATCTGGAGGCATTCTGTTATCTGTGGACTATCAGAGTGTTGATGAAACACAGAAATTGCATCGTGATTGAATACAACAGTCGCTATGCGCACTTTTCTACATGGGAGTAAAGTCTCAAACAGTCCACGCTTTGATCGTTCCCTGGAAGACCAGTAGTATTTTCCGATGCACATCTGGAGGCATTCCGTAATCTGTGGACTATCAGAGTCTTGATGAATCACAGAAATTGCATCGGGATGGAATACAACAGTCACCATGCACACTTTCCTCCATGGGAGTAGTGTCTCAAACAGTCTACGCTTTGATTGTTCCCTGGAAGACCAGTAGTAGTTTCGATTCACATCTGGAGGCATGCTGTAATCTGTGGACCTTCAAAGTGTGATGAAACACAGAAATTGCATCGGGATTGAATACAACAGTCACCATCCGCATTCCTGTCCATGGGAGTAATGTCTCAAACAGTCTACGCATTGGTCGTTCCCTAGAAGACCAGTAGTAGTTTTCGATGCACATCTGGTAGCATTCTGTAATCTGTGGACTATCAGAGTCTTGATGAAACACAGAAATTGCATCGAGATTGAATACAACAATCACCATGCGTACTTTCCTCCATGACCGTAATGTCTCAAACAGACTAAGCTTTGATCGTTCTCTGGAAGTCATTACAATAGTTTCCGATGCACATTTGGAGACATTCTGTAATCTGTGGACAATGTGAGTGTTAATGAAACACAGAAATTGCATCGGGATTGAATACAACAGTCACCATGCCCACTTTCCTCAATGGGAGTGATGTCTCAAACAGTCTACGCTTTGATGGTTCCCTGGAAGACCAATAGTAGTTTCCGATTCACATCTGGAGGCATTCTGTAATCTGTGGACTATCAGAGTGTTGATAAAACACAGAAATTGCATCGGGATTGAATACAACAGTCACCATGCGCACTTTCCTTCATGGGTGTAATGTCCCAAACAGTCTACGCTTTGATCGTTCCCTGGAAGACCTGTTGTAGTTTTCGATGCAAATCTGGAGGCATCGTGTAATCTGTGGACAATCTGAGTGTTAATGAAACACAGAAATTGCATCGGGATTGAATACAACAGTCACCATGCGCACTTTCCTCCATGGGAGTAATGTCTCAAACAGTCTACGCTTTGATGGTTCATTGGAAGACCAGTAGTAGTTTCCGATTCATATCTGGAGGCATTCTGTAATCTGTGGACTATCAGAGTGTTGATGAAACACAGAAATTGCATCGTGATTAAATACAACAGTCACCATGCGCAATTTTCTCCATGGGAGTAATCTCTCAAACAGTCTACGCTTTGATCGTTCTCTGGAAGACCAGTAGTAGTTTCCAATGCACATCTGGAGGCATCGTGTAATCTGTGGACAATCTGAGTGTTAATGAAACACAGAAATTGCATCGGGATTGAATACAACAGTCACCATGCGCACTTTCCTCCATGGGAGTAATGTCTCAAACAGTCTACGCTTTGATGGTTCCCTGGAAGACCTGTAGTAGTTTCCGATTCACATCTGGAGGCATTCTGTAATCTGTGGACTATCAGAGTGTTGAATCACAGAAATTGCATCGTGATTAAATACAACAGTCACCATGCGCACTTTTCTCCATGGGAGTAATGTCTCAAACAGTCTACGATTTGATCGTTCCCTGGAAGACCAGTAGTATTTTCCGATGCACATCTGGTAGCATTCTGTAATCTGTGGACTATCAGAGTCTTGACGAAACACAGAAATTGCATCGGGATTGAAAACAACAGTCACCATGCGCATTTTCCTCCATGGGAGTAGTGTCTCAAACAGTCTACGTTTTGATGGTTCCCATTAAGACCAGTAGTAGTTTCCGATGCACATCTGGAGGCATTCTGTAACCTGTGGACTATCAGAGTGTTGGACAAACACAGAAATTGCATCGGGATTGAATACAACAATCACCATGCGCACTTTCCTCCATGGGTGTAATGTCTCAAACAGTTGACGCATTGATCGTTCCGTGGAAGACCAGTAGTAGTTTCCGATGCATATCTGGAGGCATTCTGTAATCTGTGGACTATCAGAGTGTTGATGAAACACAGAAATTGCATCGGGGTTGAATACAACAGTCACCATGCCCAGTTTCCTCCATGGGAGTAATGTCGCATACAGTCTACGCTTTGATCGTTCCCTGGAAGACCAGTAGTAGATTCCGATGCACATCTGGAGGCATTCTGCAATCTGTGGACTTTCTGAGTGTTGATGAAACACAGAAATTGCATCGGGATTGAATACAACAGTCACCATGTGCACATCCCTCCATGGGAGTAAAGTCTCAAACAGTCTACGGTTTGATGGTTCCCTGGAAGACCAGTAGTAGTTTCCGATTCACATCTGGAGGCATTCTGTAATCTGTGGACTATCAGAGTGTTGATGAAACACAGAAATTGCATCGGGATTGAATACAACAATCACCATGCGCACTTTCCTCCATGGGAGTAATGTCTCAAACAGTCTACGCTTTGATCGTTCTCTGGAAGTCATTACAATAGTTTCCGATGCACATCTGGGGGCATTCTGTAATCTGTGGACTATCAGAGTATGGACGAAACAAAGAAATTGCATCGGGATTGAATACAACATTCAGCATGCGCACATTCCTCCATGGGTGTAATGTCTCAAACAGTTTACGCTTTGATCGTTCCCTGGAAGACGAGTAGTAGTTTGCGATGCAAATCTGGAGGCATTCTGTAATCTGTGGACTATCAGAATGTTGATAAAACACAGATATTGCATCAGGATTGAATACAACAATCACCATGCCCACTTTCGTCCATGGGAGTAATGTCGCAAACAGTCTACGCTTTGATCGTTCCCTGGAAGACCAGTAGTAGTTTCCGATGCACATCTGGAGGCATTCTGTAAACTGTGGACAATCTGAGTGTTAAAGAAACAAAGAAATTGCATCGGGATTGAATACAACAGTCACTATGCGCACTTTCCTCCATGGGAGTAATGTCTCAAACAGTCTACGCTTTGATGGTTCCATGGAAGTCTAGTAGTAGTTTCCGATTCACATCTGGAGTAATTCTGTAATCTGTGGACTATCAGAGTGGTGATGAAACACAGACATTGCATCAGGATTGAATACAACAGTCACCATGCCCACTTTCCTCCATGGGAGTAATGTCGCAAACAGTCTACGCTTTGATCGTTCCCTGGAAGAC
The DNA here is from genome assembly GCF_023897955.1 of Schistocerca gregaria. Taxonomy (NCBI): domain Eukaryota; kingdom Metazoa; phylum Arthropoda; class Insecta; order Orthoptera; family Acrididae; genus Schistocerca; species Schistocerca gregaria. The sequence goes on along the minus strand of NC_064929.1, from coordinate 101,031,855 downwards.
CAGTAGTATTTTCCGATGCACATCTGGTAGCATTCTGTAATCTGTGGACTATCAGAGACTTGATGAAACACAGAAATTGCATCGGGATTGAATACAACAGTCACCATGCGCATTTTCCTCCATGGGAGTAGTATCTCAAACAGTCTACGTTTTGATGGTTCAAAGGAAGACCAGTAGTAGTTTCCGATGCACATCTGGAGGCATTCTGTGACCTGTGGACTACCAGACTGTTGGAGAAACACAGAAATTGCATCGGGATTGAATACAACAGTCACCATGCGCACTTTTCTCCATGAGTGTAATGTCTCAATCAGTTTACGCTTTGATCGTTCCCTGGAAGACCAGTAGTAGTTTCCGATGCACATCTGGAGGCATTCTGTTATCTGTGGACTATCAGAGTGTTGATGAAACACAGAAATTGCATCGTGATTGAATACAACAGTCGCTATGCGCACTTTTCTACATGGGAGTAAAGTCTCAAACAGTCCACGCTTTGATCGTTCCCTGGAAGACCAGTAGTATTTTCCGATGCACATCTGGAGGCATTCCGTAATCTGTGGACTATCAGAGTCTTGATGAATCACAGAAATTGCATCGGGATGGAATACAACAGTCACCATGCACACTTTCCTCCATGGGAGTAGTGTCTCAAACAGTCTACGCTTTGATTGTTCCCTGGAAGACCAGTAGTAGTTTCGATTCACATCTGGAGGCATGCTGTAATCTGTGGACCTTCAAAGTGTGATGAAACACAGAAATTGCATCGGGATTGAATACAACAGTCACCATCCGCATTCCTGTCCATGGGAGTAATGTCTCAAACAGTCTACGCATTGGTCGTTCCCTAGAAGACCAGTAGTAGTTTTCGATGCACATCTGGTAGCATTCTGTAATCTGTGGACTATCAGAGTCTTGATGAAACACAGAAATTGCATCGAGATTGAATACAACAATCACCATGCGTACTTTCCTCCATGACCGTAATGTCTCAAACAGACTAAGCTTTGATCGTTCTCTGGAAGTCATTACAATAGTTTCCGATGCACATTTGGAGACATTCTGTAATCTGTGGACAATGTGAGTGTTAATGAAACACAGAAATTGCATCGGGATTGAATACAACAGTCACCATGCCCACTTTCCTCAATGGGAGTGATGTCTCAAACAGTCTACGCTTTGATGGTTCCCTGGAAGACCAATAGTAGTTTCCGATTCACATCTGGAGGCATTCTGTAATCTGTGGACTATCAGAGTGTTGATAAAACACAGAAATTGCATCGGGATTGAATACAACAGTCACCATGCGCACTTTCCTTCATGGGTGTAATGTCCCAAACAGTCTACGCTTTGATCGTTCCCTGGAAGACCTGTTGTAGTTTTCGATGCAAATCTGGAGGCATTCCGTAATCTGTGGACTATCAGAGTGTTGATGAAACACAGATATAGCATCAGGATTGAATACAACTGAAACCAAGCCCACTTTCCTCCATGGGAGTAATGTCGCAAAGAATCTACGCTTTGATCGTTCCCTGGAAGACCAGTAGTAGTTTCCGATGCACATCTGGAGGCATTCTGTAAACAGTGGACAATCTGTGTGTTAATGAATCAAACAAATTGCGTCGGGATTGAATACAACAGTCACCATGCGCACTTCGATCCATGGGAATAATGTCTCAAACTGTCTACGCTTTGATCGTTAACTGGAAGACCAGTAGTAGTTTCCGATTCACATCTGGAGGCATTCTGTAATCTGTGGACTATCAGAGTGTTGATGAAACACAGAAATTGCATCGGGATTGAATACAACAATCACCATGCGCACTTTCCTCCATGGGAGTAATGTCTCAAACAGTCTACGCTTTGATCGTTCTCTGGAAGTCATTACAATAGTTTCCGATGCACATCTGGAGGCATTCTGTAATCTGTGGACTATCAGAGTCTTGACGAAACACAGAAATTGCATCGGGATTGAATACAACATTCAGCATGCGCACATTCCTCCATGGGTGTAATGTCTCAAACAGTTTACGCTTTGATCGTTCCCTGGAAGACGAGTAGTAGTTTGCGATGCAAATCTGGAGGCATTCTGTAATCTGTGGACTATCAGAATGTTGATAAAACACAGAAATTGCATCAGGATTGAATACAACAATCACCATGCCCACTTTCGTCCATGGGAGTAATGTCGCAAACAGTCTACGCTTTGATCGTTCCCTGGAAGACCAGTAGTAGTTTCCGATGCACATCTGGAGGCATTCTGTAAACTGTGGACAATCTGAGTGTTAAAGAAACAAAGAAATTGCATCGGGATTGAATACAACAGTCACTATGCGCACTTTCCTCCATGGGAGTAATGTCTCAATCAGTCTACGCTTTGATGGTTCCATGGAAGTCTAGTAGTAGTTTCCGGTCCACATCTGGAGGGATTCTGTAATCTGTGGTCTATCAGAGTGGTGATGAAACACAGACATTGCATCAGGATTGAATACAACAGTCACCATGCCCACTTTCCTCCATGGGAGTAATGTCGCAAACAGTCTACGCTTTGATCGTTCCCTTGAAGACCAGTAGTATTTTCCGATGCACATCTGGTAGCATTCTGTAATCTGTGGACTATCAGAGACTTGATGAAACACAGAAATTGCATCGGTATTGAATACAACAGTCACCATGCGCATTTTCCTCCATGGGAGTAGTATCTCAAACAGTCTACGTTTTGATGGTTCCCAGGAAGACCAGTAGTAGTTTCCGATGCACATCTGGGCTCATTCTGTGACCTGTGGACTACCAGACTGTTGGAGAAACACAGAAATTGCATCGGGATTGAATACAACAGTCACCATGCGCACTTTTCTCCATGAGTGTAATGTCTCAAACAGTTTACGCTTTGATCGTTCCCTGGAAGACCAGTAGTAGTTTCCGATGCACATCTGGAGGCATTCTGTAATCTGTGGACTATCAGAGTGTTGATGAAACACAGAAATTGCATCGTGATTGAATACAACAGTCACCATGCGCACTTTTCTACATGGGAGTAAAGTCTCAAACAGTCCACGCTTTGATCGTTCCCTGGAAGACCAGTAGTATTTTCCGATGCACATCTGGAGGCATTCCGTAATCTGTGGACTATCAGAGTCTTGATGAATTACAGAAATTGCATCGGGATGGAATACAACAGTCACCATGCACACTTTCCTCCATGGGAGTAGTGTCTCAAACAGTCTACGCTTTGATTGTTCCCTGGAAGACCAGTAGTAGTTTCGATTCACATCTGGAGGCATGCTGTAATCTGTGGACAACCAGAGTGTTGATGAAACATACAACAGTCACCATGCGCACTTTCCTCCATGGGAGTAATATCTCAAACAGTCTAAGCTTTGATCGTACCCTGGAAGACCAGTAGTAGTTTCCGATGCACATCTGAAATCATTATGTAATCTGTGGACTATCAGAGTGTTGATGAAGCACAGAAATTGCATCGGGATCGAATACAACAGTCACCAGTCGCTATTTCCTCCATGGGAGTAATGTCTCAAACAGTCTAAGCATTTGATCGTTCCCTGGGAGTCTAGTAGTTTCCGAAGCACATCTGGAGGCATTCTGTAATAATTGGACCTTCAAAGTGTTGATGAAACACAGAAATTGCATCGGGATTGAATACAACAGACACCATGCGCACTTTCCTCCATGGGAGTAATGCCTCAAACAGTCTACGCTTTGATCGTTCCCTGGGGGACCAGTAGTAGTTTCCGATGCACATCTGGAGGCATTCTGTAATATGTGGACTATCAGAGTGTTGATGAAACACAGATATTGCATCGGGATTGAATACAACAGTCACCATCGGCACTTTCCTCCATGGGAGTAATGTCTCAAGCAGTCTACGTTTTGATCGTTTCCTGGAGGACCAGTAGTAGTTTCCGATGCACATCAGGAGACATTCTGTAATCTGTGGACTATCAGAGTGTTAATGAAACACAGTAATTGCATCGGGATTGAATACAACAGTCACCATGCGCACTTTCCTCCATGGGAGTAATGTCTCACACAATCTACGCCTTGATCGTTCCCTGGATCACCAGTAGTAGTTTCCGATGCACATCTGGAGGCAATCTGTAATCTCTGGAACATCAGAGTGTTGATGAAACACAGAAATTGCATCGCGATTGAATACAACAGTCACCATGTGCGCTTTCCTCCATGGGAGTAATGTCTCAAACAGTCTAGGCCTTGATCCTTCCCTGGAAGACAAGTAGTAGTTTCCAATGCACATCTGGAGGTATTCTGTTATCTGTGGACCTTCAAAGTGTTGAAGAAACACAGAAAGTGCCTCGGGATGGAATACAACAGTCACCACGCGCTCTTTCCTCAATGGGAGTAATGTCTCAAACTGTCATCGCTTTGCTCGTTAGCTGAAGACCAGTTTCCGATGCACATCTGGTGGCATTCTGTAATCAGTGGACTATCAGAGTGTTGATGATAACAGAAATTGCGTCGGGATTGAATACAACAGCCACCATTCGCACTTTCCTCCATGGGAGTAATGTCTCAAACAGTCTACCCTTTGATCGTTCCCTGGAAGACCAGTAGTAGTTTCCGATGCACATCTGGACGCATTCTGTAATCTGTCGAGTGTCAGTGTGTTGGAAGACCAGTAGTAGTTTCCGATGCACATCTGGACGCATTCTGTAATCTGTGGACTATCTGAGTGTTGATGAAACACAGAAATTGCATCGGGATTGAATACAACAGTCACCATGCGCACTTAACTCCATGGGAGTAATGTCTCAAACATTTTACTCTTTGATCGTTCCCTGGAAGACCAGTAGTAGTTTCCGATGCACATCTGGAGGCATTCTGTAATCTGTGGACTATCTGAGTGTTGATGAAACACAGAAATTGCATCGGGATTGAATACAACAGTCACCATGCGCACTTTCCTTTATGGGAGTAATGTCTCAAACAATCTACGCTTTGATCGTTTCCTGGAAGACCAGTAGTAGTTTCCGATGCACATCTGGAGGCATTCTGTAATCTGTTGACTATCAGAGTGTTGATGAAACACAGAAATTGCATCGGGATTGAATACAACAGTCACCATGCGCACTTACCTCCATGGGAGTAATGTCTCAAAGAGTTTACTCTTTGATCGTTCCCTGGAAGACCAGTAGTAGTTTCCGATGCACATCTGGAGGCATTCTGTAATCTGTGGACTATCAGAGTGTTGATGAAACACAGAAATTGCATCGGCATTGAATACAACAGTCACGATGCGCACTCTCCTCCATGGGAGTAATGTCTCAAACAGTCTACGCTTTGATCGTTCCCTGGAAGACCAGTAGTAGTTTCCGATGCACATCTGGGGTCATTCTGTAGTCTGTGGACTATCTGAGTGTTGATGAAACACAGAAATTGCATCGGGATTGAATACAAAAGTCACCATGCGCACTCTCCTCCATGGGAGTAATATCTCAAACAGTCTAAGCTTTGATCGTTCCCTGGAAGACCAGTAGTAGTTTCCGATGCACATCTGGAGGCATTCTGTAATCAGTGGACTATCAGAGTGTTGATGAAACACAGAAATTGCATCGGGATTGAATACAACAGTCACCAGTCGCTATTTCCTCCATGGGAGTAATGTCTCAAACAGTCTAAGCTTTTGATCGTTCCCTGGGAGACAAGTAGTAGTTTCCAAAGCACATCTGGAGGCATTCTGTAATCCTTGGACCTTCAAAGTGTTGATGAAACACAGAAATTGCCTCGGGATTGAATACAACAGACACCATGCGCACTTTCCTCCATGGGAGTAATGCCTCAAACAGTCTACGCTTTGATCGTTCCCTGGAAGACCGGTAGTAGTTCCCGATGCACATCTGGAGGCATTCTGTAATCTGTGGACTATCAGAGTGTTGATGAAACACAGAAATTGCATCGGGATTGAATACAACAGTCACCATCGGCACTTTCCTCCATGGGAGTAATGTCTCAAGCAGTCTACGCTTTGATCGTTTCCTGGAAGACCAGTAGTAGTTTCCGATGCACATCAGGAGGCATTCTGTAATCTGTGGACTATCGGAGTGTTGATGAAACACAGAAATTGCATCAGGATTGAATACAACAGTCACCAGGCGCTATAGCCTCAATGGGAGTAATGTCTCAAACAGTCCACGCTTTGATCGTTCCCTGGAAGGCCAGTAGTAGTTTCAAATGCAAATCTGGACGCAATCTGTATACCTTGGACCTTCAAAGTGTTGATGAAACACAGAAATTGCCTCGGGATTGAATGCAACAGTCACCATGCGCACTTTCCTCCATGGGAGTAATGTCTCAAGCAGTCTACGCTTTGATCGTTCCCTGGAAGGCCAGTAGTAGTTTCAAATGCAAATCTGGACGCAATCTGTATACCTTGGACCTTCAAAGTGTTGATGAAACACAGAAATTGCCTCGGGATTGAATGCAACAGTCACCATGCGCACTTTCCTCCATGGGAGTAATGTCTCAATCAGTTTACTCTTTGATCGTTCCCTGGAAGACCAGTAGTAGTTTCCGATGCACATCTGGAGGCATTCTGTAATCTGTGGACTATCAGAGTGTTGATGAAACCCAGAAATTGCATCGGCATTGAATACAACAGTCACCATGCGCACTCTCCTTCATGGGAGTAATGTCTCAAACAGTCTACGCTTTGATCGTTCCCTGGAAGACCAGTAGTAGTTTCCGATGCACATCTGGGGTCATTCTGTAGTCTGTGGACTATCTGAGTGTTGATGAAACACAGAAATTGCATCGGGATTGAATACAAAAGTCACCATGCGCACTCTCCTCCATGGGAGTAATATCTCAAACAGTCTAAGCTTTGATCGTTCCCTGGAAGACCAGTAGTAGTTTCCGATGCACATCTGGAGGCATTCTGTAATCAGTGGACTATCAGAGTGTTGATGAAACACAGAAATTGCATCGGGATTGAGTACAACAGTCACCATGCGCACTTAACTCCATAGGAGTAATGTCTCAACCAGTTTACTCTTTGATCGTTCCCTGGAAGACCAGTAGTAGTTTCCGATGCACATCTGGAGGCATTCTGTAATCTGTGAACTATCTGAGTGTTGATGAAACACAGAAATTGCATCGGGATTGAATACAACAGTCACCATGCGCACTTTCCTCCATGGGTGTAATGTCTCAAACAGTCTACGCTTTGATCGTTCCCTGGAAGACAAGTAGTAGTTCCCGATGCACATGTGGAGGCATTCTGTAAACTGCGGACTATCTGAGTGTTGATGAAACACTGTAATTGCATCGGGATTGAATACAACAGTCACCATGCGCACTGTCCTCCATGGGAGTAATGTCTCAAACAGTCTAAGTTTTGATCGTTCCCCGGAAGACCAGTAGTAGTTTCCGATGCACATCTGGAGGCATTCTGTAATATGTGGACTATCAGAGTGTTGATGAAACACAGAAATTGCATCAGGATTGAATACAACAGTCACCAGGCGCTATAGCCTCAATGGGAGTAATGTTTTAAACAGTCTACGCTTTAATCGTTCCCTGGAAAGCCAGTAGTAGTTTCAAATGCACATCTGGACGCAATCTGTATACCTTGGACCTTCAAAGTGTTGATGAAACACAGAAATTGCCTCGGGATTGAATACAACAGTCACCATGCGCACTTTCCTCCATGGGAGTAATGTCTCAAACAGTCTACGCTTTGATCGTTCCCTGGAAGACCAGTAGTAGTTTCCGATGCACATCTGGAGGCATTCTGTAATCTGTGGACTATCTGAGTGTTGATGAAACACAGAAATTGCATCGGGATTGAATACAACAGTCACCATGCGCACTTTCCTTTATGGGAGTAATGTCTCAAACAATCTACGCTTTGATCGTTTCCTGGAAGACCAGTAGTAGTTTCCGATGCACATCTGGAGGCATTCTGTAATCTGTGGACTATCAGAGTGTTGATGAAACACAGAAATTGCATCGGGATTGAATACAACAGTCACCATGCGCACTTACCTCCATGGGAGTAATGTCTCAAACAGTTTACACTTTGATCGTTCCCTGGAAGACCAGTAGTAGTTTCCGATGCACATCTGGAGGCATTCTGTAATCTGTGGACTATCAGAGTGTTGATGAAACCCAGAAAATGCATCGGCATTGAATACAACAGTCACGATGCGCACTCTCCTCCATGGGAGTAATGTCTCAAACAGTCTACGCTTTGATCGTTCCCTGGAAGACCAGTAGTAGTTTCCGATGCACATCTGGAGGTATTCTGTAATCTGTGGACCTTCAAAGTGTTGAAGAAACACAGAAAGTGCCTCGGGATGGAATACAACAGTCACCACGCGCTCTTTCCTCAATGGGAGTAATGTCTCAAACTGTCATCGCTTTGCTCGTTAGCTGAAGAACAGTTTCCGATGCACATCTGGTGGCATACTGTAATCAGTGGACTATCAGAGTGTTGATGATATCAGAAATTGCGTCGGGATTGAATACAACAGCCACCATTCGCACTTTCCTCCATGGGAGTAATGTCTCAAACAGTCTACCCTTTGATCGTTCCCTGGAAGACCAGTAGTAGTTTCCGATGCACATCTGGACGCATTCTGTAATCTGTCGAATGTCAGTGTGTTGGAAGACCAGTAGTAGTTTCCGATGCACATCTGTACGCATTCTGTAATCTGTGGACTATCTGAGTGTTGATGAAACACAGAAATTGCATCGGGATTGAATACAACAGTCACCATGCACACTTAACTCCATGGGAGTAATGTCTCAAACATTTTACTCTTTGATCGTTCCCTGGAAGACCAGTAGTAGTTTCCGATGCACATCTGGAGGCATTCTGTAATCTGTGGACTATCTGAGTGTTGATGAAACACAGAAATTGCATCGGGATTGAATACAACAGTCACCATGCGCACTTTCCTTTATGGGAGTAATGTCTCAAACAATCTACGCTTTGATCATTTCCTGGAAGACCAGTAGTAGTTTCCGATGCACATCTGGAGGCATTCTGTAATCTGTGGACTATCAGAGTGTTGATGAAACACAGAAATTGCATCGGGATTGAATACAACAGTCACCATGCGCACTTACCTCCATGGGAGTAATGTCTCAAACAGTTTACTCTTTGATCGTTCCCTGGAAGACCAGTAGTAGTTTCCGATGCACATCTGGAGGCATTCTGTAATCTGTGGACTATCAGAGTGTTGATGAAACCCAGAAATTGCATCGGCATTGAATACAACAGTCACGATGCGCACTCTCCTCCATGGGAGTAATGTCTCAAACAGTCTACGCTTTGATCGTTCCCTGGAAGACCAGTAGTAGTTTCCGATGCACATCTGGGGTCATTCTGTAGTCTGTGGACTATCTGAGTGTTGATGAAACACAGAAATTGCATCGGGATTGAATACAAAAGTCACCATGCGCACTCTCCTCCATGGGAGTAATATCTCAAACAGTCTAAGCTTTGATCGTTCCCTGGAAGACCAGTAGTAGTTTCCGATGCACATCTGGAGGCATTCTGTAATCAGTGGACTATCAGAGTGTTGATGAAACACAGAAATTGCATCGGGATTGAATACAACAGTCACCAGTCGCTATTTCCTCCATGGGAGTAATGTCTCAAACAGTCTAAGCTTTTGATCGTTCCCTGGGAGACAAGTAGTAGTTTCCAAAGCACATCTGGAGGCAATCTGTAATCCTTGGACCTTCAAAGTGTTGATGAAACACAGAAATTGCCTCGGGATTGAATACAACAGACACCATGCGCACTTTCCTCCATGGGAGTAATGCCTCAAACAGTCTACGCTTTGATCGTTCCCTGGAAGACCGGTAGTAGTTTCCGATGCACATCTGGAGGCATTCTGTAATCTGTGGACTATCAGAGTGTTGATGAAACACAGAAATTGCATCGGGATTGAATACAACAGTCACCATCGGCACTTTCCTCCATGGGAGTAATGTCTCAAACAGTCTACGCTTTGATCGTTCCCTGGAAGACCAGTAGTAGTTTCCGATGCGCATCTGGGGTCATTATGTAGTCTGTGGACTATCTGAGTGTTGATGAAACACAGAAATTGCATCGGGATTGAATACAAAAGTCACCATGCGCACTCTCCTCCATGGGAGTAATATCTCAAACAGTCTAAGCTTTGATCGTTCCCTGGAAGACCAGTAGTAGTTTCCGATGCACATCTGGAGGCATTCTGTAATAAGTGGACTATCAGAGTGTTGATGAAACACAGAAATTGCATCGGGATTGAATACAAGAGTCACCAGTCGCTATTTCCTCCATGGGAGTAATGTCTCAAAGAGTCTAAGCTTTTGATCGTTCCCTGGGAGACAAGTAGTAGTTTCCAAAGCACATCTGGAGGCATTCTGTAATCCTTGGACCTTCAAAGTGTTGATGAAACACAGAAATTGCCTCGGGATTGAATACAACAGACACCATGCGCACTTTCCTCCATGGGAGTAATGCCTCAATCAGTCTACGCTTTGATCGTTCCCTGGAAGACCGGTAGTAGTTTCCGATGCACATCTGGAGGCATTCTGTAATCTGTGGACTATCAGAGTGTTGATGAAACACAGAAATTGCATCGGGATTGAATACAACAGTCACCATTAGCACTTTCCTCCATGGGAGTAATGTCTCAAGCAGTCTACGCTTTGATCGTTTCCTGGAAGACCAGTAGTAGTTTCCGATGCACATCTGGAGGCATTCTGTAATCTGTGGACTATCAGAGTGTTGATGAAACCCAGAAATTGCATCGGCATTGAATACAACAGTCACCATGCGCACTCTCCTCCATGGGAGTAATGTCTCAAACAGTCTACGCTTTGATCGTTCCCTGGAAGACCAGTAGTAGTTTCCGATGCACATCTGGGGTCATTCTGTAGTCTGTGGACTATCTGAGTGTTGATGAAACACAGAAATTGCATCTGGATTGAATACAAAAGTCACCATGCGCACTCTCCTCCATGGGAGTAATATCTCAAACAGTCTAAGCTTTGATCGTTCCCTGGAAGACCAGTAGTAGTTTCCGATGCACATCTGGAGGCATTCTGTAATCAGTGGACTATCAGAGTGTTGATGAAACACAGAAATTGCATCGGGATTGAGTACAACAGTCACCATGCGCACTTAACTCCATAGGAGTAATGTCTCAACCAGTTTACTCTTTGATCGTTCCCTGGAAGACCAGTAGTAGTTTCCGATGCACATCTGGAGGCATTCTGTAATCTGTGGACTATCTGAGTGTTGATGAAACACAGAAATTGCATCGGGATTGAATACAACAGTCACCATGCGCACATTCCTCCATGGGTGTAATGTCTCAAACAGTCTACGCTTTGATCGTTCCCTGGAAGACCAGTAGTAGTTCCCGATGCACATGTGGAGGCATTCTGTAAACTGCGGACTATCTGAGTGTTGATGAAACACTGTAATTGCATCGGGATTGAATACAACAGTCACCATGCGCACTATCCTCCATGGGAGTAATGTCTCAAACAGTCTAAAATTTGATCGTTTCCTGGAAGACCAGTAGTAGTTTCCGATGCACATCTGGAGGCATTCTGTAATATGTGGACTATCAGAGTGTTGATGAAACACAGAAATTGCATCAGGATTGAATACAACAGTCACCAGGCGCTATAGCCTCAATGGGAGTAATGTTTTAAACAGTCTACGCTTTAATCGTTCCCTGGAAGGCCAGTAGTAGTTTCAAATGCACATCTGGACGCAATCTGTATACCTTGGACCTTCAAAGTGTTGATGAAACACAGAAATTGCCTCGGGATTGAATACAACAGTCACCATGCGCACTTTCCTCCATGGGAGTAATGTCTCAAACAGTCTACGCTTTGATCGTTCCCTGGAAGACCAGTAGTAGTTCCGATGCACATCTGGAGGCATTCTGTAATCTGTGGACTATCTGAGTGTTGATGCAACACAGAAATTGCATCGGGATTGCATACAACAGTCACCATGCGCACTTTCCTTTATGTGAGTAATGTCTCAAACAATCTACGCTTTGATCGTTTCCTGGAAGACCAGTAGTAGTTTCCGATGCACATCTGGAGGCACTCTGTAATCTGTGGACTATCAGAGTGTTGATGAAACACAGAAATTGCATCGGGATTGAATACAACAGTCACCATGCGCACTTAACTCCATGGGAGTAATGTCTCAAACAGTTTACTCTTTGATCGTTCCCTGGAAGACCAGTAGTAGTTTCCGACGCACATCTGGAGGCATTCTGTAATCTGTGGACTATCTGAGTGTTGATGAAACACAGAAATTGCATCGGGATTGAATACAACAGTCACCATGCGCACTTTCCTTTATGGGAGTAATGTCTCAGACAATCTACGCTTTGATCGTTTCCTGGAAGACCAGTAGTAGTTTCCGATGCACATCTGGAGGCATTCTGTAATCTGTGGACTATCAGAGTGTTGATAAAACACAGAAATTGCATCGGGATTGAATACAACAGTCACCATGCGCACTTACCTCCATGGGAGTAATGTCTCAAACAGTTTACTCTTTGATCGTTCCCTGGAAGACCAGTAGTAGTTTCCGATGCACATCTGGATTCATTCTGTAATCTGTGGACTATCAGAGTGTTGATGAAACACAGAAATTGCATCGGCATTGAATACAACAGTCACCATGCGCACTCTCCTCCATGGGAGTAATGTCTCAAACAGTCTACGCTTTGATCGTTCCCTGGAAGACCAGTAGTAGTTTCCGATGCACATATGGGGTCATTCTGTAATCTGTGGACTATCTGAGTGTTGATGAAACACAGAAATTGCATCGGGATTGAATACAACAGTCACCATGCGCACTCTCCTCCATGGGAGTAATATCTCAAACAGTCTAAGCTTTGATCGTTCCCTGGAAGACCAGTAGTAGTTTCCGATGCACATCTGGAGGCATTCTGTAATCAGTGGACCTTCAAAGTGTTGAAGAAACACAGAAAGTGCCTCGGGATTGAATACAACTGTCACCACGCGCTCTTTCCTCAATGGGAGTAATGTCTCAAACTGTCATCGCTTTGCTCGTTAGCTGAAGACCAGTTTCCGATGCACATCTGGTGGCATTCTGTAATCAGTGGACTATCAGAGTGTTGATGATAACAGAAATTGCGTCGGGACTGAATACAACAGCCACCATTCGCACTTTCCTCCATGGGAGTAATGTCTCAAACAGTCTATCCTTTGATCGTTCCCTGGAAGACCAGTAGTAGTTTCCGATGCACATCTGGACGCATTCTGTAATCTGTCGAATGTCAGTGTGTTGGAAGACCAGTAGTAGTTTCCGATGCACATCTGGACGCATTCTGTAATCTGTGGACTATCTGAGTGTTGATGAAACACAGAAATTGCATCGGGATTGAATACAACAGTCGCCATGCGCACTTAACTCCATGGGAGTGATGTCTCAAACATTTTAATCTTTGATCGTTCCCTGGAAGACCAGTAGTAGTTTCCGATGCACATCTGGAGGCATTCTATAATCTGTGGACTATCTGAGTGTTGATGAAACACAGAAATTGCATCGCGATTGAATACAACAGTCACCATTCGCACTTTCCTTTATGGGAGTAATGTCTCAAACAATCTACGCTTTGATCGTTTCCTGGAAGACCAGTAGTAGTTTCCGATGCACATCTGGAGGCATTCTGTAATCTGTGGACTATCAGAGTGTTGATGAAACACAGAAATTGCATCGGGATTGAATACAACAGTCACCATGCGCACTTACCTCCATGGGAGTAATGTCTCAAACAGTTTACACTTTGATCGTTCCCTGGAAGACCAGTAGTAGTTTCCGATGCACATCTGGAGGCATTCTGTAATCTGTGGACTATCAGAGTGTTGATGAAACCCAGAAAATGCATCGGCATTGAATACAACAGTCACGATGCGCACTCTCCTCCATGGGAGTAATGTCTCAAACAGTCTACGCTTTGATCGTTCCCTGGAAGACCAGTAGTAGTTTCCGATGCACATCTGGAGGTATTCTGTAATCTGTGGACCTTCAAAGTGTTGAAGAAACACAGAAAGTGCCTCGGGATGGAATACAACAGTCACCACGCGCTCTTTCCTCAATGGGAGTAATGTCTCAAACTGTCATCGCTTTGCTCGTTAGCTGAAGAACAGTTTCCGATGCACATCTGGTGGCATACTGTAATCAGTGGACTATCAGAGTGTTGATGATATCAGAAATTCCGTCGGGATTGAATACAACAGCCACCATTCGCACTTTCCTCCATGGGAGTAATGTCTCAAACAGTCTACCCTTTGATCGTTCCCTGGAAGACCAGTAGTAGTTTCCGATGCACATCTGGACGCATTCTGTAATCTGTCGAATGTCAGTGTGTTGGAAGACCAGTAGTAGTTTCCGATGCACATCTGTACGCATTCTGTAATCTGTGGACTATCTGAGTGTTGATGAAACACAGAAATTGCATCGGGATTGAATACAACAGTCACCATGCGCACTTAACTCCATGGGAGTAATGTCTCAAACATTTTACTCTTTGATCGTTCCCTGGAAGACCAGTAGTAGTTTCCGATGCACATCTGGAGGCATTCTGTAATCTGTGGACTATCTGAGTGTTGATGAAACACAGAAATTGCATCGGGATTGAATACAACAGTCACCATGCGCACTTTCCTTTATGGGAGTAATGTCTCAAACAATCTACGCTTTGATCATTTCCTGGAAGACCAGTAGTAGTTTCCGATGCACATCTGGAGGCATTCTGTAATCTGTGGACTATCAGAGTGTTGATGAAACACAGAAATTGCATCGGGATTGAATACAACAGTCACCATGCGCACTTACCTCCATGGGAGTAATGTCTCAAACAGTTTACTCTTTGATCGTTCCCTGGAAGACCAGTAGTAGTTTCCGATGCACATCTGGAGGCATTCTGTAATCTGTGGACTATCAGAGTGTTGATGAAACCCAGAAATTGCATCGGCATTGAATACAACAGTCACGATGCGCACTCTCCTCCATGGGAGTAATGTCTCAAACAGTCTACGCTTTGATCGTTCCCTGGAAGACCAGTAGTAGTTTCCGATGCACATCTGGGGTCATTCTGTAGTCTGTGGACTATCTGAGTGTTGATGAAACACAGAAATTGCATCGGGATTGAATACAAAAGTCACCATGCGCACTCTCCTCCATGGGAGTAATATCTCAAACAGTCTAAGCTTTGATCGTTCCCTGGAAGACCAGTAGTAGTTTCCGATGCACATCTGGAGGCATTCTGTAATCAGTGGACTATCAGAGTGTTGATGAAACACAGAAATTGCATCGGGATTGAATACAACAGTCACCAGTCGCTATTTCCTCCATGGGAGTAATGTCTCAAACAGTCTAAGCTTTTGATCGTTCCCTGGGAGACAAGTAGTAGTTTCCAAAGCACATCTGGAGGCAATCTGTAATCCTTGGACCTTCAAAGTGTTGATGAAACACAGAAATTGCCTCGGGATTGAATACAACAGACACCATGCGCACTTTCCTCCATGGGAGTAATGCCTCAAACAGTCTACGCTTTGATCGTTCCCTGGAAGACCGGTAGTAGTTTCCGATGCACATCTGGAGGCATTCTGTAATCTGTGGACTATCAGAGTGTTGATGAAACACAGAAATTGCATCGGGATTGAATACAACAGTCACCATCGGCACTTTCCTCCATGGGAGTAATGTCTCAAACATTCTACGCTTTGATCGTTCCCTGGAAGACCAGTAGTAGTTTCCGATGCGCATCTGGGGTCATTATGTAGTCTGTGGACTATCTGAGTGTTGATGAAACACAGAAATTGCATCGGGATTGAATACAAAAGTCACCATGCGCACTCTCCTCCATGGGAGTAATATCTCAAACAGTCTAAGCTTTGATCGTTCCCTGGAAGACCAGTAGTAGTTTCCGATGCACATCTGGAGGCATTCTGTAATCAGTGGACTATCAGAGTGTTGATGAAACACAGAAATTGCATCGGGATTGAATACAAGAGTCACCAGTCGCTATTTCCTCCATGGGAGTAATGTCTCAAAGAGTCTAAGTTTTTGATCGTTCCCTGGGAGACAAGTAGTAGTTTCCAAAGCACATCTGGAGGCATTCTGTAATCCTTGGACCTTCAAAGTGTTGATGAAACACAGAAATTGCCTCGGGATTGAATACAACAGACACCATGCGCACTTTCCTCCATGGGAGTAATGCCTCAATCAGTCTACGCTTTGATCGTTCCCTGGAAGACCGGTAGTAGTTTCCGATGCACATCTGGAGGCATTCTGTAATCTGTGGACTATCAGAGTGTTGATGAAACACAGAAATTGCATCGGGATTGAATACAACAGTCACCATCGGCACTTTCCTCCATGGGAGTAATGTCTCAAGCAGTCTACGCTTTGATCGTTTCCTGGAAGACCAGTAGTAGTTTCCGATGCACATCTGGAGGCATTCTGTAATCTGTGGACTATCAGAGTGTTGATGAAACCCAGAAATTGCATCGGCATTGAATACAACAGTCACCATGCGCACTCTCCTCCATGGGAGTAATGTCTCAAACAGTCTACGCTTTGATCGTTCCCTGGAAGACCAGTAGTAGTTTCCGATGCACATCTGGGGTCATTCTGTAGTCTGTGGACTATCTGAGTGTTGATGAAACACAGAAATTGCATCGGGATTGAATACAAAAGTCACCATGCGCACTCTCCTCCATGGGAGTAATATCTCAAACAGTCTAAGCTTTGATCGTTCCCTGGAAGACCAGTAGTAGTTTCCGATGCACATCTGGAGGCATTCTGTAATCAGTGGACTATCAGAGTGTTGATGAAACACAGAAATTGCATCGGGATTGAGTACAACAGTCACCATGCGCACTTAACTCCATTGGAGTAATGTCTCAACCAGTTTACTCTTTGATCGTTCCCTGGAAGACCAGTAGTAGTTTCCGATGCACATCTGGAGGCATTCTGTAATCTGTGGACTATCTGAGTGTTGATGAAACACAGAAATTGCATCGGGATTGAATACAACAGTCACCATGCGCACATTCCTCCATGGGTGTAATGTCTCAAACAGTCTACGCTTTGATCGTTCCCTGGAAGACCAGTAGTAGTTCCCGATGCACATGTGGAGGCATTCTGTAAACTGCGGACTATCTGAGTGTTGATGAAACACTGTAATTGCATCGGGATTGAATACAACAGTCACCATGCGCACTATCCTCCATGGGAGTAATGTCTCAAACAGTCTAAACTTTGATCGTTTCCTGGAAGACCAGTAGTAGTTTCCGATGCACATCTGGAGGCATTCTGTAATATGTGGACTATCAGAGTGTTGATGAAACACAGAAATTGCATCAGGATTGAATACAACAGTCACCAGGCGCTATAGCCTCAATGGGAGTAATGTTTTAAACAGTCTACGCTTTAATCGTTCCCTGGAAGGCCAGTAGTAGTTTCAAATGCACATCTGGACGCAATCTGTATACCTTGGACCTTCAAAGTGTTGATGAAACACAGAAATTGCCTCGGGATTGAATACAACAGTCACCATGCGCACTTTCCTCCATGGGAGTACTGTCTCAAACAGTCTACGCTTTGATCGTTCCCTGGAAGACCAGTAGTAGTTCCGATGCACATCTGGAGGCATTCTGTAATCTGTGGACTATCTGAGTGTTGATGCAACACAGAAATTGCATCGGGATTGCATACAACAGTCACCATGCGCACTTTCCTTTAT
Organism: Schistocerca gregaria; assembly: GCF_023897955.1. Taxonomy (NCBI): domain Eukaryota; kingdom Metazoa; phylum Arthropoda; class Insecta; order Orthoptera; family Acrididae; genus Schistocerca; species Schistocerca gregaria. The sequence continues at coordinate 101,014,072 of NC_064929.1, read as the reverse complement.
GTGAGTAATGTCTCAAACAATCTACGCTTTGATCGTTTCCTGGAAGACCAGTAGTAGTTTCCGATGCACATCTGGAGGCATTCTGTAATCTGTGGACTATCTGAGTGTTGATGAAACACAGAAATTGCATCGGGATTGAATACAACACTCACCATGCGCACTTTCCTTTATGGGAGTAATGTCTCAGACAATCTACGCTTTGATCGTTTCCTGGAAGACCAGTAGTAGTTTCCGATGCACATCTGGAGGCATTCTGTAATCTGTGGACTAACAGAGTGTTGATGAAACACAGAAATTGCATCGGGATTGAATACAACAGTCACCATGCGCACTTACCTCCATGGGAGTAATGTCTCAAACAGTTTACTCTTTGATCGTTCCCTGGAAGACCAGTAGTAGTTTCCGATGCACATCTGGATTCATTCTGTAATCTGTGGACTATCAGAGTGTTGATGAAACACAGAAATTGCATCGGCATTGAATACAACAGTCACCATGCGCACTCTCCTCCATGGGAGTAATGTCTCAAACAGTCTACGCTTTGATCGTTCCCTGGAAGACCAGTAGTAGTTTCCGATGCACATATGGGGTCATTCTGTAATCTGTGGACTATCTGAGTGTTGATGAAACACAGAAATTGCATCGGGATTGAATACAACAGTCACCATGCGCACTCTCCTCCATGGGAGTAATATCTCAAACAGTCTAAGCTTTGATCGTTCCCTGGAAGACCAGTAGTAGTTTCCGATGCACATCTGGAGGCATTCTGTAATCAGTGGACCTTCAAAGTGTTGAAGAAACACAGAAAGTGCCTCGGGATTGAATACAACAGTCACCACGCGCTCTTTCCTCAATGGGAGTAATGTCTCAAACTGTCATCGCTTTGCTCGTTAGCTGAAGACCAGTTTCCGATGCACATCTGGTGGCATTCTGTAATCAGTGGACTATCAGAGTGTTGATGATAACAGAAATTGCGTCGGGATTGAATACAACAGCCACCATTCGCACTTTCCTCCATGGGAGTAATGTCTCAAACAGTCTATCCTTTGATCGTTCCCTGGAAGACCAGTAGTAGTTTCCGATGCACATCTGGACGCATTCTGTAATCTGTCGAATGTCAGTGTGTTGGAAGACCAGTAGTAGTTTCCGATGCACATCTGGACGCATTCTGTAATCTGTGGACTATCTGAGTGTTGATGAAACACAGAAATTGCATCGGGATTGAATACAACAGTCCCCATGCGCACTTAACTCCATGGGAGTGATGTCTCAAACATTTTAATCTTTGATCGTTCCCTGGAAGACCAGTAGTAGTTTCCGATGCACATCTGGAGGCATTCTATAATCTGTGGACTATCTGAGTGTTGATGAAACACAGAAATTGCATCGCGATTGAATACAACAGTCACCATGCGCACTTAACTCCATGGGAGTAATGTCTCAAACAGTTTACTCTTTGATCGTTCCCTGGAAGACCAGTAGTAGTTTCCGACGCACATCTGGAGGCATTCTGTAATCTGTGGACTATCTGAGTGTTGATGAAACACAGAAATTGCATCGGGATTGAATACAACACTCACCATGCGCACTTTCCTTTATGGGAGTAATGTCTCAGACAATCTACGCTTTGATCGTTTCCTGGAAGACCAGTAGTAGTTTCCGATGCACATCTGGAGGCATTCTGTAATCTGTGGACTATCAGAGTGTTGATGAAACACAGAAATTGCATCGGGATTGAATACAACAGTCACCATGCGCACTTACCTCCATGGGAGTAATGTCTCAAACAGTTTACTCTTTGATCGTTCCCTGGAAGACCAGTAGTAGTTTCCGATGCACATCTGGATTCATTCTGTAATCTGTGGACTATCAGAGTGTTGATGAAACACAGAAATTGCATCGGCATTGAATACAACAGTCACCATGCGCACTCTCCTCCATGGGAGTAATGTCTCAAACAGTCTACGCTTTGATCGTTCCCTGGAAGACCAGTAGTAGTTTCCGATGCACATATGGGGTCATTCTGTAATCTGTGGACTATCTGAGTGTTGATGAAACACAGAAATTGCATCGGGATTGAATACAACAGTCACCATGCGCACTCTCCTCCATGGGAGTAATATCTCAAACAGTCTAAGCTTTGATCGTTCCCTGGAAGACCAGTAGTAGTTTCCGATGCACATCTGGAGGCATTCTGTAATCAGTGGACCTTCAAAGTGTTGAAGAAACACAGAAAGTGCCTCGGGATTGAATACAACAGTCACCACGCGCTCTTTCCTCAATGGGAGTAATGTCTCAAACTGTCATCGCTTTGCTCGTTAGCTGAAGACCAGTTTCCGATGCACATCTGGTGGCATTCTGTAATCAGTGGACTATCAGAGTGTTGATGATAACAGAAATTGCGTCGGGATTGAATACAACAGCCTCCATTCGCACTTTCCTCCATGGGAGTAATGTCTCAAACAGTCTATCCTTTGATCGTTCCCTGGAAGACCAGTAGTAGTTTCCGATGCACATCTGGACGCATTCTGTAATCTGTCGAATGTCAGTGTGTTGGAAGACCAGTAGTAGTTTCCGATGCACATCTGGACGCATTCTGTAATCTGTGGACTATCTGAGTGTTGATGAAACACAGAAATTGCATCGGGATTGAATACAACAGTCCCCATGCGCACTTAACTCCATGGGAGTGATGTCTCAAACATTTTAATCTTTGATCGTTCCCTGGAAGACCAGTAGTAGTTTCCGATGCACATCTGGAGGCATTCTATAATCTGTGGACTATCTGAGTGTTGATGAAACACAGAAATTGCATCGCGATTGAATACAACAGTCACCATGCGCACTTTCCTTTATGGGAGTAATGTCTCAAACAATCTACGCTTTGATCGTTTCCTGGAAGACCAGTAGTAGTTTCCGATGCACATCTAGAGGCATTCTGTAATCTGTGGACTATCAGAGTGTTGATGAAACACAGAAATTGCATCGGGATTGAATACAACAGTCACCATGCGCACTTACCTCCATGGGAGTAATGTCTCAAACAGTTTACTCTTTGATCGTTCCCTGGAAGATTAGTAGTAGTTTCCGATGCACATCTGGAGGCATTCTGTAATCTGTGGACTATCAGAGTGTTGATGAAACCCAGAAATTGCATCGGCATTGAATACAACAGTCACCATGCGCACTCTCCTCCATGGGAGTAATGTCTCAAACAGTCTACGCTTTGATCGTTCCCTGGAAGACCAGTAGTAGTTTCCGATGCACATCTGGGGTCATTCTGTAGTCTGTGGACTATCTGAGTGTTGATGAAACACAGAAATTGCATCGGGATTGAATACAAAAGTCACCATGCGCACTCTCCTCCATGGGAGTAATATCTCAAACAGTCTAAGCTTTGATCGTTCCCTGGAAGACCAGTAGTAGTTTCCGATGCACATCTGGAGGCATTCTGTAATCAGTGGACTATCAGAGTGTTGATGAAACACAGAAATTGCATCGGGATTAAATACAACAGTCACCAGTCGCTATTTCCTCCATGGGAGTAATGTCTCAAACAGTCTAAGCTTTTGATCGTTCCCTGGGAGACAAGTAGTAGTTTCCAAAGCAAATCTGGAGGCATTCTTTAATCCTTGGACCTTCAAAGTGTTGTTGAAACACAGAAATTGCCTCGGGATTGAATACAACAGACACCATGCGCACTTTCCTCCATGGGAGTAATGTCTCAAGCAGTCTACGCTTTGATCGTTTCCTGGAAGACCAGTAGTAGTTTCCGATGCACATCAGGAGGCATTCTGTAATCTGTGGACTATCAGAGTGTTGATGAAACACAAATTGCATCAGGATTGAATACAACAGTCACCAGGCGCTATAGCCTCAATGGGAGTAATGTCTCAAGCAGTCTACGCTTTGATCGTTCCCTGGAAGGCCAGTAGTAGTTTCAAATGCAAATCTGGACGCAATCTGTATACCTTGGACCTTCAAAGTGTTGATGAAACACAGAAATTGCCTCGGGATTGAATGCAACAGTCACCATGCGCACTTTCCTCCATGGGAGTAATGTCTCAATCAGTTTACTCTTTGATCGTTCCCTGGAAGACCAGTAGTAGTTTCCGATGCACATCTGGAGGCATTCTGTAATCTGTGGACTATCAGAGTGTTGATGAAACCCAGAAATTGCATCGGCATTGAATACAACAGTCACCATGCGCACTCTCCTCCATGGGAGTAATGTCTCAAACAGTCTACGCTTTGATCGTTCCCTGGAAGACCAGTAGTAGTTTCCGATGCACATCTGGGGTCATTCTGTAGTCTGTGGACTATCTGAGTGTTGATGAAACACAGACATTGCATCGGGATTGAATACAAAAGTCACCATGCGCACTCTCCTCCATGGGAGTAATATCTCAAACAGTCTAAGCTTTGATCGTTCCCTGGAAGACCAGTAGTAATTTCCGATGCACATCTGGAGGCATTCTGTAATCAGTGGACTATCAGAGTGTTAATGAAACACAGATATTGCATCGGGATTGAGTACAACAGTCACCATGCGCACTTAACTCCATAGGAGTAATGTCTCAACCAGTTTACTCTTTGATCGTTCCCTGGAAGACCAGTAGTAGTTTCCGATGCACATCTGGAGGCATTCTGTAATCTGTATACTATCTGAGTGTTGATGAAACACAGAAATTGCATCGGGAATGAATACAACAGTCACCATGCGCACTTTCCTCCATGGGTGTAATGTCTCAAACAGTCTACGCTTTGATCGTTCCCTGGAAGACCAGTAGTAGTTCCCGATGCACATGTGGAGGCATTCTGTTAACTGCGGACTATCTGAGTGTTGATGAAACACAGAAATTGCATCGGGATTGAATACAACAGTCACCATGCGCACTCTCCTCCATGGGAGTAATATCTCAAACAGTCTAAGCTTTGATCGTTCCCTGGAAGACCAGTAGTAGTTTCCGATGCACATCTGGAGGCATTCTGTAATCAGTGGACCTTCAAAGTGTTGAAGAAACACAGAAAGTGCCTCGGGATTGAATACAACAGTCACCACGCGCTCTTTCCTCAATGGGAGTAATGTCTCAAACTGTCATCGCTTTGCTCGTTAGCTGAAGACCAGTTTCCGATGCACATCTGGTGGCATTCTGTAATCAGTGGACTATCAGAGTGTTGATGATAACAGAAATTGCGTCGGGATTGAATACAACAGCCACCATTCGCACTTTCCTCCATGGGAGTAATGTCTCAAACAGTCTATCCTTTGATCGTTCCCTGGAAGACCAGTAGTAGTTTCCGATGCACATCTGGACGCATTCTGTAATCTGTCGAATGTCAGTGTGTTGGAAGACCAGTAGTAGTTTCCGATGCACATCTGGACGCATTCTGTAATCTGTGGACTATCTGAGTGTTGATGAAACACAGAAATTGCATCGGGATTGAATACAACAGTCGCCATGCGCACTTAACTCCATGGGAGTGATGTCTCAAACATTTTAATCTTTGATCGTTCCCTGGAAGACCAGTAGTAGTTTCCGATGCACATCTGGAGGCATTCTATAATCTGTGGACTATCTGAGTGTTGATGAAACACAGAAATTGCATCGCGATTGAATACAACAGTCACCATGCGCACTTTCCTTTATGGGAGTAATGTCTCAAACAATCTACGCTTTGATCGTTTCCTGAAGACCAGTAGTAGTTTCCGATGCACATCTGGAGGCATTCTGTAATCTGTGGACTATCAGAGTGTTGATGAAACACAGAAATTGCATCGGGATTGAATACAACAGTCACCATGCGCACTTACCTCCATGGGAGTAATGTCTCAAACAGTTTACTCTTTGATCGTTCCCTGGAAGACCAGTAGTAGTTTCCGATGCACATCTGGAGGCATTCTGTAATCTGTGGACTATCAGAGTGTTGATGAAACCCAGAAATTGCATCGGCATTGAATACAACAGTCACCATGCGCACTCTCCTCCATGGGAGTAATGTCTCAAACAGTCTACGCTTTGATCGTTCCCTGGAAGACCAGTAGTAGTTTCCGATGCACATCTGGGGTCATTCTGTAGTCTGTGGACTATCTGAGTGTTGACGAAACACAGAAATTGCATCGGGATTGAATACAAAAGTCACCATGCGCACTCTCCTCCATGGGAGTAATATCTCAAACAGTCTAAGCTTTGATCGTTCCCTGGAAGACCAGTAGTAGTTTCCGATGCACATCTGGAGGCATTCTGTAATCAGTGGACTATCAGAGTGTTGATGAAACACAGAAATTGCATCGGGATTAAATACAACAGTCACCAGTCGCTATTTCCTCCATGGGAGTAATGTCTCAAACAGTCTAAGCTTTTGATCGTTCCCTGGGAGACAAGTAGTAGTTTCCAAAGCAAATCTGGAGGCATTCTTTAATCCTTGGACCTTCAAAGTGTTGTTGAAACACAGAAATTGCCTCGGGATTGAATACAACAGACACCATGCGCACTTTCCTCCATGGGAGTAATGTCTCAAGCAGTCTACGCTTTGATCGTTTCCTGGAAGACCAGTAGTAGTTTCCGATGCACATCAGGAGGCATTCTGTAATCTGTGGACTATCAGAGTGTTGATGAAACACAAATTGCATCAGGATTGAATACAACAGTCACCAGGCGCTATAGCCTCAATGGGAGTAATGTCTCAAGCAGTCTACGCTTTGATCGTTCCCTGGAAGGCCAGTAGTAGTTTCAAATGCAAATCTGGACGCAATCTGTATACCTTGGACCTTCAAAGTGTTGATGAAACACAGAAATTGCCTCGGGATTGAATGCAACAGTCACCATGCGCCCTTTCCTCCATGGGAGTAATGTCTCAATCAGTTTACTCTTTGATCGTTCCCTGGAAGACCAGTAGTAGTTTCCGATGCACATCTGGAGGCATTCTGTAATCTGTGGACTATCAGAGTGTTGATGAAACCCAGAAATTGCATCGGCATTGAATACAACAGTCACCATGCGCACTCTCCTCCATGGGAGTAATGTCTCAAACAGTCTACGCTTTGATCGTTCCCTGGAAGACCAGTAGTAGTTTCCGATGCACATCTGGGGTCATTCTGTAGTCTGTGGACTATCTGAGTGTTGATGAAACACAGAAATTGCATCGGGATTGAATACAAAAGTCACCATGCGCACTCTCCTCCATGGGAGTAATATCTCAAACAGTCTAAGCTTTGATCGTTCCCTGGAAGACCAGCAGTAGTTTCCGATGCACATCTGGAGGCATTCTGTAATCAGTGGACTATCAGAGTGTTAATGAAACACAGATATTGCATCGGGATTGAGTACAACAGTCACCATGCGCACTTAACTCCATAGGAGTAATGTCTCAACCAGTTTACTCTTTGATCGTTCCCTGGAAGACCAGTAGTAGTTTCCGATGCACATCTAAAGGCATTCTGTAATCTGTATACTATCTGAGTGTTGATGAAACACAGAAATTGCATCGGGAATGAATACAACAGTCACCATGCGCACTTTCCTCCATGGGTGTAATGTCTCAAACAGTCTACGCTTTGATCGTTCCCTGGAAGACCAGTAGTAGTTCCCGATGCACATGTGGAGGCATTCTGTTAACTGCGGACTATCTGAGTGTTGATGAAACACTGTAATTGCATCGGGATTGAATACAACAGTCACCGTGCGTACTTTCCTCCATGGGAGTAATGTCTCAAACAGTCTAAGCTTTGATCGTTCCCTGGAAGACCAGTAGTAGTTTCCGATGCACATCTGGAGGCATTCTGTAATATGTGGACTATCAGAGTGTTGATGAAACACAGAAATTGCATCAGGATTGAATACAACAGTCACCAGGCGCTATAGCCTCAATGGGAGTAATGTTTTAAACAGTCTACGCTTTGATCGTTCCCTGGAAGGCCAGTAGTAGTTTCAAATGCACATCTGGACGCAATCTGTATACCTTGGACCTTCAAAGTGTTGATGAAACACAGAAATTGCCTCGGGATTGAATACAACAGTCACCATGCGCACTTTCCTCCATGGGAGTAATGTCTCAAACAGTCTACGCTTTGATCGTTCCCTGGAAGACCAGTAGTAGATCCGATGCACATCTGGAGGCATTCTGTAATCAGTGGACTATCAGAGTGTTGATGAAACACAGAAATTGCATCAGGATTGAATACAACAGTCACCAGGCGCTATAGCCTCAATGGGAGTAATGTCTCAAGCAGTCTACGCTTTGATCGTTCCCTGGAAGGCCAGTAGTAGTTTCAAATGCAAATCTGGACGCAATCTGTATACCTTGGACCTTCAAAGTGTTGATGAAACACAGATATTGCCTCGGGATTGAATGCAACAGTCACCATGCGCACTTTCCTCCATGGGAGTAATGTCTCAATCAGTTTACTCTTTGATCGTTCCCTGGAAGACCAGTAGTAGTTTCCGATGCACATCTGGAGGCATTCTGTAATCTGTGGACTATCAGAGTGTTGATGAAACCCAGAAATTGCATCGGCATTGAATACAACAGTCACCATGCACACTCTCCTCCATGGGAGTAATGTCTCAAACAGTCTACGCTTTGATCGTTCCCTGGAAGAGCAGTAGTAGTTTCCGATGCACATCTGGGGTCATTCTGTAGTCTGTGGACTATCTGAGTGTTGATGAAACACAGAAATTGCATCGGGATTGAATACAAAAGTCACCATGCGCACTCTCCTGCATGGGAGTAATATCTAAAACAGTCTAAGCTTTGATCGTTCCCTGGAAGACCAGTAGTAGTTTCCGATGCACATCTGGAGGCATTCTGTAATCAGTGGACTATCAGAGTGTTAATGAAACACAGAAATTGCATCGGGATTGAGTACAACAGTCACCATGCGCACTTAACTCCATAGGAGTAATGTCTCAACCAGTTTACTCTTTGATCGTTCCCTGGAAGACCAGTAGTAGTTTCCGATACACATCTGTAGGCAGTCTGTAATCTGTATACTATCTGAGTGTTGATGAAACACAGAAATTGCATCGGGAATGAATACAATAGTCACCATGCGCACTTTCCTCCATTGGTGTAATGTCTCAAACAGTCTACGCTTTGATCGTTCCCTGGAAGACCAGTAGTAGTTCCCGATGCACATGTGGAGGCATTCTGTAAACTGCGGACTATCTGAGTGTTGATGAAACACTGTAATTGCATCGGGATTGAATACAACAGTCACCATGCGCACTTTCCTCCATGGGAGTAATGTCTCAAACAGTCTAAGCTTTGATCGTTCCCTGGAAGACCAGTAGTAGTTTCCGATGCACATCTGGAGGCATTCTGTAATATGTGGACTATCAGAGTGTTGATGAAACACAGAAATTGCATCAGGATTGAATACAACAGTCACCAGGCGCTATAGCCTCAATGGGAGTAATGTTTTAAACAGTCTACGCTTTGATCGTTCCCTGGAAGGCCAGTAGTAGTTTCAAATGCACATCTGGACGCAATCTGTATACCTTGGACCTTCAAAGTGTTGATGAAACACAGAAATTGCCTCGGGATTGCATACAACAGTCACCATGCGCACTTTCCTTTATGTGAGTAATGTCTCAAACAATCTACGCTTTGATCGTTTCCTGGAAGACCAGTAGTAGTTTCCGATGCACATCTGGAGGCACTCTGTAATCTGTGGACTATCAGGGTGTTGATGAAACACAGAAATTGCATCGGGATTGAATACAACAGTCACCATGCGCACTTAACTCCATGGGAGTAATGTCTCAAACAGTTTACTCTTTGATCGTTCCCTGGAAGACCAGTAGTAGTTTCCGATGCACATAAGGGGGCATTGTGTAATCTGTGGACTATCTGAGTGTTGATGAAACACAGAAATTGCATCGGGATTGAATACAACAGTCACCAGGCGCTATTTCCTCCATGGGAGTAATGTCTCAAACAGTCTAAGCTTTTGATCGTTCCCTGGAAGACCAGTAGTAGTTTCCGACGCACATCTGGGGCATTCTGTAATCTGTGGACTATCAGAGTGTTGATGAAACAAAGAAATTGCATCGGGATTGAATACAACAGTCACCATGCGCACTTACCTCCATGGGAGTAATGTCTCAAACAGTTTACTCTTTGATCGTTCCCTGGAAGACCAGTAGTAGTTTCCGATGCACATCTGGATTCATTCTGTAATCTGTGGACTATCAGAGTGTTGATGAAACACAGAAATTGCATCGGGATTGAATACAACAGTCACCATGCGCACTCTCCTCAATGGGAGTTATGTCTCAAACAGTCTACGCTTTGATCGTTCCCAGGAAGACCAGTATTACTTTCCGATGCACATCTGTGGGCATTCTGTAATCTGTGGACTATCCGAGTGTTGATGAAACACAGAAATTGCATCTTGATTGAATACAACAGTCACCATGTGCACTTTCCTCCATGGGAGTAATATCTCAAACAGTCTAAGCTTTGATCGTTCCCTGGAAGACCAGTAGTAGTTTCCGATGCACATCTGGAGGCATTCTGTGATCTGTGGACTATCAGTGTGTTAATGAAACACAGAAATTGCATCGGGATTGAATACAACAGTCACCAGGCGCTATTTCCTCCATGGGAGTAATGTCTCAAACAGTCTAAGCTTTTGATCGTTCCCTGGGAGACAAGTAGTCGTTTCCGAAGCACATCTGGAGGCATTCTGTAATCCTTTGACCTTCAAAGTGTTGATGAAACACAGAAATTGCCTCGGGATTGAATACAACAGACACCATGCGCACTTTTCTCCATGGGAGTAATGCCTCAAACAGTCTACGCTTTGATCGTTCCCTGGAAGAGCGGCAGTAGTTTCCGATGCACATCTGGAGGCATTCTGTAATCTGTGGACTATCAGAGTGTTGATGAAACACAGAAATTGCATCGGGATTGAATACAACAGTCACATTCGGCACTTTCCTCCATTTGAGTAATGTCTTAAGCAGTCTACGCTTTGATCGTTTCCTGGAAGACCAGTAGTAGTTTCCGATGCACATCAGGAGGCATTCTGTAATCTGTGGACTATCAGAGTGTTGATGAGATACAGTAATTGCATCGGGATTGAATACAACAGACACCATGCGCACTTTTCTCCATGGGAGTAATGCCTCAAACAGTCTACGCTTTGATCGTTCCCTGGAAGACCGGTAGTAGTTTCCGATGCACATCTGGAGGCATTCTGTAATCTGTGGACTATCAGAGTGTTGATGAAACAGAGAAATTGCATCGGTATTGAATACAACATTCACCATGCGCACTTTCCTCCATGGGTGTAATGTCTCAATCCGTCTACGCTTTGATCGTTCCCTGGGAGACCAGTAGTAGTTCCCGATGCACATGTGGAGGCATTCTGTAATCTGCGGACTATCTGAGTGTTGATGAAACACTGTAATTGCATCGGGATTGAATACAACAGTCACCATGCGCACTTTCCTCCATGGGAGTAATGTCTCAAACAGTCTAAGCTTTGATCGTTCCCTGGAAGACCAGTAGTAGTTTCCGATGCACATCTGGAGGCATTTTGTAATCTGTGGACTATCAGAGTGTTGATGAAACACAGAAATTGCATCAGGATTGAATACAACAGTCACCAGGCGCTATAGCCTCAATGGGAGTAATGTCTCAAACAGTCTACGCTTTGATCGTTCCCTGGAAGGCCAGTAGTAGTTTCAAATGCACATCTGGACGGAATCTGTATACCTTATACCTTCAAAGTGTTGATGAAACTCAGAAATTGCCTCGGGATTGAATACAACAGTCACCATGCGCACTTTCCTCCATGGGAGTAATGTCTCAATCAGTCTACGCTTTGATCGTCCCCTGGAAGACCAGTAGTAGTTCCGATGCCCATCTGGAGGCATTCTGTAATCTGTGGACTATCAGAGTGTTGATGAAACACAGAAATTGCATCGGGATTGAATACAACAGTCACCATGCGCACTTTCCTTTATGGGAGTAATGTCTCAAACAATCTACGCTTTGATCGTTTCTTGGAAGACCAGTAGTAGTTTCCGATGCACATCTGGAGGCATTCTGTAATCTGTGGACTATCAGAGTGTTGATGAAACACAGAAATTGCATCGGTATTGAATACAACATTCACCATGCGCACTTTCCTCCATGGGTGTAATGTCTCAATCCGTCTACGCTTTGATCGTTCCCTGGGAGACCAGTAGTAGTTGCCGATGCACATGTGGAGGCATTCTGTAATCTGCGGACTATCTGAGTGTTGATGAAACACTGTAATTGCATCGGAATTGAATACAACAGTCACCATGCGCACTTTCCTCCATGGGAGTAATGTCTCAAACAGTCTAAGCTTTGATCGTTCCCTGGAAGACCAGTAGTAGTTTCCGATGCACATCTGGAGGCATTTTGTAATCTGTGGACTATCAGAGTGTTGATGAAACACAGAAATTGCATCAGGATTGAATACAACAGTCACCAGGCGCTATAGCCTCAATGGGAGTAATGTCTCAAACAGTCTACGCTTTGATCGTACCCTGGAAGGCCAGTAGTAGTTTCAAATGCACATCTGGACGGAATCTGTATACCTTGGACCTTCAAAGTGTTGATGAAACTCAGAAATTGCATCGGGATTGAATACAACAGTCACCATGCGCACTTAACTCCATAAGAGTAATGTCTCAAACAGTTTACTCTTTGATCGTTCCCTGGAAGACCAGTAGTAGTTTCCGATGCACATCTGGAGGCATTCTGTAATCTGTGGACTATCAGAGTGTTGATGAAACACAGAAATTGCATCGGGATTGAATACAACAGTCACCAGGCGCTATTTCCTCCATGGGAGTAATGTCTCAAACAGTTTACTCTTTGATCGTTCCCTGGAAGACCAGTAGTAGATTCCGATGCACATCTGGAGGCATTCTGTAATCTGTGGACTATCAGAGTGTTGATGAAACAAAGAAATTGCATCGGGATTGAATACAACAGTCACCATTCGCACTTTCCTCCATGGGAGTAATGTCTCAAGCAGTCTACACTTCGATCGTTCCCTGGAAGACCAGTAGTAGTTACCGATGCACATCAGGAGGCATTCTGTAAACTGAGGACTATCAGAGTGTTTATGCAACACAGAAATTGCATCGGGATTGAATACAACAGTCACCATGCGCGCTCTCCTCAATGGGAGTAATGTCTCAAACAGTCTACGCTTTGATCGTTCCCAGGAAGACCAGTATTAGTTTCCGACGCACATCTGGGGCATTCTGTAATCTGTGGACTATCAGAGTGTTGATGAAACAAAGAAATTGCATCGGGATTGAATACAACAGTCACCATGCGCACTTTCCTCCATGGGAGTAATGTCTCAGACAGTCTACACTTCGATCGTTCCCTGGAAGACCAGTAGTAGTTTCCGATGCACATCTGGAGGAATTCTGTAATCTGAGGACTATCAGAGTGTTTATGAAACACAGAAATTGCATCGGGATTGAATACAACAGTCACCATGCGCACTCTCCTCAATGGGAGTAATGTCTCAAACAGTCTACGCTTTGATCGTTCCCAGGAAGACCAGTATTACTTTCCGACGCACATCTGTGGGCATTCTGTAATATGTGGACTATCTGAGTGTTGATGAAACGCAGAAATTGCATCTTGATTGAATACAACAGTCACCATGCGCACTTTCCTCCATGGGAGTAATATCTCAAACAGTCTACGCTTTGATCGTTCCCTGGAAGACCAGTAGTAGTTTCCGATGCACATCTGAAGGCATTCTGTAATCTGTGGACTATCAGAGTGTTGATGAAACACAGAAATTGCATCGGGATTGAATACAACAGTCACCAGTCGCTATTTCCTCCATGGGAGTAATGTCTCAAACAGTCTAAGCTTTTGATCGTTCCCTGGGAGACCAGTAGTTTCCGAAGCACATCTGGAGGCATTCTGTAATAATTGGACCTTCAAAGTGTTGATGAAACACAGAAATTGCATTAGGATTGAATACAACAGACACCATGCGCACTTTCCTCCATGGGAGTAATGCCTCAAACAGTCTACGCTTTGATCGTTCCCTGGAAGACCAGTAGTAGTTTTCGATGCACATTTGGAGGCATTCTGTAATATGTGGACTATCAGAATGTTGATGAAACACAGAAATTGCATCGGGATTGAATACAACAGTCACCATCGGCACTTTCCTCCATGGGAGTAATGTCTCAAGCAGTCTACGCTTTGATCGTTGCCTGGAAGACCAGTAGTAGTTTCCGATGCACATCAGGAGACATTCTGTAATCTGTTGACTATCAGAGTGTTGATGAAACACAGTAATTGCATCGGGATTGAATACAACAGTCACCATGCGCACTTTCCTCCATGGGAGTAATGTCTCACACAATCTACGCCTTGATCGTTCCCTGGATCACCAGTAGTAGTTTCCGATGCACATCTGGAGGCAATCTGTAATCTCTGGAACATCAGAGTGTTTATGAAACACAGAAATTGCATCGCGATTGAATACAACAGTCACCATGTGCGCTTTCCTCCATGGGAGTAATGTCTCAAACTGTCTAGGCCTTGATCCTTCCCTGGAAGACAAGTAGTAGTTTCCAATGCACATCTGGAGGTATTCTGTAATCTGTGGACCTTCAAAGTGTTGAAGAAACACAGAAAGTGCCTCGGGATGGAATACAACAGTCACCACGCCCTCTTTCCTCAATGGGAGTAATGTCTCAAACTGTCATCGCATTGCTCGTTAGCTGAAGACCAGTTTCCGATGCACATCTGGTGGCATTCTGTAATCAGTGGACTATCAGAGTGTTGATGATAACAGAAATTGCGTCGGGATTGAATACAACAGCCACCATTCGCACTTTCCTTAATGGGAGTAATGTCTCAAACAGTCTACCCTTTGATCGTTCCCTGGAAGACCAGTAGTAGTTTCCGATGCACATCTGGACGCATTCAGTAATCTGTCGAATGTCAGTGTGTTGTTGAAACACAGAAATTGAATCGGGATTGAATACAACAGACAACATGCGCACTTTCCTCCATGGGAGTAATGTCTCAAACAGTCTACGCTTTCATCGTTCCCTGGAGGACCAGTAGTAGTCTCCGATGCACATCTGGAGGCATTCTGCAATTTGTGGGCTATCCGAGTGTTATGAAACACAGAAATTGCATCGGGTTTGAATACAACAGTCACCATGCGCACTTTCCTCCATGGGAGTAATGTCTCAAAGAGTCTACGCTTTCGTCGTTCCCTGGAAGACAAGTAGTAGTTTCCGATGCACATCTGGAGGCATTCTGTAATCAGTGGACTATCAGAGTGTTGATGAAACACAGAAATCGCATCGCGATTGAATACAACAGTCACCATGCGCACCTTCCTGCATGGGAGTAATGGCTCAAAGAGACTACGCTTTCGTCGTTCCCTGGAAGACCAGTAGTAGTTTCCGATGCACATCTGGAGGCATTCTGTAAACTGTGGACTATCAGAATGTTGATGAAAACACAGAAATTGCATTGGGATTGAATACAACATTCACCATTCGCACGTTCTTCCATGGGAGTAATGACTCAAAGAGTCTACGCTTTGATCGTTCCCTGGAAGACCAGTAGTAGTTTCTGATGCACACCAGGAGGCATTCTGTAATCTGTGGACCTTCAAAGTTTTGAAGAAACACAGAAAGTGCCTCGGGATTGAACACAACAGTCACCATGCGCACTTTCCTCCATGAGAATAATGTCTCAAACAGTCTCCGCTTTGATCGTTCCCTGGAAGACCAGTAGTAGTTTCCGATGCACATCTGGAGGCATTCTGTAATCTGTGGACTATCTGAGTGTTGATGAAACACAGAAATTGCATCGGGATTGAATACAACAGTCGCCATGCGCACTTTCCTTTATGGGAGTAATGTCTCAAACAATCAACGCTTTGATCGTTTCCTGGAAGACCAGTAGTAGTTTCCGATGCACATCTGGAGGCATTCTGTAATCAGTGGACTATCAGAGTGTTGATGATACACAGAAATTGCGTCGGGATTGAATACAACAGTAACCATTAGCACTTTCCTCCTTGGGAATAATGTCTCAAACAGTCAACCCTTTGATCGTTCATTGGAAGACCAGTAGTAGTTTCCGATGCACATCTGGAGGCATTCTGTAATCTGTCGAACGTTAGTGAGTTGTTTAAACACAGAAATTGCATCGGGATTGAATACAACAGACACCATGCGCACTTTCTTTCACGGGAGTAATGACTCAAACAGTCTACGCTTTGGTCGTTCCCTGGAAGACCAGTAGTAGTTTAAGATGCACATCTGGAGGCATTCTGTAATCTGTGGACTATCAGATTGTTGTAGAAACACCGAAATTGCATCGGGATTGAATACAACTGTCACCATGCGCACTTTCCTCCATAGGAGTAATGTCTCAAACAGTCTACGCTTTGATCGTTTCCTGGAAGACCAGTAGTAGTTTCCGAAGCACATCTGGGGGCATTCTGTAATCTGTGGACTATCTGAGTGTTGATGAAACACAGAAATTGCATCGGGATGGCATACAACAGTCACCAGGCGCACTTTCCTTTATGGGAGTAATGTCTCAAACAATCTACGCTTTGATCGTTTCCTGGAAGACCAGTAGTAGTTTCCGATGCACATCTAAAGGCACTCTGTAGTCTGTGGACTATCAGAGTGTTGATGAAACACAGAAATATCATCGGGATTGAATACAACAGTCACCATGCGCACTTAACTCCATGGGAGTAATGTCTCACACACTTTACTCTTTGATCGTTCCTTGGAAGACCAGTAGTAGTTTCCGATGCACATCTGGAGGAATTCTGTAATCTGTGGACTATCTGAGTGTTGATGAAACACAGAAATTGCATCGGGATTGAATACAACAGTCACCATGCGCACTTTCCTTTATGGGAGTAATTTCTCAAACAATCTACGATTTGATCGTTTCCTGGAAGACCAGTAGTAGTTTCCGATGCACATCTGGAGGCATTCAGTAATCTATGGACTATCAGAGTGTTGATGAAACACAGAAATTGCATCGGGATTGAATACAACAGTCACCATGCGCTCTTACCTCCATGGGAGTAATGTCTCAAACAGTTTACTCTTTGATCGTTCCCTGGAAGACCAGTAGTAGTTTCCGATGCACATCTGGAGGCATTCTGTAATCTGTGGACTATCAAAGTGTTGATGAAACACAGAAATTGCATCGGCATTGAATACAACAGTCACCATGCGCACTCTCCTCCATTTGAGTAATGTCTCAAACAGTCTACGCTTTAATCGTTCCCTGGAAGACCAGTAGTAGTTTCCGATGCACATCTGGGGTCATTTTGTAATCTGTGGACTATCAGAGTGTTGATGAAACACAGAAATTGCATCGGGATTGAATGCAACAGTCACCATGCGCACTCTCCTCCATGGGAGTAATATCTCAAACAGTCTAAGCTTTGATCGTTCCCTGGAAGACCAGTAGTAGTTTCCGATGCACATCTGGAGGCGTTCTGTAATCTGTGGACTATCAGAGTGTTGATGAAACACAGAAATTGCATCGGGATTGAATACAACAGTCACCAGCCGCTATTTCCTCCATGGGAGTAATGTCTCAAACAGTCTAAGCTTTGATCATTCCTTGGAAGACCAGTAGTAGTTTCCGATGCACATCTGGAGGCATTCTGTAATCTGCGGACTATCAGAGTGTTGATGAAACACTGTAATTTCATCGGGATTGAATACAACAGTCACCATGCGCACTTCCCGCCATTAGAGTAATGTCTCAAACAGTCTACGCTTTGATCGTTCCCTGGAAGACCAGTAGTAGTTTCCGATGCACATCTGGAGGCATTCTATAATCTGTGGACTATCAGAGTGTTGATGAAACACAGAAATTGCATCGGGATTGAATACAACAGTCACCATGCGCACTTTCCGCCATAGGAGTAATGTCTCAAACAGTCTAAACTTTGATCGTTCCCTGGAAAACCAGTAGTAGTTTCCGATGCACATCTGGAGGCATTCTGTAATCTGTGGACTATCAGAGTGTTGATGAAACAAAGAAATTGCATCGGGATTGAATACAACAGTCACCATGCGCACTTTCCTCCATGGGAGTAATGTCTCAGACAGTCTACACTTAGATCGTTCCCTGGAAGACGAGTAGTAGTTACCGATGCACATCTGGAGGCATTCTGTAAACTGAGGACTATCAGAGTGTTTATGAAACACAGAAATTGCATCGAGATTGAATACAACAGTCACCATGCGCACTCTCCTCAATGGGAGTAATGTCTCAAACAGTCTACGCTTTGATCGTTCCCAGGAAGACCAGTATTAGTTCCCGACGCACATCTGGGGGCATTCTGTAATCTGTGGACTATCAGAGTGTTGATGAAACAAAGAAATTGCATCGGGATTGAATACAACAGTCACCATGCGCACTCTCCTCAATGGGAGTAATGTCTCAAAAAGTCTACTCTTTGATCGTTCCCTGGAAGACCAGTAGTAGTTTCCGATGCACATCTGGAGGCATTCTGTAATCTTTGGACTATCAGAGTGTTGATGAAACACAGAAATTGCATCGGCATTGAATACAACAATCACCATTCGCACTCTCCTCCATGGGGTAATGTCTCAAACAGTCTACGCTTTGATCGTTCCCTGGAAGACAAGTAGTAGTTTCCGATGCACATCTGGGGTCATTCTGTAATCTGTGGACTATCTGAGTGTTGATGAAACACGGAAATTGCATCGGGATTGAATACAACAGTCACCATGCGCACTCTCCTCCATGGGAGTAATATCTCAAACAGTCTAAGCTTTGATCGTTCCCTGGAAGACCAGTAGTAGTTTCCGATGCACATCTGGATGCATTCTGTAATCTGTGGACTATCAGAGTGTTGATGAAACACAGAAATTGCATCGGGGTTGAATACAACAGTAACCAGGCGCTATTTCCTCCATGGGAGTAATGTCTCAAACAGTCTAAGCTTTGATCGTTCCCTGGAAGACCAGTAGTAGTTTCCGATGCACATCTGGAGGCATTCTGTAATCTGCGGTCTATCAGAGTGTTGATGAAACACTGTAATTGCATCGGGATTGAATACAACAGTCACCATGCGCACTTCCCGCCATTACAGTAATGTCTCAAACAGTCTACGCTTTGATCGTTCCCTGGAAGACCAGTAGTAGTTTCCGATGCACATCTGGAGGCATTCTATAATCTGTGGACCATCAGAGTGTTGATGAAACACAGAAATTGCATCGGGATTGAATACAACAGTCACCATGCGCACTTTCCGCCATGGGAGTAATGTCTCAAACAGTCTAAACTTTGATCGTTCCCTGGAAAACCAGTAGTAGCTTCCGATGCACATCTGAAGGCATTCTGTAATCTGTGGACTATCAGAGTGTTGATTAAACACAGAAATTGCATCGGGATTGAATACAACAGTCACCAGGCGCTATTTCCTCGATGGCAGTAATGTCTCAAACAGTCTACGCTTTGATCGTTTCCTGGAAGTCCAGTAGCAGTTTCCGATGCACATCTGGAGGCATTCTGTAATCTGTGGACTATCAGATTGTTGTAGAAACACCGAAATTGCATCGGGATTGAATACAACAGTCACCATGCGCACTTTCCTCCATAGGAGTAATGTCTCAAACAGTCTACGCTTTGATCGTTTCCTGGAAGACCAGTAGTAGTTTCCGAAGCACATCTGGGGGCATTCTGTAATCTGTGGACTATCTGAGTGTTGATGAAACACAGAAATTGCATCGGGATTGCATACAACAGTCACCATGCGCACTTTCCTTTATGGGAGTAATGTCTCAAACAATCTACGCTTTGATCGTTTCCTGGAAGACCAGTAGTAGTTTCCGATGCACATCTAAAGGCACTCTGTAGTCTGTGGACTATCAGAGTGTTGATGAAACACAGAAATATCATCGGGATTGAATACAACAGTCACCATGCGCACTTAACTCCATGGGAGTAATGTCTCAAACACTTTACTCTTTGATCGTTCCTTGGAAGACCAGTAGTAGTTTCCGATGCACATCTGGAGGAATTCTGTAATCTGTGGACTATCTGAGTGTTGATGAAACACAGAAATTGCATCGGGATTGAATACAACAGTCACCATGCGCACTTTCCTTTATGGGAGTAATGTCTCAAACAATCTACGATTTGATCGTTTCCTGGAAGACCAGTAGTAGTTTCCGATGCACATCTGGAGGCATTCAGTAATCTGTGGACTATCAGAGTGTTGATGAAACACAGAAATTGCATCGGGATTGAATACAACAGTCACCATGCGCTCTTACCTCCATGGGAGTAATGTCTCAAACAGTTTACTCTTTGATCGTTCCCTGGAAGACCAGTAGTAGTTTCCGATGCACATCTGGAGGCATTCTGTAATCTGTGGACTATCAAAGTGTTGATGAAACACAGAAATTGCATCGGCATTGAATACAACAGTCACCATGCGCACTCTCCTCCATTTGAGTAATGTCTCAAACAGTCTACGCTTTGATCGTTCCCTGGAAGACCAGTAGTAGTTTCCGATGCACATCTGGGGTCATTTTGTAATCTGTGGACTATCAGAGTGTTGATGAAACACAGAAATTGCATCGGGATTGAATGCAACAGTCACCATGCGCACTCTCCTCCATGGGAGTAATATCTCAAACAGTCTAAGCTTTGATCGTTCCCTGGAAGACCAGTAGTAGTTTCCGATGCACATCTGGAGGCGTTCTGTAATCTGTGGACTATCAGAGTGTTGATGAAACACAGAAATTGCATCGGGATTGAATACAAAAGTCACCAGCCGCTATTTCCTCCATGGGAGTAATGTCTCAAACAGTCTAAGCTTTGATCATTCCTTGGAAGACCAGTAGTAGTTTCCGATGCACATCTGGAGGCATTCTGTAATCTGCGGACTATCAGAGTGTTGATGAAACACTGTAATTTCATCGGGATTGAATACAACAGTCACCATGCGCACTTCCCGCCATTAGAGTAATGTCTCAAACAGTCTACGCTTTGATCGTTCCCTGGAAGACCAGTAGTAGTTTCCGATGCACATCTGGAGGCATTCTATAATCTGTGGACTATCAGAGTGTTGATGAAACACAGAAATTGCATCGGGATTGAATACAACAGTCACCATGCGCACTTTCCGCCATAGGAGTAATGTCTCAAACAGTCTAAACTTTGATCGTTCCCTGGAAAACCAGTAGTAGTTTCCGATGCACATCTGGAGGCATTCTGTAATCTGTGGACTATCAGAGTGTTGATGAAACAAAGAAATTGCATCGGGATTGAATACAACAGTCACCATGCGCACTTTCCTTTATGGGAGTAATGTCTCAAACAATCTACGCTTTGATCGTTTCCTGGAAGACCAGTAGTAGTTTCCGATGCACATCTAAAGGCACTCTGTAGTCTGTGGACTATCAGAGTGTTGATGAAACACAGAAATATCATCGGGATTGAATACAACAGTCACCATGCGCACTTAACTCCATGGGAGTAATGTCTCAAACACTTTACTCTTTGATCGTTCCTTGGAAGACCAGTAGTAGTTTCCGATGCACATCTGGAGGAATTCTGTAATCTGTGGACTATCTGAGTGTTGATGAAACACAGAAATTGCATCGGGATTGAATACAACAGTCACCATGCGCACTTTCCTTTATGGGAGTAATGTCTCAAACAATCTACGATTTGATCGTTTCCTGGAAGACCAGTAGTAGTTTCCGATGCACATCTGGAGGCATTCAGTAATCTGTGGACTATCAGAGTGTTGATGAAACACAGAAATTGCATCGGGATTGAATACAACAGTCACCATGCGCTCTTACCTCCATGGGAGTAATGTCTCAAACAGTTTACTCTTTGATAGTTCCCTGGAAGACCAGTAGTAGTTTCCGATGCACATCTGGAGGCATTCTGTAATCTGTGGACTATCAAAGTGTTGATGAAACACAGAAATTGCATCGGCATTGAATACAACAGTCACCATGCGCACTCTCCTCCATTTGAGTAATGTCTCAAACAGTCTACGCTTTGATCGTTCCCTGGAAGACCAGTAGTAGTTTCCGATGCACATCTGGGGTCATTTTGTAATCTGTGGACTATCAGAGTGTTGATGAAACACAGAAATTGCATCGGGATTGAATGCAACAGTCACCATGCGCACTCTCCTCCATGGGAGTAATATCTCAAACAGTCTAAGCTTTGATCGTTCCCTGGAAGACCAGTAGTAGTTTCCGATGCACATCTGGAGGCGTTCTGTAATCTGTGGACTATCAGAGTGTTGATGAAACACAGAAATTGCATCGGGATTGAATACAAAAGTCACCAGCCGCTATTTCCTCCATGGGAGTAATGTCTCAAACAGTCTAAGCTTTGATCATTCCTTGGAAGACCAGTAGTAGTTTCCGATGCACATCTGGAGGCATTCTGTAATCTGCGGACTATCAGAGTGTTGATGAAACACTGTAATTTCATCGGGATTGAATACAACAGTCACCATGCGCACTTCCCGCCATTAGAGTAATGTCTCAAACAGTCTACGCTTTGATCGTTCCCTGGAAGACCAGTAGTAGTTTCCGATGCACATCTGGAGGCATTCTATAATCTGTGGACTATCAGAGTGTTGATGAAACACAGAAATTGCATCGGGATTGAATACAACAGTCACCATGCGCACTTTCCGCCATAGGAGTAATGTCTCAAACAGTCTAAACTTTGATCGTTCCCTGGAAAACCAGTAGTAGTTTCCGATGCACATCTGGAGGCATTCTGTAATCTGTGGACTATCAGAGTGTTGATGAAACAAAGAAATTGCATCGGGATTGAATACAACAGTCACCATGCGCACTTTCCTCCATGGGAGTAAT
Source organism: Schistocerca gregaria (assembly GCF_023897955.1). NCBI lineage: Eukaryota > Metazoa > Arthropoda > Insecta > Orthoptera > Acrididae > Schistocerca > Schistocerca gregaria. Next base: position 100,991,156 of record NC_064929.1, on the reverse strand, counting down.
GTCTCAGACAGTCTACACTTCGATCGTTCCCTGGAAGACGAGTAGTAGTTACCGATGCACATCTGGAGGCATTCTGTAAACTGAGGACTATCAGAGTGTTTATGAAACACAGAAATTGCATCGAGATTGAATACAACAGTCACCATGCGCACTCTCCTCAATGGGAGTAATGTCTCAAACAGTCTACGCTTTGATCGTTCCCAGGAAGACCAGTATTAGTTCCCGACTCACATCTGGGGGCATTCTGTAATCTGTGGACTATCAGAGTGTTGATGAAACAAAGAAATTGCATCGGGATTGAATACAACAGTCACCATGCGCACTCTCCTCAATGGGAGTAATGTCTCAAAAAGTCTACTCTTTGATCGTTCCCTGGAAGACCAGTAGTAGTTTAAGATGCACATCTGGAGGCATTCTGTAATCTTTGGACTATCAGAGTGTTGATGAAACACAGAAATTGCATCGGCATTGAATACAACAATCACCATTCGCACTCTCCTCCATGGTTTAATGTCTCAAACAGTCTACGCTTTGATCGTTCCCTGGAAGACAAGTAGTAGTTTCCGATGCACATCTGGGGTCATTCTGTAATCTGTGGACTGTCTGAGTGTTGATGAAACACGGAAATTGCATCGGGATTGAATACAACAGTCACCATGCGCACTCTCCTCCATGGGAGTAATATCTCAAACAGTCTAAGCTTTGATCGTTCCCTGGAAGACCAGTAGTAGTTTCCGATGCACATCTGGATGCATTCTGTAATCTGTGGACTATCAGAGTGTTGATGAAACACAGAAATTGCATCGGGGTTGAATACAACAGTAACCAGGCGCTATTTCCTCCATGGGAGTAATGTCTCAAACAGTCTAAGCTTTGATCGTTCCCTGGAAGACCAGTAGTAGTTTCCGATGTACATCTGGAGGCATTCTGTAATCTGCGGTCTATCAGAGTGTTGATGAAACACTGTAATTGCATCGGGATTGAATACAACAGTCACCATGCGCACTTCCCGCCATTAGAGTAATGTCTCAAACAGTCTACGCTTTGATCGTTCCCTGGAAGACCAGTAGTAGTTTCCGATGCACATCTGGAGGCATTCTATAATCTGTGGACTATCAGAGTGTTGATGAAACACAGAAATTGCATCGGGATTGAATACAACAGTCACCATGCGCACTTTCCGCCATGGGAGTAATGTCTCAAACAGTCTAAACTTTGATCGTTCCCTGGAAAACCAGTAGTAGTTTCCGATGCACATCTGAAGGCATTCTGTAATCTGTGGACTATCAGAGTGTTGATTAAACACAGAAATTGCATCGGGATTGAATACAACAGTCACCAGGCGCTATTTCCTCGATGGGAGTAATGTCTCAAACAGTCTACGCTTTGATCGTTTCCTGGAAGTCCAGTAGTAGTTTCCGATGCACATCTGGAGGCATTCTATAATCTGTGGACTATCAGAGTGTTGATGAAACACAGAAATTGCATCGGGATTGAATACAACAGTCACCATGCGCACTCTCCTCCATGGGAGTAATATCTCAAACAGTCTAAGCTTTGATCATTCCCTGGAAGACCAGTAGTAGTTTCCGATGCACATCTGGAGGCATTCTGTAAACTGAGGACTATCAGAGTGTTTATGAAACACAGAAATTGCATCGGGATTGAATACAACAGTCACCATGCGCACTCTCCTCAATGGGAGTAATGTCTCAAACAGTCTACGCTTTGATCGTTCCCAGGAAGACCAGTATTAGTTTCCGACGCACATCTGGGGGCATTCTGTAATCTGTGGACTATCAGAGTGTTGATGAAACAAAGAAATTGCATCCGGATTGAATACAACAGTCACCATGCGCACTTTCCTCCATGGGAGTAATGTCTCAGACAGTCTACACTTCGATCGTTCCCTGGAAGACCAGTAGTAGTTTCCGATGCACATCTGGAGGAATTCTGTAATCTGTGGCTATCAGAGTGTTTATGAAACACTGAAATTGCATCGGGATTGAATACAACAGTCACCATGCGCAATCTCCTCAATGGGAATAATGTCTCAAACAGTCTACGCTTTGATCGTTCCCAGGAAGACCAGTATTACTTTCCGACGCACATCTGTGGGCATTCTGTAATCTGCGGACCATCTGAGTGTTGATGAAACACAGAAATTGCATCTTGATTGAATACAACAGTCACCATGCACACTTTCCTCCATGGGAGTAATATCTCAAACAGTCTAAGCTTTGATCGTTCCCTGGAAGACCAGTAGTAGTTTCCGATGCACATCTGGAGGAATTCTGTAATCTGTGGACAATCAGAGTGTTTATGAAACACAGAAATTGCATCGGGATTGAATACAACAGTCACCATGCGCACTTTCCTCCATGGGAGTAATGCCTCAAACAGTCTACGCTTTGATCGTTCCCTGGAAGACCGGTAGTAGTTTCCGATGCACATCTGGAGGCATTCTGTAATCTGTGGACTTTCAGAGTGTTGATGAAACACAGAAATTGCATCGGGATTGAATACAACAGTCACCATCGGCACTTTCCTCCATGGGAGTAATGTCTCAAGCAGTCTACGCTTTGATCGTTTCCTGGAAGACCAGTAGTAGTTTCCGATGCACATCAGGAGGCATTCTGTAATCTGTGGATTATCAGAGTGTTGATGAAACACAGTAATTGCATCGGGATTGAATACAACAGTCCCCATGCGCAACTTCCTCCATGGGTGTAATGTCTCAAGCAGTCAACGCTTTGATCGTTTCCTGGAAGACCAGTAGTAGTTTCCGATGCACATCAGGAGGCATTCTGTAATCTGTGGACTATCAGAGTGTTGATGAAACACAGTAATTGCATCGGGATTGAATACAACTGTCCCCATGCGCACTTTCCTCCATGGGAGTAATGTCTCAGACAATCTACGCCTTGATCGTTCCCTGGATCACCATTAGTAGTTTCCGATGCACATCTGGAGGCAATCTGTAATCTGTGATCTATCAGAGTGTTGATGAAACACAGAAATTGCGTCGGGATTGAATACAACAGTCACCATGCGCACTTTAATCCATGGGAGTAATGTCTCAAACAGTTTAGGCTTTGATCGTTCCCTAGAAGACCATTAGTAGTTTCCGATGCACATCTGGAGGCATTCCGTAATCTGTCGAATGTCAGTGTGTTGTTGAAATACAGAAATTGCATCGGGATTGAGTACAACAGACACCATGCGCACTTTCCTTCACGGGAGTAATGTCTCAAACAGTCTAAGCTTTGATCGTTCCCTGGAAGACCAGTAGTAGTTTATGATGCACATCTGGAGGCATTCTGTAATCTGTGGACAATCACATTGTTGTAGAAACACCGAAATTGCATCGGGATTGAATACAACAGTCACCATGCGCACTTTCCTCCATAGGAGTAATGTCTCAAACAGTCTACGCTTTGATCGTTCCCTAGAAGACCATTAGTAGTTTCCGATGCACATCTGGAGGCATTCTGTAATCTGTGGACTATCAGAGTGTTGTTGAAACCCGAAATTGCATTGGGATTGAATACAACAGTCACCATGCGCACTTTCCTATATTGGAGTAATGTCTCAAACAGTCTACGCTTTGATCGTTTCCTGGAAGACCAGTAGTAGTTTCCGATGCACGTCTGGAGGCATTCTGTAATCTGTGGACCTTCCAGATGTTAATGAAACAGAGAAATTGCATCGGGATTGATACTACAGTCACCATGCGCACTTTCCTCCATGGGAGTAATGTCTCAAACAGTCTCCGCTTTGATCGTTCCCTGGAAGGCCAGTATTAGTTTCCAATGCACATCTGGAGGCATTCTGTTATCTGTGGAACATCAGAGTGTTGATGAAACACAGAAATTGCATCGGGATTAAATACAACAGTCACCATGCGCACTTTCCTCCATGGGAGTAATGTCTCAAAGAGTCAGCGCTTTGATCGTTCCCTGGAAGACCTGTAGTAGTTTCTGATGCACATCAGGAGGCATTCTGTAATCAGTGGTCTATCAGAGTGTTGATGAAACACAGAAATTGCATCGGGATTGAATACAACAGTCACCATGCGCACTTTAATCCATGGGAGTAATGTCTCAAACAGTTTAGGCTTTGATCGTTCCCTGGAAGACCAGTAGTGGTTTCCGATTCACATCTGGAGGCATTCTGTAACCTGTCGAATGTCAGTGTGTTGTTGAAACACAGAAATTGCCTCGGGATTGAATACAACAGTCACCATGCGCACTTTACTCCATGGGAGTAATGTCTCAAACAGTCTACGCTTTGATCGTTCCCTGGAAGACCGGTAGTAGTTTCCGATGCACATCTGGAGGCATTCTGTAATCTGTGGACTATCAGAGTGTTGATGAAACACAGAAATTGCATCGGGATTGAATACAACAGTCACCATCGGCACTTTCCTCCATGGGAGTAATGTCTCAAGCAGTCTACGCTTTGATCGTTTCCTGGAAGACCAGTAGTAGTTTCCGATGCACATCAGGAGGCATTCTGTAATCTGTGGACTATCAGAGTGTTGATGAAACACAGTAATTGCATCGGGATTGAATACAACAGTCCCCATGCGCACTTTCTTCCATGGGAGTAAAGTCTCAGACAATCTACGCCTTGATCGTTCCCTGGATCACCATTAGTAGTTTCCGATGCACATCTGGAGGCAATCTGTAATCTGTGATCTATCAGAGTGTTGATGAAACACAGAAATTGCATCGGTTATGATTACAACATTCGACATGCGCACTTTCCTCCATGGGTGTAATGTCTCAAACAGTCTACGCTTTGATCGTTCCCTGGAAGGCCTGTAGTAGTTTCCAATACACATCTGGAGGCATTCTGTAATCTCTGGAACATCAGAGTGTTGATGAAACACAGAAATTGCATCGCGATTGAATCCAAAAGTCACCATGTGCGCTTCCTCCATGGGAGTAATGTCTCAAACAGTCTAGGACTTGATCGTTCCCTGGAAGACAAGTAGTAGTTTCCGATGCATATCTGGAGGTATTCTGTAATCTGTGGACCTTCAAAGTGTTGAAGAAACACAGGAAGTGCCTCGGGATGGAATACAACAGTCACCATGCGCTCTTTCCTCCATGGGAGTAATGTCTCAAACTGTCATCGCTTTGCTCGTTAGCTGAAGAACAGTTTCCGATGCACATCTGGTGGCATTCTGTAATCAGTGGACTATCAGAGTGTTGATGATAACAGAAATTGCGTCGGGATTGAATACAACAGTCACCATTCGTACTTTCCTCCATGGGAGTAATGTCTCAAACAGTCTTCCCTTTGATCGTTCCCTGGAAAACCAGTAGTAGTTTCCGATGCACATCTGGAAGCATTCTGTAATCTGTCGAATGTCAGTGTGTTGTTGAAACACAGAAATTGTATCCGGATTGAATACAACAGACACCATGCGCACTTTCATCCACGGGAGTAATGTCTCAAACAGTCTACGCTTTGATCGTTCCCTGGAAGACCAGTAGTAGTTTAAGATGCACATCTGGAGGCATTCTGCAATCTGCGGACTATCAGATTGTTGTAGAAACACAGAAATTGCATCGGGATTGAATACAACAGTCACCATGCACACATTCCTCCATGGGAGTAATGTCTCAAACAGTCTACGCTTTAATCGTTCCCTGGAGGACCAGCAGTAGTCTCCGATGCACATCTGGAGGCATTCTGCAATCTGTGGGCTATCCGAGTGTTATGAAACACAGAAATTGCATCGGGATTGAATACAACAGTCACCATGCGCATGTTCCTCCATGGAAGTAATTTCTCAAACAGTCTACGCTTTGATCATTCCCTGGAAATCCAGTAGTAGTTTAGAATTCACATCTGGAGGCATTCTGTAATCTCTGGAATATCAGTGTGTTGATGAAACACAGAAATAGCATCGCGATTGAATACAACAGTCACCATTCGCACGTTCCTCCATGGGAGTAATGACTCAAACAGTCTACGCTTTGATCATCCCCTGGAAGACCAGTTGTAGCTTCCGATGCACATCTGGAGGCATTCTGTAATCTGTTGACCTTCAAAGTGTTGAAGAAACACAGAAAGTGATTCGGGATTGAACACAACAGTCACCATGCGCACTTTCCTCCATGAGAATAATGTCTCAAACTGTCTCCGCTTTGATCGTTCCCTGGAAGACCAGTAGTAGTTTCCGATGCACATCTGGAGGTATTCTGTAATCTGTGGACCTTCAAAGTGTTGATGAAACACAGAGATTGCATCGGGATTGAATCCAACAGTCACCATACGAACTTTCCTCCATGGGAGCAATGTCTCAAACAGTCTAAGTTTTAATTGTTCCCTGGATGACCACTAGTAGTTTCCGATGCACATCTGGAGGCATTCTGTAATCTGTGGACTATCAGATTGTTGATGAAACACTGAAATTGCATCGGGATTGAATACAACAGTCACCATGCTTATGTTCCTCCATGGGAGTAATGTCTCAAACAATCTACGCTTTGATCGTTTCCTGAAAGACCAGTTGTAGTTTCCGATGCACATCTGGAGGCATTCTGTAATCTGTGGACCTTCAAAGTGTTGATGAAACACAGAAATGGCATCGGGATTGAATACAACAATCACCATGTGCACTTTCCTTCATGAAAGTAAAGTCTCAAACAGTCTACGCTTTGATCATTCCCTGGAAGACCAGTAGTAGTATCCGATGCACATCTGGAGGCATTCTGTAATCAGTGGACTATCAGAGTGTTGATGATACACAGAAACTGCGTCGGGATTGAATCCAACAGTCACCATACGAACTTTCCTCCTTGGGAGTAATGTCTCAAACAGTCAACCCTTTGATCGTTCCCTGGAAGACCAGTAGTAGTTTCCGATGCACATCTGGATGCATTCCGTAATTTGTCGAATGTCAGTGTGTTGTTGAAACACAGAAATTGCATCGGGATTGAATACAACAGACACCATGCGCACTTTCCTTCACGGGAGTAATGTCTCAAACAGTCTAAGCTTTGATCGTTCCCTGGAAGACCAGTAGTAGTTTAAGATGCACATCTGGAGGCATTCTGCAATCTGTGGACTATCAGATTGTTGTAGAAACACCGAAATTGCATCGGGATTGAATACAACAGTCACCATGAGCACTTTCCTCCATAGGAGTAATGTCTCAAACAGTCTACGCTTTGATCGTTCCCTAGAAGACCATTAGTAGTTTCCGATGCACATCTGGAGGCATTCTGTAATCTGTGGACTATCAGAGTGTTGTTGAAACCCGAAATTGCATTGGGATTGAATACAACAGTCACCATGCGCACTTTCCTATATTGGAGTAATGTCTCAAACAGTCTACGCTTTGATCGTTTCCTGGAAGACCAGTAGTAGTTTCCGATGCACGTCTGGAGGCATTCTGTAATCTGTGGACCTTCCAGATGTTAATGAAACAGAGAAATTGCATCGGGATTGATACTACAGTCACCATGCGCACTTTCCTCCATGGGAGTAATGTCTCAAACAGTCTCCGCTTTGATCGTTCCCTGGAAGGCCAGTATTAGTTTCCAATGCACATCTGGAGGCATTCTGTTATCTGTGGAACATCAGAGTGTTGATGAAACACAGAAATTGCATCGGGATTAAATACAACAGTCACCATGCGCACTTTCCTCCATGGGAGTAATGTCTCAAAGAGTCAGCGCTTTGATCGTTCCCTGGAAGACCTGTAGTAGTTTCTGATGCACATCAGGAGGCATTCTGTAATCAGTGGTCTATCAGAGTGTTGATGAAACACAGAAATTGCGTCGGGATTGAATACAACAGTCACCATGCGCACTTTAATCCATGGGAGTAATGTCTCAAACAGTTTAGGCTTTGATCGTTCCCTGGAAGACCAGTAGTGGTTTCCGATTCACATCTGGAGGCATTCTGTAACCTGTCGAATGTCAGTGTGTTGTTGAAACACAGAAATTGCCTCGGGATTGAATACAACAGTCACCATGCGCACTTTCCTCCATGGGAGTAATGTCTCAAACAGTCTACGCTTTGATCGTTCCCTGGAAGACCGGTAGTAGTTTCCGATGCACATCTGGAGGCATTCTGTAATCTGTGGACTATCAGAGTGTTGATGAAACACAGAAATTGCATCGGGATTGAATACAAAAGTCACCATCGGCACTTTCCTCCATGGGAGTAATGTCTCAAGCAGTCTACGCTTTGATCGTTTCCTGGAAGACCAGTAGTAGTTTCCGATGCACATCAGGAGGCATTCTGTAATCTGTGGACTATCAGAGTGTTGATGAAACACAGTAATTGCATCGGGATTGAATACAACAGTCCCCATGCGCACTTTCCTCCATGGGAGTAATGTCTCAGACAATCTACGCCTTGATCGTTCCCTGGATCACCATTAGTAGTTTCCGATGCACATCTGGAGGCAATCTGTAATCTGTGATCTATCAGAGTGTTGATGAAACACAGAAATTGCATCGGTTATGATTACAACATTCGACATGCGCACTTTCCTCCATGGGTGTAATGTCTCAAAGAGTCTACGCTTTGATCGTTCCCTGGAAGACCAGTAGTAGTTCCCGATGCACATGTGGAGGCATTCTGTAATCTGCGGACTATCTGAGTGTTGATGAAACACCGTAATTGCATCGGGATTGAATACAACAGTCACCATGCGCACTTTCCGCCATGGGGGTAATGTCTCAACCAGTCTACGCTTTGATCGTTCCCTGGAAGACCAGTATTAGTTTCCGATGCACATCTGGAGGCATTCTGTAATCTGTGGACTATGAGAGTGTTATAAAACACAGAAATTGCATCGGGATTGAATACAACAGTCACCATGCGCACGTTCCTCGATGAGAGTAATTTCTCAAACAGACTACGCTTTGATCGTTCCCTGGAAGGCCAGTAGTACTTTCCAATACACATCTGGAGGCATTCTGTAATCTCTGGAACATCAGAGTGTTGATGAAACACAGAAATTGCATCGCGATTGAATCCAAAAGTCACCATGTGCGCTTCCTCCATGGGAGTAATGTCTCAAACAGTCTAGGACTTGATCGATCCCTGGAAGACAAGTAGTAGTTTCCGATGCATATCTGGAGGTATTCTGTAATCTGTGGACCTTCAAAGTGTTGAAGAAAAACAGGAAGTGCCTCGGGATGGAATACAACAGTCACCATGCGCTCTTTCCTCCATGGGAGTAATGTCTCAAACTGTCATCGCTTTGCTCGTTAGCTGAAGAACAGTTTCCGATGCACATCTGGTGGCATTCTGTAATCTGTTGACCTTCAAAGTCTTGATGAAACACAGAAATTGCATCGGGATTGAATATAACTTTCACCATGCGCACTTTCCTCCATGGGAGTAATGTCCCAAAGAGTCTACGCTTTGATCGTTCCCTGGAAGACCAGTAGTAGTTTATGATGCACATCAGGAGGCATTCTGTAATCTGTGGACCTTCAAAGTGTTGAAGAAACACAGAAAGTGATTCGGGATTGAACACAAAAGTCACCATGCGCACTTTCCTCCATGAGAATAATGTCTCAAACTGTCTCCGCTTTGATCGTTCCCTGGAAGACCAGTAGTAGTTTCCGATGCACATCTGGAGGTATTCTGTAATCTGTGGACCTTCAAAGTGTTGATGAAACACAGAGATTGCATCGGGATTGAATCCAACAGTCACCATACGAACTTTCCTCCATGGGAGCAATGTCTCAAACAGTCTAAGTTTTAATTGTTCCCTGGATGACCACTAGTAGTTTCCGATGCACATCTGGAGGCATTCTGTAATCTGTGGACTATCAGATTGTTGATGAAACACTGAAATTGCATCGGGATTGAATACAACAGTCACCATGCTTATGTTCCTCCATGGGAGTAATGTCTCAAACAATCTACGCTTTGATCGTTTCCTGAAAGACCAGTTGTAGTTTCCGATGCACATCTGGAGGCATTCTGTAATCTGTGGACCTTCAAAGTGTTGATGAAACACAGAAATGGCATCGGGATTGAATACAACAATCACCATGTGCACTTTCCTTCATGAAAGTAAAGTCTCAAACAGTCTACGCTTTGATCATTCCCTGGAAGACCAGTAGTAGTATCCGATGCACATCTGGAGGCATTCTGTAATCAGTGGACTATCAGAGTGTTGATGATACACAGAAACTGCGTCGGGATTGAATACAACAGTCACCATTAGCACTTTCCTCCTTGGGAGTAATGTCTCAAACAGTCAACCCTTTGATCGTTCCCTGGAAGACCAGTAGTAGTTTCCGATGCACATCAGGAGGCATTCTGTAATCTGTGGACTATCAGAGTGTTGATGAAACACAGTAATTGCATCGGGATTGAATACAACAGTCCCCATGCGCACTTTCCTCCATGGGAGTAATGTCTCAGACAATCTACGCCTTGATCGTTCCCTGGATCACCATTAGTAGTTTCCGATGCACATCTGGAAGCAATCTGTAATCTGTGATCTATCAGAGTGTTGATGAAACACAGAAATTGCATCGGTTATGATTACAACATTCGACATGCGCACTTTCCTCCATGGGTGTAATGTCTCAAACAGTCTACGCTTTGATCGTTCCCTGGAAGACCAGTAGTAGTTCCCGATGCACATGTGGAGGCATTCTGTAATCTGCGGACTATCTGAGTGTTGATGAAACACCGTAATTGCATCGGGATTGAATACAACAGTCACCATGCGCACTTTCCGCCATGGGGGTAATGTCTCAACCAGTCTACGCTTTGATCGTTCCCTGGAAGACCAGTATTAGTTTCCGATGCACATCTGGAGGCATTCTGTAATCTGTGGACTATGAGAGTGTTATAAAACACAGAAATTGCATCGGGATTGAATACAACAGTCACCATGCGCACGTTCCTCGATGAGAGTAATTTCTCAAACAGACTACGCTTTGATCGTTCCCTGGAAGGCCAGTAGTAGTTTCCAATACACATCTGGAGGCATTCTGTAATCTCTGGAACATCAGAGTGTTGATGAAACACAGAAATTGCATCGCGATTGAATCCAAAAGTCACCATGTGCGCTTCCTCCATGGGAGTAATGTCTCAAACAGTCTAGGACTTGATCGTTCCCTGGAAGACAAGTAGTAGTTTCCGATGCATATCTGGAGGTATTCTGTAATCTGTGGACCTTCAAAGTGTTGAAGAAACACAGGAAGTGCCTCGGGATGGAATACAACAGTCACCATGCGCTCTTTCCTCCATGGGAGTAATGTCTCAAACTGTCATCGCTTTGCTCGTTAGCTGAAGAACAGTTTCCGATGCACATCTGGTGGCATTCTGTAATCAGTGGACTATCAGAGTGTTGATGATAACAGAAATTGCGTCGGGATTGAATACAACAGTCACCATTCGTACTTTCCTCCATGGGAGTAATGTCTCAAACAGTCTTCCCTTTGATCGTTCCCTGGAAGACCAGTAGTAGTTTCCGATGCACATCTGGAAGCATTCTGTAATCTGTCGAATGTCAGTGTGTTGTTGAAACACAGAAATTGTATCCGGATTGAATACAACAGACACCATGCGCACTTTCATCCATGGGAGTAATGTCTCAAACAGTCTACGCTTTGATCGTTCCCTGGAAGACCAGTAGTAGTTTAAGATGCACATCTGGAGGCATTCTGCAATCTGCGGACTATCAGATTGTTGTAGAAACACAGAAATTGCATCGGGATTGAATACAACAGTCACCATGCACACATTCCTCCATGGGAGTAATGTCTCAAACAGTCTACGCTTTAATCGTTCCCTGGAGGACCAGCAGTAGTCTCCGATGCACATCCGGAGGCATTCTGCAATCTGTGGGCTACCCGAGTGTTATGAAACACAGAAATTGCATCGGGATTGAATACAACAGTCACCATGCGCATGTTCCTCCATGGGAGTAATTTCTCAAACAGTCTACGCTTTGATCGTTCCCTGGAAATCCAGTAGTAGTTTAGAATTCACATCTGGAGGCATTCTGTAATCTCTGGAATATCAAGGTGTTGATGAAACACAGAAATAGCATCGCGATTGAATACAACAGTCACCATTCTCACGTTCCTCCATGGGAGTAATGACTCAAACAGTCTACGCTTTGATCATCCCCTGGAAGACCAGTTGTAGCTTCCGATGCACATCTGGAGGCATTCTGTAATCTGTTGACCTTCAAAGTGTTGATGAAACACAGAAATTGCATCGGGATTGAATATAACTTTCACCATGCGCACTTTCCTCCATGGGAGTAATGTCCCAAAGAGTCTACGCTTTGATCGTTCCCTGGAAGACCAGTAGTAGTTTCTGATGCACATCAGGAGGCATTCTGTAATCTGTGGACCTTCAAAGTGTTGAAGAAACACAGAAAGTGATTCGGGATTGAACACAACAGTCACCATGCGCACTTTCCTCCATGAGAATAATGTCTCAAACTGTCTCCGCTTTGATCGTTCCCTGGAAGACCAGTAGTAGTTTCCGATGCACATCTGGAGGTATTCTGTAATCTGTGGACCTTCAAAGTGTTGATGAAACACAGAGATTGCATCGGGATTGAATCCAACAGTCACCATACGAACTTTCCTCCATGGGAGCAATGTCTCAAACAGTCTAAGTTTTAATTGTTCCCTGGATGACCACTAGTAGTTTCCGATGCACATCTGGAGGCATTCTGTAATCTGTGGACTATCAGATTGTTGATGAAACACTGAAATTGCATCGGGATTGAATACAACAGTCACCATGCTTATGTTCCTCCATGGGAGTAATGTCTCAAACAATCTACGCTTTGATCGTTTCCTGAAAGACCAGTTGTAGTTTCCGATGCACATCTGGAGGCATTCTGTAATCTGTGGACCTTCAAAGTGTTGATGAAACACAGAAATGGCATCGGGATTGAATACAACAATCACCATGTGCACTTTCCTTCATGAAAGTAAAGTCTCAAACAGTCTACGCTTTGATCATTCCCTGGAAGACCAGTAGTAGTATCCGATGCACATCTGGAGGCATTCTGTAATCAGTGGACTATCAGAGTGTTGATGATACACAGAAACTGCGTCGGGATTGAATACAACAGTCACCATTAGCACTTTCCTCCTTGGGAGTAATGTCTCAAACAGTCAACCCTTTGATCGTTCCCTGGAAGACCAGTAGTAGTTTCCGATGCACATCTGGAGGCATTCCGTAATTTGTCGAATGTCAGTGTGTTGTTGAAACACAGAAATTGCATCGGGATTGAATACAACAGACACCATGCGCACTTTCCTTCACGGGAGTAATGTCTCAAACAGTCTAAGCTTTGATCGTTCCCTGGAAGACCAGTAGTAGTTTAAGATGCACATCTGGAGGCATTCTGCAATCTGTGGACTATCAGATTGTTGTAGAAACACCGAAATTACATCGGGATTGAATACAACAGTCACCATGCGCACTTTCCTCCATAGGAGTAATGTCTCAAACAGTCTACGCTTTGATCGTTCCCTAGAAGACCATTAGTAGTTTCCGATGCACATCTGGAGGCATTCTGTAATCTGTGGACTATCAGAGTGTTGTTGAAACCCGAAATTGCATTGGGATTGAATACAACAGTCACCATGCGCACTTTCCTATATTGGAGTAATGTCTCAAACAGTCTACGCTTTTATCGTTTCCTGGAAGACCAGTAGTAGTTTCCGATGCACGTCTGGAGGCATTCTGTAATCTGTGTACCTTCCAGATGTTAATGAAACACAGAAATTGCATCGGGATTGATACTACAGTCACCATGCGCACTTTCCTCCATGGGAGTATTGTCTCAAACAGTCTCCGCTTTGATCGTTCCCTGGAAGGCCAGTATTAGTTTCCAATGCACATCTGGAGGCATTCTGTTATCTGTGGAACATCAGAGTGTTGATGAAACACAGAAATGGCATCGGGATTAAATACAACAGTCACCATGCGCACTTTCCTCCATGGGAGTAATGTCTCAAAGAGTCTGCGCTTTGATCGTTCCCTGGAAGACCAGTAGTAGTTTCTGATGCACATCAGGAGGCATTCTGTAATCAGTGGTCTATCAGAGTGTTGATGAAACACAGAAATTGCGTCGGGATTGAATACAACAGTCACCATGCGCACTTTAATCCATGGGAGTAATGTCTCAAACAGTTTAGGCTTTGATCGTTCCCTGGAAGACCAATAGTGGTTTCCGATTCACATCTGGAGGCATTCTGTAACCTGTCGAATGTCAGTGTGTTGTTGAAACACAGAAATTGCCTCGGGATTGAATACAACAGTCACCATGCGCACTTTCCTCCATGGGAGTAATGTCTCAAACAGTCTACGCTTTGATCGTTCCCTGGAAGACCGGTAGTAGTTTCCGATGCACATCTGGAGGCATTCTGTAATCTGTGGACTATCAGAGTGTTGATGAAACACAGAAATTGCATCGGGATTGAATACAACAGTCACCATCGGCACTTTCCTCCATGGGAGTAATGTCTCAAGCAGTCTACGCTTTGATCGTTTCCTGGAAGACCAGTAGTAGTTCCCGATGCACATCAGGAGGCATTCTGTAATCTGTGGACTATCAGAGTGTTGATGAAACACAGTAATTGCATCGGGATTGAATACAACAGTCCCCATGCGACCTTTCCTCCATGGGAGTAATGTCTCAGACAATCTACGCCTTGATCGTTCCCTGGATCACCATTAGTAGTTTCCGATGCACATCTGGAGGCAATCTGTAATCTGTGATCTATCAGAGTGTTGATGAAACACAGAAATTGCATCGCGATTGAACACAACAGTCACCATGCGCACTTTGATCCATGGGAGTAATGTCTCAAAGAGTCTACGCTTTCGTCGTTCCCTGGAAGACCAGTAGCAGTTTCTGATGCACATCTGGTGGCATTCTGTAATCTGTGGACTATCAGAGTGTTGTTGAAACACAGAAATTGCATCGGGAATGAATACAACAGTCACCATGCACACTTTCCTCCATGGGAGTAATGTCTCAAAGAGTCTACGCTTTCGTCGTTCCCTGGAAGCCCAGTAGTAGTTTCCAATGCACATCTGGAGGCATTCTGAAATCTCTGGATCATCAGTGTGTTGATGAAACACAGAAATTGCATCGCGATTGAATACAACAGTCACCATTCGCACGTTCCTCCATGGGAGTAACGACTCAAACAGTCTACGCTTTGATCATCCTCTGGAAGACCAGTTGTAGCTTCCGAAGCACATCTGGAGGCATTCTGTAATCTGTTGACCTTCAAAGTGTTGATGAAACACAGAAATTGCATCGGGATTGAATATAACTTTCACCATGCGCACTTTCCTCCATGGGTGTAATGTCTCAAACTGTCTCCGCCTTGATCGTTCCCTGGAAGACCAGTAGTAGTTTCCGATGCACATCTGGAGGCATTCTGTAATCTGTGGACCTTCAAAGTGTTGATGAAACACAGAGATTGCATCGGGATTGAATACAACAGTCACCATACGAACTTTCCTCCATGGGAGTAATGTCTCAAACAGTCTAAGCTTTAATTGTTCCCTGGATGACCACTAGTAGTTTCCGATGCACATCTGGAGGCATTCTGTAATCTGTGGACTATCAGATTGTTGATGAAACACTGAAATTGCATCGGGATTGAATACAACAGTCACCATGCTTATGTTCCTCCATGGGAGTAATGTCTAAAACAATCTACGCTTTGATCGTTTCCTGAAAGACCAGTTGTAGTTTCCGATGCACATCTGGAGGCATTCTGTAATCTGTGGACCTTCAAAGTGTTGATGAGACACAGAAATGGCATTGGGATTGAATACAACAATCACCATGTGCACTTTCCTTCATGAAAGTAAAGTCTCAAACAGTCTACGCTTTGATCATTCCCTGGAAGACCAGTAGTAGTATCCGATGCACATCTGGAGGCATTCTGTAATCAGTGGACTATCAGAGTGTTGATGATACACAGAAACTGCGTCGGGATTGAATACAACAGTCACCATTAGCACTTTCCTCCTTGGGAGTAATGTCTCAAACAGTCAACCCTTTGATCGTTCCCTGGAAGACCAGTAGTAGTTTCCGATGCACATCTGGAGGCATTCTGTAATCTGTCGAATGTCAGTGTGTTGTTGAAACACAGAAATTGCATCGGGATTGAATACAACAGACACCATGTGCACTTTCCTTCACGGGAGTAATGTCTCAAACAGTCTACGCTTTGATCGTTCCCTGGAAGACCAGTAGTAGTTTAAGATGCACATCTGGAGGCATTCTGCAATCTGTGGACTATCAGATTGTTGTAGAAACACCGAAATTGCATCGGGATTGAATGCAACAGTCACCATGCGCACTTCCCTCCATAGGAGTTATGTTTCAAACAGTCTACGCTTTGATCGTTCCCTAGAAGACCATTAGTAGTTTCCGATGCACATCTGGAGGCATTCTGTAATCTGTGGACTATCAGAGTGTTGTTGAAACCCGAAATTGCATTGGGATTGAATACAACAGTCACCATGCGCACTTTCCTATATTGGAGTAATGTCTCAAACAGTCTACGCTTTGATCGTTTCCTGGAAGACCAGTAGTAGTTTCCGATGCACGTCTGGAGGCATTCTGTAATCTGTGGACCTTCCAGATGTTAATGAAACACAGAAATTGCATCGGGATTGATACTACAGTCACCATGCGCACTTTCCTCCATGGGAGTAATGTCTCAAACAGTCTCCGCTTTGATCGTTCCCTGGAAGGCCAGTATTAGTTTCCAATGCACATCTGGAGGCATTCTGTAATCTGTGGAACTTCCAGATGTTAATGAAACACAGAAATTGCATCGGGATTGATACTACAGTCACCATGCGCACTTTCCTCCATGGGAGTAATGTCTCAAACAGTCTACGCTTTGATCGTTTCCTGGAAGACCAGTAGTAGTTTCCGATGCACATCTGGAGGCAATCTGTAATCTGTGATCTATCAGAGTGTTGATGAAACACAGAAATTGCATCGCGATTGAATACAACAGTCACCATGCGCACTTTCCTCCATGGGAGTAATGTCTCAAACAGTCTATTCCTTGATCGTTCCCTGGAAGACAAGTAGTAGATTCCGATGCACATCTGGAGGTATTCGGTAATCTGTGGACCTTCAAAGTGTTGAAGAAACACAGAAAGTGCCTCGGGATAGAATACAACAGTCACCATGCGTTCTTTCCTCCATGGGAGTAATGTCTCAAACTGTCATCGCTTTGCTCGTTAGCTGAAGACCAGTTTCCGATGCACATCTGGAGGCATTCTGTAATCAGTGGACTATCAGATTGTTGATGATAACAGAAATAGCGTCGGGATTGAATACAACAGTCACCATTCGCACTTTCCACCATGGGAGTAATGTCTCAAACAGTCTACCCTTTGATCGTTCCCTGGAAGACCAGTAGTAGTTTCCGATGCACATCTGGAGGCATTCTGTAATCTGTCGAATGTCAGTGTGTTGTTGAAACACAGAAATTGCATAGGGATTAAATATAACAGACACCATGCGCACTTTCCTCCACGGGAGTAATGTCTCAAACAGTCTACGCTTTGATCGTTCCCTGGAAGACCAGTAGTAGTTTAAGATGCACATTTGGAGGCATTCTGCAATCTGTGGACTATCAGATTGTTGTAGAAACACAGAAATTGCATCGGGATTGAATACAACAGTCACCATGCGCACGTTTCTACATGGGAGTAATTTCTCAAACATTCTACGCTTTGATCGTTCCCTGGAAGGCCAGTAGTATTTTCTAATGCACATCTGGAGGCATTCTGTAATCTCTGGAGCAGCAGTGTGTTGATGAAACACAGAAATTGCATTGCGATTTAATACAACAGTCACCATGCGCACTTTCCTCCATGGGAGTAATGTCTCAAAGATTCTACGCTTTCGTCGTTCCCTGGAGGACCAGTAGTAGTTTCCGATGCACATCTGGAAGCATTCTGTATTCAGTGGACTATCAGAGTGTTGATGAAACACAGAAATCGCATCGCGATTGAATACAACAGTCACCAAGCGCACTTTCCTCCATGGGAGTAATGTCTCAATGAGTCTACATTTTGATCGTTTCCTGGAAGACCAGTAGTAGTGTCCGATGCACATCTGGAGGCATTCTGTAATCTGTGGACTATCAGAGTGTTGTTGAAACACTGAAATTGCATCGGGATTGAATACAACAGCCACCATGCACACTTTCCTCCATGGGAGTAATGTCTCAAACAGTCTACGCTTTGATCGTTCCCTGGAAGACCAGTAGTAGTTTCCGATGCACATCTGGTGGCATTCTGTAAACTGTGGACTATCAGAGTGTTGATGAAACACTGAAATTGCATCGGGATTGAATACAACAGTCACCATGCTAATGTTCCTCCATGGGAGTAATGTCTCAAACAGTCTACGCTTAGATCGTTCCCTGAAAGACCAGTTGTAGTTTCCGATGCACATCTGGAGGCATTCTGTAATCTGTGGACCTTCAATGTGTTGATGAAACACAGAAATTGCATCGGGATTGAATACAACAGTCACCATGCTAATGTTCCTCCATGGGAGTAATGTCTCAAACAGTCTACGCTTTGATCATTCCCTGGAAGACCAGTAGTAGTTTCGATGCACATCTGGAGGCATTCTGTAATCAGTGGACTATCAGAGTGTTGATGATACACAGAAATTGCGTCGGGATTAAATACAACAGTCACCATTAGCACTTACCTCCTTGGGGGTAAAGTCTCAAACAGTCTACCCTTTGATCGTTCCCTGGAAGACCAGTAGTAGTTTCCGATGCACATCTGGAGGCATTCCGTAATCTGTCGAATGTCAGTGTGTTGTTGAAACACAGAAATTGCATCGGGATTGAATACAACAGACACCATGCGCACTTTCCTCCACGGGAGGAATGTCTCAAACAGTCTACGCTTTGATCGTTCCCTGGAAGACCAGTAGTAGTTTAAGATGCACATCTGGAGGCATTCTGCAATCTGTGGACTATCAGATTGTTGTAGAAACACAGAAATTGCGTCGGGATTGAATACAACAGTCACCATGCACACTTTCCTTCATGGGAGTAATGTCTCAAACAGTCTACGATTTGATCGTTCCCTGGAAGACCAGTAGTGGTTTCCGATGCAAATCTGGAGTCATTCTGTATTCTGTGGACTATCAGAGTGTTGGTGAAACACAGAAACTGCATCGGGATTGAATACAACAGTCAAGATGCGCACTTTCCTCCATGGGAGTAATGTCTCAAACAGTCTACGCTTTGATCGTTCCCTAGAGGACCATTAGTAGTTTCCGATGCACATCTGGAGGCATTTTGTAATCTGTGGACTATCAGAGTGTTGTCGAAACCCGAAATTGCATTGGGATTGAATACAACAATCACCATGCGCACTTTCCTATATTGGAGTAATGTCTCAAACAGTCTACGCTTTGATCGTTTCCTGGAAGACCAGTAGTAGTTTAAGATGCACATCTGGAGGCATTCTGCAATCTGTGGACTATCAGATTGTTGTAGAAACACAGAAATTGCATCGGGATTGAATACAACAGTCACCATGCGCACTTTCCTCCATGGGAGTAATGTCTCAAACAGTCTACGCTATGATCGTTCCCTGTAAGACCAGTAGTAGTTTCCGATGCACATCTGGAGGCATTCTGTAAACTGTGGACTATCAGAGTGTTGATGAAACACAGAAATTGCATCGGGATTGATTACAACAGTCACCATTCGCACGTTCTTCCATGGGAGTAATGTCTCAAACAGTCTGCGCTTTAATCATTCCCTGGAAGACCTGTTGTAGCTTCCGATGCACATCTGGAGGCATTCTGTAATCTGTTGACCTTCAAAGTGTTGATGAAACACAGAAATTGCATCGGGATTGAATACAACTTTCACTATGCGCACTTTCCTCCATGAGAATAATGTCTCAAACAGTCTCCGTTTTGATCGTTCCCTGGAAGACCAGTAGTAGTTTCCGATGCACATCTGGAGGCATTCTGTAATCTGTGGACCTTCAAAGTGTTGATGAAACACAGAGATTGCATTGGGATCGATAACAACAGAAACCATACGCACTTTCCTCCATGGGAGTAATGTCTCAAAGATTCTACGCTTTCGTGGTTCCCTGGAAGACCAGTAGTAGTTTCCGATGCACATCTGGAGGCATTCTGTATTCAGTGGACTATCAGAGTGTTGATGAAACACAGAAATCGCATCGCGATTGAATACAACAGTCACCATGCGCACTTTCCTCCATGGGAGTAATGTCTCAATGAGTCTACATTTTGATCGTTTCCTGGAAGACCAGTAGTAGTGTCCGATGCACATCTGGAGGCATTCTGTAATCTGTGGACTATCAGATTGTTGTTGAAACACTGAAATTGCATCGGGATTGAATACAACAGTCACCATGCACACTTTCCTCCATGGGAGTAATGTCTCAAACAGTCTACGCTTTGATCGTTAACTGGAAGACCAGTAGTAGTTTCCAATGCACATCTGGTGGCATTCTGTAAACTGTGGACTATCAGAGTGTTGATGAAACACAGAAATTGCATCGGGATTGAATACAACAGTCACCATTCGCACGTTCCTCCATGGGAGTAATGTCTCAAACAGTCTACGCTTTGATCATTCCCTGGAAGACCAGTTGTAGCTTCCGATGCACATCTGGAGACATTCTTTAATCTGTTGACCTTCAAAGTGTTAATGAAACACAGAAATTGCATCGGGATTCAATACAACTTTCACCTTGCGCACTTTCCTCCATGGAAGTAATGTCTCTAAGAGTCTACGATTTGATCGTTCCCTGGAAGACCAGTAGTAGTTTCTGATGCACATCAGGAGGCATTCTGTAATCTGTGGACCTTCAAAGTGTTGAAGAAACACAGAAAGTGCCTCGGGATTGAACACAACAGTCACCATGCGCACTTTCCTCCATGAGAATAATGTCTCAAACAGTCTCCGCTTTGATCGTTCCCTGGAAGACCAGTAGTAGTTTCCGATGCACATCTGGAGGCATTCTGTAATCTGTGGACCTTCAAAGTGTTGATGAAACACAGAAATTGCATCGGGATTGAATACAACAGTCACCAAGCGCACTTTCCTCCATGGGAGTAATGTCTCAAACAGTCTACGCTTTGATCGTTTTCTGGAAGACCAGTAGTAGTTTCCGATGCATATCTGTAGGCATTCTGTAATCTGTCGAATGTCAGTGTGTTGCTGAAACACAGAAATTGCATCGGGATTGAATACAACAGTCACCATGCGCACTTACCTTCACAGGAGTAATGTCTCAAACAGTCTACGCTTTGATTGTTCCCTGGAAGACAAGTAGTCGTTTCCGATGCAAATCTGGAGGCATTCTGTATTCTGTGGGGTATCAGAGTGTTAGTGAAACACAGAAATTGCATCGGGATTCAATACAACAGTCACCATGCGCACTTTCCTCCACAGGAGTAATGTCTCAAACAGTCTACGCTTTGATCGTTCCCTGGAAGACCAGTAGTAGTTTAAGATGCACATCTGGAGGCATTCTGCAATCTGTGGACTATCAGATTGTTGTAGAAACACCGAAATTGCATCGTGATTGAATACAACAGTCACCATGCACACTTTCCTTCATGGGAGTAATGTCTCAAACAGTCTACGCTTTGATCGTTCCCTGGAAGACCAGTAGTGGTTTCCGATGCAAATCTGGAGGCATTCTGTATTCTGTGGAGTATCAGAGTGTTAGTGCAACACAGAAATTGCATCGGGATTCAATACAACAGTCACCATGCGCACTTTCCTCCATAGGAGTAATGTCTCAAACAGTCTACGCTTTGATCGTTCCCTAGAAGACCATTAGTAGTTTCCGATGCACATCTGGAGGCATTCTGTAATCTGTGGACTATCAGAGTGTTTTTGAAACCCGAAATTGCATTGGGATTGAATACAACAGTCACCATGCGCACTTTCCTATATTGGAGTAATGTCTCAAACAGTCTACGATTTGATCGTTTCCTGGAAGACCAGTAGTAGTTTCCGATGCACGTCTGGAGGCATTCTGTAACCTTTGGACCTTCCAGGTGTTAATGAAACACAGAAATTGCATCTTGATTGAAACTACAGTCACCATGCGCACTTTCCTCCATGGGAGTAATGTCTCAAACAGTCTCTTCTTTGATCGTTCCCTGGATGCCCAGTAGTAGTTTCCAATGCACATCTGGAGGCATTCTGTTATCTGTGGAACATCAGAGTGTTGATGAAACACAGAAATTGCATCGGGATTAAATACAACAGTCACCATGCGCACTTTCCTCCATGGGGGTAATGTCTCAAAGAGTCTGCGCTTTGATCGTTCCTTGGAAGACCAGTAGTAGTTTCTGATGCACATCAGGAGGCATTCTGTAATCTGTGGACTATCTGAGTGTTGATGAAACACAGAAATTGCATCGGGATTGAATACAACAGTCAAGATGCGCACTTTCCTCCATGGGAGTAATGTCTCAAACAGTCTACGCTTTGATCGTTCCCTAGAAGACCATTAGTAGTTTCCGATGCACATCTGGAGGCATTTTGTAATCTGTGGACTATCAGAGTGTTGTTGAAACCCGAAATTGCTTTGGGATTGAATACAACAATCACCATGCGCACTTTCCTATATTGGAGTAATGTCTCAAACAGTCTACGCTTTGATCGTTTCCTGGAAGACCAGTAGTAGTTTAAGATGCACATCTGGAGGCATTCTGCAATCTTTGGACTATCAGATTGTTGTAGAAACACAGAAATTGCATCGGGATTGAATACAACAGTCACCATGCGCACTTTCCTCCATGGGAGTAATGTCTCAAACAGTCTACGCTATGATCGTTCCCTGGAAGACCAGTAGTAGTTTCCGATGCACATCTGGAGGCATTCTGTAAACTGTGGACTATCAGAGTGTTGATGAAACACAGAAATTGCATCGGGATTGAATACAACAGTCACCATTCGCACGTTCTTCCATGGGAGTATTGTCTCAAACAGTCTGCGCTTTGATCATTCCCTGGAAGACCTGTTGTAGCTTCCGATGCACATCTGGAGGCATTCTGTAATCTGTTGACCTCCAAAGTGTTGATGAAACACAGAAATTGCATCGGGATTGAATACAACTTTCACTATGCGCACTTTCCTCCATGAGAATAATGTCTCAAACAGTCTCCGTTTTGATCGTTCCCTGGAAGACCAGTAGTAGTTTCCGATGCACATCTGGAGGCATTCTGTAATCTGTGGACCTTCAAAGTGTTGATGAAACACAGAGATTGCATTGGGATCGAATACAACAGTCACCATACGCACTTTCCTCCATGGGGGTAATGTCTCAAATAGTCTAAGTTTTAATTGTTCCCTGGAAGACCACTAGTAGTTTCCGATGCACATCTGGAGGCATTCTGTAATCTGTGGACTATCTGATTGTTGATGAAACACTGAAATTGCATCGGGATTGAATACAACAGTCACCATGCTTATGTTCCTCCATGGGAGTAATGTCTCAAACAATCTACGCTTTGATCGTTCCCTGAAAGACCAGTTGTAGTTTCCGATGCACATCTGGAGGCATTCTGTAATCAGTGGACTATCAGAGTGTTGATGATAAACAGAAGTTGCGTCGGGAATGAATACAACAGTCACCATTAGCACTTTCCTCCTTGGGAGTAATGTCTCAAACAGTCAACCCTTTGATCGTTCCCTGGAAGACCAGTAGTAGATTCCGATGCACATCTGGAGGCTTTCTGTAATCTGTCGAATGTGAGTGTGTTGCTGAAACACAGAAATTGCATCGGGATTGAATACAACTGACACCATGCGCACTTTCCTTCACGGGAGTAATGTCTCAAACAGTCTACGCTTTGATCATTCCCTGGAAGACCAGTAGTAGTTTAAGATGCACATCTGGAGGCATTCTGCAATCTGTTGACTATCAGATTGTTGTAGAAACACCGAAATTGCATCGGGATTGAATACAACAGTCACCATGCACACTTTCCTTCATGGAAGTAATGTCTCAAACAGTCTACGCTTTGATCGTTCCCTGGAAGACCAGTAGTGGTTTTCGATGCAAATCTGGAGGCATTCTGTATTCTGTGGAGTATCAGAGTGTTAGTGAAACACAGAAATTGCATCGGGATTGAATAAAACTGTCACCATGCTCACTTTCCTCCATAGGAGTAATGTCTCAAACTATCTACGCTTTGATCGTTCCCTAGAAGACCATTAGTAGTTTCCGATGCACATCTGGAGGCGTTCTGTAATCTGTGGACTATCAGAGTGTTGTTGAAACCCGAAATTGCATTGGGATTGAATACAACAGTCACCATGCGCACTTTCCTATATTGGAGTAATGTCTCAAAAAGTCTACGCTTTGATCGTTTCCTGGAAGACCAGTAATAGTTTCCGATGCACGTCTGGAGGCATTTTGTAATCTTTGGACCTTCCAGGTGTTAATGAAACACAGAAATTGCATCGGGATTGATACTACAGTCACCATGCGCACTTTCCTCAATGGGAGTAATGTCTCAAACAGTCTCCGCTTTGATCGTTCCCTGGAAGGCCAGTAGTAGTTTCCAATGCACATCTGGAGGCATTCTGTTATCTGTGGAACATCAGAGTGTTGATGAAATACAGAAATTGCATCGGGATTAAATACAACAGTCACCATGCGCACTTTCCTCCATGGGAGTAATGTCTCAAAGAGTCTGCGCTTTGATCGTTCCCTGGAAGACCAGTAGTAGTTTCTGATGAACATCAGGAGGCATTCTGTAATCTGTGGACTATCTGAGTGTTGATGAAACACAGAAATTGCATCGCGATTGAATACAACAGTCACCATGCGCACTTGCCTCCATGGGAGTAATGTCTCAAACAGTCTACGCTTTGATCGTTCCCTGGAAGACCAGTAGTAGTTTCCGATGCACATCTGGAGGTACTCTGTAATCTGTGGACCTTCAAAGTGTTGAAGAAACACAGAAAGTGCCTCGGGATCGAACACAACAGTCACCATGCGCACTTTCCTCCATGGGGGTAATGTCTCAAAGAGTCTGCGCTTTGATCGTTCCTTGGAAGACCAGTAGTAGTTTCTGATGCACATCAGGAGGCATTCTGTAATCTGTGGACTATCTGAGTGTTGATGAAACACAGAAATTGCATCGGGATTGAATACAACAGTCAAGATGCGCACTTTCCTCCATGGGAGTAATGTCTCAAACAGTCTACGCTTTCATCGTTCCCTAGAAGACCATTAGTAGTTTCCGATGCACATCTGGAGGCATTTTGTAATCTGTGGACTATCAGAGTGTTGTTGAAACCCGAAATTGCTTTGGGATTGAATACAACAATCACCATGCGCACTTTCCTATATTGGAGTAATGTCTCAAACAGTCTACGCTTTGATCGTTTCCTGGAAGACCAGTAGTAGTTTAAGATGCACATCTGGAGGCATTCTGCAATCTGTGGACTATCAGATTGTTGTAGAAACACAGAAATTGCATCGGGATTGAATACAACAGTCACCATGCGCACTTTCCTCCATGGGAGTAATGTCTCAAACAGTCTACGCTATGATCGTTCCCTGGAAGACCAGTAGTAGTTTCCGATGCACATCTGGAGGCATTCTGTAAACTGTGGACTATCAGAGTGTTGATGAAACACAGAAATTGCATCGGGATTGAATACAACAGTCACCATTCGCACGTTCTTCCATGGGAGTATTGTCTCAAACAGTCTGCGCTTTGATCATTCCCTGGAAGACCTGTTGTAGCTTCCGATGCACATCTGGAGGCATTCTGTAATCTGTTGACCTCCAAAGTGTTGATGAAACACAGAAATTGCATCGGGATTGAATACAACTTTCACTATGCGCACTTTCCTCCATGAGAATAATGTCTCAAACAGTCTCCGTTTTGATCGTTCCCTGGAAGACCAGTAGTAGTTTCCGATGCACATCTGGAGGCATTCTGTAATCTGTGGACCTTCAAAGTGTTGATGAAACACAGAGATTGCATTGGGATCGAATACAACAGTCACCATACGCACTTTCCTCCATGGGGGTAATGTCCCAAATAGTCTAAGTTTTAATTGTTCCCTGGAAGACCACTAGTAGTTTCCGATGCACATCTGGAGGCATTCTGTAATCTGTGGACTATCTGATTGTTGATGAAACACTGAAATTGCATCGGGATTGAATACAACAGTCACCATGCTTATGTTCCTCCATGGGAGTAATGTCTCAAACAATCTACGCTTTGATCGTTCCCTGAAAGACCAGTTGTAGTTTCCGATGCACATCTGGAGGCATTCTGTAATCAGTGGACTATCAGAGTGTTGATGATAAACAGAAGTTGCGTCGGGAATGAATACAACAGTCACCATTAGCACTTTCCTCCTTGGGAGTAATGTCTCAAACAGTCAACCCTTTGATCGTTCCCTGGAAGACCAGTAGTAGATTCCGATGCACATCTGGAGGCTTTCTGTAATCTGTCGAATGTGAGTGTGTTGCTGAAACACAGAAATTGCATCGGGATTGAATACAACTGACACCATGCGCACTTTCCTTCACGGGAGTAATGTCTCAAACAGTCTACGCTTTGATCATTCCCTGGAAGACCAGTAGTAGTTTAAGATGCACATCTGGAGGCATTCTGCAATCTGTTGACTATCAGATTGTTGTAGAAACACCGAAATTGCATCGGGATTGAATACAACAGTCACCATGCACACTTTCCTTCATGGAAGTAATGTCTCAAACAGTCTACGCTTTGATCGTTCCCTGGAAGACCAGTAGTGGTTTTCGATGCAAATCTGGAGGCATTCTGTATTCTGTGGAGTATCAGAGTGTTAGTGAAACACAGAAATTGCATCGGGATTGAATAAAACTGTCACCATGCTCACTTTCCTCCATAGGAGTAATGTCTCAAACTATCTACGCTTTGATCGTTCCCTAGAAGACCATTAGTAGTTTCCGATGCACATCTGGAGGCGTTCTGTAATCTGTGGACTATCAGAGTGTTGTTGAAACCCGAAATTGCATTGGGATTGAATACAACAGTCACCATGCGCACTTTCCTATATTGGAGTAATGTCTCAAAAAGTCTACGCTTTGATCGTTTCCTGGAAGACCAGTAATAGTTTCCGATGCACGTCTGGAGGCATTTTGTAATCTTTGGACCTTCCAGGTGTTAATGAAACACAGAAATTGCATCGGGATTGATACTACAGTCACCATGCGCACTTTCCTCAATGGGAGTAATGTCTCAAACAGTCTCCGCTTTGATCGTTCCCTGGAAGGCCAGTAGTAGTTTCCAATGCACATCTGGAGGCATTCTGTTATCTGTGGAACATCAGAGTGTTGATGAAATACAGAAATTGCATCGGGATTAAATACAACAGTCACCATGCGCACTTTCCTCCATGGGAGTAATGTCTCAAAGAGTCTGCGCTTTGATCGTTCCCTGGAAGACCAGTAGTAGTTTCTGATGAACATCAGAAGGCATTCTGTAATCTGTGGACTATCTGAGTGTTGATGAAACACAGAAATTGCATCGCGATTGAATACAACAGTCACCATGCGCACTTTCCTCCATGGGAGTAATGTCTCAAACAGTCTAAGCTTTGATCGTTCCCTGGAAGACCAGTAGTAGTTACGATGCACATCTGGAGGTATTCTGTAATCTGTGGACTATCGGAGTGTTGATGAAACACAGAAATTGCATCGGGATTGAATACAACAGTCACCATGCGCATTTTCCTCCATCGAAATAATGTCTCAAACAGTCTCCGTTTTGATCGTTCCCTGGAAGACCAGTAGTAGATTCCGATGCACATCTGGAGGCATTCTGTAATCTGTTGACCTTCAAAGTGTTGATGAAACACAGAAATTGCATCGGGATTGAATATAACTTTCACCATGCGCACTTTCCTCCAGGGGAGTAATGTCTCAAACAGTCTCCGCTTTGATCGTTCCCTGGAAGACCAGTAGTAGTTTCCGATGCACATCTGGAGGCATTCTGTAATCTGTGGACCTTCAAAGTGTTGATGAAACACAGAAATTGCATTGGGATTGAATACAACAGTCACCAAGCGCACTTTCCTCCATGGGAGTAATGTCTCAAACAGTCTACGCTTTGATCGTTTTCTGGAAGACCAGTAGTAGTTACCGATGCATATCTGTAGGCATTCTGTAATCTGTCGAATGTCAGTGTGTTGCTGAAACACAGAAATTGCATCGGGATTCAATACAACAGTCACCATGCGCACTTTCCTTCACAGGAGTAATGTCTCAAACAGTCTACGCTTTGATCGTTCCCTAGAAGACCATTAGTAGTTTCCGATGCACATCTGGAGGCATTCTGTAATCTGTGGACTATCGGAGTGTTGTTGATACCCGAAATTGCATTGGGATTGATTACAACAGTCACCATGCGCACTTTCCTATATTGGAGTAATGTCTCAAACAGTCTACGCATTGATCGTTCCCTGGAAGACCAGTTGTAGCTTCCGATGCACATCTGGAGGCATTCTGTAATCTGTGGACCTTCAAAGTGTTGATGAAACACAGAAATTGCATCGGGATTGAATACTACAGTCACCATGCGCATTTTCCTACATCGAAATAATGTCTCAACCAGTCTCCGTTTTGATCGTTCCCTGGAAGACCAGTAGTAGATTCCCATGCACATCTGGAGGCATTCTGTAATCTGTGGACCTTCAAAGTGTTGATGAAACACAAAAATTGCATCGCGATTGAATACAACAGTCACCATGCGCTCGTTCCTCCATGGGAGTAATGTCTCAAACAGTCTACACTTTGATCGTTCCCTGGAAGACCAGTTGTAGGTTCCGATGCACATCTGGAGGCATTCTGTAATCTGTAGACCTTCAAAGAGTTAATGAAACAGAGAAATTGCATCGGGATTGAATACAACAGTCACCATGCGTAGTTTAATATATGGGAGTAATGTCTCAAACAGTCTACGTTGTGATCGTTTCCTGGAAGACCAGTAGTAGTTTCCGATGAACATCTGGAGGCATTCTGTAATCTGTGGACCTTCAAAGTGTTGACGAAACATAGAAATTGACTCGGGATTGAATACAACAGTCACCATGCGCACTTTCCTCTATGGGAATAATGTCTCAAACTGTCATCGCTTTGATCGTTAGCTGAAGACCAGTATTAGTTTCCGATGCCCATCTGGTGGCATTCTGTAATCAGTGGTCTATCAGAGTGTTGATGAAACACAGAAATTGCGTCGGGATTGAATACAACAGTCACCATGCGCACTTTCCTCCATGGGAGTAATGTCTCTAACAGTTTAGGCTTTGGTCGTTCCCTGTAAGACCAGTAGTGGTTTCCGATGCACATTTGGAGGCATTCTGTAACCTGTTGAATGTCAGTGTGTTGTTGAAACACAGAAATTGCATCGGGATTGAATACAACAGTCACCATGCGCACTTTCCTCCACGGGAGTAATGTCCCAAACAGTCTACGATTTGATCGTTCCCTGGAAGACCAGTAGTAGTTACGATGCACATCTGGAGGCATTCTCCAATCTGTGGACTATCAGAGTGTTGTAGAAACACAGAAATTGCATCGGGATTGAATACAACAGTCACCATGCACACTTTCCGCCATGGGAGTAATGTCTCAAACAGTCTACGCTTTGATATTTCCCTGGAAGACCAGTTGTAGCTTCCGATGCACATCTGGAGGCATTCAGTAATCTGTGGACAATCAGAGTGTTGTTGAAACGCAGAAATTGCATCCGGATTGAATACAACAGTCACCATGCGTAGTTTAATATATGGGAGTAATGTCTCAAACAGTCTACGTTGTGATCGTTTCCTGGAAGACCAGTAGTAGTTTCCGATGAACATCTGGAGGCATTCTGTAATCTGTGGACCTTCAAAGTGTTGATGAAACACAGAGATTGCATCGGGATTGAATACAACAGTCACCATGCGCACTTTCCTCCATGGGAGTAATGTCTCAAACAGTCTACGCTTTCATCGTTCCCTGGAAGACCAGTAGTAGTTTCCGTCGCACATCTGGAGGCATTCTGTAATCTGTGGACTATCAGACGGTTGTTGAAACACAGAAATTGCATCGGGATTGAATACAACAGTCACCATGTGCACTTTCCTTCATGAAAGTAAAGTCTCAAACAGTCTACGCTTTGATCATTCCCTGGAAGACCAGTAGTAGTTTCCGATGCACATCTGGAGGCATTCCGTAATCAGTGGACTATCAGAGTGTTGATGATACACAGAAATTGCGTCGGGATTGAATACAACAGTCACCATTAGCACTTTCCTCCTTGGGAGTAATGTCTCAAACAGTCTACCCTTTGATCTTTCCCTGGAAGACCAGTAGTAGTTTCCAATGCACATCTGGAGGCATTCTGTAATCTGTCGAATGTCAGTGTGTTGTTGAAACACAGAAATTGCATCGGGATTGAATACAACAGACACCATGCGCACTTTCCTCCACGGGAGTAATGTCTCAAACATTCTACGGTTTGATCGTTACCTGGAAGACCAGTAGTAGTTTAAGATGCACATCAGGAGGCATTCTGCAATCTGTGGACTATCAGATTGTTGTAGAAACACAGAAATTGCATCGGGATTGAATATAACAGTCACCATAAACACTTTCCTTCATGGGAGTAATGTCTCAAACAGTCTACGCTTTGATCGTTCCCTGGAAGACCAGTAGTGGTTTCCGATGCAAATCTGGAGGCATTCTGTATTCTGTGGACTATCAGAGTGTTAGTGAAACACAGAAATTGCATCGGGATTGAATACAACAGACACCATACGCACTTTCCTCCATAGGAGTAATGTCTCAAACAGTCTACGATTTGATCGTTCCCTAGAAGACCATTAGTAGTTTCCGATGCACATCTGGAGGCATTCTGTAATCTGTGGACTATCAGAGTGTTGTTGAAACCAGAAACTGCATTAAGATTGAATACAACAGTCACCATGCGCACTTTCCTCCATGGGAGTAATGTCTCAAACAGTCTACGCTTTGATCGTTCCCTGGAAGACCAGTTGTAGCTTCCGATGCACATCTGGAGGCATTCTGTAATCAGTGGTCTATCAGAGTGTTGATGAAACACAGAAATTGCGTCGGGATTGAATGCAACAGTCACCATGCGCACTTTCCTCCATGGGAGTAATGTCTCTAACAGTTTAGGCTTTGGTCGTTCCCTGTAAGAGCATTAGTGGTTTCCGATGCACATCTGGAGGCATTCTGTAACCTGTTGAATGTCAGTGTGTTGTTGAAACACAGAAATTGCATCGGGATTGAATACAACTGTCACCATTAGCACTTTCCTCCTTGGGAGTAATGTCTCAAACGGTATACCCTTTGATGGTTCCCTGGAAGACCAGTAGTAGTTTCCGATGCACATCTGGAGGCATTCTGTAATCTATCGAATGTCAGTGTGTTGTTGAAACACAGAAATTGCATCGGGATTGAATACAACAGACACCATGCGCACTTTCGTCCACGGGAGTAATGTCTCAAACAGTCTACGCTTTGATCGTTCTCTGGATCACCAGTAGTACTTTCCGATGCACATCTGGAGGCATTCTGTAATCTGTGGACTATCGGAGTGTTGATGAAACACAGAAATTGCATCGGGATTGAATACAACAGTCGTCATGCGCACGATCCTCCATGGGAGTAATGTCTCAAACAGTCTACGCTTTGATCGTTCCCTGGAAGACCAGTTGTAGCTTCCGATGCACATCTGGAGGCATTCTGTAATCTGTGGACAATCAGAGTGTTGTTGAAACACAGAAATTGCATCCGGATTGAATACAACAGTCACCATTTTTACTTTGATATATGGGAGTAATGTCTCAAACAGTCTACGTTGTGATCGTTTCCTGGAAGACCAGTAGTAGTTTCCGATGAACATCTGGAGGCATTCTGTAATCTGTGGACCTTCAAAGTGTTGATGAAACACAGAAATTGCATCGGGATTGAATACAACAGTCACCAAGCGAACTTTCTTCCATGGGAGTAATGTCTCAAACAGTCTACGTTTTGTCGTTCCCTGAAAGACCAGTAGTAGTTTCCGATGCACATCTGGAGGAATTCTGTAATCTGCGGACCTTCAAAGTGTTGATGAAACACAGAAACTGACTCTGGATTGAATGAAGTCACCTTGCGCACTTTCCTATATGGGAGTAATGTCTCACACAGTCTATGCTTTGATCGTTCCCTGGAAGGCCAGTAGTAGTTTCCAATGCACATCTGGAAGCATTCTGTAATCTGTGGAACATCAGGGTGCTGATGAAACACAGAAATTGCATCGGGATAGAATACAACAGTCACCATGCTTATGTTCCTCTAAGGGAGTAATGTCTCACACAGTCTACGCTTTGATCGTTCCCTGAAAGACCAGTTATAGTTTCCGATGCACATCTTTAGGCATTCTGTAATCTGTGGACTTTCAAAGTGTTGATGAAACACAGAAATTGCATCGGGATTGAATATAACAGTCACCAAGCGCACTTTCGTTCATGAGAGTAAAGTCTCAAACAGTCTACGCTTTGATCATTCTGTGGAAGACCAGTAGTAGTTTCCAAT
Source organism: Schistocerca gregaria (assembly GCF_023897955.1). Taxonomy (NCBI): domain Eukaryota; kingdom Metazoa; phylum Arthropoda; class Insecta; order Orthoptera; family Acrididae; genus Schistocerca; species Schistocerca gregaria. The sequence continues at coordinate 100,958,507 of NC_064929.1, read as the reverse complement.
GCACATCTGGAGGCATTCTGTAATCTGTCGAATGTCAGTGTGTTGTTGAAACACAGAAATTGCATCGGGATTGAATACAACAGACACCATGCGCACTTTCCTCCACGGGAGTAATGTCTCAAACATTCTACGGTTTGATCGTTCCCTGGAAGACCATTAGTAGTTTAAGATGCACATCAGGAGGCATTCTGCAATCTGTGGACTATCAGATTGTTGTAGAAACACAGAAATTGCATCGGGATTGAATATAACTGTCACCATAAACACTTTCCTTCATGGGAGTAATGTCTCAAACAGTCTACGCATTGATCGTTCCCTGGAAGAGCAGTAGTGGTTTCCGATGCAAATCTGGAGGCATTCTGTATTCTGTGGACTATCAGAGTGTTAGTGAAACACAGAAATTGCATCGGGATTGAATACAACAGACACCATACGCACTTTCCTCCATAGGAGTAATGTCTCAAACAGTCTACGATTTGATCGTTCCCTAGAAGACCATTAGTAGTTTCCGATGCACATCTGGAGGCATTCTGTAATCTGTGGACTATCAGAGTGTTGTTGAAACCAGAAACTGCATTAAGATTGAATACAACAGTCACCATGCGCACTTTCCTCCATGGGAGTAATGTCTCAAACAGTCTACGCTTTGATCGTTCCCTGGAAGACCAGTTGTAGCTTCCGATGCACATCTGGAGGCATTCTGTAATCAGTGGTCTATCAGAGTGTTGATGAAACACAGAAATTGCGTCGGGATTGAATACAACAGTCACCATGCGCACTTTCCTCCATGGGAGTAATGTCTCTAACAGTTTAGGCTTTGGTCGTTCCCTGTAAGAGCATTAGTGGTTTCCGATGCACATCTGGAGGCATTCTGTAACCTGTTGAATGTCAGTGTGTTGTTGAAACACAGAAATTGCATCGGGATTGAATACAACTGTCACCATTAGCACTTTCCTCCTTGGGAGTAATGTCTCAAACGGTATACCCTTTGATCGTTCCCTGGAAGACCAGTAGTAGTTTCCGATGCACATCTGGAGGCATTCTGTAATCTGTCGAATGTCAGTGTGTTGTTGAAACACAGAAATTGCATCGGGATTGAATACAACAGACACCATGCGCACTTTCCTCCACGGGAGTAATGTCTCAAACAGTCTACGCTTTGATCGTTCTCTGGATCACCAGTAGTACTTTCCGATGCACATCTGGAGGCATTCTGTAATCTGTGGACTATCGGAGTGTTGATGAAACACAGAAATTGCATCGGGATTGAATACAACAGTCGTCATGCGCACGATCCTCCATGGGAGTAATGTCTCAAACAGTCTACGCTTTGATCGTTCCCTGGAAGACCAGTTGTAGCTTCCGATGCACATCTGGAGGCATTCTGTAATCTGTGGACAATCAGAGTGTTGTTGAAACACAGAAATTGCATCCGGATTGAATACAACAGTCACCATTTTTACTTTGATATATGGGAGTAATGTCTCAAACAGTCTACGTTGTGATCGTTTCCTGGAAGACCAGTAGTAGTTTCCGATGAACATCTGGAGGCATTCTGTAATCTGTGGACCTTCAAAGTGTTGATGAAACACAGAAATTGCATCGGGATTGAATACAACAGTCACCAAGCGAACTTTCCTCCATGGGAGTAATGTCTCAAACAGTCTACGTTTTGTCGTTCCCTGAAAGACCAGTAGTAGTTTCCGATGCACATCTGGAGGAATTCTGTTATCTGCGGACCTTCAAAGTGTTGATGAAACACAGAAATTGACTCTGGATTGAATGAAGTCACCTTGCGCACTTTCCTATATGGGAGTAATGTCTCACACAGTCTATGCTTCGATCGTTCCCTGGAAGGCCAGTAGTAGTTTCCAATGCACATCTGGAAGCATTCTGTAATCTGTGGAACATCAGAGTGCTGATGAAACACAGAAATTGCATCGGGATAGAATACAACAGACACCATGCGCACTTTCCTCCACGGGAGTAATGTCTCAAACATTCTACGGTTTGATCGTTCCCTGGAAGACCAGTAGTAGTTTAAGATGCACATCAGGAGGCATTCTGCAATCTGTGGACTATCAGATTGTTGTAGAAACACAGAAATTGCATCGGGATTGAATATAACAGTCACCATAAACACTTTCCTTCATGGGAGTAATGTCTCAAACAGTCTACGCTTTGATCGTTCCCTGGAAGACCAGTAGTGGTTTCCGATGCAAATCTAGAGGCATTCTGTATTCTGTGGACTATCAGAGTGTTAGTGAAACACAGAAATTGCATCGGGATTGAATACAACAGACACCATACGCACTTTCCTCCATAGGAGTAATGTCTCAAACAGTCTACGATTTGATCGTTCCCTAGAAGACCATTAGTAGTTTCCGATGCACATCTGGAGGCATTCTGTAATCTGTGGACTATCAGAGTGTTGTTGAAACCAGAAACTGCATTAAGATTGAATACAACAGTCACCATGCGCACTTTCCTCCATGGGAGTAATGTCTCAAACAGTCTACGCTTTGATCGTTCCCTGGAAGACCAGTTGTAGCTTCCGATGCACATCTGGAGGCATTCTGTAATCAGTGGTCTATCGGAGTGTTGATGAAACACAGAAATTGCATCGGGATTAAATACAACAGTCACCATGCGCACTTTCCTCCATGGGAGTAATGTCTCTAACAGTTTAGGCTTTGGTCGTTCCCTGTAAGAGCATTAGTGGTTTCCGATGCACATCTGGAGGCATTCTGTAACCTGTTGAATGTCAGTGTGTTGTTGAAACACAGAAATTGCATCGGGATTGAATACAACTGTCACCATTAGCACTTTCCTCCTTGGGAGTAATGTCTCAAACGGTATACCCTTTGATCGTTCCCTGGAAGACCAGTAGTAGTTTCCGATGCACATCTGGAGGCATTCTGTAATCTGTCGAATGTCAGTGTGTTGTTGAAACACAGAAATTGCATCGGGATTGAATACAACAGACACCATGCGCACTTTCCTCCACGGGAGTAATGTCTCAAACAGTCTACGCTTTGATCGTTCTCTGGATCACCAGTAGTACTTTCCGATGCACATCTGGAGGCATTCTGTAATCTGTGGACTATCGGAGTGTTGATGAAACACAGAAATTGCATCGGGATTGAATACAACAGTCGTCATGCGCACGATCCTCCATGGGAGTAATGTCCCAAACAGTCTACGCTTTGATCGTTCCCTGGAAGACTAGTTGTAGCTTCCGATGCACATCTGGAGGCATTCTGTAATCTGTGGACAATCAGAGTGTTGTTGAAACACAGAAATTGCATCCGGATTGAATACAACAGTCACCATTTTTACTTTGATATATGGGAGTAATGTCTCAAACAGTCTACGTTGTGATCGTTTCCTGGAAGACCAGTAGTAGTTTCCGATGAACATCTGGAGGCATTCTGTAATCTGTGGACCTTCAAAGTGTTGATGAAACACAGAAATTGCATCGGGATTGAATACAACAGTCACCAAGCGAACTTTCCTCCATGGGAGTAATGTCTCAAACAGTCTACGTTTTGTCGTTCCCTGAAAGACCAGTAGTAGTTTCCGATGCACATCTGGAGGAATTCTGTAATCTGCGGACCTTCAAAGTGTTGATGAAACACAGAAATTGACTCTGGATTGAATGAAGTCACCTTGCGCACTTTCCTATATGGGAGTAATGTCTCACACAGTCTATGCTTTGATCGTTCCCTGGAAGGCCATTAGTAGTTTCCAATGCACATCTGGAAGCATTCTGTAATCTGTGGAACATCAGAGTGCTGATGAAACACAGAAATTGCATCGGGATAGAATACAACAGTCACCATGCTTATGTTCCTCTAAGGGAGTAATGTCTCAAACAGTCTACGCTTTGATCGTTCCCTGAAAGACCAGTTATAGTTTCCGATGCACATCTTTAGGCATTCTGTAATCTGTGGACTTTCAAAGTGTTGATGAAACACAGAAATTGCATCGGGATTGAATATAACAGTCACCAAGCGCACTTTCCTTCATGAGAGTAAAGTCTCAAACAGTCTACGCTTTGATCATTCTGTGGAAGACCAGTAGTAGTTTCCGATGCACATCTCTAGGCATTCTGTAATCTGTGGACTATCAGAGTGTTGTTGAATCACAGAAATTGCATCGGGATTGAATACAACTGCCACCATGCGCACTTTCCTCCATGGGAGTAATGTCTCAAACAGTCTACGCTTTGATCGTTCCCTGGAAGACCAGTAGTAGTTTCCGTTGCACATCTGGAGGCATTCTGTAATCTGTGGACTATCAGACTGTTGTTGAAACACAGAAATTGCATCGGGATTGAATACAACAGTCACCATGTGCACTTTCCTTCATGAAAGTAAAGTCTCAAACAGTCTACGCTTTGATCATTCCCTGGAAGACCAGTAGTAGTTTCCGATGCACATCTGGAGGCATTCCGTAATCAGTGGACTATCAGAGTGTTGATGATACACAGAAATTGCTTCGGGATTGAATACAACAGTCACCATTAGCTCTTTCCTCCTTGGGAGTAATGTCTCAAACAGTCTACCCTTTGATCGTTCCCTGGAAGACCAGTAGTAGTTTCCGTTGCACATCTGGAGGCATTCTGTAATCTGTCGAATGTCAGTGTGTTGTTGAAACACAGAAATTGCATCGGGATTGAATACAACAGACACCATGCACACTTTCGTCCACGGGAGTAATGTCGCAAACAGTCTACGCTTTGATCGTTCCCTGGAAGACCAGTAGTAGTTTAAGATGCACATCTGGAGGCATTCTGCAAATCTGTGGACTATCAGATTGTTGTAGAAACACAGAAATTGCATCGGGATTGAATATAACAGTCACCATGCACACTTTCCTTCATGGGAGTAATGTCTCAAACAGTCTACGCTTTGATCGTTCCCTGGAAGACCAGTAGTGGTTTCCGATGCAAATCTGGAGGCATTCTGTATTCTGTGGACTATCAGAGTGTTAGTGAAACACAGAAATTGCATCGGGATTGAATACAACAATCACCATGCGCACTTTCCTCCATAGGAGTAATGTCTCAAACAGTCTACGCTTTGATCGTTCCCTAGAAGACCATCAGTAGTTTCCGATGCACATCTGGAGGCATTCTGTAATCTGTGGACCTTCAAAGTGTTGAAGAAACACAGTAAGTGCCCCGGGATCGAACACTACAGTCACCATGCGTACTTTCCTACATGGGAGTAATGTCTCAAACAGTCACCGCTTTGATCGTTCTCTGGAAGACCAGTAGTAGTTTCCGATCCACATCTGGAGTCATTCTGTAATCTGTGGACTATAAGAGTGTTGTTGAAACACAGAAATTGCATCGGGATTGAATACAACAGTCACCATGCGCACTTTCCTCTGTGGGAATAATGTCTCAAACTGTCATCGCTTTGATCGTTAGCTGAAGACCAGTATTAGTTTCCGATGCCCATCTGGTGGCATTCTGTAATCAGTGGTCTATCAGAGTGTTGATGAAACACAGAAATTGCGTCGGGATTGAATACAACAGTCACCATGCGCACATTCCTCCATGGGAGTAATGTCTCTAACAGTTTAGGCTTTGGTCGTTCCCTGTAAGACCTGTAGTGGTTTCCGATGCACATCTGGATGCATTCTCTAACCTGTTGAATGTCAGTGTGTTGTTGAAACACAGAAATTGCCTCGGGATTGAATACAACAGTCACCATGCGCACTTTCCTCCACGGGAGTAATGTCTCAAACAGTCTACTATTTGATCGTTCCCTGGAAGACCAGTAGTAGTTACGATGCACATCTGGAGGCATTCTGCAATCTGTGGACTATCAGAGTGTTGTAGAAACACAGAAATTGCATCGGGATTGAATACAACAGTCACCATGCCCACTTTCCTCCATGGGAGTAATGTCACAAACAGTCTACGTTTGATCGATCCCTGGAAGACCAGTAGTAGTTTCCGGTGCAAATCTGGATGTATTCTGTAATCTGTGGACTATCTGAGTGTTGATGAAACACAGAAATTGCATCGGGATTGAATACAACAGTCACCATGCGCAATTCCTCCATGGGAGTAATGTCTCAAACAGTCTACGATTTGATGGTTCCCTGGAAGACCAGTAGTAGTTTCCGATTCACATCTGGAGGCATTCTGTAATCTTTGGACTATCAGAGTGTTGATGAAACACAGAAAATGCATCGGGATTCAATACAACAGTCACCATGCGCACTTTCCTCCATGGGAGTGTTGTCTAACACAGTATACGCTTTGATCGTTCCCTCGAAGACCAGTAGTAGTTTCCGATGCACATCTGGAGGCGTTCTGTAATCTGTGGACTATCAGATTGTTGATGAAACACAGAAATTGCATCGGGATTGAATACTACATTCACCATGCACACTTTCCTCCATGGGAGTAATGTCTCAAACTGTTTACGCTTTGATCGTTCCCTTGAAGACCAGTAGTAGTTTCCAATGCACATCTGGTGTCATTCTGTAATCTGTGGACTATCAGAGTGTTGATGAAACACAGAAATTGCATCGGGATTGAATACAACAGTCACCAAGCGCACTTTCCTCCATGGGAGTAATGTCTCAAACAGTCTACGTTTTGTCGTTCCCTGCAAGACCAGTAGTAGTTTCCGATGCACATCTGGAGGAATTCTGTAATCTGCGGAACTTCAAAGTGTTGATGAAACACAGAAATTGACTCGGGATTGAATACAACTGTCACCTTGCGCACTTTCCTTAATGGGAGTAATGTCTCAATCAGTGTACGCTTTGTCGTTTTCTGGAAGACCAGTAGTAGTTTCCGATGCACATCTGGAGGCATTCTGTAATCTGTGGACCTTCAAAGTGTTGATGAAACACAAAAATTGCATCGCGATTGAATACAACAGTCACCATGCGCTCGTTCCTCCATGGGAGTAATGTCTCAAACAGTCTACGCTTTGATCGTTCCCTGAAAGACCAGTTATAGTTTCCGATGCACATCTTTAGGCATTCTGTAATCTGTGGACTTTCAAAGTGTTGATGAAACACAGAAATTGCATCGGGATTGAATATAACAGTCACCATGCGCACTTTCCTTCATGAGAGTAAAGTCTCAAACAGTCTACGCTTTGATCATTCTGTGGAAGACCAGTAGTAGTTTCCGATGCACATCTCTAGGCATTCTGTAATCTGTGGATTATCAGAGTGTTGTTGAAACACAGAAATTGCATCGGGATTGAATACAACTGCCACCATGCGCACTTTCCTCCATGGGAGTAATGTCTCAAACAGTCTACGCTTTGATCGTTCCCTGGAAGACCAGTAGTAGTTTCCGTCGCACATCTGGAGGCATTCTGTAATCTGTGGACTATCAGACTGTTGTTGAAACACAGAAATTGCATCGGGATTGAATACAACAGTCAGCATGTGCACTTTCCTTCATGAAAGTAAAGTCTCAAACAGTCTACGCTTTGATCATTCTGTGGAAGACCAGTAGTAGTTTCCGATGCACATCTCTAGGCATTCTGTAATCTGTGGATTATCAGAGTGTTGTTGAAACACAGAAATTGCGTCGGGATTGAATACAACAGTCACCATTAGCACTTTCCTCCTTGGGAGTAATGTCTCAAACAGTCTACCCTTTGATCGTTCCCTGGAAGACCAGTAGTAGTTTCCGATGCACATCTGGAGGCATTCTGTAATCTGTCGAATGTCAGTGTGTTGTTGAAACACAGAAATTGCATCGGGATTGAATACAACAGACACCATGCGCACTTTCCTCCATGGGAGTAATGTCTCAAACAGTCTACGGTTAGATCGTTCCCTGGAAGACCAGTAGTAGTTTAAGATGCACATCTGGAGGCATTCTGCAATCTGTGGACTATCAGACTGTTGTAGGAACACAGAAATTGCATCGGGATTGAATATAACAGTCACCATAAACACTTTCCTTCATGGGAGTAATGTCTCAAACAGTCTACGCTTTGATCGTTCCCTGGAAGACCAGTAGTGGTTTCCGATGCAAATCTGGAGGCATTCTGTATTCTGTGGACTATCAGTGTGTTAGTGAAACACAGAAATTGCATCGGGATTGAACACAACAGACACCATGCGCACTTTCCTCCATGGGAGTAATGTCTCAAACAGTCTACATTTTGATCGTTCCCTGGAAGACCAGTAGTAGTTTCCGATGCACATCTGGAGGTATTCTGTAATCTGTGGACCTTCAAAGTGTTGAAGAAACACAGAAAGTGCCTCGGGATCGAAGACAACAGTCACCATGCGCACTTTAATCCGAGGGAGTAATGTCGCAAACAGTCTCCGCTTTGATCGTTCTCTGGAAGACCAGCAGTAGTTTCCGATCCACATCTGGAGGCATTCTGTAATCTGTGGACTATAAGAGTATTGTTGAAACACAGGAATTGCATCGGGATTGAATACAACAGTCACCATGCGCACTTTCCTCTATGGGAATAATGTCTCAAACTGTCATCGCTTTGATCGTTAGCTGAAGACCAGTATTAGTTTCCGATGCCCATCTGGTGGCATTCTGTAATCAGTGGTCTATCAGAGTGTTGATGAAACACAGACATTGCGTCGGGATTGAATACAACAGTCACCATGCGCACTTTCCTCCATGGGAGTAATGTCTCTAACAGTTTAGGTTTTGGTCGTTCCCTGTAAGACCAGTAGTGGTTTCCGATGCACATCTGGAGGCATTCTGTAACCTGTTGAATGTCATTGTGTTGTTGAAACACAGAAATTGCATCGGGATTGAATACAACAGTCGTCATGCGCACGATCCTCCATGGGAGTAATGTCTCAAACAGTCAACGCTTTGATCGTTCCCTGGAAGACCAGTTGTAGCTTCCGATGCAAATCTGGAGGCATTCTGTAATCTGTGGACAATCAGAGTGCTGTTGAAACACAGAAATTGCATCCGGATTGAATACAACAGTCACCATGCGTACTTTAATATATGGGAGTAATGTCTCAAACAGTCTACGTTGTGATCGTTTCCTGGAAGACGAGTAGTAGTTTCCGATGAACATCTGGAGGCATTCTGTAATCTGTGGACATTCAAAGTGTTGATGAAACACAGAAATTGCATCGGGATTGAATACAACAGTCACCATGCGCAGTTTCCTCCGTGGGAATAATGTCTCAAACTGTCATCGCTTTGATCGTTAGCTGAAGACCAGTAATGGTTTCCGATGCACATCTGGTAGCATTCTGTAATCAGTGGTCTATCAGAGTGTTGATGAAACTCAGAAATTGCGTCGGGATTGAATACAACAGTCACCATGCGCACTTTCGTCCACGGGAGTAATGTCTCAAACAGTCTACGATTTGATCGTTCCCTGGAAGACCAGTAGTAGTTACGATGCACATCTGGAGGCATTCTGCAATCTGTGGACTATCAGAGTGTTGTAGAAACACAGAAATTGCATCGGGATTGAATACAACAGTCACCATGCGCACTTTCCTCCTCGAGAGTAATGTTTCAAACAGTCTACGCTTTGATCTTTCCCTGGAAGACCAGTTGTAGCTTCCGATGCACATCTGGAGAAATTCTGTAATCTGTGGACCTTCAAAGTGTTGATGAAACACAGAAATTGCATCGGGATTGAATACAACAGTCACCAAGCGCACTTTCATCCATGGGAGTAATGTCTCAAACAGTCTACGCTTTGTCGTTCCCTGCAAGACCAGTAGTAGTTTCCGATACACATCTGGAGGAATTCTGTAATCTGCGGACCTTCAGAGTGATGATGAAACACAGAAATTGACTCGGGATTGAATACAACAGTCACCTTGCGCATATTCCTTAATGGGAGTAACGTCTCAAACAGTCTACGCTTTGTCGTTTTCTGGAAGACAAGTAGTAGTTTCCGATGCACATCTGGTTGCATTCTGTAATCTGTGGACCTTCAAAGTGTTGATGAAACACAGAAATTGCCTCGAAATTGAATACAACAGTCACCAAGCGCACTTTCCTCCATGGGAGTAATGTCTCAAACAGTCTACGATTTGATCGTTCCCTGGAAGACCAGTAGTAGTTTCCAATGCACATCTGGTGTCATTCTCTAATCTGTGGACTATCAGAGTGTTGATGAAACACAGAAATTGCATCGGCATTGAATACAACAGTCACCATCCAGTCTTTCCTCTATGGGAGTAATGTCTCAAACAGTCTACGGTTTGATCGTTTCCTGGAAGTCCTGTAGTAGATTGCGATGCACATCTGGAGGCATTCTGTAATCTGTGGACTATTAGAGTGTTGTTGAAACACAGAAATTGCATCGGGATTGAATACAACTGCCACCATGCGCACTTTCCTCAATGGGAGTAATGTCTCAAACAGTCTACGTTTTGATCATTCCCTGCAAGACCACTAGTAGTTTCCGATGCACATCTGGAGGCATTCTGTAATTAGTGGACTATCAGAGTGTTGATGATACACAGAAATTGCGTCGGGATTGAATACAACTGTCACCATTAGCACTTTCCTCCTTGGGAGTAATGTCTCAAACGGTATACCCTTTGATCGTTCCCTGGAAGACCAGTAGTAGTTTCCGGTGCACATCTGGAGGCATTCTGTAATCTGTCGAATGTCAGGGTGTTGTTGAAACACAGAAATTGCATCGGGATGGAATACAACAGTCACCATGCGCACTTTCCTCCTCGGGAGTAATGTTTCAAACAGTCTACGCTTTGATCTTTCCTTGGAGGACCAGTTGTAGCTTCCGATGCACATCTGGAGGCATTCTGTAATCTGTGGACAATCAGAGTGATAATGAAACACAGAAATTGCATCCGGATTGAATACAACAGTCACCATCCGTACTTTCCTATGTGGGAGTAATGTCTCAAACAGTCTACGTTGTGATCGTTTCCTGTAAGACCAGTAGTAGTTTCCGATGCACATCTGGAGGTATTCTGTAATCTGTGGACCATCAAAGTGTTGATGAAACACAGAAATCGCATCGGGATTGAATACAACAGTCACTTAGCGCACTTTCCTCCATGGGAGTAATGTCTCATACAGTCTACGCTTTGTCGTTCCCTGCAAGACCAGTAGTAGTTTCCGATGCACATCTGGAGGAATTCTGTAATCTGCGGACCTTCAAAGTGTTGATGAAACACTGAAATTGACTCGGGATTGAATACAACAGTCACCTTGCGCATATTCCTTAATGGGAGTAACGTCTCAAACAGTCTACGCTTTGTCGTTTTCTGGAAGACCAGTAGTAGTTTCCGATGCACATCTGGAGGCATTCTGTAATCTGTGGACCTTCAAAGTGTTGATGAAACACAGAAATTGCTTCGAAATTGAATAGAACAGTCGCCAAGCACACTTCCCTCCATGGGAGTAATGTCTCAAACAGTCTACTCTTTGATCGTTCCCTGGAAGACCAGTAGTAGTTTCCGATGCACATCTGGAGGCATTCTCTAATCTGTGGACCTTCAAAGTGTTGATGAAACATAGAAATTGCATCGGGATTGAATACGACAGTCACCATGCTCTTTTACCTCCATGGGAGTAATGTCTGAAACAGTCTACGATTTGATTGTTTCCTGGAAGACCATCAGTTGTTTCCGATGCACATCTGGTGGCATTCTGTAATCTGTGGACTATCAGAGTGTTGATGAGACACCGAAATTGAATCGGGATTGAATACAACAGTCACCATGCGCACTTTCCTCCATGGGAGTAATGTCTCAAACAGCCTACGCTTTGATCGTTCCCTGCAAGACCAGTAGTAGTTTCCGATGCACGTCTGGAGGCATTCTGTAATCTGTGGACCTTCCAGGTGTTAATGAAACACAGAAATTGCATCGTGATTGATACTACAGTCACCATGCGCACTTTCCTCCATGGGAGTAATGTCTCAAAGAGTCTGCGCTTTGATCGTTCCCTGGAAGACCAGTAGTAGTTTCTGATGCACATCAGGAGGCATTCTGTAATCTGTGGACTATAAGAGTGTTGTTGAAACACAGAAATTGCATCGGGATTGAATACAACAGTCACCATGCGCATTTTCTTCCATGGGAGTAATGTCTAAAACTGTCATCGCTTTGATCTTTAGCTGAAGACCAGTGTTAGTTTCCGATGCACATCTGGTGGCATTCTGTAATCAGTGGTCTATCAGAGTGTTGATGAAACACAGAAATTGCGTCGCTATTGAATACAACAGTCACCATGCGATCTTTCCTCCATGGGAGTAATGTCTCAAACAGTTTAGGCTTTGATCGTTCCCTGGAAGACCAGTAGTGGTTTCCGATGCACATCTGGAGGCATTCTGTAACCTGTTGAATGTCAGTGTGTACTTGAAACACAGAAATTGCATCGGGATTGAATACAACAGTCACCATGCGCACTTTCCTCCACAGGAGTAATGTCTCAAACAGTCTACGATTTGATCGTTCCCTGGAAGACCAGTAGTAGTTACGATGCACATCTGGAGGCATTCTGCAAACTGTGGACTATCAGAGTGTTGTAGAAACATAGAAATTGCATCGGGATTGAATACAACAGTCACCATGCACACTTTCCTCCATGGGAGTAATGTCTCAAACAGTCAACGCTTTTATAGTTCCCTGGAATACCAGTAGTAGTTTCCGATGCACATCTGGAGGCATTCTGTAATCTGTGGACTATCGGAGTGTTGATGAAACACAGAAATTTCATCGGGATTGAATACAACAGTCATCATGCGCACGATCCTCCATGGGAGAAATGTCTCAAACAGTCTACGCTTTGATCGTTCCCTGGAAGACCAGTTGTAACTTCCGATGCACATCTGGAGGCATTCTTTAATCTGTGGACCTTCAAAGTGTTGATGAAACAGCAGTTGCATCGGGATTGAATACAACAGTCACCATGTGCATTTTCCTCCATGGAAATAATGTCTCAAACAGTCTCCGTTTTGATCGTTCCCTGGAAGACCAGTAGTAGATTCCGATGCACATCTGGCGGCATTCTGTAATCTGTGGACCTTCAAAGTGTTGATGAAACACAAAAATTGCATCGGGATTGAATACGACAGTCACCATGCGCACTTTCCTACTTGGGAGTAATGTTTCAAACAGTCTACGCTTTGATCTTTCCCTGGAAGACCAGTTGTCGCTTCCGATGCACATCTGGAGGCATTCTGTAATCTGTGGACAATCAGAGTGTTGTTGAAACACAGAAATTGCATCGGGATTGAATACAACAGTCACCTTGCGCATATTCCTTAATGGGAGTAACGTCTCAAACAGTCTACGCTTTGTCGTTTTCTGGAAGACAAGTAGTAGTTTCCGATGCACATCTGGTTGCATTCTGTAATCTGTGGACCTTCAAAGTGTTGATGAAACACAGAAATTGCCTCGAAATTGAATACAACAGTCACCAAGCGCACTTTCCTCCATGGGAGTAATGTCTCAAACAGTCTACGATTTGATCGTTCCCTGGAAGACCAGTAGTAGTTTCCAATGCACATCTGGTGTCATTCTCTAATCTGTGGACTATCAGAGTGTTGATGAAACACAGAAATTGCATCGGCATTGAATACAACAGTCACCATCCAGTCTTTCCTCTATGGGAGTAATGTCTCAAACAGTCTACGGTTTGATCGTTTCCTGGAAGTCCTGTAGTAGATTGCGATGCACATCTGGAGGCATTCTGTAATCTGTGGACTATTAGAGTGTTGTTGAAACACAGAAATTGCATCGGGATTGAATACAACTGCCACCATGCGCACTTTCCTCAATGGGAGTAATGTCTCAAACAGTCTACGTTTTGATCATTCCCTGCAAGACCACTAGTAGTTTCCGATGCACATCTGGAGGCATTCTGTAATTAGTGGACTATCAGAGTGTTGATGATACACAGAAATTGCGTCGGGATTGAATACAACTGTCACCATTAGCACTTTCCTCCTTGGGAGTAATGTCTCAAACGGTATACCCTTTGATCGTTCCCTGGAAGACCAGTAGTAGTTTCCGGTGCACATCTGGAGGCATTCTGTAATCTGTCGAATGTCAGGGTGTTGTTGAAACACAGAAATTGCATCGGGATGGAATACAACAGTCACCATGCGCACTTTCCTCCTCGGGAGTAATGTTTCAAACAGTCTACGCTTTGATCTTTCCTTGGAGGACCAGTTGTAGCTTCCGATGCACATCTGGAGGCATTCTGTAATCTGTGGACAATCAGAGTGATAATGAAACACAGAAATTGCATCCGGATTGAATACAACAGTCACCATCCGTACTTTCCTATGTGGGAGTAATGTCTCAAACAGTCTACGTTGTGATCGTTTCCTGTAAGACCAGTAGTAGTTTCCGATGCACATCTGGAGGTATTCTGTAATCTGTGGACCATCAAAGTGTTGATGAAACACAGAAATCGCATCGGGATTGAATACAACAGTCACTTAGCGCACTTTCCTCCATGGGAGTAATGTCTCATACAGTCTACGCTTTGTCGTTCCCTGCAAGACCAGTAGTAGTTTCCGATGCACATCTGGAGGAATTCTGTAATCTGCGGACCTTCAAAGTGTTGATGAAACACTGAAATTGACTCGGGATTGAATACAACAGTCACCTTGCGCATATTCCTTAATGGGAGTAACGTCTCAAACAGTCTACGCTTTGTCGTTTTCTGGAAGACCAGTAGTAGTTTCCGATGCACATCTGGAGGCATTCTGTAATCTGTGGACCTTCAAAGTGTTGATGAAACACAGAAATTGCTTCGAAATTGAATAGAACAGTCGCCAAGCACACTTCCCTCCATGGGAGTAATGTCTCAAACAGTCTACTCTTTGATCGTTCCCTGGAAGACCAGTAGTAGTTTCCGATGCACATCTGGAGGCATTCTCTAATCTGTGGACCTTCAAAGTGTTGATGAAACATAGAAATTGCATCGGGATTGAATACGACAGTCACCATGCTCTTTTACCTCCATGGGAGTAATGTCTGAAACAGTCTACGATTTGATTGTTTCCTGGAAGACCATCAGTTGTTTCCGATGCACATCTGGTGGCATTCTGTAATCTGTGGACTATCAGAGTGTTGATGAGACACCGAAATTGAATCGGGATTGAATACAACAGTCACCATGCGCACTTTCCTCCATGGGAGTAATGTCTCAAACAGCCTACGCTTTGATCGTTCCCTGCAAGACCAGTAGTAGTTTCCGATGCACGTCTGGAGGCATTCTGTAATCTGTGGACCTTCCAGGTGTTAATGAAACACAGAAATTGCATCGTGATTGATACTACAGTCACCATGCGCACTTTCCTCCATGGGAGTAATGTCTCAAAGGGTCTGCGCTTTGATCGTTCCCTGGAAGACCAGTAGTAGTTTCTGATGCACATCAGGAGGCATTCTGTAATCTGTGGACTATAAGAGTGTTGTTGAAACACAGAAATTGCATCGGGATTGAATACAACAGTCACCATGCGCATTTTCTTCCATGGGAGTAATGTCTAAAACTGTCATCGCTTTGATCTTTAGCTGAAGACCAGTGTTAGTTTCCGATGCACATCTGGTGGCATTCTGTAATCAGTGGTCTATCAGAGTGTTGATGAAACACAGAAATTGCGTCGCTATTGAATACAACAGTCACCATGCGATCTTTCCTCCATGGGAGTAATGTCTCAAACAGTTTAGGCTTTGATCGTTCCCTGGAAGACCAGTAGTGGTTTCCGATGCACATCTGGAGGCATTCTGTAACCTGTTGAATGTCAGTGTGTACTTGAAACACAGAAATTGCATCGGGATTGAATACAACAGTCACCATGCGCACTTTCCTCCACAGGAGTAATGTCTCAAACAGTCTACGATTTGATCGTTCCCTGGAAGACCAGTAGTAGTTACGATGCACATCTGGAGGCATTCTGCAAACTGTGGACTATCAGAGTGTTGTAGAAACATAGAAATTGCATCGGGATTGAATACAACAGTCACCATGCACACTTTCCTCCATGGGAGTAATGTCTCAAACAGTCAACGCTTTTATAGTTCCCTGGAATACCAGTAGTAGTTTCCGATGCACATCTGGAGGCATTCTGTAATCTGTGGACTATCGGAGTGTTGATGAAACACAGAAATTTCATCGGGATTGAATACAACAGTCATCATGCGCACGATCCTCCATGGGAGAAATGTCTCAAACAGTCTACGCTTTGATCGTTCCCTGGAAGACCAGTTGTAACTTCCGATGCACATCTGGAGGCATTCTTTAATCTGTGGACCTTCAAAGTGTTGATGAAACAGCAGTTGCATCGGGATTGAATACAACAGTCACCATGTGCATTTTCCTCCATGGAAATAATGTCTCAAACAGTCTCCGTTTTGATCGTTCCCTGGAAGACCAGTAGTAGATTCCGATGCACATCTGGCGGCATTCTGTAATCTGTGGACCTTCAAAGTGTTGATGAAACACAAAAATTGCATCGGGATTGAATACGACAGTCACCATGCGCACTTTCCTACTTGGGAGTAATGTTTCAAACAGTCTACGCTTTGATCTTTCCCTGGAAGACCAGTTGTCGCTTCCGATGCACATCTGGAGGCATTCTGTAATCTGTGGACAATCAGAGTGTTGTTGAAACACAGAAATAGCATCGGGATTGAATACAACAGTCACCTTGCGCACATTCCTTAATGGGAATAATGTCTCAAACAGTCTACGCTTTGTCGTTTTCTGGAAGACCAGTAGTAGTTTACGATGCACATCTGGTGGCATTCTGTAATCTGTGGACTGTCAGAGTGTTGATAAAACACCGAAATTGAATCGGGATTGAATACAATAGTCACCAAGCGCACTTTCCTCCATGGGAGTAATGTCTCAAACAGTCTACATTTTGATCGTTTCCTGGAAGTCCTGTAGTAGGTTCCGATGCACATCTGGAGGCATTCTGTAATCTGTGGACTATCAGAGTGTTGTTGAAACACAGAAATTGCATCGCGATTGAATACAACAGTCACCATGCGCTCGTTCCTCCATGGGAGTAATGTCTCAAACAGTCTACACTTTGATCGTTCCTGGAAGACCAGTTGTAGCTTCCGATGCACATCTGGAGGCATTCTGTAATCTGTAGACCTTCAAAGTGTTAATGAAACACAGAAATTGCACCGGGATTGAATACAACAGTCACCATGCGCACTTTCCTCCATGGGAGTAATTTCTCAAACAGTCTACGATTTGATTGTTTCCTGGAAGACCAGTAGTAGTTTCCGATGCACATCTGGAGGCATTCTGTAATCTGTGGACTATCAGAGTGTTGTTGAAACACAGAAATTGCATCGCGATTGAATACAACAGTCACCATGCGCACTTTCCTCCATGGGAGTAATGTCTCAAACAGCCTACGCTTTGATCGTTCCCTGCAAGACCAGTAGTAGTTTCCGATGCACGTCTGGAGGCATTCTGTAATCTGTGGACCTTCCAGGTGTTAATGAAACACAGAAATTGCATCGTGATTGATACTACAGTCACCATGCGCACTTTCCTCCATGGGAGTAATGTCTCAAACAGGCTCCGATTTGATCGTTCCCTGGAAGGCCAGTAGTAGTTTCCAATGCACATCTGGAGGCGTTCTGTTATCTGTGGAACATCAGTGTGTTGATGAAACACAGAAATTGCATCGGGATTAAATACAACAGACACCATGCGCACTTTCCTCCATGGGAGTAATGTCTCAAAGAGTCTGCGCTTTGATCGTTCCCTGGAAGACCAGTAGTAGTTTCTATGCGCATTTTCTTCCATGTGAGTAATGTCTAAAACTGTCATCGCTTTGATCTTTAGCTGAAGACCAGTGTTAGTTTCCGATGCACATCTGGTGGCATTCTGTAATCAGTGGTCTATCAGAGTGTTGATGAAACACAGAAATTGCGTCGCTATTGAATACAACAGTCACCATGCGATCTTTCCTCCATGGGAGTAATGTCTCAAACAGTTTAGGCTTTGATCGTTCCCTGGAAGACCAGTAGTGGTTTCCGATGCACATCTGGAGGCATTCTGTAACCTGTTGAATGTCAGTGTGTAGTTGAAACACAGAAATTGCATCGGGATTGAATACAACAGTCACCATGCGCACTTTCCTCCACAGGAGTAATGTCTCAAACAGTCTACGATTTGATCGTTCCCTGGAAGACCAGTAGTAGTTACGATGCACATCTGGAGGCATTCTGCAAACTGTGGACTATCAGAGTGTTGTAGAAACATAGAAATTGCATCGGGATTGAATACAACAGTCACCATGCACACTTTCCTCCATGGGAGTAATGTCTCAAACAGTCTACGCTTTTATAGTTCCCTGGAATACCAGTAGTAGTTTCCGATGCACATCTGGAGGCATTCTGTAATCTGTGGACTATCGGAGTGTTGATGAAACAAAGAAATTTCATCGGGATTGAATACAACAGTCATCATGCGCACGATCCTCCATGGGAGTAATGTCTCAAACAGTCTACGCTTTGATCGTTCCCTGGAAGACCAGTTGTAACTTCCGATGCACATCTGGAGGCATTCTTTAATCTGTGGACCTTCAAAGTGTTGATGAAACAGCAGTTGCATCGGGATTGAATACAACAGTCACCATGCGCATTTTCCTCCATGGAAATAATGTCTCAAACAGTCTCCGTTTTGATCGTTCCCTGGAAGACCAGTAGTAGATTCCGATGCACATCTGGCGGCATTCTGTAATCTGTGGACCTTCAAAGTGTTGATGAAACACAAAAATTGCATCGGGATTGAATACGACAGTCACCATGCGCACTTTCCTACTTGGGAGTAATGTTTCAAACAGTCTACGCTTTGATCTTTCCCTGGAAGACCAGTTGTCGCTTCCGATGCACATCTGGAGGCATTCTGTAATCTGTGGACAATCAGAGTGTTGTTGAAACACAGAAATAGCATCGGGATTGAATACAACAGTCACCTTGCGCACATTCCTTAATGGGAATAATGTCTCAAACAGTCTACGCTTTGTCGTTTTCTGGAAGACCAGTAGTAGTTTACGATGCACATCTGGTGGCATTCTGTAATCTGTGGACTGTCAGAGTGTTGATAAAACACCGAAATTGAATCGGGATTGAATACAACAGTCACCTTGCGCACATTCCTTAATGGGAATAATGTCTCAAACAGTCTACGCTTTGTCGTTTTCTGGAAGACCAGTAGTAGTTTACGATGCACATCTGGTGGCATTCTGTAATCTGTGGACTGTCAGAGTGTTGATAAAACACCGAAATTGAATCGGGATTGAATACAATAGTCACCAAGCGCACTTTCCTCCATGGGAGTAATGTCTCAAACAGTCTACATTTTGATCGTTTCCTGGAAGTCCTGTAGTAGGTTCCGATGCACATCTGGAGGCATTCTGTAATCTGTGGACTATCAGAGTGTTGTTGAAACACAGAAACTGCATCGCGATTGAATACAACAGTCACCATGCGCTCGTTCCTCCATGGGAGTAATGTCTCAAACAGTCTACACTTTGATCGTTCCTGGAAGACCAGTTGTAGCTTCCGATGCACATCTGGAGGCATTCTGTAATCTGTAGACCTTCAAAGTGTTAATGAAACACAGAAATTGCACCGGGATTGAATACAACAGTCACCATGCGCACTTTCCTCCATGGGAGTAATTTCTCAAACAGTCTACGATTTGATTGTTTCCTGGAAGACCAGTAGTAGTTTCCGATGCAAATATGGTGGCATTCTGTAATCAGTGGACTATCAGAGTGTTGATCAAACACCGAAATTGAATCGGGATTGAATACAACAGTCACCATGCGCACTTTTCTCCATGGGAGTAATGTCTCAAACAGTCTACGATTTAATTGTTCCCTGGAAGACCACTAGTAGTTTCCGATGCACATCTGGAGGCATTCTGTAATCTGTGGACTATCAGAGTGTTGATGAAGCACTGAAATTGCATCGGGATTGAATACAACAGTCACCATGCTTACGTTCCTCAATGGGAGTAATGTCTCAAACAGTCTACGCTTTGATCGTTCCCTGAAAGACCAGTTATAGTTTCCGATGCACATCTGGAGGCATTCTGTAATCAGTGGACCTTCAAAGTGTTGATGAAACACAGAAATTGCATCGGGATTGAATACAACAGTCACCATGCGCACTTTCCTCCATGGGAGTAATGTCTCAAACAGCCTACGCTTTGATCGTTCCCTGCAAGACCAGTAGTAGTTTCCGATGCACGTCTGGAGGCATTCTGTAATCTGTGGACCTTCCAGGTGTTAATGAAACACAGAAATTGCATCGTGATTGATACTACAGTCACCATGCGCACTTTCCTCCATGGGAGTAATGTCTCAAAGAGTCTGCGCTTTGATCGTTCCCTGGAAGACCAGTAGTAGTTTCTGATGCACATCAGGAGGCATTCTGTAATCTGTGGACTATAAGAGTGTTGTTGAAACACAGAAATTGCATCGGGATTGAATACAACAGTCACCATGCGCATTTTCTTCCATGGGAGTAATGTCTAAAACTGTCATCGCTTTGATCTTTAGCTGAAGACCAGTGTTAGTTTCCGATGCACATCTGGTGGCATTCTGTAATCAGTGGTCTATCAGAGTGTTGATGAAACACAGAAATTGCGTCGCTATTGAATACAACAGTCACCATGCGATCTTTCCTCCATGGGAGTAATGTCTCAAACAGTTTAGGCTTTGATCGTTCCCTGGAAGACCAGTAGTGGTTTCCGATGCACATCTGGAGGCATTCTGTAACCTGTTGAATGTCAGTGTGTACTTGAAACACAGAAATTGCATCGGGATTGAATACAACAGTCACCATGCGCACTTTCCTCCACAGGAGTAATGTCTCAAACAGTCTACGATTTGATCGTTCCCTGGAAGACCAGTAGTAGTTACGATGCACATCTGGAGGCATTCTGCAAACTGTGGACTATCAGAGTGTTGTAGAAACATAGAAATTGCATCGGGATTGAATACAACAGTCACCATGCACACTTTCCTCCATGGGAGTAATGTCTCAAACAGTCAACGCTTTTATAGTTCCCTGGAATACCAGTAGTAGTTTCCGATGCACATCTGGAGGCATTCTGTAATCTGTGGACTATCGGAGTGTTGATGAAACACAGAAATTTCATCGGGATTGAATACAACAGTCATCATGCGCACGATCCTCCATGGGAGTAATGTCTCAAACAGTCTACGCTTTGATCGTTCCCTGGAAGACCAGTTGTAACTTCCGATGCACATCTGGAGGCATTCTTTAATCTGTGGACCTTCAAAGTGTTGATGAAACAGCAGTTGCATCGGGATTGAATACAACAGTCACCATGTGCATTTTCCTCCATGGAAATAATGTCTCAAACAGTCTCCGTTTTGATCGTTCCCTGGAAGACCAGTAGTAGATTCCGATGCACATCTGGCGGCATTCTGTAATCTGTGGACCTTCAAAGTGTTGATGAAACACAAAAATTGCATCGGGATTGAATACGACAGTCACCATGCGCACTTTCCTACTTGGGAGTAATGTTTCAAACAGTCTACGCTTTGATCTTTCCCTGGAAGACCAGTTGTCGCTTCCGATGCACATCTGGAGGCATTCTGTAATCTGTGGACAATCAGAGTGTTGTTGAAACACAGAAATAGCATCGGGATTGAATACAACAGTCACCTTGCGCACATTCCTTAATGGGAATAATGTCTCAAACAGTCTACGCTTTGTCGTTTTCTGGAAGACCAGTAGTAGTTTACGATGCACATCTGGTGGCATTCTGTAATCTGTGGACTGTCAGAGTGTTGATAAAACACCGAAATTGAATCGGGATTGAATACAACAGTCACCTTGCGCACATTCCTTAATGGGAATAATGTCTCAAACAGTCTACGCTTTGTCGTTTTCTGGAAGACCAGTAGTAGTTTACGATGCACATCTGGTGGCATTCTGTAATCTGTGGACTGTCAGAGTGTTGATAAAACACCGAAATTGAATCGGGATTGAATACAATAGTCACCAAGCGCACTTTCCTCCATGGGAGTAATGTCTCAAACAGTCTACATTTTGATCGTTTCCTGGAAGTCCTGTAGTAGGTTCCGATGCACATCTGGAGGCATTCTGTAATCTGTGGACTATCAGAGTGTTGTTGAAACACAGAAACTGCATCGCGATTGAATACAACAGTCACCATGCGCTCGTTCCTCCATGGGAGTAATGTCTCAAACAGTCTACACTTTGATCGTTCCTGGAAGACCAGTTGTAGCTTCCGATGCACATCTGGAGGCATTCTGTAATCTGTAGACCTTCAAAGTGTTAATGAAACACAGAAATTGCACCGGGATTGAATACAACAGTCACCATGCGCACTTTCCTCCATGGGAGTAATTTCTCAAACAGTCTACGATTTGATTGTTTCCTGGAAGACCAGTAGTAGTTTCCGATGCACATATGGTGGCATTCTGTAATCAGTGGACTATCAGAGTGTTGATCAAACACCGAAATTGAATCGGGATTGAATACAACAGTCACCATGCGCACTTTTCTCCATGGGAGTAATGTCTCAAACAGTCTACGATTTAATTGTTCCCTGGAAGACCACTAGTAGTTTCCGATGCACATCTGGAGGCATTCTGTAATCTGTGGACTATCAGAGTGTTGATGAAGCACTGAAATTGCATCGGGATTGAATACAACAGTCACCATGCTTACGTTCCTCAATGGGAGTAATGTCTCAAACAGTCTACGCTTTGATCGTTCCCTGAAAGACCAGTTATAGTTTCCGATGCACATCTGGAGGCATTCTGTAATCAGTGGACCTTCAAAGTGTTGATGAAACACAGAAATTGCATCGGGATTGAATACAACAGTCACCATGCGCACTTTCCTTCATGAGAGTAAAGTCTCAAACAGTCTACGCTTTGATCGTTCCCTGGAAGACCAGTAGGAGTTTCCGTTGCACATCTGGAGGCATTTTGTAATCTGTGGACCTTCAAAGTGTTGAGGAAACACATATATTGCATCGGGAATGATACAACAGTCACCAGGCGCACTTTCCTCCACGGGAGTAATGTCTCAAACAGTCTACGATTTGATCGTTCCCTGGAAGACCAGTAGTGGTTTCCCATGCACATCTGGAGGCATTCTGTAACCTGTTGAATGTCAGTGTGTTGTTGAAACACAGAAATTGCATCGGGATCGAATGCAACAGTCACCATGCGCACTTTCCTCCACGGGAGTAATGTCTCAAACAGTTTAAAATTTGATCGTTCCCTGGAAGACCAGTAGTAGTTACGATGCACATCTGGAGGCATTCTGCAATCTGTGGGCTATCGGAGTGTTGTAGAAACACAGAAATTACATCGGGATTGAATACAACAGTCACCATGCACACTTTCCTCAATGGGAGTAATGTCTCAAACAGTCTACGCTTTGATAGCTCCCTGGAAGAATAGTAGTAGTTTCCGATGCACATCTGGAGGCATTCTGTAATCTGTGGACTATCGGAGTGTTGATGAAACACAGAAATTTCATCGGGATTGAATACAACAGTCATCATGCGCACGATCCTCCATGGGAGTAATGTCTCAAACAGTCTACGCTTTGATCGTTCCCTGGAAGACCAGTTGTAGCTTCCGATGCACATCTGGTGGCATTCTGTAATCTGTGGACCTTCAAAGTGTTGATGAAACAGCAATTACATCGGGATTGAATACGACAGTCACCATGCGCACTTTCCAACTTGGGAGTAATGTTTCAAACAGTCTACGCTTTGATCGTTCCCTGGAAGACCAGTTGTACCTTCGGATGCACATCTGGAGGCATTCTGTAATCTGTGGACAATCAGAGTGTTGTTGAAACACAGAAATAGCATCGGGATTGAATACAACAGTCACCATGCGCACTTTTCTATATGGGAGTAATGTCTCAAACGGTCTACGATGTGATCAATTCCTGGAAGACTAGTAGTAGTTTCCGATGCACATCTGGAGGCATTCTGTAATCTGTGGACCTTCAAAGTGTTGATGACACACAGAAATCGCATCGGGATTGAATACAACAGTCACCAAGCGCACTTTCCTCCATGGGAGTAATGTCTCAAACAGTCTACGTTTTGTCGTTCCCTGCAAGACCAGTAGTAGTTTCCGATGCACATCTGGAGGCATTCTGTAATCTGCGGACCTTCTAAGTGTTGATGAAACACAGAAATTGACTCGGGATTGAATTTAACAGTCACCTTGCGCACATTCCTTAATGGGAGTAATGTCTTAAACAGTCTACGCTTTTTCGTTTTCTGGAAGACCAGTAGTAGTTTACGATGCACATCTGGTGGCATTCTGTAATCTGTGGACTGTCAGAGTGTTGATGAAACACCGAAATTGAATCGGGATTGAATACAATAGTCACCAAGCGCACTTTCCTCCATGGGAGTAATGTCTCAAACAGTCTACGTTTTGTCGTTCCCTGCAAGACCAGTAGTAGTTTCCGATGCACATCTGGAGGAATTCTGTAATCTGCGGACCTTCAAAGTGTTGATGACACACAGAAATCGCATCGGGATTGAATACAACAGTCACCATGCGCTCGTTCCTCCATGGGAGTGATGTCTCAAACAGTCAACGCTTTGATCGTTCCCTGGAAGACCAGTAGTAGCTTCCGATGCACATCTGGAGGCATTCTGTAATCTGTGAACAATCAGAGTGTTGTTGAAACACAGAAATTGCATCGGGATTGAATACAACAGTCAACATGCGCACTTTCCTATATGGGAGTAATGTCTCACACAGTCTATGCTTTGATCGTTCCCTGGAAGGCCAGTAGTAGTTTCCAATGCACATCTGGAGGCATTCTGTAATCTGTGGAACATCAGAGTGCTGATGAAACACAGAAATTGCATCGGGATTGAATACAACAGTTACCATGCGCACTTTCCTCCATGGGAGTAATGTCTCAAACAGTCTACGATTTGATTGTTTCCTGGAAGACCAGTAGTAGTTTCCGATGCACATCTGGTGGCATTCTGTAATCTGTGGACTATCAGAGTGTTGATGAAACACAGAAATTCCATCGTGATTGAATACAACAGTCACCCTGCGCACTTTCCTCCATGGGAGTAATATCCCAAACAGTCAACGCTTTGATCAATCCCTGTAAGACCAGTAGTAGTTTTCGATGCACATCTGGAGGTATTCTGTAATCTGTGGACAATCAGAGTGTTGTTGAAACACAGAAATTGCGTCGGGATTGAATACAACAGTCGCCATGCGCACTTTCCTATATGGGAGTAATGTCTCAAACAGTCTACATTTGGATCGTTTCCTGGAAGACCAGTAGTAGTTTTTGATGCACATCTGGAGGCATTCTGTAATCTGTGGACCTTCAAAGTGTTGCGGAAACACATATATTGCATCGGGATTGATACAACAGTGACCATGCGCACTTTTTTCCATGGGAGTAATGTCTCAAACAGTCAACGCTTTGATCGTTCCCTGGAAGACCAGTAGTAGTTTCCAATACACATCTGGATGCGTTCTGTAATCTGTGGAACATCAGATTGTTGATGAAGCACAGAAATTGCATCGGGATTGTATACAGCAGTCACCATGCCCACTTTCCTACATGGGAGTAATGTCTCAAACAGTCTACGTTTTGATCGTTTCCTGGAAGTCCAGTAGTAGTTTCCGATGCACATCTGGAGGCGTTCTGTAATCTGTGGAACATCAGAGTGTTGATGAATCACAGAAATTGCATCGGGATTGAATAGAACAGTCACCATGCGCACTTTCCTCCATGGGAGTAATGTCTCAAACAGTCTACGATTTGTTTGTTTCCTGGAAGACCAGTAGTAGTTTCCGATGCACATCTGGTGGCATTCTGTAATCTGTGGACTATCAGAGTGTTGATGAAACACCGAAATTGAATCGGAATTGAATACAACAATCACCATGCGCACTTACCTCCATGGGAGTAATGTCTCAAACAGTCTACGATTTAGTTGTTCCCTGGAAGACCACTAGTAGTTTCCGATGAACATCTGGAGGCATTCTGTAAACTGTGGACTATCAGAGTGTTGTTGAAACACAGAATTTGCATCGGGATTGAATACAACAGCCACCATGCGCACTTTCCTCCATGGGAGTAATGTCTCAAACCGTCTACGCTTTGATCGTTCCCTGGAAGACCAGTAGTAGTTTCCGTTGCACATCTGGAGGCATTCTGTAATCTGTGGACGTTCAAAGTGTTGATGAAACACAGAAATTCCATCGTGATTGAATACAACAGTCACCATGCGCACTTTCCTCCATGGGAGTAATATCCCAAACAGTCAACGCTTTGATCAATCCCTGTAAGACCAGTAGTAGTTTCCGATGCACATCTGGAGGCATTCTGTAATCTGTGGACAATCAGAGTGTTGTTGAAACACAGAAATTGCGTCGGGATTGAATACAACAGTCACCATGCGCACTTTCCTATATGGGAGTAATGTCTCAAACAGTCTACATTTGGATCGTTTCCTGGAAGACCAGTAGTAGTTTCCGATGCATATCTGGAGGCATTCTGTAATCTGTGGACCTTCAAAGTGTAGCGGAAACACATATATTGCATCGGGATTGATACAACAGTGACCATGCCCACTTTTTTCCATGGGAGTAATGTCTCAAACAGTCAACGCTTTGATCGTTCCCTGGAAGACCATTAGTAGTTTCCAATGCACATCTGGAGGCGTTCTGTAATCTGTGGAACATCAGATTGTTGATGAAACACAGAAATTGCATCGGGATTGTATACAGCAGTCACCATGCTCACTTTCCTACATGGGAGTAATGTCTCAAACAGTCTACGTTTTGATCGTTTCCTGGAAGACCAGTAGTAGTTTCCGATGCACATCTGGAGGCGTTCTGTAATCTGTGGAACATCAGAGTGTTGATGAATCACAGAAATTGCATCGGGATTGAATAGAACAGTCACCATGCGCACTTTCCTCCATGGGAGTAATGTCTCAAACAGTCTACGCTTTGATCGTTTCTTGGAAGACCAGTAGTAGTTTCCGATTCTCATCTGGAGGCAATCTGTAATCTGTGGACCTTCAAAGTTTCGATGAAACACAGAAATTGCCTCGGGATTGAATACAACAGTCACCATGCGCAATTTCCTCCGTGGGAGTAATGTCTCATACAGTCTACGATGTGATCGTTCCCTGGAAGACCAGTAGTAGTTTCCAATGCACATCTGGAGGCGTTCTGTAATCTGTGGAAAATCAGAGTGTTGATGAAACACAGAAATTGCATCGGGATTGAATACAACAGTCACCATGCGCACTTTCCTCCATGGGAGTAATGTCTCAAACAGTCTACGCTTTGATCCTTCCCTGGAAGACCAGCAGTTGTTTCCGATGCACATCTGGGGGCATTCTGTAATCTGTTGACTATTAGAGTTTTAATGAAACTCAGAAATTGCATCGCTATTGAATACAACATGCACCATGTGGACTTTTCTCCATGGGAATAATGTCTCAAAGAGTCTACGCTTTGATCGTTCCCTGGAAGACCAGTAGTAGTTTCCGATGCACATCTGGAGGCATTCTGTAATCTGTGGACGTTCAAAGAGTTGATGAAACACAGAAATTGCATCGGGATTGAATACAACAGTCACCATGCGCACTTTCCTATATGGGAGTAATGTGTCAAACTGTCTACGATTTGATCGTTTCCTGGAAGACCAGTAGTAGTTTCCGATGCACATCTGGAGGCATTCTGTAATCTGTGGACCTTCAAAGTGTTGTTGAAACACAGATATTGCATCGGGATTGATACAACAATCACCATGCGCACTTTCCTCCATGGGTGTAATGTCTCAAACAGTCAACGTTTGATCGTTCCCTGGAAGACCAGTAGTAGTTTCCATTGCACATCTGGAGGCGTTCTCTAATCTGTGGAACATCAGAGTATTGATGAAACACAGAAATTGCATCGGGATTGAGTACGACAGTCACCATGCGCACTTTCCTCCATGGGAGTAATGTCTCTGTCATCGCTTTGATAATTCCCTGGAAGACCAGTAGTAGTTTCCGATGCACATCTAGTGCCATTCTGTAATCTGTGGACTATCAAAGTGTTAATGAAACTAAGAAATTGAATCGGCATTGAATACAACTTGCACCATGTGGACTTTTCTCCATGGGAGTACTGTCTCAAAGAGTCTACGATATGTTCGTTTCCTGGAAGACCAGTAGTAGTTTCCGATGCACATCTGGTGTCATTCTGTAATCTGTGGACTATCAGAGTGTTGATGAAACACAGAAATTGCATCGGGATTCAATACAACGGTCACCAAGCGCACTTTCCTCCATGGGAGTAATGTCTCAAACAATTTAGGCTTTAATCGTTCCCTGGAGGACCAGTAGTAGTTTCCGATGCACCTCTGGAGGCATTCTGTAATCTGTGGACTATCAGAGTGTTGATGAAACACAGATATTGCATCGAGATTAAATACAACAGTCACCATGCGCACTTTCCTCCATGGGAGTAATGTCTCAAACAGTCTACGCTTTGATCATTCCCTGCAAGACCACTAGTAGTTTCCGATGCACATCAGGAGGAATTCTGTAATCTGCGGACCTTCAAAGTGTTGATGAAACACAGAAATTGACTCGGGATTGATACAACAGTCACCATGCGCACTTTCCTCCATGGGAGTAATGTCTCAAACAGTCAACGTTTGATCGTTCCCTGGAATACCAGTAGTAGTTTCCCATGCACATCTGGAGGCGTTCTCTAATCTGTGGAACATCAGAGTGTTGATGGATCACAGAAATTGCATCGGGATTGAATAGAACAGTCACCATGCGCACTTTCCTCCATGGGAGTAATGTCTCATACAGTCTACGATTTGATTGTTTCCTAGAAGACCAGTAGTAGTTTCCGATGCACATCTGGTGGCATTCTGTAATCTGTGGACTATCAGAGTGTTGATGAAACCCCGAAATTGAATCGGGATTGAATACAACAATCACCATGCGCACTTACCTCCATGGGAGTAATGTCTCAAACAGTCTGCGTTTTGATCGTTTCCTGGATGACCAGTAGTAGTTTCCAATGCACATCTGGAGGCGTTCTGTAATCTGTGGAACATCAGAGTGTTGATGAATCACAGAAATTGCATCGGGATAGAATAGAACAGTCACCATGCGCACTTTCCTACATGGGAGTAATGTCTCAAACAGTCTACGTTTTGATCGTTTCCTGGAAGACCAGTAGTAGTTTCCAATGCACATTTGGCGGCGTTCTGTAATCTGTGGACCTTCAAAGTGTTGATGAAACACAGAAACTGCCTCGGGATTGAATACAACAGTCACCATGCGCACTTTCCTGAATAGGAGTAATGTCTCAAACAGTCTACGCTTTGACCGTTTCTTGGAAGACCAGTAGTAGTTTCCGATCCTCATCTGGAGGCAATCTGTAATCTGTCGACCTTCAAAGTTTTGATGAAACACAGAAATTACCTCGGGATTGAATACAACAGTCACCATGCGCACATTCCTCCGTGGGAGTAATGTCTCATACAGTCTACGATTTGATCGTTCCCTGGAAGACCAGTAGAGTTTCCAATACACATCTGGAGGCGTTCTGTAATCTGTGGAACATCAGAGTGTTGATGAAACACAGAAATTGCATTGGGATTGAATACAACAGTCACCATGCGCACTTTCCTCCATCTGAGTAATGTCTAAAACAGTCTACGCTTTGATCCTTCCCTGGAAGACCAGTAGTTGTTTCCGATGCACATCTGGGGGCATTCTGTAATCTGTTGACTGTCAGAGTTTTAAAGAAACTCAGAAATTGCATCGGTATTGAATACAACATGCACCATGTGGACTTTTCTCCATGGGAATAATGTCTCAAAGAGTCTACGCTTTGATCGTTTCCTGGAAGACCAGTAGTAGTTTCCGATGCACATCTGGTGTCATTCTGTAATCTGTGGACTATCAGAGTGCTGATGAAACACAGAAATTGCATCGGGATTGAATACAACGGTCACCATGCGCACTTTCCTCAATGGGAGTAATGTCTCAAACAGTCTACGCTTTGATACTTCCCTGGAAGACCAGTAGTTGTTTCCGATGCACATCTGGAGGAATTCTGTAATCTGCGGACCTTCAAAGTGTCGATGAAACACAGAAATTGACTCGGGATTGAATACAACAGTCACCTTGCGCACATTCCTTAATGGGAGTAATGTCTCAAACAGTCTACGCTTTGTCGTTTTCTGGAAGACCAGTAGTAGTTTCCGATGCACATCTGGTGGCATTCTGTAATCTGTGGACTATCAGAGTGTTGATGAAACACCGAAATTGAATCGGGATTGAATAGAACAGTCACCAAGCGCACTTTCCTCCATGGGAGTAATGTCTCAAACAGTCTACGCTTTGATACTTCCCTGGAAGACCAGTAGTTGTTTCCGATGCACATCTGGGGGCATTCTGTAATCTGTTGACTATCAGAGTATTAATGAAACTCAGAAATTGCATCGGTATTGAATACAACATGCACCATGTGGAATTTTCTCCTTGGGAATAATGTCTCAAAGAGTCTACGCTTTGATCGTTACCTGGAAGACCAGTAGTAGATTCCGATGCACATCTGGAGGAATTCTGTAATCTGTGGACCTTCAAAGTGTTGATGAAACACAGATATTGCATCGGGATTGATACAACAGTCACCATGCGCACTTTCCTCCATGGTAGTAATATCTCAAACAGTCAACGTTTGATCGTTCCCTGGAAGACCAGTAGTAGTTTCCAATGCACATCTGGAGGCGTTCTGTAATCTGTGGAACATCAGAGTATTGATGGAACACAGAAATTGCATCGGGATTGAATACAACAGTCACCATGCGCACTTTCCTCCATGGGAGTATTGTCTCAAACAGTTTAGGCTTTGATCGTTCCCTGGAAGACCAGTAGTAGTTTCCGATGCACATCTGGGGGCATTCTGTAATGTGTGGACTATCAGAGTGATGATGAAACACTGAAATTGCATCGGAATTGAATACAACAGTCACCATGCGCACTTTCCTCCATGGGTGTAATGTCTCAAGCAGTTTAGGCTTTAATCCTTCCCTGGAAGACCAGTACTAGTTTTCGATGCACATCTGGGGGCATACTGTAATCTGTGGACCATCAGGGTGTTAATGAAACGTAGAAATTGCCTCGGGATTGAATACAACAGTCACCATGCGCACTTTCCTCCATGGGAGTAATGTCTCAAACAGTTTAGGCTTTGATCCTTACCTGGAAGACCAGTAGTAGTTTCCGATGCACATCTGGAGGCATTCTGTAATCTGTGGACAACAGAGTGTTGTTGAAACACAGAAATTGCATCGGGATTGAATACAACAGTCACCATGCGCACTTTCCTACATGGGAGTAATGTCTCAAACAGTCTGCGTTTTGATCGTTTCCTGGATGACCAGTAGTAGTTTCCAATGCACATCTGGAGGCGTTCTGTAATCTGTGGAACATCAGAGTGTTGATGAATCACAGAAATTGCATCGGGATTGAATAGAACAGTCACCATGCGCACTTTCCTACATGGGAGTAATGTCTCAAACAGTCTACGTTTTGATCGTTTCCTGGAAGACCAGTAGTAGTTTCCAATGCACATCTGGCGGCGTTCTGTAATCTGTGGACCTTCAAAGTGTTGATGAAACACAGAAACTGCCTCGGGATTGAATACAACAGTCACCATGCGCACTTTCCTCAATAGGAGTAATGTCTCAAAGAGTCTACGCTTTGATCGTTTCTTGGAAGACCAGTAGTAGTTTCCGATCCTCATCTGGAGGCAATCTGTAATCTGTGGACCTTCAAAGTTTTGATGAAACACAGAAATTACCTCGGGATTGAATACAACAGTCACCATGCGCACATTCCTCCGTGGGAGTAATGTCTCATACAGTCTACGATATGATCGTTCCCTGGAAGACCAGTAGAGTTTCCAATACACATCTGGAGGCGTTCTGTAATCTGTGGAACATCAGAGTGTTGATGAAACACAGAAATTGCATCGGGATTGAATACAACAGTCACCATGCGCACTTTCCTCCATGGGAGTAATGTCTAAAACAGTCTACGCTTTGATCCTTCCCTGGAAGACCAGTAGTTGTTTCCGATGCACATCTGGGGGCATTCTGTAATCTGTTGACTATCAGAGTATTAAAGAAACTCAGAAATTTGCATCGGTATTGAATACAACATGCACCATGTGGACTTTTCTCCATGGGAATAATGTCTCAAAGAGTCTACGCTTTGATCGTTTCCTGGAACCCAAGTAGTAGTTTCCGATGCACATCTGGTGTCATTCTGTAATCTGTGGACTATCAGAGTGCTGATGAAACACAGAAATTGCATCGGGATTGAATACAATGGTCACCATGCGCACTTTCCTCCATGGGAGTAATGTCTCAAACAATTTAGGCTTTAATCGTTCCCTGGAAGACCAGTAGTAGTTTCCGATGCACCTCTGGAGGCATTCTGTAATCTGTGGACTATCAGAGTGTTGATGAAACACAGATATTGCATCGAGATTAAATACAACAGTCACCATGCGCACTTTCCTCCATGGGAGCAATGTCTCAAACAGTCTACGCCTTGATCATTCCCTGCAAGACCAGTAGTAGTTTCCGATGCATATCTGGAGGAATTCTGTAATCTGCGGACCTTCAAAGTGTCGATGAAACACAGAAATTGACTCGGGATTGAATACAACAGTCACCTTGCGCACATTCCTTAATGGGAGTAATGTCTCAAACAGTCTACGCTTTGTCGTTTTCTGGAAGACCAGTAGTAGTTTATGATGCACATCTGGTGGCATTCTGTAATCTGTGGACTATCAGAGTGTTGATGAAACACCGAAATTGAATCGGGATTGAATAGAACAGTCACCAAGCGCACTTTCCTCCATGGGAGTAATGTCTCAAACAGTCTACGGTTTGATCGTTCCCTGGAAGACCAGTAGTAGTTTCCGATGCACATCTGGAGGCATTCTGTAATCTGTGGACAATCAGAGTGTTGTTGAAACACAGATATTGCATCGGGATTGAATACAACAGTCACCATGCGCACTTTCCCATATGGGAGTAATGTCTCACACAGTCTACATTTTGATCGTTTCCTGGAAGACCAGTAGTAGTTACCGATGCACATCTGGAGGCATTCTGTAATCTGTGGACCTTCAAAATGTTGATGAAACACATATATATCTTCGGGATTGACACAACAGTCACCATGCGCACTTTCCTCCATGGGAGTAATGTCTCAAACTGTCAACGCTTTGATCGTTCCCTGGAAAACCAGTAGTAGTTTCCAATGCACATCTGGAGGCGTTCTGTAATCTGTGGAACATAAGATTGTTGATGAAACACAGAAATTGCATCGGGATTGAATACAACAGTCACCATGCGCTCGTTCCTCCATGGGAGTAATGTCTCAAACAGTCTACACTTTGATCGTTCCCTGGAAGACCAGTTGTAGCTTCCGATGCACATCTGGAGGCATTCTGTAATCTGTAGACCTTCAAAGTGTTAATGAAACACAGAAATTGCATCGGGATTGAATACAACAGTCACCATGCGCAATTTTCCTCCATGGGAGTGATGTCTCAAACAGTCAAAGATTTGATCGTTCCCTGGAAGACGAGTAGTAGTTTCCGATGCACATCTGGAGGCATTCTGTAATCTGTGGACAATCAGAGTGTTGTTGAAACACAGAAATTGCATCGGGATTGAATACAACAGTCACCATGCGCACTTTCCTCCATGGGAGTAATGTCACAAAGGGTCTACGCTTTGATACTTCCCTGGAAGACCAGTAGTTGTTTCCGATGCACATCTGGGGGCATTCTGTAATCTGTTGACTATCAGAGTATTAATGAAACTCAGAAATTGCATCGGTATTGAATACAACATGCACCATGTGGACTTTTCTCTACGGGAATAATGTCTCAAAGAGTCTACGCTTTGATCGTTCCCTGGAAGACCAGTAGTAGTTTCCGATGCACATCTGGAGGCATTCTGTAATCTGTGGACCTTCAAAGTGTTGATGAAACACAGATATTGCATCGGGATTGATACAACAGTCACCATGCGCACCTTCCTCCATGGGAGTAATGTCTCAAACAATTTAGGCTTTATTCGTTCCCTGGAAGACCAGTAGTAGTTTCCAATACACATCTGGAGGCGTTCTGTAATCTGTGGACAATCAGAGTGTTGTTGAAACACAGAAATTGCATCGGGATTGAATACAACAGTCACCATGCGCACTTTTCTCCATGGGAGTAATGTCTCAAAGGGTCTACGCTTTGATACTTCCCTGGAAGACCAGTAGTTGTTTCCGATGCACATCTGGGGGCATTCTGTAATCTGTTGACTATCAGAGTATTAATGAAACTCAGAAATTGCATCGGTATTGAATACAACATGCACCATGTGGACTTTTCTCCATGGGAATAATGTCTCAAAGAGTCTACGCTTTGATCGTTCCCTGGAAGACCAGTAGTAGTTTCCGATGCACATCTGGAGGCATTCTGTAATCTGTGGACCTTCAAAGTGTTGATGAAACACAGATATTGCATCGGGATTGATACAACAGTTACCATGCGCACTTTCCTCCATGGTAGTAATATCTCAAACAGTCAACGTTTGATCGTTCCCTGGAAGACCAGTAGTAGTTTCCAATGCACATCTGGAGGCGTTCTGTAATCTGTGGAACATCAGAGTATTGATGAAACACAGAAATTGCATCGGGATTGAATACAACAGTCACCATGCGCACTTTCCTCCATGGGAGTATTGTCTTAAACAGTTTAGGCTTTGATCGTTCCCTGGAAGACCAGTAGTAGTTTCCGATGCACATCTGGGGGCATTCTGTAATGTGTGGACTATCAGAGTGATGATGAAACACTGAAATTGCATCGGAATTGAATACAACAGTCACCATGCGCACTTTCCTCCATGGGAGTAATGTCTCAAGCAGTTTAGGCTTTAATCCTTCCCTGGAAGACCAGTAGTAGTTTTCGATGCACATCTGGGGGCATACTGTAATCTGTGGACCATCAGGGTGTTAATGAAACGTAGAAATTGCCTCGGGATTGACTACAACAGTCACCATGCGCACTTTCCTCCATGGGAGTAATGTCTCAAACAGTTTAGGCTTTGATCCTTACCTGGAAGACCAGTAGTAGTTTCCGATGCACATCTGGAGGCATTCTGTAATCTGTGGACAATCAGAGTGTTGTTGAAACACAGAAATTGCATCGGGATTGAATACAACAGTCACCATGCGCACTTTCCTCCATGGGAGTAATGTCTCAAACAGTCTGCGTTTTGATCGTTTCCTGGATGACCAGTAGTAGTTTCCAATGCACATCTGGAGGCGTTCTGTAATCTGTGGAATATCAGAGTGTTGATGAATCACAGAAATTGCATTGGGATTGAATAGAACAGTCACCATGCGCACTTTCCTACATGGGAGTAATGTCTCAAACAGTCTACGTTTTGATCGTTTCCTGGAAGACCAGTAGTAGTTTCCAATGCACATCTGGCGGGGTTCTGTAATCTGTGGACCTTCAAAGTGTTGATGAAACACAGAAACTGCCTCGGGATTGAATACAACAGTCACCATGCGCACTTTCCTCAATAGGAGTAATGTCTCAAACAGTCTACGCTTTGATCGTTTCTTGGAAGACCAGTAGTAGTTTCCGATCCTCATCTGGAGGCAATCTGTAATCTGTGGACCTTCAAAGTTTTGATGAAACACAGAAATTACCTCGGGATTGAATACAACAGTCACCATGCGCACATTCCTCCGTGGGAGTAATGTCTCATACATTCTACGATTTGATCGTTCCCTGGAAGACCAGTAGAGTTTCCAATACACATCTGGAGGCGTTCTGTAATCTGTGGAACATCAGAGTGTTGATGAAACACAGAAATTGCATCGGGATTGAATACAACAGTCACCATGCGCACTTTCCTCCGAGGGAGTAATGTCTAAAACAGTCTACGCTTTGATCCTTCCCTGGAAGACCAGTAGTTGTTTCCGATGCACATCTGGGGGCATTCTGTAATCTGTTGACTATCAGAGTTTTAAAGAAACTCAGAAATTGCATCGGTATTGAATACAACATGCACCATGTGGACTTTTCTCCATGGGAATAATGTCTGAAAGAGTCTACGCTTTGATCGTTTCCTGGAAGACCAGTAGTAGTTTCCGATGCACATCTGGTGTCATTCTGTAATCTGTGGACTATCAGAGTGCTGATGAAACACAAAAATTGCATCGGGATTGAATACAACGGTCACCATGCGCACTTTCCTCCATGGGAGTAATGTCTCAAACAATTTAGGCTTTAATCGTTCCCTGGAAGACCAGTAGCAGTTTCCGATGCACCTCTGGAGGCATTCTGTAATCTGTGGACTATCAGAGTGTTAATGAAACACAGATATTGCATCGAGATTAAATACAACAGTCACCATGCGCACTTTCCTCCATGGGAGCAATGTCTCAAACAGTCTACGCCTTGATCATTCCCTGCAAGACCAGTAGTAGTTTCCGATGCATATCTGGAGGAATTCTGTAATCTGCGGACCTTCAAAGTGTCGATGAAACACAGAAATTGACTCGGGATTGAATACAACAGTCACCTTGCGCACATTCCTTAATGGGAGTAATGTCTCAAACAGTCTACGCTTTGTCGTTTTCTGGAAGACCAGTAGTAGTTTCCGATGCACATCTGGTGGCATACTGTAATCTGTGGACTATCAGAGTGTTGATGAAACACCGAAATTGAATCGGGATTGAATACAACAGTCACCAAGCGCACTTTCCTCCATGGGAGTAATGTCTCAAACAGTCTACGGTTTGATCGTTCCCTGGAAGACCAGTAGTAGTTTCCGATGCACATCTGGAGGCATTCTGTAATCTGTGGACAATCGGAGTGTTGTTCAAACACAGAAATTGCATCGGGATTGAATACAACAGTCACCATGCGCAATTTTCCTCCATGGGAGTGATGTCTCAAACAGTCAAAGATTTGATCGTTCCCTGGAAGACGAGTAGTAGTTTCCGATGCACATCTGGAGGCGTTCTGTAATCTGTGGAACATCAGAGTATTGATGAAACACAGAAATTGCATCGGGATTGAATACAACAGTCACCATGCGCACTTTCCTCCATGGGAGTAATGTCTCAAGCAGTTTAGGCTTTAATCCTTCCCTGGAAGACCAGTAGTAGTTTTCGATGCACATCTGGGGGCATACAGTAATCTGTGGACCATCAGGGTGTAAATGAAACGTAGAAATTGCCTCGGGATTGAATACAACAGTCACCATGCGCACTTTCCTCCATGGGAGTAATGTCTCAAACGGTCTGCGTTTTGATCGTTTCCTGGATGACCAGTAGTAGTTTCCAATGCACATCTGGAGGGCTTCTGTAATCTGTGGAACATCAGAGTGTTGATGAATCACAGAAATTGCATCGGGATTGAATAGAACAGTCACCATGCGCACTTTCCTACATGGGAGTAATGTCTCAAACAGTCTACGTTTTGATCGTTTCCTGGAAGACCAGTAGTAGTTTCCAATTCACATCCGGAGGCACTCTGTAATCTGTGGACGTTCAAAGTGTTGATGAAACACAGAAATTGCATCGGGATTGAATACAACAGTCACCATGCGCACTTACCTCCATGGGAGTAATGTCTCAAACAGTCAACGCTTTGATCGATACCTGTGAGACCAGTAGTAGTTTCCGATGCACATCTGGAGGCATTCTGTAATCTGTGGTCAATCAGAGTGTTGTTGTAACACAGAAATTGCATCGGGATTGACTACAACAGTCACCATACCCACTTTCCTATATGGGAGTAATGTGTCAAACTGTCTACGTTTTGATCGTTTACTGGAAGACCAGTAGAATTTTCCGATGCACATCTGGAGGCATTCTGTAATCTGTGGATCTTCAAAGTGTTGATGAAACACAGATATTGCATCGGGATTGAAACAACCGTCACCATGCGCACTTTCCTCCATGGGAGTAATGTCTCAAACTGTCAACGCTTTGATCGTTTCCTGGAAGACCAGTAGTAGTTTCCAATGCACATCTGGAGGCGTTCTGTAATCTGTGGAACATCAGATTGTTGATGAAACACAGAAATTGCATCGGGATTGAATACAACAGTCACCATGCGCACTTTCCTCCATGGGAGTAATGTCTCAAAAAGTCTACGCTTTGATCGTTAACTGCAAGTCCAGTAGTAGTTTCCGATGCACATCTGGAGGCATTCTGTAATCTGTGGACAATCAGAGTGTTGTTGAAACACAGAAATTGCATCGGGATTGAATACAACAGTCACCACGCGCACTTTCCTATATGGGAGTAATGTCTCAAGCAGTCTACATTTTAATCGTTTCCTGGAAGACCAGTAGTAATTTACAATGTACATCTGGAGGCGTTCTGTAATCTGTGGAACATCAGAGTGTTGATGAAACTCAGAAATTGCTTCGTGATTGAATACAACAGTCACCATGCGCTCGTTCCTCCATGGGAGTAATGTCTCGAACAGTCAAAGTTTGATCGTTCCCTGGAAGACGAGTAGTAGTTTCCGATGCACATCTGGAGGCATTCTGTAATCTGTGGACAATCAGAGTGTTGTTGAAACACAGAAATTGCATCGGGATTGAATACAACAGTCACCATGCGCACTTTCCTATATGGGAGTAATGTCTTACACAGTCTATGTTTGATCGTTCCCTGGAAGGCCAGTAGTATTTTCAAATGCACATCTGGAGGCATTCTGTAATCTGTGGAACATCGGAGTGCTGATGAAACACAGAAATTGCCTCGGGATAAAATACAACAGTCACCATGCGCACTTTCCTCCGTGGGAGTAATGTCTCATACAGTCTACGATTTGATCGTTCCCTGGAAAATCAGTAGTAGTTTCCAATGCACATCTGGAGGCGTTCTGTAATCTGTGGAACATCAGAGTGTTGATGAAACACAGAAATTGCATCGGGATTAAATACAACAGTCACCATGCGCACTTTCCTCCATGGGAGTAATGTCTCAAAGAGTCCACGCTTTGATACTTCCCTGGAAGACCAGTAGTTGTTTCCGATGCACATCTGGGGGCATTCTGTAATCTGTTGACTATCAGAGTTTTAAAGAAACTCAGAAATTGAATCGGTATTGAATACAACATGCACCATGTGGACTTTTCTCCATGGGAATAATGTCTCAAAGATTCTACACTTTGATCGTTCCCTGGAAGACCAGTAGTAGTTTCCGATGCACATCTGGAGGCATTCTGTAATCTGTGGACGTTCAAAGTGTTGATGAAACACAGAAATTGCATCGGGATTGAATACAACAGTCACCATGCGCACTTACCTCAATGGGAGTAATGTCTCAAACAGTCAACGCTTTGATCGATCCCTGTGAGACCAGTAGTAGTTTCCGATGCACATCTGGAGGCATTCTGTAATCTGTGGAACATCAGATTGTTGATGAAACACAGAAATTGCATCGGGATTGAATACAACA
The DNA here is from genome assembly GCF_023897955.1 of Schistocerca gregaria. NCBI lineage: Eukaryota > Metazoa > Arthropoda > Insecta > Orthoptera > Acrididae > Schistocerca > Schistocerca gregaria. Next base: position 100,918,927 of record NC_064929.1, on the reverse strand, counting down.
GTCACCATGCGCACTTTCCTCCATGGGAGTAATGTCTCAAAAAGTCTACGCTTTGATCGTTAACTGCAAGTCCAGTAGTAGTTTCCGATGCACGTCTGGAGGCATTCTGTAATCTGTGGACAATCAGAGTGTTGTTGAAACACAGAAATTGCATCGGGATTGAATACAACAGTCACCACGCGCACTTTCCTATATGGGAGTAATGTCTCAAACAGTCTACATTTTGATCGTTTCCTGGAAGACCAGTAGTAGTTTCCAATGCTCATCTGAAGGCGTTATGTAATCTGTGGTCTATCAGAGTGTTGATGAAACACAGAAATTGCTTCGTGATTGAATACAACAGTCACCATGCGCTCGTTCCTCCATGGGAGTAATGTCTCAAACAGTCTACACTTTTGATCATTCCCTGGAAGACCAGTTGCAGCTTCCGATGCACATCTGGAGGCATTCTGTAATCTGTAGACCTTCAAAGTGTTAATGAAACACAGAAATTGCATCGGGATTGAATACAACAGTCACCATGCGCACCTTCCTATATGGGAGTAATGTCTCACACAGTCTATGCTTTGATCGTTCCCTGGAAGGCCAGTAGTATTTTCAAATGCACATCTGGAGGCATTCTGTAATCTGTGGAACATCGGAGTGCTGATGAAACACAGAAATTGCATCGGGATTAAATACAACAGTCACCATGCGCACTTTCCTCCGTGGGAGTAATGTCTCATACAGTCTACGATTTTATCGTTCCCTGGAAGATCAGTAGTAGTTTCCAATGCACATCTGGAGGCGTTCTGTAATCTGTGGAACATCAGAGTGTTGATGAAACACAGAAATGGCATCGGGATTAAATACAACAGTCACCATGCGCACTTTCCTCCATGGGAGTAATGTCTCAAAGAGTCTACGCTTTGATACTTCCCTGGAAGACCAGTAGTTGTTTCCGATGCACATCTGGGGGCATTCTGAAATCTGTTGACTATCAGAGTATTAATGAAACTCAGAAATTGCATCGGTATTGAATACAACATGCACCATGTGGACTTTTCTCCATGGGAATAATGTCTCAAAGAGTCTACGCTTTGATCGTTCCCTGGAAGACCAGTAGTAGTTTCCGATGCACATCTGGAGGCATTCTGTAATCTGTGGACGTTCAAAGTGTTGATGAAACACAGAAATTGCATCGGGATTGAATACAACAGTCACCATGCGCACTTTCTTCCATGGGAGTAATGTCTCAAACAGTCAACGCTTTGATCTATCCCTGTGAGACCAGTAGTAGTTTCCGATGCACATCTGGAGGCATTCTGTAATCTGTGGACAATCAGAGTGTTGTTGGAAAACAGATATTGCATCGGGATTGACTACAACAGTCACCATACCCACTTTCCTATATGGGAGTAATGTGCCAAACTGTCTACGTTTTGATCGTTTCCTGGAAGACCAGTAGTAGTTTCCGATGCACATCTGGAGGCATTCTGTAATCTGTGGACCTTCAAAGTGTTGATGAAACACAGATATTGCATCGGGATTGATACAACAGTCACCATGCGCACTTTCCTCCATGGTAGAAACATCTCAAACAGTCAACGTTTGATCGTTCCCTGGAAGACCAGTAGTAGTTTTCAATGCACATCTGGAGGCGTTCTGTATTCTGTGTAACATCAGAGTATTGATGAAACACAGAAATTGCATCGGGATTAAATACAACAGTCACCATGCGCACTTTCCTCCATGGGAGTAATGTCTCAAAGAGTCTACGCTTTGATCCTTCCCTGTAAGACCAGTAGTAGTTTCCGATGCACATCTGGAGGCATTCTGTAATCTGTGGACAATCAGAGTGTTGTTGAAACACAGAAATTGCATCGGGATTGAATACAACAGTCACAACGCGCACTTTCCTATATGGGAGTAATGTCTCAAACAGTCTAAATTTTGATCGTTTCCTGGAAGACCAGTAGTTGTTTCCGATGCACATCTGAAGGCATTCTGTAATCTGTGGACCTTCAAAGTGTTGATGAAACACATATATTGCATCGGGATTGATACAACAGTCACCATGCGCACTTTCCTCCATGGAAGTAATGTCTCAAACAGTCAACGCTTTGATCGTTCCCTGGAAGACCAGTAGTAGTTTCCAATGCACATCTGGAGGCGTCAGTAATCTGTGGAACATCAGATTGTTGATGAAACACAGAAATTGCATCGGGATTGAATACAACAGTCACCATGCGCACTTTCCTCCATGGGAGTAATGTCTCAAACAGTCTACGCTTTGATTGTTCCCTGCAAGTCCAGTAGTAGTTTCCGATGCACATCTGTAGGCATTCTGTAATCTGTGGACCTTCAAACTGTTGATGAAACACAGATATTGCCTCGGGATTAAATACAACAGTCACCATGCGCACTTTCCTCCGTGGGAGTAATGTCTCAAACAGTCTACGCTTTGATCGTTTCTTGGAAGACCAGTAGTAGTTCCGATGCACATCTGGAGGCATTCTGTAATCCGTGGACCTTCAAAGTGTTGATGAAAGGCAGAAATTGCATCGGGATTGAGTACGATAGTCACCATGCGCACTTTCCACCATGGGAGTAATGTCTCAAACAGTCTACGACTTGATCGTTCCCTGGAAGACCAGTAGTAGTTTCCGATGCACATCTGGTGTCATTCTGCAATCTGTGGACAATCAGAGTGTTGATGAAACACAGAAATTGCATCGGGATTGAATACAACAGTCACCATGCGCACTTTCCTCCATTTAAGTAATGTCTCAAATAGTTTAGGCTTTGATCGTTCCCTGGAAGACCAGTAGTAGTTTCCGATGCACATCTGGGGAATTCTGTAATGTGTGGACCATCAGAGTGATGATGAAACACAGAAATTGCATCGGGATTGAATACAACAGTCACCATGCGCACTTTCCTCCATTTAAGTAATGTCTCAAACAGTTTAGGCTTTGATCCTTAACTGGAAGACCAGTAGTAGTTTCCGATGCACATCTGGAGGCATTCTGTAATCTGTGGACAATCAGAGTGTTGTTGAAACACAGAAATTGCATCGGGATTGAATACAACAGTCACCATGCGCACTTTCCTCCATGGGATTAATGTCTCAAACAGTCTACGTTTTGATCGTTTCCTGGATTACCAGTAGTAGTTTCCAATGCACATCTGGAGGCGTTCTGTAATCTGTGGAACATCAGAGTGTTGATGAATCACAGAAATTGCATCGGGATTGAATAGAACTGTCACCATGCGCACTTTCCTACAAGGGAGTAATGTCTCAAACAGTCTACGTTTTGATCGTTTCCTGGAAGACCAGTAGTAGTTTCCAATGCACATCTGGCGGCGTTCTGTAATCTGTGGACCTTCAAAGTGTTGATGAAACACAGAAACTGCCTCGGGATTGAATACAACAGTCACCATGCGCACTTTCCTCAATAGGAGTAATGTCTCAAACAGTCTACGCTTTGATCGTTTCTTGGAAGACCAGTAGTAGTTTCCGATCCTCATCTGGAGGCAATCTGTAATCTGTGGACCTTCAAAGTTTTGATGAAACATAGAAATTGCCTCGGGATTGGATCCAGCAGTCACCATGCGCACTTTTCTCCGTGGGAGTAATGTCTCATACAGTCTACGATTTGATCGTTCCCTGGAAGACCAGTAGAGTTTCCAATACACATCTGGACGCGTTCTGTAATCTGTGGAACATCAGAGTGTTGATGAATCACAGAAATTGCATCGGGATTGAATACAACAGTCACCATGCGCACTTTCCTCCATGGGAGTAATGTCTAAAACAGTCTACGCTTTGATCCTTCCCTGGAAGACCAGTAGTTGTTTCTGATGCCCATCTGGGGGCATTCTGTAATCTGTGGACAATCAGAGTGTTGTTGGAACACAGAAATTGCATCGGGATTGACTACAACAGTCACCATACCCACTTTCCTATATGGGAGTAATGTGTCAAACTGTCTACGTTTTGATCGTTTCCTGGAAGACCAGTAGTAGTTTCCGATGCACATCTGGAGGCATTCTGTAATCTGTGGACCTTCAAAGTGTTGATGAAACACATATATTTCTTCGGGATTGATACAACAGTCACCATGCGCACTTTCCTCCATGGGAGTAATGTCTCAAACTGTCAACGCTTTGATCGTTCCCTGGAAGACCAGTAGTAGTTTCCAATGCACATCTGGAGGCGTTCTGTAATCTGTGGAACATCAGAGTATTGATGAAACACAGAAATTGCATCGGGATTGAATACAACAGTCACCATGCGCACTTTCCTCCATGGGAGTAATGTCTCAAACAGTCTACGCTTTGATCGTTTCTTGGAAGACCAGTAGTAGTTCCGATGCTCATCTGGAGGCATTCTGTAATCTGTGGACCTTCAAAGTGTTGATGAAACACAGAAATTGCATCGGGATTGAGTACGACAGTGACCATGCGCACTTTCCTCCTTGGGAGTAATGTCTCAAAGAGTCTACGACTTGATATTACCCTGGAAGACCAGTAGTAGTTTCCGATGCACATCTGGTGACATTCTGTAATCTGTGGACTATCAGAGTGTTGATGAAACACAGACATTGCATCGGGATTGAATACAACAGTCACCATGCGCACTTTCCTCCATTTGAGTAATGTCTCAAACAGTTTAGGCTTTGATCGTTCCCTGGAAGACCAGTGGTAGTTTCTGATGCACATCTGGTGAAATTCTGTAATGTGTGGACCATCAGAGTGATGATGAAACACTGAAATTGCATCGGAATTGAATACAACAGTCACCATGCGCACTTTCCTCCATGGGAGTAATGTCTCAAACAGTTTAGGCTTTTATCCTTCCCTGAAAGACCAGTAGTAGTTTCCGATGCACATCTGGTGTCATTCTGTAATCTGTGGACCATCAGAGTGTTGATGAAACATAGAAATTGTATCGGGATTGAATTCAACAGTCACCTTGCTCATTTTCCTCCATGGGGGTAATGTCTCAAACAGTCTACGCTTTGATCGTTCCCTGGAAGGCCAGTAGTAGTTTCCGATGCACATCTGGAGGCATTCTGTAATCTGTGTACCTTCAAAGTGTTGATGAAACACAGAAATTGCCTCGGGATTGAACACAACAGTCACCATGCGCACTTTCCTCCATGGGAGTAATGTCTCAAACAGTTTAGGCTTTGATCTTTCCCTGGAAGACCAGTAGTAGTTTCCGATGCACATCTGGTGGCATTCTGTAATCTGTTGACTATCAGAGTGTTAATGAAACTCAGAAATTGCATCGGTATTGAATACAACATGCACCATGTGGACTTTACTCCATGGGAGTAATGTCTCTATCTTTGTACGATTTGATCGTTCATTGGAAGACCAGTAGTAGTTTCCGATGCACATCTGGGGCCATTCTGTAATCTGTGGACTATCAGAGTTTTGATGAAGCACTGAAATTGCATCTTGATTGAGTACAATAGCCACCATGCGCACATTCCTCCATGGGGGTAATGTCTCAAATAGTCTACGCTTTGATCGTTCCCTTGAAGTCTACTATTAGTTTCCGATGCACACCTGGAGGCATTCTGTAATCTGTGGACTAACAGACTGTTGATGAAATACAGAAATTGCATCGGAATTGAATAAAACAGTCACCACGCGCACTTTCCTATATGGGAGTAATGTCTCAAACAGTCTACATTTTGATCGTTTCCTGGAAGACCAGTAGTAGTTTCCGATGCACATCTGGAGGCATTCTGTAAACTGTGGACCTTCAAAGTGTTGATGAAACACATACATTGCATCGGGATTGATACAACAGTCACCATGCGCACTTTCCTCCATGGAAGTAATGTCTCAAACAGTCAACGCTTTGATCGTTCCCTGGACGACCAGTAGTAGTTTCCAATGCACATCTGGAGGCGTTCTGTAATCTGTGGAACATCAGATTGTTGATGAAACACAGAAATTGCATCGGGATTGAATACAACAGTCACCATGCGCACTTTCCTCCATGCGAGTAATGTCTCAAACAGTCTACGCTTTGATCGTTTCCTGGAAGACCAGTAGTAGTTTTCGATGCACAACTGGAGGCATTCTGTAATCTGTGGACTATCAGAGTGTTGATGAAACACAGAAATGAATCGGGATGGAATACAACAGTCACCATGCGCACTTTCCTCCATGGGAGTAACGTCTCAAACAGTGTAGTCTTTAATCGTTGCCTGGAAGACTAGTAATAGTTTCCGATGCACATCTGGGGTCATTCTGTAATGTGTGGACCATCAGAGTGATGATGAAACCCAAAAATTGCATCGCGATTGAATACAACAGTCACCATGCGCACTTTCCTCCGTGGGAGCAATGTCTATAAGAGTCTACGCTTTGATCGTTCCCTGGAAGACGAGTAGTAGTTTACGATGCACATCTGGAGGCACTCTGTAAACTGTGGACTATCAGAGTGTTGATGAAACACAGAAATTGCATCGGGATTGAATACAACAGTCACCATGCGCACTTTTCTCCATGGGAGTAATGTCTCAAAGAGCCTACGCTTGTATCGTTCCCTGGAAGACCAGTAGTAGTTTCCGAGCTCACCTGGAGGATTTCTGTTACCTTTGGACTATGAGACTGTTGATGAAACAGAGAAATGGCATCGGGATTGAATACAACAGTCACCATGCGCACTTTCCTCCATGGGAGTAATGTCTCAAAGAGTCTACGCTTTGATCGTTCCCTGGAATACCAATAGTAGGTTCCGATGCACATCTGGAGGCATTGTGTTACCTGTGGAGTATCAGAGTGTTGATGAAACACAGAAATTGCATCGGGATTGAATACAACAGTCACCATGCGCACTTTCCTACATGGGAGTAATGTCTCAAACAGTCTACGCTTTGGTCGTTCCCTGGAAGACCAGTAGTAGTTTCCGATGCATATCTGGTGGCATTCTGTAATCTGTGGACTATCAGAGTGTTGATGAAACACAGACATTGCATCGGGATTGAATACAACAGTGACAATTCACACTATCCTCCATAGGAGTAATGTCTCTAAGAGTCTACGCTTTGATCGTTCCCTGGAAGACCAGTAGTAGTTTCCGATGCACATCTGGAGGCTTTCTGTAATCTCTGGACTATCAGAGTGTTGATGAAACACAGAAATTGCATCGGTATTGAATACAGCAGTCACCATGCGCACTTTCCTCCACGGGAGTAATGTCTCAAAGAGTTTACGCTTTGATCGTTCCTTGGAAGACCAGTAGTTGTTTCCGATGGACATCTGGAGGCATTCTGTAATCTGTGGACTATCAGAGTGTTGATGAAACACAGAAATTACATCGGGAAAGGAAACAACACTCATCATGCGCGCTTTCCTCCACGGGAGTAATGTCTAAAACAATCTACCTTTTGATCGTTCCCTGGAAGACCAGTAGTAGTTTGCGATGCACATCTGGAGGCTTTCTGTAATCTGTGGACTATCAGAGTGTTGATGAAACACAGAAATAGCATCGGGATTGAATACAACAGTCACCATGCGCACTTTCCTCTATGAGAGTAGTGTCCCAAACAGTCTAGTCTTTGATCGTTCCCTGGTAGACCAGTAGTAGTTTCCGATTCACATCCGGAGATACTCTGTAATCTGTGGACTATCAAAATGTTGATGAAACACAGAAATTGCATCGGGATTGAATACAACTGTCAACATGCGCACTTTCCTCCATGGGAGCAATGTCTCAGACAGTCTACGCTTTGGTCGTTCCCTGGAAGAACAGTAGTAGTTTCCGATGCACATCTGGTGGCATTCTGTAATCTGTGGACTATCAGAGTGTTGATGAAACACAGATATTGCACCGGGATTGAATACAACAGTGACAATGCACACTTTCCTCCATGGGAGTAATGTCTATAAGAGTCTACGCTTTGATCGTTCCCTGGAAGACCAGTAGTAGTTTCCGATGCACATCTGGTGGCACTCTGTAATCTGTGGACTATCAGAGTGTTGATGAAACACAGAAATTGCATCGGGATTGAATACAACAGTCACCATGCGCACTTTTCTCCATGGGAGTAATGTCTCAAAGAGCCTACGCTTGTATCGCTCCCTGGAAGACCAGTAGTAGTTTCCGAGCTCATCTGGAGGATTTCTGTTACCTTTGGACTATGAGACTGTTGATGAAACAGAGAAATTGCATCGGGATTGAATACAACAGTCACCATGCGCACTTTCCTCCATGGGAGTAATGTCTCAAACAGTCTACGCTTTGATCGTTCCCTGGAATACCAATAGTAGGTTCCGACGCAGATCTGGAGGCATTGTGTTACCTGTGGAGTATCAGAGTGTTGATGAAACACAGAAATTGCATCGGGATTGAATACAACAGTCACCATGCGCACTTTCCTACATGGGAGTAATGTCTCAAACTGTCTACGCTTTGGTCGTTCCCTGGAAGACCAGTAGTAGTTTCCGATGCATATCTGGTGGCATTCTGTAATCTGTGGACTATCAGAGTGTTGATGAAACACAGACATTGCATCGGGATTGAATACAACAGTGACAATTCACACTATCCTCCATGGGAGTAATGTCTCTAAGAGTCTACGCTTTGATCGTTCCCTGGAAGACCAGTAGTAGTTTCCGATGCACATCTGGAGGCTTTCTGTATCCTGTGGACTATCAGAGTGTTGATGAAACACAGAAATTGCATCGGGATTGAATACAACAGTCACTATGCGCATATTCCTCTATCTGAGTAATTCTCAAACAGTCTACGCTTTGGTCGTTCCCTGGAAGACCAGTAGTAGTTTCGGATGCACATCTGGTGGCATTCTGTAACCTGTGGACTATCAGAGTATTGATGAAACACAGAAATTGCATCGGGATTGAATACAACAGTCACCATGCGCACTTTCCTCTACTGGAGGTATGTCTCAAACAGTCTACGCTTTTATCGTTCCCTGGAAGACCAGTGGTAGTTTCCGATTCACATCTAGAGGCACTCTGTAATCTGTGGACTATCAGAGTGTTGATGAAACACAGAAAATGCATCGGTATAGAATACAGCAGTCACCATGCGCACTTTCCTCCACGGGAGTAATGTCTCAAAGTGTTTACGCTTTGATCGTTCCTTGGAAGACCAGTAGTTGTTTCCGATGGACATCTGGAGGCATTCTGTAATCTGTGGACTATCAGAGTGTTGAAGAAACACAGAAATTGCATCGGAATTGAATACAACAGTCACCATGCGCACTTACCTCCATGGGAATAATCCTCAAACAGTCTACGCTTTAATCTTTCCCTGGAAGTCCAGTAGTAGTTTCCGATGCATATCTGGATTCCTTCTGTAATCTGTGGACTATCAGAGTGTTGATGAAACACAGAAATTACATCGGGAAAGGAAACAACACTCATCATGCGCACTTTCCTCCACGGGAGTAATGTCTCAAACAGTCTACCGTTTGATCGTTCCCTGGACGACCAGTAGTAGTTGCCGATGCACATCTGGTGGCATTCTCTAATCTGTGGACTATCAGAGTGTTGATGAAACACAGACATTGCATCGGGATTGAATTCAACAGTGACAATGCGCACTTTCCTCCATGGGAGTAATGTCTCCAACAGCCTACGCTTTAATCGTTCCCTGGAAGACCAGTAGTAGTTTGCGATGCACATCTGGAGGCTTTCTGTAATCTGTGGACTATCAGAGTGTTGATGAAACACAGAAATTGCATCGGGATTGAATACAACAGTCACCATGCGCACTTTCCTCCATGGGAGTAATGTCAGAAACATTCTAGTCTTTGATCGTTCCCTGGAAGACCAGTAGTAGTTTCCGATTCACATCCGGAGGCACTCTGTAATCTGTGGACTATCAAAATGTTGATGAAACACAGAAATTGCATCGGGATTGAATACAACAGTCAACATGCGCACTTTCCTATATGGGAGAAATGTCTCAAACAGTCTACGCTTTGGTCGTTCTCTGGAAGACCAGTAGTAGTTTCCGATGCACATCTGGTGGCACTCTGTAATCTGTGGACTATCAGAGTGTTGATGAAACACAGACATTGCACCGGGATTGAATATAACAGTGACAATGCACACTTTCCTCCATGGGAGTAATGTCTATAAGAGTCTACGCTTTGATCGTTCCCTGGAAGACCAGTAGTAGTTTCCGATGCACATCTGGTGGCACTCTGTAATCTGTGGACTATCAGAGTGTTGTTGAAACACAGAAATTGCATCGGGATTGAATACAACAGTCACCATGCGCACTTTTCTCCATGGGAGTAATGTCTCAAAGAGCCTACGCTTGTATCGTTCCCTGGAAGACCAGTAGAAGTTTCCGAGCTCATCTGGAGGATTTCTGTTACCTTTGGACTATGAGACTGTTGATGAAACAGAGAAATTGCATCGGGATTGAATACAACAGTCACCATGCGCACTTTCCTCCATGGGAGTAATGTCTCAAACAGTCTACGCTCTGATCGTTCCCTGGAATACCAATAGTAGGTTCCGATGCACATCTGGAGGCATTGTGTTACCTGTGGAGTATCAGAGTGTTGATGAAACACAGAAATTGCATCGGGATTGAATACAACAGTCACCATGCGCACTTTCCTACATGGGAGTAATGTCCCAAACAGTCTAGTCTTTGATCGTTCCCTGGAACACCAGTAGTAGTTTCCGATTCACATCCGGAGGCACTCTGTAATCTGTGGACTATCAAAATGTTGATGAAACACAGAAATTGCATCGGGATTGAATACAACACTCAACATGCGCACTTTCCTCCATGGGAGTAATGTCTCAAACAGTCTACGCTTTGGTCGTCCCCTGGAAGACGAGTAGTAGTTTCCGATGCACATCTGGTTGCATTCTGTAATCTGTGGACTATCAGAGTGTTGATGAAACACAGACATTGCACCGGGATTGAATACAACAGTGACAATGCACACTTTCCTCCATGGGAGTAATGTCTATAAGAGTCTACGCTTTGATCGTTGCCTGGAAGACCAGTAGTAGTTTCCGATGCACATCTGGAGGCACTCTGTAATCTGTGGACTATCAGAGTGTTGATGAAACACAGAAATTACATCGGGAAAGGAAACAACACTCATCATGCGCACTTTCCTCCACGGGAGTAATGTCTCAAACAGTCTACCGTTTGATCGTTCCCTGGACGACCAGTAGTAGTTGCCGATGCACATCTGGTGGCATTCTCTAATCTGTGGACTATCAGAGTGTTGATGAAACACAGACATTGCATCGGGATTGAATTCAACAGTGACAATGCGCACTTTCCTCCATGGGAGTAATGTCTCCAACAGCCTACGCTTTAATCGTTCCCTGGAAGACCAGTAGTAGTTTGCGATGCACATCTGGAGGCTTTCTGTAATCTGTGGACTATCAGAGTGTTGATGAAACACAGAAATTGCATCGGGATTGAATACAACAGTCACCATGCGCACTTTCCTCCATGGGAGTAATGTCAGAAACATTCTAGTCTTTGATCGTTCCCTGGAAGACCAGTAGTAGTTTCCGATTCACATCCGGAGGCACTCTGTAATCTGTGGACTATCAAAATGTTGATGAAACACAGAAATTGCATCGGGATTGAATACAACAGTCAACATGCGCACTTTCCTATATGGGAGAAATGTCTCAAACAGTCTACGCTTTGGTCGTTCCCTGGAAGACCAGTAGTAGTTTCCGATGCACATCTGGTGGCACTCTGTAATCTGTGGACTATCAGAGTGTTGATGAAACACAGACATTGCACCGGGATTGAATATAACAGTGACAATGCACACTTTCCTCCATGGGAGTAATGTCTATAAGAGTCTACGCTTTGATCGTTCCCTGGAAGACCAGTAGTAGTTTCCGATGCACATCTGGTGGCACTCTGTAATCTGTGGACTATCAGAGTGTTGTTGAAACACAGAAATTGCATCGGGATTGAATACAACAGTCACCATGCGCACTTTTCTCCATGGGAGTAATGTCTCAAAGAGCCTACGCTTGTATCGTTCCCTGGAAGACCAGTAGAAGTTTCCGAGCTCATCTGGAGGATTTCTGTTACCTTTGGACTATGAGACTGTTGATGAAACAGAGAAATTGCATCGGGATTGAATACAACAGTCACCATGCGCACTTTCCTCCATGGGAGTAATGTCTCAAACAGTCTACGCTCTGATCGTTCCCTGGAATACCAATAGTAGGTTCCGATGCACATCTGGAGGCATTGTGTTACCTGTGGAGTATCAGAGTGTTGATGAAACACAGAAATTGCATCGGGATTGAATACAACAGTCACCATGCGCACTTTCCTACATGGGAGTAATGTCCCAAACAGTCTAGTCTTTGATCGTTCCCTGGAACACCAGTAGTAGTTTCCGATTCACATCCGGAGGCACTCTGTAATCTGTGGACTATCAAAATGTTGATGAAACACAGAAATTGCATCGGGATTGAATACAACACTCAACATGCGCACTTTCCTCCATGGGAGTAATGTCTCAAACAGTCTACGCTTTGGTCGTCCCCTGGAAGACGAGTAGTAGTTTCCGATGCACATCTGGTTGCATTCTGTAATCTGTGGACTATCAGAGTGTTGATGAAACACAGACATTGCACCGGGATTGAATACAACAGTGACAATGCACACTTTCCTCCATGGGAGTAATGTCTATAAGAGTCTACGCTTTGATCGTTGCCTGGAAGACCAGTAGTAGTTTCCGATGCACATCTGGAGGCACTCTGTAATCTGTGGACTATCAGAGTGTTGATGAAACACAGAAATTGCATCGGGATTGAATACAACAGTCACCTTGCGCACTTTTCTCCATGGGAGTAATGTCTCAAAGAGCCTACGCTTGTATCTTTCCCTGGAAGACCAGTAGTAGTTTCCGAGCTCATCTGGAGGATTTCTGTTACCTTTGGACTATGAGACTGTTGATGAAACAGAGAAATTGCATCGGGATTGAATACAACTGTCACCATGCGCACTTTCCTCCATGGGAGTAATGTCTCAAACAGTCTACGCTTTGATCGTTCCCTGGAATACCAATAGTAGGTTCCGATGAACATCTGGAGGCATTGTGTTACCTGTGGAGTATCAGAGTGTTGAAGAAACACAGAAATTGCATCGGGATTGAATACAACAGTCACCATGCGCACTTTCCTACATGGGAGTAATGTCTCAAACAGTCTACGCTTTGGTCGTTCCCTGGAAGACCAGTAGTAGTTTCCGATGCATATCTGGTGGCATTCTGTAATCTGTGGACTATCAGAGTGTTGATGAAACACAGACATTGCATCGGGATTGAATACAACAGTGACAATTCACACTATCCTCCATGGGAGTAATGTCTCTAAGAGTCTACGCTTTGATCGTTCCCTGGAAGACCAGTAGTAGTTTCCGATGCACATCTGGAGGCTTTCTGTAATCTGTGGACTATCAGAGTGTTGATGAAACACAGAAATTGCATCGGTATTGAATACAGCAGTCACCATGCGCACTTTCCTCCACGGGAGTAATGTCTCAAAGAGTTTACGCTTTGATCATTCCTTGGAAGACCAGTAGTTGTTTCCGATGGACATCTGGAGGCATTCTGTAATCTGTGGACTATCAGAGTGTTGAAGAAACACAGAAATTGCATCGGAATTGAATAGAACAGTCACCATGCACACTTACCTCCATGGGAATAATCCCCAAACAGTCTACGCTTTAATCTTTCCCTGGAAGTCCAGTAGTAGTTTCCGATGCACGTCTGGATTCCTTCTGTGATCTGTGGACTATCAGAGTGTTGATGAAACACAGAAATTACATCGGGAAAGGAAACAACACTCATCATGCGCACTTTCCTCCACGGGAGTAATGTCTCAAACAGTCTACCTTTTGATCGTTCCCTGGACGACCAGTAGTAGTTTCCGATGCACATCTGGTGGCATTCTGTAATCTGTGGACTATCAGAGTGTTGATGAAACACAGACATTGCATCGGGATTGAATTCAACAGTGACAATGCGCACTTTCCTACATGGGAGTAATGTCCCAAACATTCTAGTCTTTGATCGTTCCCTGGAAGACCAGTAGTAGTTTGCGATGCACATCTGGAGGCTCTCTGTAATCTGTGGACTATCAGAGTGTTGATGAAACACAGAAATTGCATCGGGATTGAATACAACAGTCACCATGCGCACTTTCCTCCATGGGAGTAATGTCCCAAACATTCTAGTCTTTGATCGTTCCCTGGAAGACCAGTAGTAGTTTCCGATTCACATCCGGAGGCACTCTGTAATCTGTGGACTATCAAAATGTTGATGAAACACAGAAATTGCATCGGGATTGAATACAACAGTCAACATGCGCACTTTCCTATATGGGAGTAATGTCTCAAACAGTCTACGCTTTGGTCGTTCCCTGGAAGACCTGTAGTAGTTTCCAATGCACATCTGGTGGCATTCTGTAATCTGTGGACTATCAGAGTGTTAATGAAACACAGACATTGCACCGGGATTGAATATAACAGTGACAATGCACACTTTCCTCCATGGGAGTAATGTCTATAAGAGTCTACGCTTTGATCGTTCCCTGGAAGACCAGTAGTAGTTTCCGATGCACATCTGGTGGCACTCTGTAATCTGTGGACTATCAGAGTGTTGATGAAACACAGAAATTGCTTCAGGATTGAATACAACAGTCACCATGCGCACTTTTCTCCATGGGAGTAATGTCTCAAAGAGCCTACGCTTGTATCGTTCCCTGGAAGACCAGTAGAAGTTTCCGAGCTCATCTGGAGGATTTCTGTTACCTTTGGACTATGAGACTGTTGATGAAACAGAGAAATTGCATCGGGATTGAATACAACAGTCACCATGCGCACTTTCCTCCACGGGAGTAATGTCTCAAACAGTCTACGCTCTGATCGTTCCCTGTAATACCAATAGTAGGTTCCGATGCACATCTGGAGGTATTGTGTTACCTGTGGAGTATCAGAGTGTTGATGAAACACAGAAATTGCATCGGGATTGAATACAACAGTCACCATGCGCACTTTCCTACATGGGAGTAATGTCTCAAACTGTCTACTCTTTGGTCGGTCCCTGGAAGACCTGTAGTAGTTTCCGATGCATATCTGGTGGCATTCTGTAATCTGTGGTCTATCAGTGTGTTGATGAAACACAGACATTGGATCGGGATTGAATACTACAGTGACAATTCACACTATCCTCCATGGGAGTAATGTCTCTAAGAGTCTACGCTTTGATCGTTCCCTGGAAGACCAGTAGTAGTTTCCGATGCACATCTGGAGGCTTTCTGTAATCTGTGGACTATCAGAGTGTTGATGAAACACAGAAATTGCATCGGGATTGAATACAACAGTCACTATGCGCATATTCCTCTATCTGAGTAATTCTCAAACAGTCTACGCTTTGGTCGTTCCCTGGAAGTCCAGTAGTAGTTTCGGATGCACATCTGGTGGCATTCTGTAACCTGTGGACTATCAGAGTATTGATGAAACACAGAAATTGCATCGGGATTGAATACAACAGTCACCATGCGCACTTTCCTCTACTGGAGGTATGTCTCAAACAGTCTACGCTTTGATCGTTCCCTGGAAGACCAGTGGTAGTTTCCGATTCACATCTAGAGGCACTCTGTAATCTGTGGACTATCAGAGTGTTGATGAAACACAGAAATTGCATCGGTATTGAATACAGCAGTCACCATGCGCACTTTCCTCCACGGGAGTAATTTCTCAAAGAGTTTACACTTTGATCGTTCCTTGGAAGACCAGTAGTTGTTTCCGATGGACATCTGGAGGCATTCTGAAATCTGTGGACTATCAGAGTGTTGAAGAAACACAGAAATTGCATCGGAATTGAATACAACAGTCACCATGCGCACTTACCTCCATGGAAATAATCCTCAAACAGTCTACGCTTTAATCTTTCCCTGGAAGTCCAGTAGTAGTTTCCGATGCACATCTGGATTCCATCTGTAATCTGTGGACTATCAGAGTGTTGATGAAACACAGAAATTACATCGGGAAAGGAAACAACACTCATCATGCACACTTTCCTCCACGGGAGTAATGTCTCAAACAGTCTACCTTTTGATCGTTAACTGGACGACCAGTAGTAGTTTCCGATGCACATCTGGTGGCATTCTGTAATCTGTGGACTATCAGAGTGTTGATGAAACACAGACATTGCACCGGGATTAAATACAACAGTGACAATGCACACTTCCCTCCATGGGAGTAATGTCTATAAGAGTCTACTCTTTGATCGTTCCCTGGAAGACCAGTAATAGTTTCCGATGCACATCTGGTGGCATTCTGTAATCTGTGGACTATCAGAGTGTTGATGAAACACAGACATTGCATCGGGATTGAATTCAACAGTGACAATGCGCACTTTCCTCCATGGGAGTAATGTCTCTAACAGCCTACGCGTTGATCGTTCCCTGGAAGACCAGTAGTAGTTTGCGATGCACATCTGGAGGCTTTCTGTAATCTGTGGACTATCAGAGTGTTGATGAAACACAGAAATTGCATCGGGATTGAATACAACAGTCACCAACCGCACTTTCCTCCATGGGAGTAATGTCTCAAACAGTCTACGCTTTGGTCGTTCCCTGGAAGACCAGTAGTAGTTTCCGATGCATATCTGGTTGCATTCTGTAATCTGTGGACTATCAGAGTGTTGATGAAACACAGACATTGCATCGGGATTGAATACAACAGTGACAATTCACTCTATCCTCCAGGGGAGTACTTTCTCTAAGAGTCTACGCTTTGATCGTTCCCTGGAAGACCAGTAGTAGTTTCCGATGCACATCTGGAGGCTTTCTGTAATCTGTGGACTATCAGAGTGTTGATGAAACTCAGAAATTGCATCGGTATTGAATACAGCAGTCACCATGCGCACTTTCCTCCACGGGAGTAATGTCTCAAAGAGTTTACGCTTTGATCATTCCTTGGAAGACCAGTAGTTGTTTCCGATGGACATCTGGAGGCATTCTGTAATCTGTGGACTATCAGAGTGTTGAAGAAACACAGAAATTGCATCGGAATTGAATAGAACAGTCACCATGCACACTTACCTCCATGGGAATAATCCCCAAACAGTCTACGCTTTAATCTTTCCCTGGAAGTCCAGTAGTAGTTTCCGATGCACATCTGGATTCCTTCTGTAATCTGTGGACTATCAGAGTGTTGATGAAACACAGAAATTACATCGGGAAAGGAAACAACACTCATCATGCGCACTTTCCTCCACGGGAGTAATGTCTCAAACAGTCTACCTTTTGATCGTTCCCTGGACGACCAGTAGTAGTTTCCGATGCACATCTGGTGGCATTCTGTAATCTGTGGACTATCAGAGTGTTGATGAAACACAGACATTGCATCGGGATTGAATTCAACAGTGACAATGCGCACTTTCCTACATGGGAGTAATGTCTCTAACAGCCTACGCTTTGATCGTTCCCTGGAAGACCAGTAGTAGTTTGCGATGTACATCTGGAGGCTCTCTGTAATCTGTGGACTATCAGAGTGTTGATGAAACACAGAAATTGCATCGGGATTTAATACAACAGTCACCATGCGCACTTTCCTCCATGGGAGTAATGTCCCAAACATTCTAGTCTTTGAACGTTCCCTGGAAGACCAGTAGTAGTTTCCGATTCACATCCGGAGGCACTCTGTAATCTGTGGACTATCAAAATGTTGATGAAACACAGAAATTGCATCGGGATTGAATACAACAGTCAACATGCGCACTTTCCTATATGGGAGTAATGTCTCAAACAGTCTACGCTTTGGTCGTTCCCTGGAAGACCAGTAGTAGTTTCCAATGCACATCTGGTGGCATTCTGTAATCTGTGGACTATCAGAGTGTTGATGAAACACAGACATTGCACCGGGATTGAATATAACAGTGACAATGCACACTTTCCTCCATGGGAGTAATGTCTATAAGAGTCTACGTTTTGATCGTTCCCTGGAAGACCAGTAGTAGTTTCCGATGCACATCTGGTGGCACTCTGTAATCTGTGGACTATCAGAGTGTTGATGAAACACAGAAATTGCATCGGGATTGAATACAACAGTCACCAT
Source organism: Schistocerca gregaria (assembly GCF_023897955.1). Lineage (NCBI taxonomy): Eukaryota > Metazoa > Arthropoda > Insecta > Orthoptera > Acrididae > Schistocerca > Schistocerca gregaria. Next base: position 100,900,815 of record NC_064929.1, on the reverse strand, counting down.
GCGCACTTTTCTCCATGGGAGTAATGTCTCAAAGAGCCTACGCTTGTATCGCTCCCTGGAAGACCAGTAGAAGTTTCCGAGCTCATCAGGAGGATTTCTGTTACCTTTGGACTATGAGACTGTTGATGAAACAGAGAAATTGCATCGGGATTGAATACAACAGTCACCATGCGCACTTTCCTCCATGGGAGTAATGTCTCAAACAGTCTACGTTCTGATCGTTCCCTGGAATACCAATAGTAGGTTCCGATGCACATCTGGAGGCATTGTGTTACCTGTGGAGTATCAGAGTGTTGATGAAACACAGAAATTGCATCGGGATTGAATACAACAGTCACCATGCGCACTTTCCTACATGGGAGTAATGTCTCAAACTGTCTACTCTTTGGTCGTTCCCTGGAAGACCAGTAGTAGTTTCCGATGCATATCTGGTGGCATTCTGTAATCTGTGGACTATCAGAGTGTTGATGAAACACAGACATTGGATCGGGATTGAATACAACAGTGACAATTCACACTATCCTCCATGGGAGTAATGTCTCTAAGAGTCTACGCTTTGATCGTTCCCTGGAAGACCAGTAGTAGTTTCCGATGCACATCTGGAGGCTTTCTGTAATCTGTGGACTATCAGAGTGTTGATGAAACACAGAAATTGCATCGGGATTGAATACAACAGTCACTATGCGCATATTCCTCGATCTGAGTAATTCTCAAACAGTCTACGCTTTGGTCGTTCCCTGGAAGTCCAGTAGTAGTATCGGATGCACATCTGGTGGCATTCTGTAACCTGTGGACTATCAGAGTATTGATGAAACACAGAAATTGCATCGGGACTGAATACAACAGTCACCATGCGCACTTTCCTCTACTGGAGGTATGTCTCAAACAGTCTACGCTTTGATCGTTCCCTGGAAGACCAGTGGTAGTTTCCGATTCACATCTAGAGGCACTCCGTAATCTGTGGACTATCAGAGTGTTGATGAAACACAGAAATTGCATCGGTATTGAATACAGCAGTCACCATGCGCACTTTCCTCCACGGGAGTAATGTCTCAAAGAGTTTACGCTTTGATCGTTGCTTGGAAGACCAGTAGTTGTTTCCGATGGACATCTGGAGGCATTCTGAAATCTGTGGACTATCAGAGTGTTGAAGAAACACAGAAATTGCATCGGAATTGAATACAACAGTCACCATGCGCACTTACCTCCACGGAAATAATCCTCAAACAGTCTACGCTTTAATCTTTCCCTGGAAATCCAGTAGTAGTTTCCGATGCACATCTGGATTCCTTCTGTAATCTGTGGACTATCAGAGTGTTGATGAAACACAGAAATTACATCGGGAAAGGAAACAACACTCATCATGCGCACTTTCCTCCTCGGGAGTTATGTCTCAAACAGTCTACCTTTTGATCGTTAACTGGACGACCAGTCGTAGTTTCCGATGCACATCTGGTGCCATTCTGTAATCTGTGGACTATCAGAGTGTTGATGAAACACAGACATTGCATCGGGATTGAATTCAACAGTGACAATGCGCACTTTCCTCCATGGGAGTAATGTCTCTAACAGCCTACGCGTTGATCGTTCCCTGGAAGACCAGTAGTAGTTTGCGATGCACATCTGGAGGCTATCTGTAATCTGTGGACTATCAGAGTGTTGATGAAACACAGAAATTGCATCGGGATTGAATACAACAGTCACCATGCGCACTTTCCTCCATGGGAGTAATGTCCCAAACAGTCTAGTCTTTGATCGTTCCCTGGAAGACCAGTAGTAGTTTCCGATTCACATCCGGAGGCACTCTGTAATCTGTGGACTATCAAAATGTTGATGAAACACAGAAACTGCATCGGGATTGAATACAACAGTCAACATGCGCACTTTCCTCCATGGGAGTAATGTCTCAAACAGTCTACGCTTTGGTCGTTCCCTGGAAGACCAGTAGTAGTTTCCGATGCACATCTGGTGGCATTCTGTAATCTGTGGACAATCAGAGTGTTGATGAAACACAGACATTGCACCGGGATTAAATACAACAGTGACAATGCACACTTCCCTCCATGGGAGTAATGTCTATAAGAGTCTACGCTTTGATCGTTCCCTGGAAGACCAGTAATAGTTTCCGATGCACATCTGGTGGCATTCTGTAATCTGTGGACTATCAGAGTGTTGATGAAACACAGACATTGCATCGGGATTGAATTCAACAGTGACAATGCGCACTTTCCTCCATGGGAGTAATGTCTCTAACAGCCTACGCTTTGATCGTTCCCTGGAAGACCAGTAGTAGTTTGCGATGCACATCTGGAGACTTTCTGTAACCTGTGGATTATCAGAGTGTTGATGAAACACAGAAATTGCTTCGGGATTGAATACAACAGTCACCATGCGCACTTTTCTCCATGGGAGTAATATCTCAAACAGCCTACGCTTTGATCGTTCCCTTGAAGACCAGTAGTAGTTTCCGAGGCCATCTGTAGGATTTCTGTTATCTTTGGACTATCAGACTGTTGATGAAAAACAGAAATTGCATCGTGATTGAATACAACAGTCACCATGCGCACTTTCTTCCATGGAAGTAATGTCTCAAACAGTCTACGCTTTGATCGTTCCTTGGAAGACCAGTAGTAGTTTCCGATGCACATCTGGAGGCATTGTGTAATCTGTGGAGTATCAGAGTGTTAATGAAACACAGAAATTGCATCGGGATTGAACACAACAGTCACCATGCGCACTTTCCTCCTTGGGAGTAATGTCTCAAACAGTCTACGATTTGATCGTTCCCCGGAAGACCAGTAGTAGTTACCGATGCACATCTGGATTCATTTTGAAATCTGTGGACTATCAGACTGTTGATGAAACACAGAAATTGCATCGTGATTGAATACAACAGTCACCATGCGCACTTTCCTCCATGGGAGTAATGTCTCAAACAGTCTAGTCTTTGATCGTTCCCTGGAAGACCAGTAGTAGTTTCCGATTCACATCTGGAGGCACTCTGTAATCTGTGGACTATCAAAATGTTGATGAAACACAGAAATTGCATCGGGATTGAATACAACAGTCACCATGCGCACTTTCCTCCATGGGAGTAATATCTCAAACAGCCTACGCTTTGATCGTTCCCTAGAAGACCAGTAGTAGTTTCCGAGGCCATCTGTAGGATTTCTGTTATCTTTGGACTATCAGACTGTTGATGAAAAACAGAAATTGCATCGTGATTGAATACAACAGTCACCATGCGCACTTTCCTACATGGGAGTAATGTCTCAAACAGTCTACGCTTTGATCGTTCCCTGGAAGACCAATAGTAGTTTCCGATGCATATCTGGAGGCATTGTGTAACCTGTGGATTATCAGAGTGTTGATGAAACACAGAAATTGCTTCGGGATTGAATACAACAGTCACCATGCCCACCTTCCTCCATGGGAGTAATGTCTCAAAGGGTTGTCGCTTTGATCGTTCCCTGGAAGACCAGTAGTAGTTTCCGATGCACATCTTGAGGCATTCTGTAATCTGTGGACTATCAGGTTGTTGATGAAACACAGAAATTGCATCGGGATTGAATACAACAGTCTCCATGCGCACTTCCCTCCATGGGAGCAATGTCTCAAACAGTCTACGTTTTGATCGTTCCCTGGAAGACCAGTATCAGTTACCGATGCACATCTGGAGGCATTCTGTAATCTATGGACCTTCAAAGTGTTGATGAAACACAGATATTGAATCGGGATTAAATACAACAGTCACCATCGGCACTTACCTCCATGTTAGTAATGTCACAAACAGTCTACGCTTTGATCGTTCCCTGGATGACCAGTGTTATTTTCCGATGCACATTTTTTAGGCATTCTGTAATCTGTGGACTATCAGAGAGTTGATGAAACACAGAAAATGCATCGGGATTGAATACAACAGTGACAATGCGCACTTTCCTCCATGGGAGTAATGTCTCAAACACCCTACGCTTTGATCGTTCCCTGGAAGACCAGTAGTAGTTTGCGATGCACATCTGGAGACTTTCTGTAATCTGTGGACTATCAGAGTGTTGATGAAACACAGAAATTGCATCGGGATTGAATACAACAGTCACCATGCGCACTTTCCTCCATGGGAGTAATGTCTCAAACAGTCTAGTCTTTGATCGTTTCCTGGAAGACCAGTAGTAGTTTCCGATTCACATCTGGAGGCACTTTGTAATCTGTGGACTATCAAAATGTTGATGAAACACAGAAATTGCATCGGGATTGAATTCAACAGTGACAATGCGCACTTTCCTACATGGGAGTAATGTCTCAAACAGTCTACGCTTTGGTCGTTCCCTGGAAGACCAGTAGTAGTTTCCGATGCACATCTGGTGGCATTCTGTAATCTGTGGACTATCAGAGTGTTGATGAAACACAGAAATTGCATCGGGATTGAATACAACAGTCACCATGCGCACTTTCCTCCATGGGAGTAATGTCTCAAACAGTCTAGTCTTTGATCGTTCCCTGGAAGACCAGTAGTAGTTTCCGATTCACATCTGGTAGGCACTCTGTAATCTGTGGACTATCAAAATGTTGATGAAACACAGAAATTGCATCGGGATTGAATACAACAGTCACCATGTGCACTTTCCTCCATGGGAGTAATGTCTCAAACAGTCTACGCTTTGGTCGTTCCCTGGAAGACCAGTAGTAGTTTCCGATGCACATCTGGTGGCATTCTGTAATCTTTGGACTATCAGAGTGTTGATGAAACACAGACATTGCATCGGGATTGAATACAACAGTGACAATGCACACTTTCCTCCATGGGAGTAATGTCTATAAGAGTCTACGCTTTGATCGTTCCCTGGAAGACCAGTAGTAGTTACGGATGCACATCTGGAGGCTTTCTGTAATCTGTGGACTATCAGAGTGTTGATAAAACACAGAAATTGCATCGGGATTGAATACAACAGTCACCATGGGCACTTACCTCCATGGGAGTAATTTCGCAAACAGTCTACGCTTTGATCGTTCCCTGGAAGACCAGTAGTAGTTTCCGATTCACATCTGGAGGCACTCTGTGATCTGTGGACTATCAGAGTGTTGATGAAACACAGAAATTGCATCGGGATTGTATACAACAGTCACCATGCGCACTTTTCTCCATGGGAGTAATATCTCAAACAGCCTACGCTTTGATCGTTCCCTAGAAGACCAGTAGTAGTTTCCGAGGCCATCTGTAGGATTTCTGTTATCTTTGGACTATCAGACTGTTGATGAAAAACAGAAATTGCATCGTGATTGAATACAACAGTCACCATGCGCACTTTCCTCCATGGAAGTAATGTCTCAAACAGTCTACGCTTTGATCGTTCCTTGGAAGACCAGTAGTAGTTTCCGATGCACATCTGGAGGCATTGTGTAATCTGTGGAGTATCAGAGTGTTAATGAAACACAGAAATTGCATCGGGATTGAATACAACAGTCACCATGCGCACTTTCCTCCTTGTGAGTAATGTCTCAAACAGTCTACGATTTGTTCGTTCCCCGGAAGACCAGTAGTAGTTACCGATGCACATCTGGATTCATTTTGAAATCTGTGGACTATCAGACTGTTGATGAAACACAGAAATTGCATCGTGATTGAATACAACAGTCACCATGCCCACCTTCCTCCATGGGAGTAATGTCTCAAAGGGTTTTCGCTTTGATCGTTCCCTGGAAGACCAGTAGTAGTTTCCGATGCACATCTTGAGGCATTCTGTAATCTGTGGACTATCAGGTTGTTGATGAAACACAGAAATTGCATCGGGATTGAATACAACAGTCTCCATGCGCACTTCCCTCCATGGGAGCAATGTCTCAAACAGTCTACGCTTTGATCGTTCCCTGGAAGACCAGTATCAGTTACCGATGCACATCTGGAGGCATTCTGTAATCTATGGACCTTCAAAGTGTTGATGAAACACAGATATTGAATCGGGATTAAATACAACAGTCACCATCGGCACTTACCTCCATGTTAGTAATGTCTCAAACAGTCTACGCTTTGATCGTTCCCTGGATGACCAGTGTTATTTTCCGATGCACATTTTTTAGGCATTCTGTAATCTGTGGACTATCAGAGTGTTGATGAAACACAGAAATTACATCGGGAAAGGAAACGACACTCATCATGCGCACTTTCCTCCACTTGAGTAATGTCTCAAACAGTCTACACTTTGATCGTTCCCTGGAAGACCAGTAGAAGTTTGAGATACACATCTGGTGGCATTCTGTAATCTGTGGACTATCAGAGTGTTGATGAAACACAGACATTGCATCGGGATTGAATACAACAGTGACAATGCGCACTTTCCTCCATGGGAGTAATGTCTCAAACAGCCTACGCTTTGATCGTTCCCTGGAAGACCAGTAGTAGTTTGCGATGCACATCTGGAAACTTTCTGTAATCTGTGGACTATCAGAGTGTTGATGAAACACAGAAATTGCATCGGGATTGAATACAACAGTCACCATGCGCACTTTCCTCCATGGGAGTAATGTCTCAAACAGTCTACGCTTTGGTCGTTCCCTGGAAGACCAGTAGTAGTTTCCGATGCACATCTGGTGGCATTCTGTAATCTGTGGACTATCAGAGTGTTGATGAAACACAGACATTGCATCGGGATTGAATACAACAGTGACAATGCACACTTTCCTCCATGGGAGTAATGTCTATAAGAGTCTACGCTTTGATGGTTCGCTGGAAGACCAGTAGTAGTTACGGATGCACATCTGGAGGCTTTCTGTAATCTGTGGACTATCAGAGTGTTGGTAAAACACAGAAATTGCATCGGGATTGAATACAACAGTCACCATGCGCACTTACCTCCATGGGAGTAATGTCTCTAACGGCCTACGCTTTGATCGTTCCCTGGAAGACCAGTAGTAGTTTGCGATGCACATCTGGAGACTTTCTGTAACCTGTGGATTATCAGAGTGTTGATGAAACACAGAAATTGCTTCGGGATTGAATACAACAGTCACCATGCGCACTTTCCTCCATGGGAGTAATATCTCAAACAGCCTACGCTTTGATCGTTCCCTAGAAGACCAGTAGTAGTTTCCGAGGCCATCTGTAGGATTTCTGTTATCTTTGGACTATCAGACTGTTGATGAAAAACAGAAATTGCATCGTGATTGAATACAACAGTCACCATGCGCACTTTCCTACATGGGAGTAATGTCTCAAACAGTCTACGCTTTGATCGTTCCTTGGAAGACCAGTAGTAGTTTCCGATGCACATCTGGAGGCATTGTGTAATCTGTGGAGTATCAGAGTGTTAATGAAACACAGAAATTGCATCGGGATTGAATACAACAGTCACCATGCGCACTTTCCTCCTTGGGAGTAATGTCTCAAACAGTCTACGATTTGATCGTTCCCCGGAAGACCAGTAGTAGTTACCGATGCACATCTGGATTCATTTTGAAATCTGTGGACTATCAGACTGTTGATGAAACACAGAAATTGCATCGTGATTGAATACAACAGTCACCATGCGCACTTTCCTCCATGGGAGTAATGTCTCAAACAGTCTAGTCTTTGATCGTTTCCTGGAAGACCAGTAGTAGTTTCCGATTCACATCTGGAGGCACTCTGTAATCTGTGGACTATCAAAATGTTGATGAAACACAGAAATTGCATCGGGATTGAATACAACAGTCACCATGCGCACTTTCCTCCATGGGAGTAATATCTCAAACAGCCTACGCTTTGATCGTTCCCTAGAAGACCAGTAGTAGTTTCCGAGGCCATCTGTAGGATTTCTGTTATCTTTGGACTATCAGACTGTTGATGAAAAACAGAAAATGCATCGTGATTGAATACAACAGTCACCACGCGCACTTTCCTACATGGGAGTAATGTCTCAAACAGTCTACGCTTTGATCGTTCCCTGGAAGACCAATAGTAGTTTCCGATGCATATCTGGAGGCATTGTGTAACCTGTGGATTATCAGAGTGTTGATGAAACACAGAAATTGCTTCGGGATTGAATACAACAGTCACCATGCCCACCTTCCTCCATGGGAGTAATGTCTCAAAGGGTTGTCGCTTTGATCGTTCCCTGGAAGACCAGTAGTAGTTTCCGATCCACATCTTGAGGCATTCTGTAATCTGTGGACTATCAGGTTGTTGATGAAACACAGAAACTGCATCGGGATTGAATACAACATTCTCCATGCGCACTTCCCTCTATGGGAGCAATGTCTCAAACAGTCTACGCTTTGATCGTTCCCTGGAAGACCAGTATCAGTTACCGATGCACATCTGGAGGCATTCTGTAATCTATGGACCTTCAAAGTGTTGATGAAACACAGATATTGAATCGGGATTAAATACAACAGTCACCATCGGCACTTACCTCCATGTTAGTAATGTCACAAACAGTCTACGCTTTGATCGTTCCCTGGATGACCAGTGTTATTTTCCGATCCACATTTTTTAGGCATTCTGTAATCTGTGGACTATCAGAGAGTTGATGAAACACAGAAATTGCATCGGGATTGAATACAACAGTCACCATGCGCACTTTCCTCCATGGGAGTAATGTCTCAAACAGTCTAGTCTTTGATCGTTTCCTGGAAGACCAGTAGTAGTTTCCGATTCACATCTGGAGGCACTTTGTAATCTGTGGACTATCAAAATGTTGATGAAACACAGAAATTGCATCGGGATTGAATACAACAGTCACCATGCGCACTTTCCTCCATGGGAGTAATGTCTCAAACAGTCTACGCTTTGGTCGTTCCCTGGAAGACCAGTAGTAGTTTCCGATGCACATCTGGTGGCATTCTGTAATCTGTGGACTATCAGAGTGTTGATGAAACACAGAAATTGCATCGGGATTGAATACAACAGTGACAATGCACACTTTCCTCCATGGGAGTAATGTCTATAAGAGTCTACGCTTTGATCGTTCCCTGGAAGACCAGTAGTAGTTACGGATGCACATCTGGAGGCTTTCTGTAATCTGTGGACCATCAGAGTGTTGATAAAACACAGAAATTGCATCGGGATTGAATACAACAGTCACCATGCGCACTTACCTCCATGGGAGTAATTTCGCAAACAGTCTACGCTTTGATCGTTCCCTGGAAGACCAGTAGTAGTTTCCGATTCACAACTGGAGGCACTCTGTGATCTGTGGACTATCAGAGTGTTGATGAAACACAGAAATTGCATCGGGATTGTATACAACAGTCACCATGCGCACTTTTCTCCATGGGAGTAATATCTCAAACAGCCTACGCTTTGATCATTCCCTAGAAGACCAGTAGTAGTTTCATAGGCCATCTGTAGGATTTCTGTTATCTTTGGACTATCAGACTGTTGATGAAAAACAGAAATTGCATCGTGATTGAATACAACAGTCACCATGCGCACTTTCCTCCATGGAAGTAATGTCTCAAACAGTCTACGCTTTGATCGTTCCTTGGAAGACCAGTAGTAGTTTCCGATGCACATCTGGAGGCATTGTGTAATCTGTGGAGTATCAGAGTGTTAATGAAACACAGAAATTGCATCGGGATTGAATACAACAGTCACCATGCGCACTTTCCTCCTTGTGAGTAATGTCTCAAACAGTCTACGATTTGATCGTTCCCCGGAAGACCAGTAGTAGTTACCGATGCACATCTGGATTCATTTTGAAATCTGTGGACTATCAGACTGTTGATGAAACACAGAAATTGCATCGTGATTGAATACAACAGTCAATATGCCCACCTTCCTCCATGGGAGTAATGTCTCAAAGGGTTTTCGCTTTGATCGTTCCCTGGAAGACCAGTAGTAGTTTCCGATGCACATCTTGAGGCATTCTGTAATCTGTGGACTATCAGGTTGTTGATGAAACACAGAAATTGCATCGGGATTGAATACAACAGTCTCCATGCGCACTTCCCTCCATGGGAGCAATGTCTCAAACAGTCTACGCTTTGATCGTTCCCTGGAAGACCAGTATCAGTTACCGATGCACATCTGGAGGCATTCTGTAATCTATGGACCTTCAAAGTGTTGATGAAACACAGATATTGAATCGGGATTAAATACAACAGTCACCATCGGCACTTACCTCCATGTTAGTAATGTCTCAAACAGTCTACGCTTTGATCGTTCCCTGGATGACCAGTGTTATTTTCCGATGCACATTTTTTAGGCATTCTGTAATCTGTGGACTATCAGAGTGTTGATGAAACACAGAAATTACATCGGGAAAGGAAACGACACTCATCATGCGCACTTTCCTCCACTTGAGTAATGTCTCAAACAGTCTACACTTTGATCGTTCCCTGGAAGACCAGTAGAAGTTTCCGATGCACATCTGGTGGCATTCTGTAATCTGTGGACTATCAGAGTGTTGATGAAACACAGACATTGCATCGGGATTGAATACAACAGTGACAATGCGCACTTTCCTCCATGGGAGTAATGTCTCAAACAGTCTAGTCTTTGTTCGTTTCCTGGAAGACCAGTAGTAGTTTCCTATTCACATCTGGAGGCATTCTGTAATCTGTGGACTATCAGAGTGTTGATGAAACACAGTAATTGCATCGGGATTGAATACAACAGTCACCATGCGCACTTTCCTCCATGGGAGTAATGTCTCAAACAGTCTACGCTTTGGTCGTTCCCTGGAAGACCAGTAGTAGTTTCCGATGCACATCTGGTGGCATTCTGTAATCTGTGGACTATCAGAGTGTTGATGAAACACAGACATTGCATCGGGATTGAATACAACAGTGACAATGCACACTTTCCTCCATGGGAGTAATGTCTATAAGAGTCTACGCTTTGATCGTTCCCTGGAAGACCAGTAGTAGTTACAGATGCACATCTGGAGGCTTTCTGTAATCTGTGGACTATCAGAGTGTAGATAAAACACAGAAATTGCATCGGGATTGAATACAACAGTCACCATGCGCACTTACCTCCATGGGAGTAATTTCGCAAACAGTCTACGCTTTGATCGTTCCCTGGAAAACCAGTAGTAGTTTCCGATTCACATCTGGAGGCACTCTGTGATCTGTGGACTATCAGAGTGTTGATGAAACACAGAAATTGCATCGGGATTGTATACAACAGTCACCATGCGCACTTTTCTACATGGAAGTAATATCTCAAACAGCCTACGCTTTGATCGTTCCCTAGAAGACCAGTAGTAGTTTCCGAGGCCATCTGTAGGATTTCTGTTATCTTTGGACTATCAGACTGTTGATGAAAAACAGAAATTGCATCGTGATTGAATACAACAGTCACCATGCGCACTTTCCTCCATGGAAGTAATGTCTCAAACAGTCTACGCTTTGATCGTTCCTTGGAAGACCAGTAGTAGTTTCCGATGCACATCTGGAGGCATTGTGTAATCTGTGGAGTATCAGAGTGTTAATGAAACACAGAAATTGCATCGGGATTGAATACAACAGTCACCATGCGCACTTTCCTCCTTGGGAGTAATGTCTCAAACAGTCTACGATTTGATCGTTCCCCGGAAGACCAGTAGTAGTTACCGATGCACATCTGGATTCATTTTGAAATCTGTGGACTATCAGACTGTTGATGAAACACAGAAATTGCATCGTGATTGAATACAACAGTCACCATGCGCACTTTCCTCCATGGAAGTAATGTCTCAAACAGTCGACGCTTTGATCGTTCCTTGGAAGACCAGTAGTAGTTTCCGATGCACATCTGGAGGCATTGTGTAATCTGTGGAGTATCAGAGTGTTGATGAAACACAGAAATTGCATCGGGATTGAATACAACAGTCACCATGCGCACTTTCTTCCATGAGAGTAATATCCCTAACAGTCCACGCTTTGATCATTCCCTGGAAGACCGTAAGTAGTTTCCGATGCACATCTGGAGGCATTCTGTAATCTGTGGACTGTCAGACTCTTGATGAAACATAGAAATTGCATCGGGATTTAATACAACAGTCACCATGCGCACTTTCCTCCATTGGAATAAGGTCGCAAACAGTCTACGCTTTTATTGTTCCCTGGAAGACCAGTAGTAGTTTCCGAGCTCTTCTGGAGGATTTCTGTTATCTCTGGACTATCAGACTGTTGATGAAACAGAGAAATTGCATCGGGATTGAATATAACAGTCACCATGCGCACTTTCCTCCATGGGAGTAATGTCTCAAACAGTCTACCCTTTGATCGTTCCCTGGAAGACCAGTATCAGTTACCGATGCACATCTGGAGGCATTCTGTAATGTATGGACCTTCCAAGTGTTGATGAAACACAGAAATTGAATCGGGAATAAATACAACAGTCACCATCCGCACTTACCTCCATGTTAGTAATGTCTCAAACAGTCTACGCTTTGATCGTTCCCTGGATGACCAGTGTTAGTTCCCGATGCACATTTTTTAGGCATTCTGTAATCTGTGGACTATCAGAGAGTTGATGAAACACAGAAAATGCATCGGGATTGAATACAACAGTAACCATGCGCACTTTCCTCCATGGGAGTAATGTCTCAAAGAGTTTACGCTTTGATAGTTTCCTGGAAGACCAGTAGTAGTTTCCGATGGACATCTGGAGGCATTCTGTAATCTGTGGACTATCGGAGTGTTGAAGAAACACAGAAATTGCATCGGAATTGAATACAACAGTCACCATGCCCACTTACCTCCATGGGAATAATCCTCAAACAGTCTACGCTTTAATCTTTCCCTGGAAGTCCAGTAGTAGTTTCCGATGCACATCTGGATTCATTCTGTAATCTGTGGACTATCAGAGTGTTGATGAAACACAGAAATTACATCGGGAAAGGAAACAACACTCATCATGCGCACTTTCCTCCACGGGAGTAATGTCTCAAACAGTCTACCCTTTGATCGTTCCCTGGAAGACCAGTACTAGTTTGCGACGCACATCTGGAGGCTTTCTGTAATCTGTGGACTATCAGAGTGTTGATGAAACACAGAAATTGCATCGGGATTAAATACAACAGTCACCGTGCGCACTTTCCTCCATGGGAGTAATGTCCCAAACAGTCTAGTCCTTGATCGTTCCCTGGAAGACCAGTAGTAGTTTCCGATTCACATCTGGAGGCACTCTGTAATTTGTGGACTATAAAAATTTTGATGAAACACAGAAATTGCATCGGGATTGAATACAACAGTCATCATGCGCACATTCCTCCATGGGAGTAATGTCTCAAACAGTCTACGCTTTGGTCGTTCCCTGGAAGACCAATAGTAGTTTCCGATGCACATCTGGTGGCATTCTGTAATCTGTGGACTATCAGAGTGTTGATGAAACACAGACATTGCATCGGGATTGAATACAACAGTGACAATGCACACTTTCCTCCATGGGATAAATGTCTATAAGAGTCTACGCTTTGATCGTTCCCTAGAAGACCAGTAGTAGTTTCCGAGCTCATCTGGAGGATTTCTGTTATCTTTGGACTATCAGACTGTTGATGAAAAACAGAAATTGCATCGTGATTGAATACAACAGTCACCATGCGCACTTTCCTCCATGGAAGTAATGTCTCAAACAGTCTACGCTTTGATCGTTCCTTGGAAGACCAGTAGTAGTTTCCGATGCACATCTGGAGGCATTGTGTAATCTGTGGAGTATCAGAGTGTTGATGAAACACAGAAATTGCATCGGGATTGAATACAACAGTCACCATGCGCACTTTCCTCCTTGGGAGTAATGTCTCAAACAGTCTACGATTTGATCGTTCCCCGGAAGACCAGTAGTAGTTACCGATGCACATCTGGAGGCATTTTGAAATCTGTGGACTATCAGAGTGTTGATGAAACAAAGAAATTGCATCGGGATTGAATACAACAGTCACCATGCGCACTTTCTGCCATGAGAGTAATATCCCTAACAGTCCACGCTTTGATCATTCCCTGGAAGACCGTACGCAGTTTCCGATGCACATCAGGAGGCATCCTGTAATCTGTGGAATGTCAGACTGTTAATGAAACATAGAAATTACATCAGGATTTAATACAACAGTCCCCATGCGCACTTTCCTCCATGGGAGTAATGTCTCAAACAGTCTACGCTTTGATCGTTCCCTGGAAGACCAGTACTTGTTTCCGATGCACATCTGGAGGCTTTCTGTAATCTGTGGACTATCAGGGTGTTGATGAAACACAGAAATTGCATCGGGATTGAATACAACAGTCACCATGCGCACATTCCTCCATCTGAGTAATTCTCAAACAGTCTACGCTTTGATCGTTCCCTGGAAGGCCAGTAGTAGTTTCGGATGCACATCTGGTGGCATTCTGTAACCTGTGGACTATCAGAGTGTTCATGAAACACAGAAATTGCATCGGGATTGAATACAACAGTCACCATGCGCACTTTCCTCTATGGGAGTAATGTCTCAAACAGCCTACGATTTGATCGTTCCCTGGAAGACCAGTAGTAGTTTCCGAGCTCATCTGGAGGATTTCTGTTATCTTTGGACTATCAGACTGTTGATGAAACAGAGAAATTGCATCGGGATTGAATACAACAGTCTCAATGCGCACATTCCTCCATGGAGTAATGTCTCAACAGTCTACGATTTGATCGTTCCCTGGAAGACCAATAGTAGGTTCCGATGCACATCTGGAGGCATTGTGTAACCTGTGGAGTATCAGAGTGTTGATGAAACACAGAAATTGCTTCGGGATTGAATACAACAGTCACCATGCCCACCTTCCTCCATGGAACTAATGTCTCAAAGGGTTTTCGTTTTGAAGACCAGTAGTAGTTTCCGATGCACATCTTGAGGCATTCTGTAATCTGTGGACTGTCAGATTGTTGATGAAACACAGAAATTGCATCGGGATTGAATACAACAGTCACCATGCGCACTTTCCTCCATGGGAGTAATGTCTCAAACAGTCTACGCTTTCATCGTTCCCTGGAAGACCAGTAGTAGTTTCCGATGCACATCTGGATTCATTCTGTAATCTGTGGACTATCAGAGTGTTGATGAAACACAGAAATTACATCGGGAAAGGAAACAACACTCATCATGCGCACTTTCCTCCACGGGAGTAATGTCTCAAACAGTCTACGCTTTCATCGTTCCCTGGAAGACCAGTAGTAGTTTCCGATGCACATCTGGAGGCACTCTGTAATCTGTGGACTATCAGAGTGTTGATGAAACACAGAAATTGCATCGGGATTGAATACAACAGTCACCATGCGCACTTTCCTCCATGGGAGTAATGTCTCAAACAGCCTACGCTTTGGTCGTTCCCTGGAAGACCAGTAGTAGTTTCCGATGCACATCTGGTGGCATTCTGTAATCTGTGGACTATCAGAGTGTTGATGAAACACAGACATTGCATCGGGATTGAATACAACAGTGACAATGCACACTATCCTCCATGGGAGTAATGTCTCTAAGAGTCTACGCTTTGATCTTTCCCTGGAAGACCAGTAGTAGTTTCCGATGCACATCTTGAGGCATTCTGTAATCTGTGGACTATCAGATTGTTGATGAAGCACAGAAATTGCATCGGGATTGAATACAACAGTCACCATGCGCACTTCCCTCCATGGGAGCAATGTCTCAAAGAGTCTACGCTTTGATCGTTCCCTGGAAGACCAGTATCAGTTACCGATGCACATCTGGAGGCATTCTGTAATCTATGGACCTTCAAAGTGTTGATGAAACACAGAAATTGAATCGGGAATAAATACAACAGTCACCATCCGCACTTACCTCCATGTTAGTAATGTCTCAAACAGTCTACCCTTTGATCGTTCCCTGGATGACCAGTGTTAGTTCCCGATGCACATTTTTTAGGCATTCTGTAATCTGTGGGCTATCAGAGAGTTGATGAAACACAGAAAATGCATCGGGATTGAATACAACAGTAACCATGCGCACTTTCCTCCATGGGAGTAATGTCTCAAAGAGTTTACGCTTTGATCGTTCCCTGGAAGACCAGTAGTAGTTTCCGATGGACATCTGGAGGCATTCTGTAATCTGTGGACTATCGGAGTGTTGAAGAAACACAGAAATTGCATCGGAATTGAATACAACAGTCACCATGCCCACTTACCTCCATGGGAATAATCCTCAAACAGTCTACGCTTTAATCTTTCCCTGGAAGTCCAGTAGTAGTTTCCGATGCACATCTGGATTCATTCTGTAATCTGTGGACTATCAGAGTGTTGATGAAACACAGAAATTACATCGGGAAAGGAAACAACACTCATCATGCGCACTTTCCTCCACGGGAGTAATGTCTCAAACAGTCTACCCTTTGATCGTTCCCTGGAAGACCAGTACTAGTTTCCGATGCACATCTGGTGGCATTCTGTAATCTGTGGACTATCGGAGTGTTGATGAAACACAGACATTGCGTCGGTATTGAATACAACAGTGACAATGCGCACTTTCCTCCATGGGAGTAATGTCTTTAACAGCCTACGCTTTGATCGTTCCCTGGAAGACCAGTAGTAGTTTGCGACGCACATCTGGAGGCTTTCTGTAATCTGTGGACTATCAGAGTGTTGATGAAAAACAGAAGTTGCATCGGGATTAAATACAACAGTCACCATGCGCACTTTCCTCCATGGGAGTAATGTCCCAAACAGTCTAGTCCTTGATCGTTCCCTGGAAGACCAGTAGTAGTTTCCGATGCACATCTGGTGGCATTCTGTAATCTGTGGACTATCAGAGTGTTGATGAAACACAGACATTGCATCGGGATTGAATACAACAGTGACAATGCACACTTTCCTCCATGAGATTAATGTCTATAAGAATCTACGCTTTGATCGTTCCCTAGAAGACCAGTAGTAGTTTCCGAGCTCATCTGGAGGATTTCTGTTATCTTTGGACTATCAGACTGTTGATGAAAAACAGAAATTGCATCGTGATTGAATACAACAGTCACCATGCGCACTTTCCTCCATGGAAGTAATGTCTCAAACAGTCTACGCTTTGATCGTTCCTTGGAAGACCAGTAGTAGTTTCCGATGCACATCTGGAGGCATTGTGTAATCTGTGGAGTATCAGAGTGTTGATGAAACACAGAAATTACATCAGGATTTAATACAACAGTCCCCATGCGCACTTTCCTCCATGGGAGTAATGTCTCAAACAGTCTACGCTTTGATCGTTCCCTGGAACACCAGTACTTGTTTCCGATGCACATCTGGAGGCATTCTGTAATCTGTGGACTATCAGGGTGTTGATGAAACACAGAAATTGCATCGGGATTGAATACAACAGTCACCATGCGCACATTCCTCCATCTGAGTAATTCTAAACAGTCTACGCTTTGATCGTTCCCAGGAAGGCCAGTAGTAGTTTCGGATGCACAATCTGGTGGCATTCTGTAACCTGTGGACTATCAGAGTGTTCATGAAACACAGAAATTGCATCGGGATTGAATACAACAGTCACCATGCGCACTTTCCTCCATGGGAGTAATGTCTCAAACAGTCTAAGCTTTGATCGTTCCCTGGAAGACCAACAGTAGGTTCCGATGCACATCTGGAGGCATTGTGTAACCTGTGGAGTATCAGAGTGTTGATGAAACACAGAAATTGCTTCGGGATTGAATACAACAGTCACCATGCCCACCTTCCTCCATGGGACTAATGTCTCAAAGGGTTTTCGTTTTGAAGACCAGTAGTAGTTTCCGATGCACATCTTGAGGCATTCTGTAATCTGTGGACTGTCAGATTGTTGATGAAACACAGAAATTGCATCGGGATTGAATACAACAGTCACCATGCGCACTTTCCTCCATGGGAGTAATGTCTCAAACAGTCTACGCTTTCATCGTTCCCTGGAAGACCAGTAGTAGTTTCCGATGCACATCTGGATTCATTCTGTAATTTGTGGACTATCAGAGTGTTGATGAAACACAGAAATTACATCGGGAAAGGAAACAACACTCATCATGCGCACTTTCCTCCACGGGAGTAATGTCTCAAACAGTCTACGCTTTCATCGTTCCCTGGAAGACCAGTAGTAGTTTCCGATGCACATCTGGAGGCACTCTGTAATAAGTGGACTATCAGAGTGTTGATGAAACACAGAAATTGCATCGGGGTTGAATACAACAGTCACCATGCGCACTTTCCTCCATGGGAGTAATGTCTCAAACAGTCTACGCTTTGGTCGTTCCCTGGAAGACCAGTAGTAGTTTCCGATGCACATCTGGAGGCATTCTGTAATCCTTGGACCTTCAAAGTATTGATGAAACACAGAAATTGATTTGGGATTGAATACAACAGTAACCATGCGCACTTTCCTCCATGGGAGTAATGTCTCAAAGAGTTTACGCTTTGATCGTTCCCTGGAAGACCAGTAGTAGTTTCCGATGCACATCTGGTGGCATTCTGTAATCTGTGGACTATCAGAGTGTTGATGAAACACAGACATTGCATCGGGATTGATTACAACAGTGACAATGCACACTATCCTCAATGGGAGTAATGTCTCTAAGGGTCTACGCTTTGAACTTTCCCTGGAAGACCAGTAGTAGTTTCCGATGCACATCTGGAGGCTTTGTGTAATCTGTGGACTATCAGAGTGTTGATGAAACACAGAAATTGCATCGGGATTGAATACAACAGTCACCATGCGCACATTCCTCCATCTGAGTAATTCTCAAACAGTCTAAGAGTCTACGCTTTGATCGTTTCCTGGAAGACCAGTAGTAGTTTGCGATCCACATCTGGAGGCATTCTGTAAACTGTGGACTATCAGAGTGTTGATTAATCACAGAAATTGCATCGGGATTGAATACAACAGTCACCACCCGCTCTTTCCTCCATGGGAGTAATGTCTGAAACAGGCTACGCATTGATCGTTCCCTGGAAGACCAGTAGTAGTTTTCGATGCACGTCTGGAGGCATTCTGTAATCTGTGGACTATCAGAGTGTTGATGGAACACAGAAAATGCATCGGGATTGAATACAACAGTCACCATGTGCACTTTCCTCCATAAAAGTAATGTCTCAAACAGTCTACAATTTGATCGTTCCCTAGATGACAAGTGTTAGTTTCCGATGCACATTTGGAGGCAATTGTGTAATCTGTGGACTATCAGAGAGTTGATGAAACACAGAAAATGCATCGGGATTGAATACAACAGTCACCATGCGAAATTTCCTCCATGGGAGAAATGTCTCAAAGAGGTTACGCTTTGATCGTTCCCTGGAAGACCAGTAGTAGTTTCCGATGGACATCTGGAGGCACTCTGTAATCAGTGGACTATCAGAGTGTTGAAGAAACACAGAAATTGCATCGGGATTGAATACAACAGTCACCATGCGCACTTACCTCCATGGGAATAATCCTCAAACAGTCTACGCTTTAATCTTTCCCTGGAAGTCCAGTAGTGGATTCCGATGCACATCTGGATTCATTCTGTAATCTGTGGACTATCAGAGTGTTGAAGAAACACAGAAATTACATCGGGAAAGGAAACAACACTCATCATGCGCACTTTCCTCCACGCGAGTAATGTCTCAAACAGTATACCCTTTGATCGTTCCCTGGAAGACCAGTAGTAGTTTCCGATGCACATCTGGTGGCATTCTGTAATCTGTGGACTATGAGAGTGTTGATGAAACACAGACATTGCATCGGGATTGAATACAACAGTGACAATGCGAACTTTCCTACATGGGAGTAATGTCTCTAACAGCCTACGCTTTGTTCGTTCCCTGGAAGACCTGTAGTAGTTTGCGATGCACATCTGGAGGCTTTCTGTAATCTGTGGACTATCAGAGTGTTGATGAAACACAGAAATTGCATCGGGATTGAATACAACAGTCACCATGCGCACTTTCCTCCATGGGAGTAATGTCTCAAACAGTCTACTCTTTGATCGTTCCCTGGAAGACCAGTAGTAGTTTCCGATTCACATCTGGAGGCACTCTGTAATCTGTGGACTATCAAAATGTTGATGAAACACAGAAATTTCATCGGGATTGAATACAACAGTCACCATGCGCACATTCCTCCATCTGAGTAATTCTAAACAGTCTACGCTTTGATCGTTCCCTGGAAGGCCAGTAGTAGTTTCGGATGCACAATCTGGTGGCATTCTGTAACCTGTGGACTATCAGAGTGTTCATGAAACACAGAAATTGCATCGGGATTGAATACAACAGTCACCATGCGCACTTTCCTCCATGGGAGTAATGTCTCAAACAGCCTACGATTTGATCGTTCCCTGGAAGACCAGTAGTAGTTTCCGAGCTCATCTGGAGGATTTCTGTTATCTTTGGACTATCAGACTGTTGATGAAACAGAGAAATTGCATCGGGATTAAATACAACAGTCTCCATGCGCACTTTCCTCCATGGAGTAATGTCTCAACAGTCTACGCTTTGATCGTTCCCTGGAAGACCAACAGTAGGTTCCGATGCACATCTGGAGGCATTGTGTAACCTGTGGAGTATCAGAGTGTTGATGAAACACAGAAATTGCTTCGGGATTGAATACAACAGTCACCATGCCCACCTTCCTCCATGGGACTAATGTCTCAAAGGGTTTTCGTTTTGAAGACCAGTAGTAGTTTCCGATGCACATCTTGAGGCATTCTGTAATCTGTGGACTGTCAGATTGTTGATGAAACACAGAAATTGCATCGGGATTGAATACAACAGTCACCATGCGCACTTTCCTCCATGGGAGTAATGTCTCAAACAGTCTACGCTTTCATCGTTCCCTGGAAGACCAGTAGTAGTTTCCGATGCACATCTGGATTCATTCTGTAATCTGTGGACTATCAGAGTGTTGATGAAACACAGAAATTACATCGGGAAAGGAAACAACACTCATCATGCGCACTTTCCTCCACGGGAGTAATGTCTCAAACAGTCTACGCTTTCATCGTTCCCTGGAAGACCAGTAGTAGTTTCCGATGCACATCTGGAGGCACTCTGTAATAAGTGGACTATCAGAGTGTTGATGAAACACAGAAATTGCATCGGGGTTGAATACAACAGTCACCATGCGCACTTTCCTCCATGGGAGTAATGTCTCAAACAGTCTACGCTTTGGTCGTTCCCTGGAAGACCAGTAGTAGTTTCCGATGCACATCTGGAGGCATTCTGTAATCCTTGGACCTTCAAAGTATTGATGAAACACAGAAATTGATTCGGGATTGAATACAACAGTAACCATGCGCACTTTCCTCCATGGGAGTAATGTCTCAAACAGTTTACGCTTTGATCGTTCCCTGGAAGACCAGTAGTAGTTTCCGATGCACATCTGGTGGCATTCTGTAATCTGTGGACTATCAGAGTGTTGATGAAACACAGACATTGCATCGGGATTGAATACAACAGTGACAATGCGAACTTTCCTACATGGGAGTAATGTCTCTAACAGCCTACGCTTTGTTCGTTCCCTGGAAGACCTGTAGTAGTTTGCGATGCACATCTGGAGGCTTTCTGTAATCTGTGGACTATCAGAGTGTTGATGAAACACAGAAATTGCATCGGGATTGAATACAACAGTCACCATGCGCACTTTCCTCCATGGGAGTAATGTCTCAAACAGTCTACTCTTTGATCGTTCCCTGGAAGACCAGTAGTAGTTTCCGATTCACATCTGGAGGCACTCTGTAATCTGTGGACTATCAAAATGTTGATGAAACACAGAAATTGCATCGGGATTGAATACAACAGTCACCATGCGCACTTTCCTCCATGGGAGTAATGTCTCAAACAGTCTACACTTTGGTCGTTCCCTGGATGACCAGTAGTAGTTTCCGATGCACATCTGGTGGCATTCTGTAATCTGTGGACTATCAGAGTGTTGATGAAACACAGACATTGCATCGGGATTGAATACAACAGTGACAATGCACACTTTCCTCCATGGGATTAATGTCTATAAGAGTCTACGCTTTGATCGTTCCCTAGAAGACCAGTAGTAGTTTCCGAGCTCATCTGGAGGATTTCTGTTATCTTTGGACTATCAGACTGTTGATGAAACACAGAAATTGCATCGGGATTGAATACAACAGTCACCATGCGCCCTTTCCTCCATGGGAGTAATGTCTCAAACAGTCTACGCTTTGATCGTTCCCTGGAAGACCAGTACTTGTTTCCGATGCACATCTGGAGGCATTCTGTAAACTGTGGACTATCAGGGTGTTGATGAAACACAGAAATTGCATCGGGATTGAATACAACAGTCACCATGCGCACATTCCTCCATTTGAGTAATTCTCAAACAGTCTACGCTTTGATCGTTCCCTGGAAGGCCAGTAGTAGTTTCGGATGCACATCTGGTGGCATTCTGTAACCTGTGGACTATCAGAGTGTTCATGAAACACAGAAATTGCGTCGGGATTGAATGCAACAGTCACCATGCGCACTTTCCTCCATGGGAGTAATGTCTCAAACAGCCTACAATTTGATCGTTCCCTGGAAGACCAGTAGTAGTTTCCGAGCTCATCTGGAGGATTTCTGTTATCTTTGGACTATCAGACTGTTGATGAAACAGAGAAATTGCATCGGGATTGAATACAACAGTCTCCATGCGCACTTTCCTCCATGGAGTAATGTCTCAACAGTCTACGCTTTGATCGTTCCCTGGGAGACCAACAGTAGGTTCCGATGCACATCTGGAGGCATTGTGTAACCTGTGGAGTATCAGAGTGTTGATGAAACACAGAAATTGCTTCGGGATTGAATACAACAGTCACCATGCCCACCTTCCTCCATGGGACTAATGTCTCAAAGGGTTTTCGTTTTGAAGACCAGTAGTAGTTTCCGATGCACATCTTGAGGCATTCTGTAATCTGTGGACTGTCAGATTGTTGATGAAACACAGAAATTGCATCGGGATTGAATACAACAGTCACCATGCGCACTTTCCTCCATGGGAGTAATGTCTCAAACAGTCTACGCTTTCATCGTTCCCTGGAAGACCAGTAGTAGTTTCCGATGCACATCTGGATTCATTCTGTAATCTGTGGCCTATCAGAGTGTTGATGAAACACAGAAATTACATCGGGAAAGGAAACAACACTCATCGTGCGCACTTTCCTCCACGGGAGTAATGTCTCAAACAGTCTACGCTTTCATCGTTCCCTGGAAGACCAGTAGTAGTTTCCGATGCACATCTGGAGGCACTCTGTAATCTGTGGACTATCAGAGTGTTGATGAAACACAGAAATTGCATCGGGATTGAATACAACAGTCACCATGCGCACTTTCCTCCATGGGAGTAATGTCTCAAACAGTCTACGTTTTGGTCGTTCCCTGGAAGACCAGTAGTAGTTTCCGATGCACATCTGGTGGCATTCTGTAATCTGTGGACTATCAGAGTGTTGATGAAACACAGACATTGCATCGGGATTGAATACAACAGTGACAATGCACACTATCCTCCATGGGAGTAATGTCTCTAAGAGTCTACGCTTTGATCTTTCCCTGGAAGACCAGTAGTAGTTTCCGATGCACATCTGGAGGCTTTCTGTAATCTGTGGACTATCAGAGTGTTGATGAAACACAGAAATTGCATCGGGATTGAATACAACAGTCACCATGCGCACATTCCTCCATCTGAGTAATTCTCAAACAGTCTAAGAGTCTAAGAGTCTACGCTTTGATCGTTTCCTGGAAGACCAGTAGTAGTTTCCGATCCATATCTGGAGGCATTCTGTAAACTGTGGACTATCAGAGTGTTGATTAATCACAGAAATTGCATCGGGATTGAATACAACAGTCGCCACCCGCTCTTTCCTCCATGGGAGTAATGTCTCAAACAGGCTACGCATTGATCGTTCCCTGGAAGACCAGTAGTAGTTTTCGATGCACGTCTGGAGGCATTCTGTAATCTGTGGACTATCAGAGTGTTGATGGAACACAGAAAATGCATCGAGATTGAATACAACAGTCACCATGTGCACTTTCCTCCATAAAAGTAATGTCTCAAACAGTCTACGATTTGATCGTTCCCTAGATGACCAGTGTTAGTTTCCGATGCACATTTGGAGGCAATTGTGTAATCTGTGGACTATCAGAGAGTTCATGAAACACAGAAAATGCATCGGGATTGAATACAACGGTCACCATGCGAAATTTCCTTCATGGGAGTAATGTCTCAAAGAGGTTACGCTTTGATCGTTCCCTGGAAGACCAGTAGTAGTTTCCGATGGACATCTGGAGGCACTCTGTAATCAGTGGACTATCAGAGTGTTGAAGAAACACAGAAATTGCATCTGGATTGAATACAACAGTCACCATGCGCACTTACCTCCATGGGAATAATCCTCAAACAGTCTACGCTTTAATCTTTCCCTGGAAGTCCAGTAGTAGTTTCCGATGCACATCTGGATTCATTCTGTAATCTGTGGACTATCAGAGTGTTGATGAAACACAGAAATTACATCGGGAAAGGAAACAACACTCATCATGCGCACTTTCGTCCACGCGAGTAATGTCTCAAACAGTATACCCTTTGATCGTTCCCTGGATGACCAGTAGTAGTTTCCGATGCACATCTGGTGGCATTCTGTAATCTGTGGACTATCAGAGTGTTGATGAAACACAGACATTGCATCGGGATTGAATACAACAGCGACAATGCGCACTTCCCTACATGGGAGAAATGTGTCTAACAGCCTACGCTTTGTTCGTTCAATGGAAGACCTGTAGTAGTTTGCGATGCACATCTGGAGGCTTTCTGTAATCTGTGGACTATCAGAGTGTTGATGAAACACAGAAATTGCATCGGGATTGAATACAACAGTCACTATGCGCACTTTCCTCCATGGGAGTAATGTCTAAACAGTCTACTCTTTGATCGTTCCCTGTAAGACCAGTAGTAGTTTAAGATTCACATCTGGAGGCACTCTGTAATCTGTAGACTATCAAAATGTTGATGAAACACAGAAATTGCATCGGGATTGAATACAACAGTCACCATGCGCACTTTCCTCCATGGGAGTAATGTCTCAAACAGTCTACGGTTTGGTCGTTCCCTGGATGACCAGTAGTAGTTTCCGATGCACATCTGGTGGCATTCTGTAATCTGTGGACTATCAGAGTGTTGATGAAACACAGACATTGCATCGGGATTGAATACAACAGTGACAATGCACACTTTCCTCCATGGGAGTAATGTCTATAAGAGTCTACGCTTTGATCGTTCTCTGGAAGACCAGTAGTAGTTTCCGACGCACATCTGGAGGCTTTCTGTAATCTGTGGACTATCAGAGTGTTGATGAAACACAGAAATTGCATCGGGATTGAATACAACACTCAACATGCGCACTTTCCTCCATGGGAGTAGTGTCTCAAACAGTCTACGCTTTGATCGTTCCCTGGATAACCAGTAGTAGTTTCCGAGGCACATCTGGTGGCAATCTGTAATCTTTGGACTATCAGAGTGTTGATGAAACACAGACATTGCATCGGGATTGAATACAACAGTGACAATGCACACTTTCCTCCATGGGAGTAATTTCTATAAGAGTCTACGCTTTGATCGTTCCCTGGAAGACCAGTAGTAGTTTCCGATGCACATCTGGAGGCACTCTGTAATCTGTGGACTATCAGAGTGTTGATGAAACACAGAAAATGCATCGGGATTGAATACAAGAGTCACCATGCGCACTTTCCTCGTTGGGAGTTATGTCTCAAACAGTCTACGATTTGATCGTTCCCCGGAAGACCAGTAGTAGTTACCGATGCACATCTGGAGGCATTTTGAAATCTGTGGACTCTCAGAGTGTTGATGAAACACAGAAACTGCTTCGGGATTGAATACAACAGTCACCATGCCCACCTTCCTCCATGGGACTAATGTCTCAAAGGGTTTTCGTTTTGGAGACCAGTAGTAGTTTCCGATGCACATCTTGAGGCATTCTGTAATCTGTGACAGTCTGATTGTTGATGAAACACAGAAATTACATCGGGAAAGGAAACAACACTCATCATGCGCACTTTCCTCCACGGGAGTAATGTCTCAAACAGTCACGGCTCTCATCGTTCCCTGGAAGACCAGTAGTAGTTTCCGAAGCACATCTGGAGGCACTCTGTAATCTGTGGACTATCAGAGTGTTGATGAAACACAGAAATTGTATCGGGATTGAATACAACAGTCACCATGCGCACTTTCCTCCATGGGAGTAATGTCTCAAACAGTCTACGGTTTGGTCGTTCCCTGGATGACCAGTAGTAGTTTCCGATGCACATCTGGTGGCATTCTGTAATCTGTGGACTATCAGAGTGTTGATGAAACACAGAAATTGCATCGGGATTGAATACAACAGTCACCATGCGCACATTCCTCCATCTGAGTAATTCTCAAACAGTCTAAGAGTCTAAGAGTCTACGCTTTGATCGTTTCCTGGAAGACCAGTAGTAGTTTCCGATCCATATCTGGAGGCATTCTGTAAACTGTGGACTATCAGAGTGTTGATTAATCACAGAAATTGCATCGGGATTGAATACAACAGTCGCCACCCGCTCTTTCCTCCATGGGAGTAATGTCTCAAACAGGCTACGCATTGATCGTTCCCTGGAAGACCAGTAGTAGTTTTCGATGCACGTCTGGAGGCATTCTGTAATCTGTGGACTATCAGAGTGTTGATGGAACACAGAAAATGCATCGAGATTGAATACAACAGTCACCATGTGCACTTTCCTCCATAAAAGTAATGTCTCAAACAGTCTACGATTTGATCGTTCCCTAGATGACCAGTGTTAGTTTCCGATGCACATTTGGAGGCAATTGTGTAATCTGTGGACTATCAGAGAGTTCATGAAACACAGAAAATGCATCGGGATTGAATACAACGGTCACCATGCGAAATTTCCTTCATGGGAGTAATGTCTCAAAGAGGTTACGCTTTGATCGTTCCCTGGAAGACCAGTAGTAGTTTCCGATGGACATCTGGAGGCACTCTGTAATCAGTGGACTATCAGAGTGTTGAAGAAACACAGAAATTGCATCTGGATTGAATACAACAGTCACCATGCGCACTTACCTCCATGGGAATAATCCTCAAACAGTCTACGCTTTAATCTTTCCCTGGAAGTCCAGTAGTAGTTTCCGATGCACATCTGGATTCATTCTGTAATCTGTGGACTATCAGAGTGTTGATGAAACACAGAAATTACATCGGGAAAGGAAACAACACTCATCATGCGCACTTTCGTCCACGCGAGTAATGTCTCAAACAGTATACCCTTTGATCGTTCCCTGGATGACCAGTAGTAGTTTCCGATGCACATCTGGTGGCATTCTGTAATCTGTGGACTATCAGAGTGTTGATGAAACACAGACATTGCATCGGGATTGAATACAACAGCGACAATGCGCACTTCCCTACATGGGAGAAATGTGTCTAACAGCCTACGCTTTGTTCGTTCAATGGAAGACCTGTAGTAGTTTGCGATGCACATCTGGAGGCTTTCTGTAATCTGTGGACTATCAGAGTGTTGATGAAACACAGAAATTGCATCGGGATTGAATACAACAGTCACTATGCGCACTTTCCTCCATGGGAGTAATGTCTAAACAGTCTACTCTTTGATCGTTCCCTGTAAGACCAGTAGTAGTTTAAGATTCACATCTGGAGGCACTCTGTAATCTGTAGACTATCAAAATGTTGATGAAACACAGAAATTGCATCGGGATTGAATACAACAGTCACCATGCGCACTTTCCTCCATGGGAGTAATGTCTCAAACAGTCTACGGTTTGGTCGTTCCCTGGATGACCAGTAGTAGTTTCCGATGCACATCTGGTGGCATTCTGTAATCTGTGGACTATCAGAGTGTTGATGAAACACAGACGTTGCATCGGGATTGAATACAACAGTGACAATGCACACTTTCCTCCATGGGAGTAATGTCTATAAGAGTCTACGCTTTGATCGTTCCCTGGAAGACCAGTAGTAGTTTCCGACGCACATCTGGAGGCTTTCTGCAATCTGTGGACTATCAGAGTGTTGATGAAACACAGAAATTGCATCGGGATTGAATACAACACTCAACATGCGCACTTTCCTCCATGGGAGTAGTGTCTCAAACAGTCTACGCTTTGATCGTTCCCTGGATAACCAGTAGTAGTTTCCGAGGCACATCTGGTGGCAATCTGTAATCTTTGGACTATCAGAGTGTTGATGAAACACAGACATTGCATCGGGATTGAATACAACAGTGACAATGCACACTTTCCTCCATGGGAGTAATTTCTATAAGAGTCTACGCTTTGATCGTTCCCTGGAAGACCAGTAGTAGTTTCCGATGCACATCTGGAGGCACTCTGTAATCTGTGGACTATCAGAGTGTTGATGAAACACAGAAAATGCATCGGGATTGAATACAAGAGTCACCATGCGCACTTTCCTCGTTGGGAGTTATGTCTCAAACAGTCTACGATTTGATCGTTCCCCGGAAGACCAGTAGTAGTTACCGATGCACATCTGGAGGCATTTTGAAATCTGTGGACTCTCAGAGTGTTGATGAAACACAGAAATTGCTTCGGGATTGAATACAACAGTCACCATGCCCACCTTCCTCCATGTGACTAATGTCTCAAAGGGTTTTCGTTTTGAAGACCAGTAGTAGTTTCCGATGCACATCTTGAGGCATTCTGTAATCTGTGGACTGTCAGATTGTCGATGAAACACAGAAATTACATCGGGAAAGGAAACAACACTCATCATGCGCACTTTCCTCCATGGGAGTAATGTCTCAAACAGTCTACGTTTTGGTCGTTCCCTGGAAGACCAGTAGTAGTTTCCGATGCACATCTGGTGGCATTCTGTAATCTGTGGACTATCAGAGTGTTGATGAAACACAGACATAGCATCGGGATTGTATACAACAGTGACAATGCACACTATCCTCCATGGGAGTAATGTCTCTAAGAGTCTACGCTTTGATCTTTCCCTGGAAGACCAGTAGTAGTTTCCGATGCACATCTGGAGGCTTTCTGTAATCTGTGGACTATCAGAGTGTTGATGAAACACAGAAATTGCATCGGGATTGAATACAACAGTCACCATGCGCACATTCCTCCATCTGAGTAATTCTCAAACAGTCTAAGAGTCTAAGAGTCTACGCTTTGATCGTTTCCTGGAAGACCAGTAGTAGTTTCCGATCCACATCTGGAGGCATTCTGTTATCTGTGGACTATCAGAGTGTTGATTAATCACAGAAATTGCATCGGGATTGAATACAACAGTCACCACCCGCTCTTTCCTCCATGGGAGTAATGTCTCAAACAGGCTACGCATTGATCGTTCCCTGGAAGACCAGTAGTAGTTTTCGATGCACGTCTGGAGGCATTCTGTAATCTGTGGACTATCAGAGTGTTGATGGAACACAGAAAATGCATCGGGATTGAATACAACAGTCACCATGTGCACTTTCCTCCATAAAAGTAATGTCTCAAACAGTCTACGATTTGATCGTTCCCTAGATGACCAGTGTTAGTTTCCGATTCACATTTGGAGGCAATTGTGTAATCTGTGGACTATCAGAGAGTTGATGAAACACAGAAAATGCATCGGGATTGAATACAACAGTCACCATGCGAAATTTCCTCCATGGGAGTAATGTCTCAGAGAGGTTACGCTTTGATCGTTCCCTGGAAGACCAGTAGTAGTTTCCGATGGACATGTGGAGGCACTCTGTAAGCAGTGGACTATCAGAGTGTTGAAGAAACACAGAAATTGCATCGGGATTGAATACAACACTCAACATGCGCACTTACCCCCATGGGAATAATCCTCAAACAGTCTACGCTTTAATCTTTCCCTGGAAGTCCAGTAGTAGTTTCCGATGCACATCTGGATTCATTCTGTAATCTGTGGGCTATCAGAGTGTTGATGAAACACAGAAATTACATCGGGAAAGGAAACAACACTCATCATGCGCACTTTCCTCCACGCGAGTAATGTCTCAAACAGTATACCCTTTGATTGTTCCCTGGAAGACCAGTAGTAGTTTCCGATGCACATCTGGAGGCACTCTGTAATCTGTGGACTATCAGAGTGTTGATGAAACACAGACATTGCATCGGGATTGAATACAACAGCGACAATGCGCACTTCCCTACATGGGAGTAATGTCTCTAACAGCCTACGCTTTGTTCGTTCCCTGGAAGACCTGTAGTAGTTTGCGATGCACATCTGGAGGCTTTCTGTAATCTGTGGACTATCAGAGTGTTGATGAAACACAGAAATTGCATCGGGATTGAATACAACAGTCACTATGCGCACTTTCCTCCATGGGAGTAATGTCTAAACAGTCTACTCTTTGATCGTTCCCTGTAAGACCAGTAGTAGTTTCCGATTCACATCTGGAGGCACTGTGTAATTTGTAGACTATCAAAATGTTGATGAAACACAGAAATTGCATCGGGATTGAATACAACAGTCACCATGCGCACTTTCCTCCATGGGAGTAATGTCTCAAACAGTCTACGGTTTGGTCGTTCCCTGGATGACCAGTAGTAGTTTCCGATGCACATCTGGTGGCATTCTGTAATCTGTGGACTATCAGAGTGTTGATGAAACACAGACATTGCATCGGGATTGAATACAACAGTGACAATGCACACTTTCCTCCATGGGAGTAATGTCTATAAGAGTCTACGCTTTGATCGTTCCCTGGAAGACCAGTAGTAGTTTCCGACGCACATCTGGAGGCTTTCTGTAATCTGTGGACTATCAGAGTGTTGATGAAACACAGAAATTGCATCGGGATTGAATACAACACTCAACATGCGCACTTTCCTCCATGGGAGTAATGTCTCAAACAGTCTACGCTTTGATCGTTCCCTGGATAACCAGTAGTAGTTTCCGAGGCACATCTGGTGGCAATCTGTAATCTTTGGACTATCAGAGTGTTGATGAAACACAGACATTGCATCGGGATTGAATACAACAGTGACAATGCACACTTTCCTCCATGGGAGTAATTTCTGTAAGAGTCTACGCTTTGATCGTTCCCTGGAAGACCAGTAGTAGTTTCCGATGCACATCTGGAGGCACTCTGTAATCTGTGGACTATCAGAGTGTTGATGAAACACAGAAAATGCATCGGGATTGAATACAAGAGTCACCATGCGCACTTTCCTCGTTGGGAGTTATGTCTCAAACAGTCTACGATTTGATCGTTCCCCGGAAGACCAGTAGTAGTTACCGATGCACATCTGGAGGCATTTTGAAATCTGTGGACTCTCAGAGTGTTGATAAAACACAGAAACTGCTTCGGGATTGAATACAACAGTCACCATGCCCACCTTCCTCCATGGGACTAATGTCTCAAAGGGTTTTCGTTTTGAAGACCAGTAGTAGTTTCCGATGCACATCTTGAGGCATTCTGTAATCTGTGGACTGTCAGATTGTTGATGAAACACAGAAATTACATCGGGAAAGGAAACAACACTCATCATGCGCACTTTCCTCCACGGGAGTAATGTCTCAAACAGTCTACGCTTTCATCGTTCCCTGGAAGACCAGTAGTAGTTTCCGATGCACATCTGGAGGCACTCTGTAATCTGTGGACTATCAGAGTGTTGATGAAACACAGAAATTGCATCGGGATTGAATACAACAGTCACCATGCGCACTTTCCTCCATGGGAGTAATGTCTCAAATAGTCTACGTTTTGGTCGTTCCCTGGAAGACCAGTAGTAGTTTCCGATGCACATCTGGTGGCATTCTGTAATCTGTGGACTATCAGAGTGTTGATGAAACACAGACATAGCATCGGGATTGAATACAACAGTGACAATGCACACTATCCTCCATGGGAGTAATGTCTCTAAGAGTCTACGCTTTGATCTTTCCCTGGAAGACCAGTAGTAGTTTCCGATGCACATCTGGAGGCTTTCTGTAATCTGTGGACTATCAGAGTGTTGATGAAACACAGAAATTGCATCGGGATTGAATACAACAGTCACCATGCGCACATTCCTCCATCTGAGTAATTCTCAAACAGTCTAAGAGTCTACGCTTTGATCGTTTCCTGGAAGACCAGTAGTGGTTTGCGATCCACATCTGGAGGCATTCTGTAAACTGTGGACTATCAGGGTGTTGATTAATCACAGAAATTGCATCGGGATTGAATACAACAGTCACCACCCGCTCTTTCCTCCATGGGAGTAATGTCTCAAACAGGCTACGCATTGATCGTTCCCTGGAAGACCAGTAGTAGTTTTCGATGCACGTCTGGAGGCATTCTGTAATCTGTGGACTATCAGAGTGTTGATGGAACACAGAAAATGCATCGGGATTGAATACAACAGTCACCATGTGCACTTTCCTCCATAAAAGTAATGTCTCAAACAGTCTACGATTTGATCGTTCCCTAGATGACCAGTGTTAGTTTCCGATTCACATTTGGAGGCAATTGTGTAATCTGTGGACTATCAGAGAGTTGATGAATCACAGAAAATGCATCGGGATTGAATACAACAGTCACCATGCGAAACTTCCTCCATGGGAGTAATGTCTCAAAGAGGTTACGCTTTGATCGTTCCCTGGAAGACCAGTAGTAGTTTCCGATGGACATCTGGAGGCACTCTGTAATCAGTGGACTATCAGAGTGTTGAAGAAACACAGAAATTGCATCGGGATTGAATACAACAGTCACCATGCGCACTTACCTCAATGGGAATAATCCTCAAACAGTCTACGCTTTAATCTTTCCCTGGAAGTCCAGTAGTAGTTTCCGATGCACATCTGGATTCATTCTGTAATCTGTGGACTATCAGAGTGTTGATGAAACACAGAAATTACATCGGGAAAGGAAACAACACTCATCATGCGCACTTTCCTCCACGCGAGTAATGTCTCAAACAGTATACCCTTTGATCGTTCCCTGGAAGACCAGTAGTAGTTTGCGATGCACATCTGCTGGCATTCTGTAATCTGTGGACTATCAGAGTGTTGATGAAACACAGACATTGCATCGGGATTGAATACAACAGTGACAATGCGCACTTTCCTACATAGGAGTAATGTCTAAACAGTCTACTCTTTGATCGTTCCCTGGAAGACCAGTAGTAGTTTCCGATTCACATCTGGAGGCACTCTGTAATCTGTGGACTATCAAAATGTTGATGAAACACAGAAATTGCATCGGGATTGAATACAACAGTCACCATGCGCACTTTCCTCCATGGGACTAATGTCTCAAACAGTCTACGCTTTGGTCGTTCCCTGGATGACCAGTAGTAGTTTCCGATGCACATCTGGTGGCATTCTGTAAGCTGTGGACTATCAGAGTGTTGATGAAACACAGACATTGCATCGGGATTGAATACAACAGTGACAATGGACACTTTCCTCCATGGGAGTAATGTCTATAAGAGTCTACGCTTTGATCGTTCCCTGGAAGACCAGTAGTAGTTTCCGACGCACATCTGGAGGCTTTCTGTAATCTGTGGACTATCAGAGTGTTGATGAAACACAGACATTGCATCGGGATTGAATACAACAGTGACAATGCACACTTTCCTCCATGGGAGTAATTTCTATAAGAGTCTACGCTTTGATCGTTCCCTGGAAGACCAGTAGTAGTTTCCGATGCACATCTGGAGGCACTCTGTAATCTGTGGACTATCAGAGTGTTGATGAAACACAGAAAATGCGTCGGGATTGAATACAAGAGTCACCATGCGCACTTTCCTCGTTGGGAGTTATGTCTCAAACAGTCTACGATTTGATCGTTCCCCGGAAGACCAGTAGTAGTTACCGATGCACATCTGGTGGCATTTTGAAATCTGTGGACTCTCAGAGTGTTGATGAAACACAGAAATTGCATCGGGATTGAGTACAACAGTCACCATGCGCACTTTCTTCCATGACAGTAATATCCCTAACAGTCCACGCTTTGATCATTCCCTGGAAGACCGTAAGTAGTTTCCGATGCACATGTGGAGGCATTCTGTAATCAGTGGACTGTCAGAGTGTTAATGGAACACAGAAATTGCATTGGGATTGAATACAACAGTCACCATGCGCACATTCCTCCATCTGAGTAATTCTCAATCACTATACGCTTTGATCGTTCCCTGGAAGACCAGTAGTAGTTTCGGATACACATCTGGTGGCATTCTGTAACCTGTGAACTATCAGAGTGTTGATGAAACACAGAAATTGCATCGGGATTGAATACAACAGTCACCTTCCCACATGGGAGTAATGTGTCAAAGGGTTTTCGCTTTGATCGTGCCCTTGAAGACCAGTAGTAGTTTCCGATGCACATCTTGAATCATTCTGTAATCTGTGGACTATCAGATTGTTGATGAAACACAGAAATTGCATCGGGATTGAATACAACAGTCACCATGCGCACTTTCCTCCATGGGAGCAATGTCTCAAACAGACTACGCTTTGATCGTTCCCTGGAAGACCAGTATTAGTTACCGATGCACATCTGGAATCATTCTGTAATCTATGGACCTTCAAAGTGTTGATGAAACACAGAAATTGAATCGGGATTAAATACAACAGTCACCATCCCCACTTACCTCCATTTTAGTAATGTCTCAAACAGTCTACGCTTTGATCGTTCCCTGGACGACCAGTGTTAGTTTCCGATGCACATTTGGAGGCATTTTGTAATCTGTGGACTATCAGAGTGTTGATGACACACAGAAATTGCATCGGGATTGAATACAACAGTCACCATGCGCCCTTTCCTCCATGGGAGGAAAGTCTCAAACAGTTTACGCTTTGATCGTTCCCTGGAAGACCAGTAGTATTTTCCGATGGACATCTGGAGGCATTCTGTAATCTGTGGGCTATCAGAGTGTTGATGAAACACAGAAATTGCATCGGGATTAAATACAACAGTCACCATGCGCACATACCTCCAGGGGAATAATCGACAAACAGTCTACGTTTTATTCTTTCCCTGGAAGTCCAGTAGTAGTTTCCGATGCACATCTGGATTCATTCTGTAATCTGTGGACTCTCAGAGTGTTGATGAAACACAGACATTGCATCGGGATTGAATACAACAGTGACAATGCGCACTTTCCTCCATGGGAGTAATGTCTCTAACAGTCTACGCTTTGATCCTTCCCTGGAAGACCAGTTGTAGTTTCCGATTCACATCTGGAGGCACTCTGTAATCTGTGGACTATCAAAATGTTGATGAAACACAGAAATTGCATCGGGATTGAATACAACAGTCACCATGCGCACTTTCTTCCATGGGAGTAATGTCTCAAGCAGTCTACGCTTTGGTCGTTCCCTGGATGACCAGTAGTAGTTTCCGATGCACATCTGGTGGCATTCTGTAATCTGTGGACTATCAGAGTGTTGATGAAACACAGACATTGCATAGGGATTGAATACAACAGTGACAATGCACACTTTCCTCCATGGGAGTAATGTCTGTAAGAGTCTACGCTTTGATCGTTCCCTGGAAGACCAGTAGTAGTTTCCGACGCACATCTGGAGGCTTTCTGTAATCTGTGGACTATCAGAGTGTTGATGAAACACAGAAATTGCATCGGGATTGAATACAACAGTCACCATGCGCACTTTCCTCCATGGGAGTAATGTCTCAAACAGTCTACGCTTTGATCGTTCCCTGGATAACCAGTAGTAGTTTCCGATGCACATCTGGTGGCATTCTGTAATCTTTGGACTATCAGAGTGTTGATGAAACACAGACATTGCATCGGGATTGAATACAACAGTGACAATGCACACTTTCCTCCATGGGAGTAATTGCTATAAGAGTCTACGCTTTGATCGTTCCCTGGAAGACCAGTAGTAGTTACCGATGCACATCTGGAGGCTTTCTGTAATCTGTGGACTATCAGAGTGTTGATGAAACACAGAAATTGCATCGGGATTGAATACAACAGTCACCATGCGCACTTTCCTCCATGGGAGTAATGTCTCAAACAGTCTACGCTTTGATCGTTCCCTGGAAGACCAGTAGTAGTTTCCGATTCACATCTGGAGGCACTCTGTAATGTGTGGACTATCAGAGTGTTGATGAAACACAGAAAATGCATCGGGATTGAATACAACAGTCACCATGCGCACTTTCCTCGTTGGTAGTTATGTCTCAAACAGTTTACGATTTGATCGTTCCCCGGAAGACCAGTAGTAGTTACCGATGCACATCTGGAGGCATTTTGAAATCTGTGGACTATCAGAGTGTTGATGAAACACAGAAATTGCATCGGGATTGGGTACAACAGTCACCATGCGCACTTTCTTCCATGACAGTAATATCCCTAACAGTCCACACTTTGATCTTTCCCTGGAAGACCGTAAGTAGTTTCCGATGCACATCTGGGGCATTCTGTAATCAGTGGACTATCAGAGTGTTAATGAAACACAGAAATTGCATCGGGATTGAATACAACAGTCACCATGCGCACATTCCTCCATCTGAGTAATTCTCAATCAGTATACGCTTTGATCGTTCCCTGGAAGACCAGTAGTAGTTTCGGATACACATCTGGTGGCATTCTGTAACCTGTGGACTATCAGAGTGTTGATGAAATATAGAAATTCCATCGGTATTTAATACAACAGTCACCATGCGCACTTTCCTCCATGGGAGTAATGTCTCAAACAGTCTACGCTTTGATCGTTCCTTGGAAGACCAGTAGTAGTTTACGATGCACATCTGGAGGCAATCTGTAATCTGTGGACCATCAGAGTGTTGATGAAACACAGAAATTGCATTGGGATTGAATACATCAGTCGCCATACGCACTTTACTCCTTGGGAGTAATGTCTCAAACAGTCTACTCTTTGATCGTTCCCTGGAATACCAGTAGTAGTTTCCGATGCACATCTGGAGGCATTCTGTAATCTGTGGACCTTCAAAGTGTTGAGGAAACTCAGAATTTGCTTCGAGAGTGAATACAACAGTCACAATCCGCTCTTTCCTCCATGGGGTAATGTCTGATACAGTCTACGCTTTGATCGTTCCCAGGAAGACCTGTAGTAGATTCCGATGCACATCTGGAGACAATCTGTAATCTGTGGACTATCAGAGTGTTGATGAAACACAGAAATTGCATCGGGAATGAATACAACAGTCACCATGCGCACTTTCCTCCATGGGACTAATGTCTCAAACAGTCTACGATTTGATTGTTCCCTGGAAGACCAGTAGTGGTTTCCGATGCACATCTGGAGGCATTCTCTAATCTGTGGACTATCAGAGTGCTGATGAAACACAGAAATTGCATCGTTATTGAATACAACAGTCACCATGCGCACTTTCCTCCATGGGAGTAATGTCTCAAACAGTCTACGATTTGATCGTTCCCTGGAAGACCAGTAGTAGTTTCCGATGCACATCTGGTGGCAATCTGTAATCTGTGGACCATCAGAGTGTTGATGAAACACAGAAATAGCATCGGGATTGAATACAACAGTCACCATGGGCACTTTCCTCCATGGGAGTAACGTCTCAAACAGTCTACGCTTTGATCGTTCCCTGGAAGACCAGTAGTAGTTTCCGATGCACATCTGGTGGCATTCTGTAATCTGTGGACTTTCAGAATGTTGATGAAAAAACAGAAATAGCACCGGATTGAATACAACAGTCACCATGCGCACTTCCCCCATGGGAGTAATGTCTCAGACAGTCTACGCTTTGATCGTTCTCTGGAAGACCAGTAGTAGTCTCCGATGCATATCTGGTGGCGTTCTGTAATCTGTGGACAATCAGAGTGTTGATGAAACACAGAAATTGCATCGGGATTGAATACAACAGTCATCATGTGCACTTTCCTCCATGAGAGTAATGTCTCAAACAGTCAACGCTTTGATCGTTCCCTGGAAGACCAGTAGTGGTTTCCGATGCACAACTGGTGGCATTCTGTAATCTGTGGACTATCAGAGTGTTGATGAAACACAGAAAATGCATCATGATTGAATACAACAATCACCATGCGCACTTCCCTCCACGGGAGTGATATCTCAAAAAGTCTAGCCTTTGATCGCTCCCTGGAAGACCAGTAGTACTTTCCGATGCACATCTGGAGGCATTCTGTTATCTGTGGACTATCAGAGTGTTGATGAAACACAGAAATTGCATATGGATTGAATACAACATACACCATGCGCATTTTCCTCCATGGGAATAATGTCTCAAACAGTCTACGCTTTGATCGTTCCCTGGAAGACCAGTAGTAGTTTCCTATGCACATCTGGTGGCATTCTGTAATCTGTGGACTATTAGAGTGTTGATGAAACACAGAAATTGCATCGGGATTGAATACAACAGTCACCATGCGCACTTTCCTATATAGGACTAATTGTCAATCATTCTACGCTTTGATCGTTCCCTGGAAGACCAGTAGTAGTTTCCGATGCACATCTGGAGGCATTCTGTAATCTGTGGACTATCAGAGTGTTGATGAAACACAGAAATTGCATCGGGATTGAATACAACAGTCACCATACGCACTTTCCTCCATGGGTGTGATATCTCAAACAGTCTAGACTTTGATCGTTCCCTGGAATACCAGTAGTAGTTTCCGATGCACATCTGGTGGCATTCTGTAATCTGTGGACAATAAGCGTGTTGATGATACACAGAAATTGCATCGGGATTGAATACAACAGTCACCATGCCCACTTTCCTCCATGAGAGTAATGTCTCAAACAGTCTACGCTTTGATCGTTCCCTGGAAGACCAGTAGTTGTTTCTGATGCACATCTGGTGGCATTCTGTAATCTGTGCACTATCAGAGTGTTGATGAAACACAGAAATTGCAACGGGATTGAATACAACAGTCACCATCCGCACTTTCCTAGATAGGACTAATTCTCAAACACTCTACGCCTTGATCGTTCCCTGGAATACCAGTAGTAGTTTCCGATGCACATCTGGAGGCATTCTGTAATCTGTGGACCTTTAAAGTGTTGAGGAAACACAGAATTTGCATCGGGAGTGAATACAACAGTCACAATCCGCTCTTTCCTCCATGGGGTAATGTCTGATACAGTCTACGCTTTGATCGCTCTCTGGAAGACCTGTAGTAGTTTCCGATGCACATCTGGAGACAATCTGTAATCTGTGGACTATCAGAGTGTTGATGAAACACAGAAATTGCATCAGGATTGAATACAACAGTCTCCATCCGCACATTCCTCCATGGGTGTAAGGTCTGAAACATTCTACGCTTTGATCGTCCCTGGTAGACCAGTGGTAGTTTCCGATGCACATCTGGTGGCATTCTGTATTGTGTGGACTGTCAGAGTGTTGATGAAACACAGAAATGGCATCGGGATTAGATACAACAGTCACCATGCGCACTTTCCTCCATGGGAGTAACGTCTCAAAGAGTCCAAGCTTTTATCGCTCCCTGGAAGACCAGTAGTACTGTCCGATGCACATCTGGAAGCATTCTGTAATCTGTGGACTATCAGAGTGTTGATGAAACACAGAAATTACATCGGGATTGAATACAACAGACAACATGCGCACTTTCCTCCATGGGAGTAATGTCTCATACAGTCTACGCTATGATCGTTCCCTGGAAGACCAGTAGTACTGTCCGATGCCCATCTGGAGGCATTCTGTAGTCTGTGGACTATCAGATTGTTGATGAAACACAGAAATTACATCGGGATTGAATACAACAGACAACATGCGCACTTTCCTCCATGGGAGTAATGTCTCAAACAGTCTACGCTTTGATCGTTCCCTGGAAGACCAGTAGTAGTTTCTGATGCACATCTGGTGGCATTCTGTAATCTGTGCACTATCAGAGTGTTGATGAAACACAGAAATTGCAACGGGATTGAATACAACAGTCACCATGCGCACTTTCCTAGATAGGACTAATTCTCAAACACTCTACGCCTTGATCGTTCCCTGGAATACCAGTAGTAGTTTCCGATGCACATCTGGAGGCATTCTGTAATCTGTGGACCTTTAAAGTGTTGAGGAAACACAGAATTTGCATCGGGAGTGAATACAACAGTCACAATCCGCTCTTTCCTCCATGGGGTAATGTCTGATACAGTCTACGCTTTGATCGCTCTCTGGAAGACCTGTAGTAGTTTCCGATGCACATCTGGAGACAATCTGTAATCTGTGGACTATCAGAGTGTTGATGAAACACAGAAATTGCATCAGGATTGAATACAACAGTCTCCATCCGCACATTCCTCCATGGGTGTAAGGTCTGAAACATTCTACGCTTTGATCGTCCCTGGTAGACCAGTGGTAGTTTCCGATGCACATCTGGTGGCATTCTGTAATCTGTGGACTGTCAGAGTGTTGATGAAACACAGAAATGACATCGGGATTAGATACAACAGTCACCATGCGCACTTTCCTCCATGGGAGTAATGTCTCAAACAGTCTACGCTTTGATCGTTCCCTGGAAGACCTGTAATAGTTGCCGATGCACATCTGGAGACAATATGTAATCTGTGGACTATCAGAGTGTTGATGAAACACAGAAATTGCATCGGGATTGAATACAACAGTCAACATCCGCACTTTCCTCCATTGGAGTAACGTCTGAAACTGTCTACGCTTTGGTCGTTCCCTGGTAGACCAGTGGTAGTTTCCGATGCACATCTGGTGGCATTCTGTAATGTGTGGACTGTCAGAGTGTTGATGAAACACAGAAATGGCATCGGGATTAGATTCAACAGTCACCATGCGCACTTTCCTCCATGGGAGTAATGTCTCAAACAGTCTACGCTTTAATCGTTCCCTGGAAGACCAGTAGTGGTTTCCGATGCACAACTGGTGGCATTCTGTAATCTGTGGACTAACAGAGTGTTGATGAAAAACAGAAATTGCATCGGGGTTGAATACAACAATCAATATTGGCACTTTCCTGGATGGGATTAATGTCTCAAACAGTCTACGATTTGATCGCTCCCTGAAAGACCACTAGTACATTCCGATGCACATCTGGAGGCATTCTGTAATCTGTGGACGATCAGAGTGTTGATGAAACACAAAAATTGCATCGGGATTGAATACAACAGACACCATGCGCACTTTCCTAAATGGGAGTAATGCCTCAAACAGTCTACGCTTTGATCGTTCCCTGGAAGACCAGTAGTAGTTTGTGATGCCCATCTGGTTTCATTCTGTAATCTGTGGACTATGAGAGTGTTGATGAAACACAGAAATTGCATCGGGATTGAATACAACAGTCACCACGTTCACCTTCCTCCACAGGACTAATTCTCAAACATTCTACGCTTTGATCGTTCCCTGGAAGACCAGTAGTAGTTTCCGATGCACATCTGGTGGCATTCTGTAATCTGTGGACTATCAGAGTGCTGATGAAACACAGAAATTGCATCGTTATTGAATACAACAGTCACCATGCGCACTTTCCTCCATGGGTGTAATGTCTCAAACAGTCTACGATTTGATCGTTCCCTGGAAGACCAGTAGTAGTTTCCGATGCACATCTGGTGGCAATCTGTAATCTGTGGACTATCATAGTGTTGATGAAACACAGAAATAGCATCGGGATTGAATACAACAGTCACCATGGGCACTTTCCTCCATGGGAGTAATGTCTCAAACAGTCTACGCTTTGATCGTTCCCTGGAAGACCAGTAGTAGTTTCCGATGCACATCTGGTGGCATTCTGTAATCTGTGGACTTTCAGAATGTTGATGAAAAACAGAAATAGCATCGGATTGAATACAACAGTCACCATGCGCACTTCCCCCATGGGAGTAATGTCTCAGACAGTCTACGCTTTGGAAGACCAGTAGTAGTCTCCGATGCATATCTGGTGGCGTTCTGTAATCTGTGGACAATCAGAGTGTTGATGAAACACAGAAATTGCATCGGGATTGAATACAACAGTCATCATGTGCACTTTCCTCCATGAGAGTAATGTCTCAAACAGTCAACGCTTTGATCGTTCCCTGGAAGACCAGTAGTGGTTTCCGATGCACAACTGGTGGCATTCTGTAATCTGTATACTATCAGAGTGTTGATGAAACACAGAAAATGCATCATGATTGAATACAACAATCACCATGCGCATTTCCCTCCACGGGAGTGATATCTCAAACAGTCTAGCCTTTGATCGCTCCCTGCAAGACCACTAGTACTTTCCGATGCACATCTGGAGGCATTCTGTTATCTGTGGACTATCAGAGTGTTGATGAAACACAGAAATTGCATATGGATTGAATACAACATACACCATGCGCATTTTCCTCCATGGGAATAATGTCTCAACCAGTCTACGCTTTGATCGTTCCCTGGAAGACCAGTAGTAGTTTCCTATGCACATCTGGTGGCATTCTGTAATCTGTGGACTATTAGAGTGTTGATGAAACACAGGAATTGCATCGGGATTGAATACAACAGTCACCATGCGCACTTTCCTATATAGGACTAATTCTCAATCATTCTACGCTTTGATCGTTCCCTGGAAGACCAGTAGTAGTTTCCGATGCACATCTGGAGGCATTCTGTAATCTGTGGACTATCAGAGTGTTGATGAAACACAGAAATTGCATCGGGATTGAATACAACAGTCACCATACGCACTTTCCTCCATGGGTGTGATATCTCACACAGTCTAGACTTTGATCGTTCCCTGGAATACCAGTAGTAGTTTCCGATGCACATCTGGTGGCATTCTGTAATCTGTGGACAATAAGCGTGTTGATGATACACAGAAATTGCATCGGGATTAAATACAACAGTCACCATGCCCACTTTCCTCCATGAGAGTAATGTCTCAAACAGTCTACGCTTTGATCGTTCCCTGGAAGACCAGTAGTGGTTTGCGATGCACAACTGGTGGCATTCTGTAATCTGTGGACTATCAGAGTGATGATGAAACACAGAAATTGCATCGGGATTGAATACAACAGTCACCATGCGCACTTCCCCCATGGGAGTAATGTCTCAGACAGTCTACGCTTTGATCGTTCTCTGGAAGACCAGTAGTAGTCTCCGATGCATATCTG
This sequence comes from Schistocerca gregaria, assembly GCF_023897955.1. Taxonomy (NCBI): domain Eukaryota; kingdom Metazoa; phylum Arthropoda; class Insecta; order Orthoptera; family Acrididae; genus Schistocerca; species Schistocerca gregaria. The sequence continues at coordinate 100,857,894 of NC_064929.1, read as the reverse complement.
GTGGCGTTCTGTAATCTGTGGACAATCAGAGTGTTGATGAAACACAGAAATTGCATCGGGATTGAATACAACAGTCATCATGTGCACTTTCCTCCATGAGAGTAATGTCTCAAACAGTCTACGCTTTGATCGTTCCGTGGTAGACGAGTGGTAGTTTCCGATGCACATCTGGTGGCATTCTGTATTGTGTGGACTGTCAGAGTGTTGATGAAACACAGAAATGGCATCGGGATTAGATACAACAGTCACCATGCGCACTTTCCTCCATGGGAGTAATGTCTCAAACAGTCTACGCTTTGATCGTTCCCTGGAAGACCAGTAGTGGTTTCCGATGCACAACTGGTGGCATTCTGTAATCTGTGGACTAACAGAGTGTTGATGAAACACAGAAATTGCATCGGGGTTGAATACAACAGTCAATATTGGCACTTTCCTCCATGGGATTAATGTCTCAAACAGTCTACGATTTGATCGCTCCCTGGAAGACCACTAGTACTTTCCGATGCACATCTGGAGGCATTCTGTAATCTGTGGACTATCAGAGTGTTGATGAAACACAAAAATTATATCGGGATTGAATACAACAGACACCATGCGCACTTTCCTCCATGAGAGTAATGCCTCAAACAGTCTACGCTTTGATCGTTCCCTGGAAGACCAGTAGTAGTTTGCGATGCCCATCTGGTGGCATTCTGTAATCTGTGGACTATCAGAGTGTTGATGAAACACAGAAATTGCATCGGGATTGAATACAACAGTCACCACGTTCACTTTCCTCCATAGGACTAATTCTCAAACATTCTACGCTTTGATCGTTCCCTGGAGACCGGTAGTAGTTTCCGATACACATCTGGTGGCATTCTGTAATCTGTGGACCATCAGAGTGTTGATGAAACACAGAAATTGCATCGGGAGTGAATACAACAATCACAATCCGCTCTTTCCTCCATGGGGTAATGTCTGATACAGTCTACGCTTCGATCGTTCCCTGGAAGACCAGTAGTAGTTTTCGATGCACATCTGGTGGCATTCTGTAATCTGTGGACTATCAGAGTGTTGATGAAACACAGAAATTGCATCGGGATTGAATACAACAGTCAACATCCGCACTTTCCTCCATTGCAGTAACGTCTGAAACAGTCTACGCTTTGATCGTTCCCTGGTAGACCAGTGGTAGTTTCCGATGCACATCTGGTGGCATTCTGTAATCTGTGGACTATCAGAGTGTTGATGAAACACATAAATAGCATCGGGATTGAAAACAACAGTCACCATGCGCACTTTCCTCCATGGGAGTAACGTCTCAAACAGTCCAAGTTTTTATCGCTCCCTGGAAGACCAGTAGTACTGTCCGATGCACATCTGGAGGCATTCTGTAATCTGTGGGCTATCAGAGTGTTGATGAAACACAGAAATTACATCGGGATTGAATACAACAGACAACATGCGCACTTTCCTCCATGGGAGTAATGTCTCAAACAGTCTGCTATGATCGTTCCCTGGAAGACCAGTAGTACTGTCCGATGCCCATCTGGAGGCATTCTGTAGTCTGTGGACTATCAGAGTGTTGATGAAACACAGAAATTACATCGGGATTGAATACAACAGACAACATGCGCACTTTCCTCCATGGGAGTAATGTCTCAAACAGTCTACGCTTTGATCGTTCCCTGGAAGACCAGTAGTAGTTTCTGATGCACATCTGGTGGCATTCTGTAATTTGTGGACTATCAGAGTGTTGATGAAACACAGAAATTGCAACGGGATTGAATACAACAGTCACCATGCGCACTTTCCTAGATAGGACTAATTCTCAAACACTCTACGCTTTGATCGTTTACTGGAATACCAGTAGTAGTTTCCGATGCACATCTGGAGGCATTCTGTAATCTGTGGACCTTTAAAGTGTTGAGGAAACACAGAATTTGCATCGGGAGTGAATACAACAGTCACAATCCGCTCTTTCCTCCATGGGGTAATGTCTGATACAGTCTACGCTTTGATCGTTCTCTGGAAGACCTGTAGTAGTTTCCGATGCACATCTGGAGACAATCTGTAATCTGTGGACTATCAGAGTGTTGATGAAACACAGAAATTGCATCAGGATTGAATACAACAGTCACCATCCGCACATTCCTCCATGGGTGTAAGGTCTGAAACATTCTACGCTTTGATCGTTCCCTGGTAGACCAGTGGTAGTTTCCGATGCACATCTGGTGGCATTCTGTAATCTGTGGACTGTCAGAGTGTTGATGAAACACAGAAATGACATCGGGATTAGATACAACAGTCACCATGCGCACTTTCCTCCATGGGAGTAATGTCTCAAACAGTCTACGCTTTGATCGTTCCCTGGAAGACCTGTAATAGTTTCCGATGCACATCTGGAGACAATATGTAATCTGTGGACTATCAGAGCGTTGATGAAACACAGAAATTGCATCGGGATTGAATACAACAGTCAACATCCGCACTTTCCTCCATTGGAGTAACGTCTAAAACTGTCTACGCTTTGATCGTTCCCTGGTAGACCATTGGTAGTTTCCGATGCACATCTGTTGGCATTCTGTAATGTGTGGACTGTCAGAGTGTTGATGAAACACAGAAATGGCATCGGGATTAGATTCAACAGTCACCATGCGCACTTTCCTCCATGGGAGTTATGTCTCAAACAGTCTACGCTTTAATCGTTCCCTGGAAGGCCAGTAGTGGGTTCCGATGCACAACTGGTGGCATTCTGTAATCTGTGGACTAACAGAGTGTTGATGAAAAACAGAAATTGCATCGGGGTTGAATACAACAGTCAATATTGGCACTTTCCTGGATGGGATTAATGTCTCAAACAGGCTACGATTTGATCGCTCCCTGAAAGACCACTAGTACATTCCGATGCACATCTGGAGGCATTCTGTAATCTGTGGACGATCAGAGTGTTGATAAAACACAAAAATTGCATCGGGATTGAATACAACAGACACCATGCGCACTTTCCTCCATGGGTGTAATGCCTCAAACAGTCTACACTTTGATCGTTCCCTGGAAGACCAGTAGTAGTTTGTGATGCCCATCTGGTTTCATTCTGTAATCTGTGGACTATCAGAGTGTTGATGAAACACAGAAATTGTATCGGGATTGAATACAACAGTCACCACGTTCACCTTCCTCCACAGGACTAATTCTCAAACATTCTACGCTTTGATCGTTCCCTGGAAGACCAGTAGTAGTTTCTGATGCACATCTGGTGGCATTCTGTAATCTGTGGACCATCAGAGTGTTGATGAAAAAAAAAAATTGCATCGGGATTAGATACAACAGTCACCATGCGCACTTTCCTCCATGGGAGTCATGTCTCAAACAGTCTACGCTTTGATCGTTCCCTGGAAGACCAGTAGTGTTTTCCGATGCACAACTGGTTGCATTCTGTAATCTGTGGACTATCAGAGTGTTGATGAAACACAAAAATTGCATCGGGATTGAATACAACAGACACCATGCGCACTTTCCTCCATGGGAGTAATGTCTCAAACAGTCTACGCTTTGATCGTTCCCGATGCACATTTGGTGGCATTCTGGAATCTGTGGACTAACAGAGTGTTGATGAAACACAGAAATTTCATCGGGATTGAATACAACAGTCAATATTGTCCCTTTCCTCCATGGCAGTATTGTCTCAAACATTCTACGATTTGATCGTTCCCTGGAAGACCAGTAGTAGTTTCCGATGCAAATCTAGTGGCATTCTGTAATCTGTGGACTATCAGAGTGTTGATGAAACACATAAATAGCATCGAGATTGAATACAACAGTCACCATGCGCACTTTCCTCCATGAGAGTAATGTCTCAAACAGTCTACGTGTTGGTCGTTCCCTGGAAGACCAGTAGTGGTTGCCGATGCACAACTGGTCTCATTCTGTAATCTGTGGACTATCAGAGTGTTGATGAAACACAGAAAATGCATCGGGATTGAATACAACAATCACCATGCGCACTTTCCTCCACGGGAGTGATATCTCAAACAGTCTAGCATTTGATCGTTCCCTGGAATACCAGTAGTAGATTCCGATGCACATCTGGTGGCATTCTGTAATCTGTGGACTATCAGAGTGTTGATGAAACACATAAATAGCATCGAGATTGAGTACAACAGTCACCATGCGCACTTTCCTCCATGAGAGTAACGTCTCAAACAGTCCAAGTTTTGATCGCTCCCTGGAAGACCAGTAGTACTGTCCGATGCACATCTGGAGGCATTCTGTAATTTGTGGACTATCAGAGTGTTGATGAAACACAGACATTACATCGGGATTGAATACAACAGACAACATGCGCACTTTCCTCCATGGGAGTACTGTCTCAAACAGTCTACGCTATGATAGTTCCCTAAAAGACCAGTAGTACTGTCCGATGCACATCTGGAGGCATTCTGTAATCTGTGGACTATCAGAGTGTTGATGAAACACAGAAATTACATCGGGATTGAATACAACAGACAACATGCGCACTTTCCTCCATGGGAGTAATGTCTCAAACAGTCTACGCTTTGATCGTTCCCTGGAAGACCAGTAGTAGTTTCCGATGCACATCTGGTGGCATTCTGTAATCTGTGGACTATCAGAGTGTTGATGAAACACAGAAATTGCATCGGGATTGAATACAACAGTCTCCATACGCACTTTCCTCCATGGGAGTAATGTCTCAAACAGTCTACGCTTTGATCGTTCCCTGGAATACCAGTAGTAGTTTCCGATGCACATCTGGAGGCATTCTGTAATCTGTGGACCTTCAAAGTGTTGAGGAAACACAGAATTTGCATCGGGAGTGAATACAACAGTCACAATACGCTCTTTCCTCCATGGGGTAATGTCTGATACAGTCTACGCTTTGATCGTTCTCTATAAGACCCATAGTAGTTTCCGATGCACATCTGGAGACAATCTGTAATCTGTGGACTATCAGAGTGCTGATGAAACACAGAAATTGCATCGTTATTGAATACAACAGTCACCATGCGCACTTTCCTCCATGGGTGTAATGTCTCAAACAGTCTACGATTTGATCGTTCCCTGGAAGACCAGTAGTAGTTTCCGATGCACATCTGGTGGCAATCTGTAATCTGTGGACTATCATAGTGTTGATGAAACACAGAAATAGCATCGGGATTGAATACAACAGTCACCATGGGCACTTTCCTCCATGGGAGTAATGTCTCAAACAGTCTACGCTTTGATCGTTCCCTGGAAGACCAGTAGTAGTTTCCGATGCACATCTGGTGGCATTCTGTAATCTGTGGACTTTCAGAATGTTGATGAAAAACAGAAATAGCATCGGATTGAATACAACAGTCACCATGCGCACTTCCCCCATGGGAGTAATGTCTCAGACAGTCTACGCTTTGGAAGACCAGTAGTAGTCTCCGATGCATATCTGGTGGCGTTCTGTAATCTGTGGACAATCAGAGTGTTGATGAAACACAGAAATTGCATCGGGATTGAATACAACAGTCATCATGTGCACTTTCCTCCATGAGAGTAATGTCTCAAACAGTCAACGCTTTGATCGTTCCCTGGAAGACCAGTAGTGGTTTCCGATGCACAACTGGTGGCATTCTGTAATCTGTATACTATCAGAGTGTTGATGAAACACAGAAAATGCATCATGATTGAATACAACAATCACCATGCGCATTTCCCTCCACGGGAGTGATATCTCAAACAGTCTAGCCTTTGATCGCTCCCTGCAAGACCACTAGTACTTTCCGATGCACATCTGGAGGCATTCTGTTATCTGTGGACTATCAGAGTGTTGATGAAACACAGAAATTGCATATGGATTGAATACAACATACACCATGCGCATTTTCCTCCATGGGAATAATGTCTCAACCAGTCTACGCTTTGATCGTTCCCTGGAAGACCAGTAGTAGTTTCCTATGCACATCTGGTGGCATTCTGTAATCTGTGGACTATTAGAGTGTTGATGAAACACAGGAATTGCATCGGGATTGAATACAACAGTCACCATGCGCACTTTCCTATATAGGACTAATTCTCAATCATTCTACGCTTTGATCGTTCCCTGGAAGACCAGTAGTGGTTTGCGATGCACAACTGGTGGCATTCTGTAATCTGTGGACTATCAGAGTGATGATGAAACACAGAAATTGCATCGGGATTGAATACAACAGTCACCATGCGCACTTCCCCCATGGGAGTAATGTCTCAGACAGTCTACGCTTTGATCGTTCTCTGGAAGACCAGTAGTAGTCTCCGATGCATATCTGGTGGCGTTCTGTAATCTGTGGACAATCAGAGTGTTGATGAAACACAGAAATTGCATCGGGATTGAATACAACAGTCATCATGTGCACTTTCCTCCATGAGAGTAATGTCTCAAACAGTCTACGCTTTGATCGTTCCGTGGTAGACGAGTGGTAGTTTCCGATGCACATCTGGTGGCATTCTGTATTGTGTGGACTGTCAGAGTGTTGATGAAACACAGAAATGGCATCGGGATTAGATACAACAGTCACCATGCGCACTTTCCTCCATGGGAGTAATGTCTCAAACAGTCTACGCTTTGATCGTTCCCTGGAAGACCAGTAGTGGTTTCCGATGCACAACTGGTGGCATTCTGTAATCTGTGGACTAACAGAGTGTTGATGAAACACAGAAATTGCATCGGGGTTGAATACAACAGTCAATATTGGCACTTTCCTCCATGGGATTAATGTCTCAAACAGTCTACGATTTGATCGCTCCCTGGAAGACCACTAGTACTTTCCGATGCACATCTGGAGGCATTCTGTAATCTGTGGACTATCAGAGTGTTGATGAAACACAAAAATTATATCGGGATTGAATACAACAGACACCATGCGCACTTTCCTCCATGAGAGTAATGCCTCAAACAGTCTACGCTTTGATCGTTCCCTGGAAGACCAGTAGTAGTTTGCGATGCCCATCTGGTGGCATTCTGTAATCTGTGGACTATCAGAGTGTTGATGAAACACAGAAATTGCATCGGGATTGAATACAACAGTCACCACGTTCACTTTCCTCCATAGGACTAATTCTCAAACATTCTACGCTTTGATCGTTCCCTGGAGACCGGTAGTAGTTTCCGATACACATCTGGTGGCATTCTGTAATCTGTGGACCATCAGAGTGTTGATGAAACACAGAAATTGCATCGGGAGTGAATACAACAATCACAATCCGCTCTTTCCTCCATGGGGTAATGTCTGATACAGTCTACGCTTCGATCGTTCCCTGGAAGACCAGTAGTAGTTTTCGATGCACATCTGGTGGCATTCTGTAATCTGTGGACTATCAGAGTGTTGATGAAACACAGAAATTGCATCGGGATTGAATACAACAGTCAACATCCGCACTTTCCTCCATTGCAGTAACGTCTGAAACAGTCTACGCTTTGATCGTTCCCTGGTAGACCAGTGGTAGTTTCCGATGCACATCTGGTGGCATTCTGTAATCTGTGGACTATCAGAGTGTTGATGAAACACATAAATAGCATCGGGATTGAAAACAACAGTCACCATGCGCACTTTCCTCCATGGGAGTAACGTCTCAAACAGTCCAAGTTTTTATCGCTCCCTGGAAGACCAGTAGTACTGTCCGATGCACATCTGGAGGCATTCTGTAATCTGTGGGCTATCAGAGTGTTGATGAAACACAGAAATTACATCGGGATTGAATACAACAGACAACATGCGCACTTTCCTCCATGGGAGTAATGTCTCAAACAGTCTGCTATGATCGTTCCCTGGAAGACCAGTAGTACTGTCCGATGCCCATCTGGAGGCATTCTGTAGTCTGTGGACTATCAGAGTGTTGATGAAACACAGAAATTACATCGGGATTGAATACAACAGACAACATGCGCACTTTCCTCCATGGGAGTAATGTCTCAAACAGTCTACGCTTTGATCGTTCCCTGGAAGACCAGTAGTAGTTTCTGATGCACATCTGGTGGCATTCTGTAATTTGTGGACTATCAGAGTGTTGATGAAACACAGAAATTGCAACGGGATTGAATACAACAGTCACCATGCGCACTTTCCTAGATAGGACTAATTCTCAAACACTCTACGCTTTGATCGTTTACTGGAATACCAGTAGTAGTTTCCGATGCACATCTGGAGGCATTCTGTAATCTGTGGACCTTTAAAGTGTTGAGGAAACACAGAATTTGCATCGGGAGTGAATACAACAGTCACAATCCGCTCTTTCCTCCATGGGGTAATGTCTGATACAGTCTACGCTTTGATCGTTCTCTGGAAGACCTGTAGTAGTTTCCGATGCACATCTGGAGACAATCTGTAATCTGTGGACTATCAGAGTGTTGATGAAACACAGAAATTGCATCAGGATTGAATACAACAGTCACCATCCGCACATTCCTCCATGGGTGTAAGGTCTGAAACATTCTACGCTTTGATCGTTCCCTGGTAGACCAGTGGTAGTTTCCGATGCACATCTGGTGGCATTCTGTAATCTGTGGACTGTCAGAGTGTTGATGAAACACAGAAATGACATCGGGATTAGATACAACAGTCACCATGCGCACTTTCCTCCATGGGAGTAATGTCTCAAACAGTCTACGCTTTGATCGTTCCCTGGAAGACCTGTAATAGTTTCCGATGCACATCTGGAGACAATATGTAATCTGTGGACTATCAGAGCGTTGATGAAACACAGAAATTGCATCGGGATTGAATACAACAGTCAACATCCGCACTTTCCTCCATTGGAGTAACGTCTGAAACTGTCTACGCTTTGATCGTTCCCTGGTAGACCATTGGTAGTTTCCGATGCACATCTGGTGGCATTCTGTAATGTGTGGACTGTCAGAGTGTTGATGAAACACAGAAATGGCATCGGGATTAGATTCAACAGTCACCATGCGCACTTTCCTCCATGGGAGTTATGTCTCAAACAGTCTACGCTTTAATCGTTCCCTGGAAGGCCAGTAGTGGGTTCCGATGCACAACTGGTGGCATTCTGTAATCTGTGGACTAACAGAGTGTTGATGAAAAACAGAAATTGCATCGGGGTTGAATACAACAGTCAATATTGGCACTTTCCTGGATGGGATTAATGTCTCAAACAGGCTACGATTTGATCGCTCCCTGAAAGACCACTAGTACATTCCGATGCACATCTGGAGGCATTCTGTAATCTGTGGACGATCAGAGTGTTGATAAAACACAAAAATTGCATCGGGATTGAATACAACAGACACCATGCGCACTTTCCTCCATGGGTGTAATGCCTCAAACAGTCTACACTTTGATCGTTCCCTGGAAGACCAGTAGTAGTTTGTGATGCCCATCTGGTTTCATTCTGTAATCTGTGGACTATCAGAGTGTTGATGAAACACAGAAATTGTATCGGGATTGAATACAACAGTCACCACGTTCACCTTCCTCCACAGGACTAATTCTCAAACATTCTACGCTTTGATCGTTCCCTGGAAGACCAGTAGTAGTTTCTGATGCACATCTGGTGGCATTCTGTAATCTGTGGACCATCAGAGTGTTGATGAAAAAAAAAAATTGCATCGGGATTAGATACAACAGTCACCATGCGCACTTTCCTCCATGGGAGTCATGTCTCAAACAGTCTACGCTTTGATCGTTCCCTGGAAGACCAGTAGTGTTTTCCGATGCACAACTGGTTGCATTCTGTAATCTGTGGACTATCAGAGTGTTGATGAAACACAAAAATTGCATCGGGATTGAATACAACAGACACCATGCGCACTTTCCTCCATGGGAGTAATGTCTCAAACAGTCTACGCTTTGATCGTTCCCGATGCACATTTGGTGGCATTCTGGAATCTGTGGACTAACAGAGTGTTGATGAAACACAGAAATTTCATCGGGATTGAATACAACAGTCAATATTGTCCCTTTCCTCCATGGCAGTATTGTCTCAAACATTCTACGATTTGATCGTTCCCTGGAAGACCAGTAGTAGTTTCCGATGCAAATCTAGTGGCATTCTGTAATCTGTGGACTATCAGAGTGTTGATGAAACACATAAATAGCATCGAGATTGAATACAACAGTCACCATGCGCACTTTCCTCCATGAGAGTAATGTCTCAAACAGTCTACGTGTTGGTCGTTCCCTGGAAGACCAGTAGTGGTTGCCGATGCACAACTGGTCTCATTCTGTAATCTGTGGACTATCAGAGTGTTGATGAAACACAGAAAATGCATCGGGATTGAATACAACAATCACCATGCGCACTTTCCTCCACGGGAGTGATATCTCAAACAGTCTAGCATTTGATCGTTCCCTGGAATACCAGTAGTAGATTCCGATGCACATCTGGTGGCATTCTGTAATCTGTGGACTATCAGAGTGTTGATGAAACACATAAATAGCATCGAGATTGAGTACAACAGTCACCATGCGCACTTTCCTCCATGAGAGTAACGTCTCAAACAGTCCAAGTTTTGATCGCTCCCTGGAAGACCAGTAGTACTGTCCGATGCACATCTGGAGGCATTCTGTAATTTGTGGACTATCAGAGTGTTGATGAAACACAGACATTACATCGGGATTGAATACAACAGACAACATGCGCACTTTCCTCCATGGGAGTACTGTCTCAAACAGTCTACGCTATGATAGTTCCCTAAAAGACCAGTAGTACTGTCCGATGCACATCTGGAGGCATTCTGTAATCTGTGGACTATCAGAGTGTTGATGAAACACAGAAATTACATCGGGATTGAATACAACAGACAACATGCGCACTTTCCTCCATGGGAGTAATGTCTCAAACAGTCTACGCTTTGATCGTTCCCTGGAAGACCAGTAGTAGTTTCCGATGCACATCTGGTGGCATTCTGTAATCTGTGGACTATCAGAGTGTTGATGAAACACAGAAATTGCATCGGGATTGAATACAACAGTCTCCATACGCACTTTCCTCCATGGGAGTAATGTCTCAAACAGTCTACGCTTTGATCGTTCCCTGGAATACCAGTAGTAGTTTCCGATGCACATCTGGAGGCATTCTGTAATCTGTGGACCTTCAAAGTGTTGAGGAAACACAGAATTTGCATCGGGAGTGAATACAACAGTCACAATACGCTCTTTCCTCCATGGGGTAATGTCTGATACAGTCTACGCTTTGATCGTTCTCTATAAGACCCATAGTAGTTTCCGATGCACATCTGGAGACAATCTGTAATCTGTGGACTATCAGAGTGTTGATGAAACACAGAAATTGCATCAGGATTGAATACAACAGTCACCATCCGCACACTCCTCCATTGGTGTAACGTCTGAAACATTCTACGCTTTGATCGTTCCCTGGTAGACCAGTGGTAGTTTCCGATGCACATCTGGTGGCATTCTGTAATCTGTGGACTGTCAGAGTGTTGATGAAACACAGAAATGGCATCGGGATTAGATACAACAGTCACCATGCGCACTTTCCTCCATGGGAGTAATGTCTCAAACGGTCTACGTTTTGATCGTTCCCTGGAAGACCAGTAGTAATTTCCGATGCACATCTGGAGGCATTCTGTAACCTGTGGACTATCAGAGTGTTGATGAAACACAGAAATTGCATCAGGATTGAATACAACAGTCACCATGCGCACTTTCCACCATAGGAGTAATGTCTCAAACAGTCTACGCTTTGATCGTTCCCTGGAAGACCAGTAGTAGTTTACGTTGCACATCTGGAGGCATTCGGTAATCTGTGGACTATCAGAGTGTTGATGAAACAAAGAAATTTAATCGGGATTGAATACAACAGTCACCTTGCGCACTTTCCTCCATGGGAGTAATTCTCAAACAGTCTACGCTTTGATCGTTCCCTGGAAGACCAGTAGTAGTTTCCGATGCACATCTGGTGGCATTCTGTAATCTGTGGACTATCAGAGTGTTGATGAAAAGAGAAATAGCATCGGGATTGAATACAACAGTCACCATGCGCAATTCCCCCATGGGAGTAATGTCTCAGACAGACTACGCTTTGATCGTTCTCTGGAAGACCAGTAGTAGTTTCCGATGCACATCTGATGGCATTCAGTAATCTGTGGACTATCAGAGTGTTGATGTAACACAGAAATTGCATCGGGATTGAATACAACATTCACCATCGCATTTTCCTCCATATGAGTAATGTCTCAAACAGTCTACGCTTTGATCGTTCCCTGGAAAACCAGTAGTACTCTCCGATGCATATCTGGTGGCATTCTGTAATCTGAGGAGTAACAGAGTGTTGATGAAACACAGAAATGGCATCGGGGTTGAATACAACAGTCAATGTTCCCACTTTCCTCCATGGGAGTAATGTCTCAAACAGTCTACGCTTTGATCGTTCCCTGGAAGACCAGTAGTAATTTCCGATGCACATCTGGAGGCATTCTGTAATCTGTGGTCTATCAGAGTGTTTATGAAACACAGAAATTGCATCAGGATTGAATACAACAGTCACCATGCGCACTTTCCTCTATGGGAGTAATGTCTCAAAGAGTCTACGCTTTGATCGTTCGCTGGAAGACCAGTAGTAGTTTCCGATGCACATCTGGATGCATTCTGTCATCTGTGGACTATCAGAGTGTTGATGAAACACAGAAATGGCATCGGGATTAGATACAACAGTCACCATGCGCACTTTACTCCATGGGAGTAATGTCTCAAACAGTCTACGATTTGATCGTTCCCTGGTAGACCAGTGGTAGTTTCCGATGCACATCTGGTGGCATTCTGTAATCTGTGGACTATCAGAGTGTTGATGAAACAAAGAAATTTAATCGGGATTGAATACAACAGTCACCTTGCGCACTTTCCTCCATGGGAGTAATTCTCAAACAGTCTACGCTTTGATCGTTCCCTGGAAGACCAGTAGTAGTTTCCGATGCACATCTGGTGGCATTCTGTAATCTGTGGACTATCAGAGTGTTGATGAAAAGAGAAATAGCATCGGGATTGAATACCACAGTCACCATGCGCACTTCCCCCATGGGAGTAATGTCTCTTACAGTCTACGCTTTGATCGTTCTCTGGAAGACCAGTAGTAGTTTCCGATGCACATCTGATGGCATTCAGTAATCTGTGGACTATCAGAGTGTTGATGAAACACAGAAATTGCATCGGGATTAAATACAACAGTCACCATGCGCACTTTCCTCCATGGGAGTAATGTCTCAAACAGTCTAAGATTTGATCGTTCCCTGGAAGACCAGTAATAGTTTCCGATGCACATCTGGTGGTATTTTGTAATTTGTGGACTAACAGAGTGTTGATGAAACACAGAAATGGCATCGGGATTGAATACAACAGTCAATATTCCCACTTTCCTCCATGGGAGTAATGTCTCAAACAGTCTACGCTTTGATCGTTCCCTGGAAGACCAGTAGTAATTTCCGATGCACATCTGGAGGCATTCTGTAATCTGTGGACTATCAGAGTGTTTATGAAACACAGAAATTGCATCAGGATTGAATACAACAGTCACCATGCGCACTTTCCTCTATGGGAGTAATGTCTCAAACAGTCTACGCTTTGATCGTTCGCTGGAAGACCAGTAGTAGTTTCCGATGCACATCTGGATGCATTCTGTCATCTGTGGACTATCAGAGTGTTGATGAAAGACAGAAATGGCATCGGGATTAGATACAACAGTCACCATGCGCACTTTCCTCCATGGGAGTAATGTCTCAAACAGTCTACGATTTGATCGTTCCCTGGAAGACCAGTAGTAATTTCCGATGCACATCTGGAGGCATTCTGTAATCTGTGGACTATCAGAGTGTTGATGAAACACAGAAATTGCATCAGGATTGAATACAACAGTCACCATGCGCACTTTCCTCAATGGCAGTAATGTCTCAAACAGTCTACGCTTTGATCGTACCCTGGAAGACCAGTAGTAGTTTACGTTGCACATCTGGAGGCCTTCTGTAATCTGTGGACTATCAGAGTGTTGATGAAACACAGAAATTTAATCGGCATCGAATACAACAGTCACCTTGCGCACTTTCCTCCATGGGAGTAATTCTCAAACAGTCTACGTTTTGATCGTTCCTTGGAAGACCAGTAGTAGTTTCCGATGCACATCTGGTGGCATTCTGTAATCTGTGGACTATCAGAGTGTTGATGAAAAACAGAAATAGCATCGGGATTGAATACAACAGTCACCATGCGCACTTCCCCCATGGGAGTAATGTCTCAGACAGTCTACGCTTTGATCTTTCTCTGGAAGACCAGTAGTAGTTTCCGATGCACATCTGATGGCATTCTGTAATCTGTGGACTATCAGAGTGTTGATGAAACACAGAAAATTCTTCGGGATTGAATACAACAGTCACCATGCGCACTTTCCTCCATGGGAGTAATGTCTCAAACAGTCTCCGATTTGATCGTTCCCTGGAAGACCAATAGTAGTTTCCGATGCACATCTGGTGGTATTTTGTAATCTGTGGACTATCAGAGTTTTGATGAAACACAGAAATTGCATCGGGATTGATTGCAACAGTCACCATGCGCACTTTGCTCCATGGGAGTAATGTCTCAAACAGTCTACGCTTTGATCGTTCCCTAGAAGGCAGTAGTGGTTTCCTATGCACAACTGGTTTCATTCTGTAATCTGTGGACTGTCAGAGTGTTGATGAAACACAGAAATTGCATCGGGATTGAATACAACAGTCACCATGCGCATTTTCCTCCATATGAGTAATGTCTCAAACAGTCTACGCTTTGATCGTTCCCTGGAAAACTAGTAGTACTCTCCGATGCATATCTGGTGGCATTCTCTAATCTGTGGACTAACAGAGTGTTGATGAAACACAGAAATTGCATCGGGATTGAATACAACAATCAATATTCCCACATTCCTCCATGGGAGTAATGTCTCAAACAGTCTACGCTTTGATCGTTCCCTGGAAGACCAGTAGTAATTTCCGATGCACATCTGGAGGCATTCTGTAATCTGTGGACTATCAGAGTGTTGATGAAACTCAGAAATTGCATCGGGATTGAATACAACAGTCACCATCCGCACTTTCCCCCGTAGGAGTAATTCTCAAACATTCTACGCTTTGATCGTTCCCTGGAAGACCAGTACTAGTTTCCGATGCACATCTGTTGGCATTCTGTAATCTGTGGACTATCAGAGTGTTGGTGAAACACAGAAATAGCATCGGGATTGAATACAACAGTCACCATGCGCACTTTCCTCCACGGGAGTAATGTCTCAAACAGTCTACGATTTGATCGTTCCCTGGAAGACCAGTAGTAGTTTCCGATGCACATCTGGAGGCATTCTGTAATCTGTGGATTATCTGAGTGTTGATGAAACACAGACATTGCATAGGGATGGAATACAACAGTCACCTTGCGCACTTACCTCCATGAAAGTAATGTCTCAAACGGTCTACGCTTTGATCGTTCCCTGGAAAACCAGTAGTAATTTCCGACGCACATCTGGAGGCATTCTGTTATCTGTGGACTATC
Source organism: Schistocerca gregaria (assembly GCF_023897955.1). Classification (NCBI taxonomy): domain Eukaryota; kingdom Metazoa; phylum Arthropoda; class Insecta; order Orthoptera; family Acrididae; genus Schistocerca; species Schistocerca gregaria. Next base: position 100,842,394 of record NC_064929.1, on the reverse strand, counting down.
AGAGTGTTGAGGAAACACAGAATTTGCATCGGGAGTGAATACAACAGTCACAATCCGCTCTTTCCTCAATAGGGTAATGTCTGATACAGTCTACACTTTGATCGTTCCCAGGAAGACCTGTAGTAGTTTCCGATGCACATCTGGTGAAAATCTGTAATCTGTGGACTATCACAGTGTTGATGAAACACAGAAATTGCATCGGGACTGAATACAACAGTCACCATCTGCACTTTCCTCCATGGGAGTAACGTCTGAAACAGTCTACGCTTTGATCGTTCCCTGGTAGACCAGTGGTAGTTTCCGAAGCACATCTGGTGGCATTCTGTAATCTGTGGACTATCAGAGTGTTGATGAAACACATAAATAGCATCGGGATTGAATACAACAGACACCATGCGCACTTTCCTCCATGGGAGTAATGCCTCAAACAGTCTACGCTTTGATCGTTCCCTGGAAGACCAGTAGTAGTTTGCGATGCCCATCTGGTGGCATTCTGTAATCTGTGGACTATCAGAGTGTTGATGAAACACAGAAATGGCATCGGGATTGAATACAACAGTCACCACGTTCACTTTCCTCCATAGGACTAATTCTCAAACATTCTACGCTTTGATCGTTCCCTGGAGACCGGTAGTAGATTCCGATGCACATCTGGTGGCATTCTGTAATCTGTGGACCATCAGAGTGTTGATGAAACACAGAAATTGCATCGGGAGTGAATTCAACAGTCACAATCCGCTCTTTCGTCCATGGGGTAATGTCTGATACAGTCTACGCTTTGATCGTTCCCTGGAAGACCAGTAGTAGTTTTCGATGCACATCTGGTGGCATTCTGTAATCTGCGGACTATCAGAGTGTTGATGAAACACAGAAATTGCATCGGGATTGAATACAACAGTCAACATCCGCACTTTCCTCCATTGCAGTAACGTCTGAAACAGTCTACGCTTTGATCGTTCCCTAGAAGACCAGTAGTGGTTTCCTATGCACAACTGGTGGCATTCTGTAATCTGTGGACTATCAGAGTGTTGATGAAACACAGAAATTGCATCGGGATTGGATACAACAGTCACCATCGCATTTTCCTCCATATGAGTAATGTCTCAAACAGTCTACGCTTTGATCGTTCCCTGGAAAACCAGTAGTACTCTCCGATTCATATCTGGTGGCATTCTGTAATCTGTGGACTAACAGAGTGTTGATGAAACACAGAAATGGCATCGGGATTGAATACAACAGTCAATATTCCCACTTTCCTCCATGGGAGTAATGTCTCAAACAGTCTACGCTTTGATCGTTCCCTGGAAGACCAGTAGTAATTTCCGATGCACATCTGGAGGCATTCTGTAATCTGTGGACTATCAGAGTGTTTATGAAACACAGAAATTGCATCAGGATTGAATACAACAGTCACCATGCGCACTTTCCTCTATGGGAGTAATGTCTCAAACAGTCTACGCTTTGATCGTTCGCTGGAAGACCAGTAGTAGTTTCCGATGCACATCTGGATGCATTCTGTCATCTGTGGACTATCAGAGTGTTGATAAAACACAGAAATGGCTTCGGGATTAGATACAACAGTCACCATGCGCACATTCCTCCATGGGAGTAATGTCTCAAACAGTCCACGATTTGATCGTTCCCTGGAAGACCAGTAGTAATTTCCGATGCACATCTGGAGGCATTCTGTAATCTGTGGACTATCAGAGTGTTGATGAAACACAGAAATTGCATCAGGATTGAATACAACAGTCACCATGCGCACTTTCCTCCATGGGAGTAATGTCTCAAACAGTCTACGCTTTGATCGTTCCCTGGAAGACCAGTAGTAGTTTACGTTGCACATCTGGAGGCCTTCTGTAATCTGTGGACTATCAGAGTGTTGATGAAACACAGAAATTTAATCGGCATTGAATACAACAGTCACCTTGCGCACTTTCTTCCATGGGAGTAATTCTCAAACAGTCTACGTTTTGATCGTTCCTTGGAAGACCAGTTGTAGTTTCCGATGCACAACTGGTCTCATTCTGTAATCTGTGGACTATCAGAGTGTTGATGAAACACAGAAAATACATCGGGATTGAATACAACAATCACCATGCGCACTTTCTTCCACGGGAGTGATATCTCAAACAGTCTAGCCTTTGATCGTTCCCTGGAATACCAGTAGTAGATTCCGATGCACATCTGGTGGCATTCTGTAATCTGTGGACTATCAGAGTGTTGATGAAACACATAAATAGCATCGAGATTGAATACAACAGTCACCATGCGCACTTTCCTCCATGAGAGTAACGTCTCAAACAGTCCAAGTTTTGATCGCTCCCTGGAAGACTAGTAGTACTGACCGATGCACATCTGGAGGCATTCTGTAATTTGTGGACTAACAGAGTGTTGATGAAACACAGACATTACATCGGGATTGAATACAACAGACAACATGCGCACTTTCCTCCATGGGAGTACTGTCTCAAACAGTCTACGCTATGATAGTTCCCTAAAAGACCAGTAGTACTGTCCGATGCACATCTGGAGGCATTCTGTAATCTGTGGACTATCAGAGTGTTGATGAAACACAGAAATTACATCGGGATTGAATACAACAGACAACATGCGCACTTTCCTCCATGGGAGTAATGTCTCAAACAGTCTACGCTTTGATCGTCCCCTGGAAGACCAGTAGTAGTTTCCGATGCACATCTGGTGGCATTCTGTAATCTGTGGACTATCAGAGTGTTGATGAAACACAGAAATTGCAACGGGATTGAATACAACAGTCACCATGCGCACATTCCTAGATAGGACTAATTCTCAAACACTCTACTCTTTGATCGTTCCCTGGAAGACCAGTAGTAGTTTCCGACGCACATCTGGTGGAATTCTGTAATCTGTGGACTATCAGAGTGTTAATGAAACACAGAAATTGCATTGGGATTGAATACAACAGTCTCCATACGCACTTTCCTCCATGGGAGTAATGTCTCAAACAGTCTACGCTTTGATCGTTCCCTGGAATACCAGTAGTAGTTTCGGATGCACATCTGGAGGCATTCTGTAATCTGTGGACCTTCAAAGTGTTGCGGAAACACAGAATTTGCATCGGGAGTGAATACAACAGTCACAATACGCTCTTTCCTCCATGGGGTAATGTCTGATACAGTCTACGCTTTGATCGTTCTCTATAAGACCTGTAGTAGTTTCCGATGCACGTCTGGAGACAATCTGTAATCTGTGGACTATCAGAGTGTTGATGAAACACAGAAATTGCATCAGGATTGAATACAACAGTCACCATCCGCACACTCCTCCATTGGTGTAACGTCTGAAACATTCTACGCTTTGATCGTTCCCTGGTAGACCAGTGGTAGTTTCCGATGCACATCTGGTGGCATTCTGTAATCTGTGGACTGTCAGAGTGTTGATGAAACACAGAAATGGCATCGGGATTAGATACAACAGTCACCATGCGCACTTTCCTCCATGGGAGTAATGTCTCAAACGGTCTACGTTTTGATCGTTCCCTGGAAGACCAGTAGTAATTTCCGATGCACATCTGGAGGCATTCTGTAACCTGTGGACTATCAGAGTGTTGATGAAACACAGAAATTGCATCAGGATTGAATACAACAGTCACCATGCGCACTTTCCACCATGGGAGTAATGTCTCAAACAGTCTACGCTTTGATCGTTCCCTGGAAGTCCAGTAGTAGTTTACGTTGCACATCTGGAGGCATTCTGTAATCTGTGGACTATCAGAGTGTTGATGAAACAAAGAAATTTAATCGGGATTGAATACAACAGTCACCTTGCGCACTTTCCTCCATGGGAGTAATTCTCAAACAGTCTACGCTTTGATCGTTCCCTGGAAGACCAGTAGTAGTTTCCGATGCACATCTGGTGGCATTCTGTAATCTGTGGACTATCAGAGTGTTGATGAAAAGAGAAATAGCATCGGGATTGAATACAACAGTCACCATGCGCACTTCCCCCATGGGAGTAATGTCTCAGACAGTCTACGCTTTGATCGTTCTCTGGAAGACCAGTAGTAGCTTCCGATGCACATCTGATGGCATTCAGTAATCTGTGGACTATCAGAGTGTTGATGAAACACAGAAATTGCATCGGGATTGAATACAACAGTCACCATGCGCACTTTCCTCCATGGAGGTAATGTCTCAAACAGTCTAGATTTGATCGTTCCCTGGAAGACCAGTAATAGTTTCCGATGCACATCTGGTGGTATTTTGTATTCTGTGGACTATCAGAGTGTTGATGAAACACAGAAATTGCATCGGGATTGATTACAACAGTCACCATGCGCACTTTACTCCATGGGTGTAATGTCTCAAACAGTCTACGCTTTGATCGTTCCCTAGAAGACCAGTAGTGGTTTCCTATGCACAACTGGTGGCATTCAGTAATCTGTGGACTATCAGAGTGTTGATGTAACACAGAAATTGCATCGGGATTGAATACAACATTCACCATCGCATTTTCCTCCATATGAGTAATGTCTCAAACAGTCTACGCTTTGATCGTTCCCTGGAAAACCAGTAGTACTCTCCGATGCATATCTGGTGGCATTCTGTAATCTGAGGACTAACAGAGTGTTGATGAAACACAGAAATGGCATCGGGGTTGAATACAACAGTCAATGTTCCCACTTTCCTCCATGGGAGTAATGTCTCAAACCGTCTACGCTTTGATCGTTCCCTGGAAGACCAGTAGTAATTTCCGATGCACATCTGGAGGCATTCTGTAATCTGTGGACTATCAGAGTGTTTATGAAACACAGAAATTGCATCAGGATTGAATACAACAGTCACCATGCGCACTTTCCTCTATGGGAGTAATGTCTCAAACAGTCTACGCTTTGATCGTTCGCTGGAAGACCAGTAGTAGTTTCCGATGCACATCTGGATGCATTCTGTCATCTGTGGACTATCAGAGTGTTGATGAAACACAGAAATGGCATCGGGATTAGATACAACAGTCACCATGCGCACTTTCCTCCATGGGAGTAATGTCTCAAACAGTTTACGATTTGATCGTTCCCTGGTAGACCAGTGGTAGTTTCCGATGCACATCTGGTGGCATTCTGTAATCTGTGGACTATCAGAGTGTTGATGAAACAAAGAAATTTAATCGGGATTGAATACAACAGTCACCTTGCGCACTTTCCTCCATGGGAGTAATTCTCAAACAGTCTACGCTTTGATCGTTCCCTGGAAGACCAGTAGTAGTTTCCGATGCACATCTGGTGGCATTCTGTAATCTGTGGACTATCAGAGTGTTGATGAAAAGAGAAATAGCATCGGGATTGAATACAACAGTCACCATGCGCACTTCCCCCATGGGAGTAATGTCTCTTACAGTCTACGCTTTGATCGTTCTCTGGAAGACCAGTTGTAGTTTCCGATGCACATCTGATGGCATTCAGTAATCTGTGGACTATCAGAGTGTTGATGAAACACAGAAATTGCATCGGGATTAAATACAACAGTCACCATGCGCACTTTCCTCCATGGGAGTAATGTCTCAAACAGTCTAAGATTTGATCGCTCCCTGGAAGACCAGTAATAGTTTCCGATGCACATCTGGTGGTATTTTGTAATCTGTGGACTAACAGAGTGTTGATGAAACACAGAAATGGCATCGGGATTGAATACATCAGTCAATATTCCCACTTTCCTCCATGGGAGTAATGTCTCAAACAGTCTACGCTTTGATCGTTCCCTGGAAGACCAGTAGTAATTTCCGATGCACATCTGGAGGCATTCTGTAATCTGTGGACTATCAGAGTGTTTATGAAACACAGAAATTACATCGGGATTGAATACAACAGACAACATGCGCACTTTCCTCCATGGGAGTAATGTCTCAAACAGTCTACGCTTTGATCGTCCCCTGGAAGACCAGTAGTAGTTTCCGATGCACATCTGGTGGCATTCTGTAATCTGTGGACTATCAGAGTGTTGATGAAACACAGAAATTGCAACGGGATTGAATACAACAGTCACCATGCGCACATTCCTAGATAGGACTAATTCTCAAACACTCTACTCTTTGATCGTTCCCTGGAAGACCAGTAGTAGTTTCCGACGCACATCTGGTGGAATTCTGTAATCTGTGGACTATCAGAGTGTTAATGAAACACAGAAATTGCATTGGGATTGAATACAACAGTCTCCATACGCACTTTCCTCCATGGGAGTAATGTCTCAAACAGTCTACGCTTTGATCGTTCCCTGGAATACCAGTAGTAGTTTCGGATGCACATCTGGAGGCATTCTGTAATCTGTGGACCTTCAAAGTGTTGCGGAAACACAGAATTTGCATCGGGAGTGAATACAACAGTCACAATACGCTCTTTCCTCCATGGGGTAATGTCTGATACAGTCTACGCTTTGATCGTTCTCTATAAGACCTGTAGTAGTTTCCGATGCACGTCTGGAGACAATCTGTAATCTGTGGACTATCAGAGTGTTGATGAAACACAGAAATTGCATCAGGATTGAATACAACAGTCACCATCCGCACACTCCTCCATTGGTGTAACGTCTGAAACATTCTACGCTTTGATCGTTCCCTGGTAGACCAGTGGTAGTTTCCGATGCACATCTGGTGGCATTCTGTAATCTGTGGACTGTCAGAGTGTTGATGAAACACAGAAATGGCATCGGGATTAGATACAACAGTCACCATGCGCACTTTCCTCCATGGGAGTAATGTCTCAAACGGTCTACGTTTTGATCGTTCCCTGGAAGACCAGTAGTAATTTCCGATGCACATCTGGAGGCATTCTGTAACCTGTGGACTATCAGAGTGTTGATGAAACACAGAAATTGCATCAGGATTGAATACAACAGTCACCATGCGCACTTTCCACCATGGGAGTAATGTCTCAAACAGTCTACGCTTTGATCGTTCCCTGGAAGTCCAGTAGTAGTTTACGTTGCACATCTGGAGGCATTCTGTAATCTGTGGACTATCAGAGTGTTGATGAAACAAAGAAATTTAATCGGGATTGAATACAACAGTCACCTTGCGCACTTTCCTCCATGGGAGTAATTCTCAAACAGTCTACGCTTTGATCGTTCCCTGGAAGACCAGTAGTAGTTTCCGATGCACATCTGGTGGCATTCTGTAATCTGTGGACTATCAGAGTGTTGATGAAAAGAGAAATAGCATCGGGATTGAATACAACAGTCACCATGCGCACTTCCCCCATGGGAGTAATGTCTCAGACAGTCTACGCTTTGATCGTTCTCTGGAAGACCAGTAGTAGCTTCCGATGCACATCTGATGGCATTCAGTAATCTGTGGACTATCAGAGTGTTGATGAAACACAGAAATTGCATCGGGATTGAATACAACAGTCACCATGCGCACTTTCCTCCATGGAGGTAATGTCTCAAACAGTCTAGATTTGATCGTTCCCTGGAAGACCAGTAATAGTTTCCGATGCACATCTGGTGGTATTTTGTATTCTGTGGACTATCAGAGTGTTGATGAAACACAGAAATTGCATCGGGATTGATTACAACAGTCACCATGCGCACTTTACTCCATGGGTGTAATGTCTCAAACAGTCTACGCTTTGATCGTTCCCTAGAAGACCAGTAGTGGTTTCCTATGCACAACTGGTGGCATTCAGTAATCTGTGGACTATCAGAGTGTTGATGTAACACAGAAATTGCATCGGGATTGAATACAACATTCACCATCGCATTTTCCTCCATATGAGTAATGTCTCAAACAGTCTACGCTTTGATCGTTCCCTGGAAAACCAGTAGTACTCTCCGATGCATATCTGGTGGCATTCTGTAATCTGAGGACTAACAGAGTGTTGATGAAACACAGAAATGGCATCGGGGTTGAATACAACAGTCAATGTTCCCACTTTCCTCCATGGGAGTAATGTCTCAAACCGTCTACGCTTTGATCGTTCCCTGGAAGACCAGTAGTAATTTCCGATGCACATCTGGAGGCATTCTGTAATCTGTGGACTATCAGAGTGTTTATGAAACACAGAAATTGCATCAGGATTGAATACAACAGTCACCATGCGCACTTTCCTCTATGGGAGTAATGTCTCAAACAGTCTACGCTTTGATCGTTCGCTGGAAGACCAGTAGTAGTTTCCGATGCACATCTGGATGCATTCTGTCATCTGTGGACTATCAGAGTGTTGATGAAACACAGAAATGGCATCGGGATTAGATACAACAGTCACCATGCGCACTTTCCTCCATGGGAGTAATGTCTCAAACAGTTTACGATTTGATCGTTCCCTGGTAGACCAGTGGTAGTTTCCGATGCACATCTGGTGGCATTCTGTAATCTGTGGACTATCAGAGTGTTGATGAAACAAAGAAATTTAATCGGGATTGAATACAACAGTCACCTTGCGCACTTTCCTCCATGGGAGTAATTCTCAAACAGTCTACGCTTTGATCGTTCCCTGGAAGACCAGTAGTAGTTTCCGATGCACATCTGGTGGCATTCTGTAATCTGTGGACTATCAGAGTGTTGATGAAAAGAGAAATAGCATCGGGATTGAATACAACAGTCACCATGCGCACTTCCCCCATGGGAGTAATGTCTCTTACAGTCTACGCTTTGATCGTTCTCTGGAAGACCAGTTGTAGTTTCCGATGCACATCTGATGGCATTCAGTAATCTGTGGACTATCAGAGTGTTGATGAAACACAGAAATTGCATCGGGATTAAATACAACAGTCACCATGCGCACTTTCCTCCATGGGAGTAATGTCTCAAACAGTCTAAGATTTGATCGCTCCCTGGAAGACCAGTAATAGTTTCCGATGCACATCTGGTGGTATTTTGTAATCTGTGGACTAACAGAGTGTTGATGAAACACAGAAATGGCATCGGGATTGAATACATCAGTCAATATTCCCACTTTCCTCCATGGGAGTAATGTCTCAAACAGTCTACGCTTTGATCGTTCCCTGGAAGACCAGTAGTAATTTCCGATGCACATCTGGAGGCATTCTGTAATCTGTGGACTATCAGAGTGTTTATGAAACACAGAAATTGCATCAGGATTGAATACAACAGTCACCATGCGCACTTTCCTCTATGGGAGTAATGTCTCAAACAGTCTACGCTTTGATCGTTCGCTGGAAGACCAGTAGTAGTTTCCGATGCACATCTGGATGCATTCTGTCATCTGTGGACTATCAGAGTGTTGATGAAACACAGAAATTGCATCGGGATTAGATACAACAGTCACCATGCGCACTTTCCTCCATGGGAGTAATGTCTCAAACAGTCTACGATTTGATCGTTCCCTGGAAGACCAGTAGTAATTTCCGATGCACATCTGGAGGCATTCTGTAATCTGTGGACTATCAGAGTGTTGATGAAACACAGAAATTGCATCAGGATTGAATACAACAGTCACCATGCGCACTTTCCTCCATGGGAGTAATGCCTCAAACAGTCTACGCTTTGATCGTTCCCTGGAAGACCAGTAGTAGTTTACGTTGCACATCTGGAGGCCTTCTGTAATCTGTGGACTATCAGAGTGTTGATGAAACACAGAAATTTAATCGGCATTGAATACAACAGTCACCTTGCGCACTTTCTTCCATGGGAGTAATTCTCAAACAGTCTACGTTTTGATCGTTCCTTGGAAGACCAGTAGTAGTTTCCGATGCACATCTGGTGGCATTCTGTAATCTGTGGACTATCAGAGTGTTGATGAAAAACAGAAATAGCATCGGGATTGAATACAACAGTCACCATGCGCACTTCCCCCATGGGAGTAATGTCTCAGACAGTCTACGCTTTGATCTTTCTCTGGAAGACCAGTAGTAGTTTCCGATGCACATCTGATGGCATTCTGTAATCTGTGGACTATCAGAGTGTTGATGAAACACAGAAAATTCTTCGGGATTGAATACAACAGTCACCATGCGCACTTTCCTCCATGGGAGTAATGTCTCAAACAGTCTACGCTTTGATCGTTCCCTGGAGACCGGTAGTAGATTCCGATGCACATCTGGTGGCATTCTGTAATCTGTGGACCATCAGAGTGTTGATGAAACACAGAAATTGCATCGGGAGTGAATTCAACAGTCACAATCCGCTCTTTCCTCCATGGGGTAATGTCTGATGCAGTCTACGCTTTGATCGTTCCCTGGAAGACCAGTAGTAGTTTTCGATGCAAATCTGGTGGCATTCTGTAATCTGTGGACTATCAGAGTGTTGATGAAACACAGAAATTGCATCGGGATTGAATACAACAGTCAACATCCGCACTTTCCTCCATTGCAGTAACGTCTGAAACAGTCTACGCTTTGATCGTTCCCTGGTAGCCCAGTGGTAGTTTCCGATGCACATCTGGTGGCATTCTGTAATCTGTGGACTATCAGAGTGTTCATGAAACACATAAATAGCATCGGGATTGAATACAACAGTCACCATGCGCACTTTCCTCCATGGGAGTAACGTCTCAAACAGTCCAAGTTTTTATCGCTCCCTGGAAGACCAGTAGTACTGTCCGATGCACATCTGGAGGCATTCTGTAATCTGTGGACTATCAGAGTGTTGATGAAACACAGAAATTACATCGGGATTGAATACATCAGACAACATGCGCACTTTCCTCCATGGGAGTAATGTCTCAAACAGTCTACGCTATGATCGTTCCCTGGAAAACCAGTAGTACTGTCAGATGCCCATCTGGAGGCATTCTGTAGTCTGTGGACTATCAGAGTGTTGATGAAACACAGAAATTACATCGGGATTGAATACAACAGACAACATGCGCACTTTCCTCCATGGGAGTAATGTCTCAAACAGTCTACGCTTTGATCGTTCCCTGGAAGACCAGTAGTAGTTTCTGATGCACATCTGGTGGCATTCTGTAATCTGTGGACTATCAGAGTGTTGATGAAACACAGAAATTGCTTCGGGATTGAATACAACAGTCACCATGCGCACTTTCCTAGATAGGACTAATTCTCAAACACTCTACGCTTTGATCGTTCCCTGGAATAACAGTAGTAGTTTCCGATGCACATCTGGAGGCATTCCGTAATCTGTGGACCTTTAAAGTTTTGGGGAAACACAGAATTTGCATCGGGAGTGAATACAACAGTCACAATCCGCTCTTTCCTCCATGGGGTAATGTCTGATACAGTCTACGCTTTGATCGTTCTCTGGAAGACCTGTAGTAGTTTCCGATGCACATCTGGAGACAATCTGTAATCTGTGGACTATCAGTGTGTTGATGAAACACAGAAATTGCATCAGGATTGAATACAACAGTCACCATCCGCACATTCCTCCATGGGAGTAATGTCTCAAACAGTCTACGCTTTGATCGTTCCCTGGAAGACCTGTAATAGTTTCCGATGCACATCTGGAGACAATATGTAATCTGTAAACTATCAGAGTGTTGATGAAACACAGAAATTGCATCGGGATTGAATACAACAGTCAACATCCGCACTTACCTTCATTGGAGTAACGTCTGAAACTGTCTACGCTTTGATCGTTCCCTGGTAGACCAGTGGTAGTTTCCGATGCACATCTGGTGGCATTCTGTAATGTGTGGACTGTCAGAGTGTTGATGAAACACAGAAATGGCATCGGGATTAGATTCAACAGTCACCATGCGCACTTTCCTCCATGGGAGTAATGTCTCAAACTGTCTACGCTTTATTCGTTCCCTGGAAGACCAGTAGTGGTTTCCGATGCACAACTGGTAGCATTCTGTAATCTGTGGACTAACAGAGTGTTGATGAAACACAGAAATTGCATCGGGGTTGAATACAACAGTCAATATTGGCACTTTCCTAGATGGGATTAATGTCTCAAACAGTCTACGATTTGATCGCTCCCTGAAAGACCACTAGTACATTCCGATGCACATCTGGAGGCGTTCTGTAATCTGTGGACGATCAGAGTGTTGATGAAACACAAAAATTGCATCGGGATTGAATACAACAGACACCATGCGCACTTTCCTCCATGGGAGTAATGCCTCAAACAGTCTACGATTTGATCGTTCCCTGGAAGACCAGTAGTAGTTTGTGATGCCCATCTGGTTTCACTCTGTAATCTGTGGACTATCAGAGTGTTGATGAAACACAGAAATTGCATCGGGATTGAATACAACAGTCACCACGTTCACCTGCCTCCACAGGACTAATTCTCAAACATTCTACGCTTTGATCGTTCCCTGGAAGACCAGTAGTAGTTTCCGATGCACATCTGGTGGCATTCTGTAATCTGTGGACCATCAGAGTGTTGATGAAACACAGAAATTGCATCGGGATTAGATACAACAGTCACCATGCGCACTTTCCTCCATGGGAGAAATGTCTCAAACAGTCTACGCTTTGATCGTTCCCTGGAAGACCAGTAGTGTTTTCCGATGCACAACTGGTTGCATTCTGTAATCTGTGGACTATCAGAGTGTTGATGAAACACAAAAATTGCATCGGGATTGAATACAACAGACACCATGCGCACTTTCCTCCATGGGAGTAATGTCTCAAACAGTCTACGCTTTGATCGTTCCCGATGCACATTTGGTGGCATTCTGGAATCTGTGGACTAACAGAGTGTTGATGAAACACAGAAATTTCATCGGGATTGAATACAACAGTCAATATTGTCCCTTTCCTCCATGGCAGTAATGTCTCAAACATTCTACGATTTGATCGTTCCCTGGAAGACCAGTAGTAGTTTCCGATGCAAATCTAGTGGCATTCTGTAATCTGTGGACAACCAGAGTGTTGATGAAACACAGAAATTGCATCGGGATTGAATACAACAGTCACCATGCGCACTTTCCTCCATGAGAGTAATGTCTCAAACAGTCTACGTTTTGGTCGTTCCCTGGAAGACCAGTAGTGGTTTCCGATGCACAACTGGTCTCATTCTGTAATCTGTGGACTACCAGAGTGTTGATGAAACACAGAAAATGCATCGGGATTGAATACAACAATCACCATGCGCACTTTCCTCCACGGGAGTGATATCTCAAACAGTCTAGCCTTTGATCGTTCCCTGGAATACCAGTAGTAGCTTCCGATGCACATCTGGTGGCATTCTGTAATCTGTGGACAACCTGAGTGTTGATGAAACACATAAATAGCATCGAGATTGAATACAACAGTCACCATGCGCACTTTCCTCCATGAGAGTAACGTCACAAACAGTCCAAGTTTTGATCGCTCCCTGGAAGACCAGTAGTACTGTCCGATGCACATCTGGAGGCATTCTGTAATTTGTGGACTATCAGAGTGTTGATGAAACACAGAAATTGCATCGGGATTGAATACAACAGTCTCCATACGCACTTTCCTCCATGGGAGTAATGTCTCAAACAGTCTACGCTTTGATCGTTCCCTGGAAGACCAGTAGTAGATTCCGATGCACATCTGGTGGCATTCTGTAATCTGTGGACTATCAGAGTGTTGACGAAACACAGAAATTGCAACGGGATTGAATACAACAGTCACCATGCGCACATTCCTAGATAGGACTAATTCTCAAACACTCTACTCTTTGATCGTTCCCTGGAAGACCAGTAGTAGTTTCCGACGCACATCTGGTGGCACTCTGTAATCTGTGGACTATCAGAGTGTTGATGAAACACAGACATTGCATCGGGATTGAATACAACAGTCTCCATACGCACTTTCCTCCATGGGAGTAATGTCTCAAACAGTCTACGCTTTGATCGTTCCCTGGAATACCAGTAGTAGTTTCCGATGCACATCTGGAGGCATTCTGTAATCTGTGGACCTTCAAAGTGTTGAGGAAACACAGAATTTGCGTCGGGAGTGAATACAACAGTCACAATACGCTCTTTCCTCCATGGGGTAATGTCTGATACAGTCTACGCTTTGATCGTTCTCTGGAAGACCTGTAGTAGTTTCCGATGCACATCTGGAGACAATCTGTAATCTGTGGACTATCAGAGTGTTGATGAAACACAGAAATTGCATCAGGATTGAATACAACAGTCACCATCCGCACACTCCTCCATTGGTGTAACGTCTGAAACATTCTACGCTTTGATCGTTCCCTGGTAGACCAGTGGTAGTTTCCGATGCACATCTGGTGGCATTCTGTAATCTGTGGACTGTCAGAGTGTTGATGAAACACAGAAATGGCATCGGGATTAGATACAACAGTCACCATGCGCACTTTCCTCCATGGGAGAAATGTCTCAAACGGTCTACGTTTTGATCGTTCCCTGGAAGACCAGTAGTAATTTCCGATGCACATCTGGAGGCATTCTGTAACCTGTGGACTATCAGAGTGTTGATGAAACACAGAAATTGCATCAGGATTGAATACAACAGTCACCATGCGCACTTTCCACCATGGGAGTAATGTCTCAAACAGTCTACGCTTTGATCGTTCCCTGGAAGACCAGTAGTAGTTTACGTTGCACATCTGGAGGCATTCTGTAATCTGTGGACTATCAGAGTGTTGATGAAACAAAGAAATTTAATCGGGATTGAATACAACAGTCACCTTGCGCACTTTCCTCCATGGGAGTAATTCTCAAACAGTCTACGCTTTGATCGTTCCCTGGAAGACCAGTAGTAGTTTCCGATGCACATCTGGTGGCATTCTGTAATCTGTGGACTATCAGAGTGTTGATGAAAAGAGAAATAGCATCGGGATTGAATACAACAGTCACCATGCGCACTTCCCCCATGGGAGTAATGTCTCAGACAGTCTACGCTTTGATCGTTCTCTGGAAGACCAGTAGTAGTTTCCGATTCACATCCGATGGCATTCAGTAATCTGTGGACTATCAGAGTGTTGATGAAACACAGAAATAGCATCGGGATTGAATACAACAGTCACCATGCGCACTTTCCTCCATGGGAGTAATGTCTCAAACAGTCTAGATTTGATCGTTCCCTGGAAGACCAGTAATAGTTTCCGATGCACATCTGGTGGTATTTTGTAATCTGTGGACTATCAGAGTGTTGATGAAACACAGAAATTGCATCGGGATTGATTACAACAGTCACCATGCGCACTTTACTCCATGGGTGTAATGTCTTAAACAGTCTACGCTTTGATCGTTCCCTAGAAGACCAGTAGTGGTTTCCTATGCACAACTGGTGGCATTCTGTAATCTGTGGACTATCAGAGTGTTGATGAAACACAGAAATTGCATCGGGATTGAATACAACAGTCACCATCGAATTTTCCTCCATATGAGTAATTTCTCAAACAGTCTACGCTTTGATCGTTCCCTGGAAAACCAGTAGTACTCTCCGATGCATATCTGGTGGCATTCTGTAATCTGTGGACTAACAGAGTGTTGATGAAACACAGAAATGGCATCGGGATTGAATACAACAGTCAATATTCCCACTTTCCTCCATGGGAGTAATGTCTCAAACAGTCTACGCTTTGATCGTTCCCTGGAAGACCAGTAGTAATTTCCGATGCACATCTGGAGGCATTCTGTAATCTGTGGACTATCAGAGTGTTTATGAAACACAGAAATTGCATCAGGATTGAATACAACAGTCACCATGCGCACTTTCCTCTATGGGAGTAATGTCTCAAACAGTCTACGCTTTGATCGTTCGCTGGAAGACCAGTAGTAGTTTCCGATGCACATCTGGATGCATTCTGTCATCTGTGGACTATCAGAGTGTTGATGAAACACAGAAATGGCATCGGGATTAGATACAACAGTCACCATGCGCACTTTCCTCCATGGGAGTAATGTCTCAAACAGTCTACGATTTGATCGTTCCCTGGTAGACCAGTGGTAGTTTCCGATGCACATCTGGTGGCATTCTGTAATCTGTGGACTGTCAGAGTGTTGATGAAACACAGAAATGGCATCGGGATTAGATACAACAGTCACCATGCGCACTTTCCTCCATGGGAGTAATGTCTCAAACGGTCTACGTTTTGATCGTTCCCTGGAAGACCAGTAGTAATTTCCGATGCACATCTGGAGGCATTCTGTAACCTGTGGACTATCAGAGTGTTGATGAAACACAGAAATTGCATCAGGATTGAATACAACAGTCACCATGCACACTTTCCACCATGGGAGTAATGTCTCAAACAGTCTACGCTTTGATCGTTCCCTGGAAGACCAGTAGTAGTTTACGTTGCACATCTGGAGGCATTCTGTAATCTGTGGAATATCAGAGTGTTGATGAAACAAAGAAATTTAATCGGGATTGAATACAACAGTCACCTTGCGCACTTTCCTCCATGGGAGTAATTCTCAAACAGTCTACGCTTTGATCGTTCCCTGGAAGACCAGTAGTAGTTTCCGATGCACATCTGGTGGCATTCTGTAATCTGTGGACTATCAGAGTGTTGATGAAAAGAGAAATAGCATCGGGATTGAATACAACAGTCACCATGCGCACTTCCCCCATGGGAGTAATGTCTCAGACAGTCTACGCTTTGTTCGTTCTCTGGAAGACCAGTAGTAGTTTCCGATGCACATCTGATGGCATTCAGTAATCTGTGGACTATCAGAGTGTTGATGAAACACAGAAATTGCATCGGGATTGAATACAACAGTCACCATGCGCACTTTCCTCCATGGGAGTAATGTCTCAAACAGTCTAAGATTTGATCGCTCCCTGGAAGACCAGTAATAGTTTCCGATGCACATCTGGTGGTATTTTGTAATCTGTGGACTATCAGGGTGTTGATGAAACACAGAAATTGCATCGGGATTGATTACAACAGTCACCATGCGCACTTTACTCCATGGGTGTAATGTCTCAAACAGTCTACGCTTTATTCGTTCCCTGGAAGACCAGTAGTGGTTTCCGATGCACAACTGGTGGCATTCTGTAATCTGTGGACTAACAGAGTGTTGATGAAACACAGAAATTGCATCGGGGTTGAATACAACAGTCAATATTGGCACTTTCCTAGATGGGATTAATGTCTCAAACAGTCTACGATTTGATCGCTCCCTGAAAGACCACTAGTACATTCCGATGCACATCTGGAGGCGTTCTGTAATCTGTGGACGATCAGAGTGTTGATGAAACACAAAAATTGCATCGGGATTGAATACAACAGACACCATGCGCACTTTCCTCCATGGGAGTAATGCCTCAAACAGTCTACGCTTTGATCGTTCCCTGGAAGACCAGTAGTAGTTTGTGATGCCCATCTGGTTTCATTCTGTAATCTGTGGACTATCAGAGTGTTGATGAAACACAGAAATTGCATCGGGATTGAATACAACAGTCACCTCGTTCACCTGCCTCCACAGGACTAATTCTCAAACATTCTACGCTTTGATCGTTCCCTGGAAGACCAGTAGTAGTTTCCGATGCACATCTGGTGGCATTCTGTAATCTGTGGACCATCAGAGTGTTGATGAAACACAGAAATTGCATCGGGATTAGATACAACAGTCACCATGCGCACTTTCCTCCATGGGAGAAATGTCTCAAACAGTCTACGCTTTGATCGTTCCCTGGAAGACCAGTAGTGTTTTCCGATGCACAACTGGTTGCATTCTGTAATCTGTGGACTATCAGAGTGTTGATGAAACACAAAAATTGCATCGGGATTGAATACAACAGACACCATGCGCACTTTCCTCCATGGGAGTAATGTCTCAAACAGTCTACGCTTTGATCGTTCCCGATGCACATTTGGTGGCATTCTGGAATCTGTGGACTAACAGAGTGTTGATGAAACACAGAAATTTCATCGGGATTGAATACAACAGTCAATATTGTCCCTTTCCTCCATGGCAGTAATGTCTCAAACATTCTACGATTTGATCGTTCCCTGGAAGACCAGTAGTAGTTTCCGATGCAAATCTAGTGGCATTCTGTAATCTGTGGACAACCAGAGTGTTGATGAAACACAGAAATTGCATCGGGATTGAATACAACAGTCACCATGCGCACTTTCCTCCATGATAGTAATGTCTCAAACAGTCTACGTTTTGGTCGTTCCCTGGAAGACCAGTAGTGGTTTCCGATGCACAACTGGTCTCATTCTGTAATCTGTGGACTACCAGAGTGTTGATGAAACACAGAAAATGCATCGGGATTGAATACAACAATCACCATGCGCACTTTCCTCCACGGGAGTGATATCTCAAACAGTCTAGCCTTTGATCGTTCCCTGGAATACCAGTAGTAGCTTCCGATGCACATCTGGTGGCATTCTGTAATCTGTGGACAACCTGAGTGTTGATGAAACACATAAATAGCATCGAGATTGAATACAACAGTCACCATGCGCACTTTCCTCCATGAGAGTAACGTCACAAACAGTCCAAGTTTTGATCGCTCCCTGGAAGACCAGTAGTACTGTCCGATGCACATCTGGAGGCATTCTGTAATTTGTGGACTATCAGAGTGTTGATGAAACACAGACATTACATCGGGATTGAATACAACAGACAACATGCGCACTTTCCTCCATGGGAGTACTGTCTCAAACAGTCTACGCTATGATAGTTCCCTAAAAGACCAGTAGTACTGTCCGGTGCACATCTGGAGGCATTCTGTAATCTGTGGACTATCAGAGTGTTGATGAAACACAGAAATTACATCGGGATTGAATACAACAGACAACATGCGCACTTTCCTCCATGGGAGTAATGTCTCAAACAGTCTACGCTTTGATCGTTCCCTGGAAGACCAGTAGTAGATTCCGATGCACATCTGGTGGCATTCTGTAATCTGTGGACTATCAGAGTGTTGACGAAACACAGAAATTGCAACGGGATTGAATACAACAGTCACCATGCGCACATTCCTAGATAGGACTAATTCTCAAACACTCTACTCTTTGATCGTTCCCTGGAAGACCAGTAGTAGTTTCCGACGCACATCTGGTGGCACTCTGTAATCTGTGGACTATCAGAGTGTTGATGAAACACAGAAATTGCATCGGGATTGAATACAACAGTCTCCATACGCACTTTCCTCCATGGGAGTAATGTCTCAAACAGTCTACGCTTTGATCGTTCCCTGGAATACCAGTAGTAGTTTCCGATGCACATCTGGAGGCATTCTGTAATCTGTGGACCTTCAAAGTGTTGAGGAAACACAGAATTTGCGTCGGGAGTGAATACAACAGTCACAATACGCTCTTTCCTCCATGGGGTAATGTCTGATACAGTCTACGCTTTGATCGTTCTCTGGAAGACCTGTAGTAGTTTCCGATGCACATCTGGAGACAATCTGTAATCTGTGGACTATCAGAGTGTTGATGAAACACAGAAATTGCATCAGGATTGAATACAACAGTCACCATCCGCACACTCCTCCATTGGTGTAACGTCTGAAACATTCTACGCTTTGATCGTTCCCTGGTAGACCAGTGGTAGTTTCCGATGCACATCTGGTGGCATTCTGTAATCTGTGGACTGTCAGAGTGTTGATGAAACACAGAAATGGCATCGGGATTAGATACAACAGTCACCATGCGCACTTTCCTCCATGGGAGTAATGTCTCAAACGGTCTACGTTTTGATCGTTCCCTGGAAGACCAGTAGTAATTTCCGATGCACATCTGGAGGCATTCTGTAACCTGTGGACTATCAGAGTGTTGATGAAACACATAAATTGCATCAGGATTGAAGACAACAGTCACCATGCGCACTTTCCACCATGGGAGTAATGTCTCAAACAGTCTACGCTTTGATCGTTCCCTGCAAGACCAGTAGTAGTTTACGTTGCACATCTGGAGGCATTCTGTAATCTGTGGACTATCAGAGTGTTGATGAAACAAAGAAATTTAATCGGGATTGAATACAACAGTCACCTTGCGCACTTTCCTCCATGGGAGTAATTCTCAAACAGTCTACGCTTTGATCGTTCCCTGGAAGACCAGTAGTAGTTTCCGATGCACATCTGGTGGCATTCTGTAATCTGTGGACTATCAGAGTGTTGATGAAAAGAGAAATAGCACCAGGATTGAATACAACAGTCACCATGCGCACTTCCCCCATGGGAGTAATGTCTCAGACAGTCTACGCTTTGATCGTTCTCTGGAAGACCAGTAGTAGTTTCCGATTCACATCCGATGGCATTCAGTAATCTGTGGACTATCAGAGTGTTGATGAAACACAGAAATAGCATCGGGATTGAATACAACAGTCACCATGCGCACTTTCCTCCATGGGAGTAATGTCTCAAACAGTCTAGATTTGATCGTTCCCTGGAAGACCAGTAATAGTTTCCGATGCACATCTGGTGGTATTTTGTAATCTGTGGACTATCAGAGTGTTGATGAAACACAGAAATTGCATCGGGATTGATTACAACAGTCACCATGCGCACTTTACTCCATGGGTGTAATGTCTCAAACAGTCTACGCTTTGATCGTTCCCTAGAAGACCAGTAGTGGTTTCCTATGCACAACTGGTGGCATTCTGTAATCTGTGGACTATCAGAGTGTTGATGAAACACAGAAAATGCATCGGGATTGAATACAACAATCACCATGCGCACTTTCCTCCACGGGAGTGATATCTCAAACAGTCTAGCCTTTGATCGTTCCCTGGAATACCAGTAGTAGCTTCCGATGCACATCTGGTGGCATTCTGTAATCTGTGGACAACCTGAGTGTTGATGAAACACATAAATAGCATCGAGATTGAATACAACAGTCACCATGCGCACTTTCCTCCATGAGAGTAACGTCACAAACAGTCCAAGTTTTGATCGCTCCCTGGAACACCAGTAGTACTGTCCGATGCACATCTGGAGGCATTCTGTAATTTGTGGACTATCAGAGTGTTGATGAAACACAGACATTACATCGGGATTGAATACAACAGACAACATGCGCACTTTCCTCCATGGGAGTACTGTCTCAAACAGTCTACGCTATGATAGTTCCCTAAAAGACCAGTAGTACTGTCCGGTGCACATCTGGAGGCATTCTGTAATCTGTGGACTATCAGAGTGTTGATGAAACACAGAAATTACATCGCGATTGAATACAACAGACAACATGCGCACTTTCCTCCATGGGAGTAATGTCTCAAACAGTCTACGCTTTGATCGTTCCCTGGAAGACCAGTAGTAGATTCCGATGCATATCTGGTGGCATTCTGTAATCTGTGGACTATCAGAGTGTTGACGAAACACAGAAATTGCAACGGGATTGAATACAACAGTCACCATGCGCACATTCCTAGATAGGACTAATTCTCAAACACTCTACTCTTTGATCGTTCCCTGGAAGACCAGTAGTAGTTTCCGACGCACATCTGGTGGCACTCTGTAATCTGTGGACTATCAGAGTGTTGATGAAACACAGAAATTGCATCGGGATTGAATACAACAGTCTCCATACGCACTTTCCTCCATGGGAGTAATGTCTCAAACAGTCTACGCTTTGATCGTTCCCTGGAATACCAGTAGTAGTTTCCGATGCACATCTGGAGGCATTCTGTAATCTGTGGACCTTCAAAGTGTTGAGGAAACACAGAATTTGCGTCGGGAGTGAATACAACAGTCACAATACGCTCTTTCCTCCATGGGGTAATGTCTGATACAGTCTACGCTTTGATCGTTCTCTGGAAGACCTGTAGTAGTTTCCGATGCACATCTGGAGACAATCTGTAATCTGTGGACTATCAGAGTGTTGATGAAACACAGAAATTGCATCAGGATTGAATACAACAGTCACCATCCGCACACTCCTCCATTGGTGTAACGTCTGAAACATTCTACGCTTTGATCGTTCCCTGGTAGACCAGTGGTAGTTTCCGATGCACATCTGGTGGCATTCTGTAATCTGTGGACTGTCAGAGTGTTGATGAAACACAGAAATGGCATCGGGATTAGATACAACAGTCACCATGCGCACTTTCCTCCATGGGAGTAATGTCTCAAACGGTCTACGTTTTGATCGTTCCCTGGAAGACCAGTAGTAATTTCCGATGCACATCTGGAGGCATTCTGTAACCTGTGGACTATCAGAGTGTTGATGAAACACATAAATTGCATCAGGATTGAATACAACAGTCACCATGCGCACTTTCCACCATGGGAGTAATGTCTCAAACAGTCTACGCTTTGATCGTTCCCTGGAAGACCAGTAGTAGTTTACGTTGCACATCTGGAGGCATTCTGTAATCTGTGGACTATCAGAGTGTTGATGAAACAAAGAAATTTAATCGGGATTGAATACAACAGTCACCTTGCGCACTTTCCTCCATGGGAGTAATTCTCAAACAGTCTACGCTTTGATCGTTCCCTGGAAGACCAGTAGTAGTTTCCGATGCACATCTGGTGGCATTCTGTAATCTGTGGACTATCAGAGTGTTGATGAAAAGAGAAATAGCATCAGGATTGAATACAACAGTCACCATGCGCACTTCCCCCATGGGAGTAATGTCTCAGACAGTCTACGCTTTGATCGTTCTCTGGAAGACCAGTAGTAGTTTCCGATTCACATCCGATGGCATTCAGTAATCTGTGGACTATCAGAGTGTTGATGAAACACAGAAATAGCATCGGGATTGAATACAACAGTCACCATGCGCACTTTCCTCCATGGGAGTAATGTCTCAAACAGTCTAGATTTGATCGTTCCCTGGAAGACCAGTAATAGTTTCCGATGCACATCTGGTGGTATTTTGTAATCTGTGGACTATCAGAGTGTTGATGAAACACAGAAATTGCATCGGGATTGATTACAACAGTCACCATGCGCACTTTACTCCATGGGTGTAATGTCTCAAACAGTCTACGCTTTGATCGTTCCCTAGAAGACCAGTAGTGGTTTCCTATGCACAACTGGTGGCATTCTGTAATCTGTGGACTATCAGAGTGTTGATGAAACACAGAAATTGCATCGGGATTGAATACAACAGTCACCATCGCATTTTCCTCCATATGAGTAATGTCTCAAACAGTCTACGCTTTGATCGTTCTCTGGAAAACCAGTAGTACTCTCCGATGCATATCTGGTGGCATTCTGTAATCTGTGGACTAACAGAGTGTTGATGAAACACAGAAATGGCATCGAGATTGAATACAACAGTCAATATTCCCACTTTCCTCCATGGGAGTAATGTCTCAAACAGTCTACGCTTTGATCGTTCCCTGGAAGACCAGTAGTAATTTCCGATGCACATCTGGAGGCATTCTGTAATCTGTGGACTATCAGAGTGTTTATGAAACACAGAAATTGCATCAGGATTGAATACAACAGTCACCATGCGCACTTTCCTCTATGGGAGTAATGTCTCAAACAGTCTACGCTTTGATCGTTCGCTGGAAGACCAGTAGTAGTTTCCGATGCACATCTGGATGCATTCTGTCATCTGTGGACTATCAGAGTGTTGATGAAACACAGAAATGGCATCGGGATTAGATACAACAGTCACCATGCGCACTTTCCTCCATGGGAGTTATGTCTCAAACAGTCTACGATTTGATCGTTCCCTGGAAGACCAGTAGTAATTTCCGATGCACATCTGATGGCATTCTGTAATCTGTGGACTATCAGAGTGTTGATGAAACACAGAAATTGCATCAGGATTGAATACAACAGTCACCATGCGCACTTTCCTCCATGGGAGTAATGTCTCAAACAGTCTACGCTTTGATCGTTCCCTGGAAGACCAGTAGTAGTTTACGTTGCACATCTGGAGGCCTTCTGTAATCTGTGGACTATCAGAGTGTTGATGAAACACAGAAATTTAATCGGCATTGAATACAACAGTCACCTTGTGCACTTTCTTCCATGGGAGTAATTCTCAAACAGTCTACGTTTTGATCGTTCCTTGGAAGACCAGTAGTAGTTTCCGATGCACATCTGGCGGCATTCTGTAATCTGTGGACTATCAGAGTGTTGATGAAAAACAGAAATAGCATCGGGATTGAATACAACAGTCACAATGCGCACTTCCCCCATGGGAGTAATGTCTCAGACAGTCTACGCTTTGATCTTTCTCTGGAAGACCAGTAGTAGTTTCCGATGCACATCTGAAGGCATTCTGTAATCTGTGGACTATCAGAGTGTTCATGAAACACAGAATATTCTTCGGGATTGAATACAACAGTCACCATGCGCACTTTCCTCCATGGGAGTAATGTCTCAAACAGTCTCCGATTTGATCGTTCCCTGGAAGACCAGTAGTAGTTTCCGATGCACATCTGGTGGTATTTTGTAATCTGTGGACTATCAGAGTGTTGATGAAACACAGAAATTGCATCGGGATTGATTGCAATAGTCACCATGCGCACTTTGCTCCATGGGAGTAATGTCTCAAACAGTCTACGCTTTGATCGTTCCCTAGAAGGCAGTAGTGGTTTCCTATGCACAACTGGTTTCATTCTGTAATCTGTGGACTATCAGAGTGTTGATGAAACACAGAAATTGCATCGGGATTGAATACAACAGTCACCATGCGCATTTTCCTCCATATGAGTAATGTCTCAAACAGTCTACGCTTTGATCGTTCCCTGGAAAACTAGTAGTACTCTCCGATGCATATCTGGTGGCATTCTCTAATCTGTGGACTAACAGTGTGTTGATGAAACACAGAAATTGCATCGGGATTGAATACAACAATCAATATTCCCACATTCCTCCATGGGAGTAATGTCTCAAACAGTCTACGCTTTGATCGTTCCCTGGAAGACCAGTAGTAATTTCCGATGCACATCTGGAGGCATTCTGTAATCTGTGGACTATCAGCGTGTTGATGAAACACAGAAATTGAATCGGGATTGAATACAACAGTCACCATCCGCACTTTCCCCCGTAGGAGTAATTCTCAAACATTCTACGCTTTGATCGTTCCCTCGAAGACCAGTACTAGTTTCCGATGCACATCTGGTGGCATTCTGTAATCTGTGGACTATCAGAGTGTTGGTGAAACACAGAAATAGCATCGGGATTGAATACAACAGTCACCATGCGCACTTTCCTCCACGGGAATAATGTCTCAAACAGTCTACGATTTGATCGTTCCCTGGAAGACCAGTAGTAGTTTCCGATGCACATCTGGAGGCATTCTGTAATCTGTGGATTATCTGAGTGTTGATGAAACACAGACATTCCATAGGGATGGAATACAACAGTCACCTTGCGCACTTACCTCCATGAAAGTAATGTCTCAAACGGTCTACGCTTTGATCGTTCATTGGAAAACCAGTAGTAATTTCCGATGCGCATCTGGAGGCATTCTGTTATCTGTGGACTATCAGAGTGTTGATGAAACACAGAAATTGCATCGGGATTGAATACAACAGTCACCATACGCACTTTCCTCCATGGGAGTAATGTCTCAAAGAGTCTACGCTTTGATCGCTCCCTGGAATACCAGTAGTAGTTTCCGATGCACATCTGGAGGCATTCTGTAATATGTGGACCTTCAAAGTGTTGAGGAAACGCAGAATTTGCATCGGGAGTGAATACAACAGTCACAATCCGCTCTTTCCTCAATAGGGTAATGTCTGATACAGTCTACACTTTGATCGTTCCCAGGAAGACCTGTAGTAGTTTCCGATGCACATCTGGTGACAATCTGTAATCTGTGAACTATCACAGTGTTGATGAAACACAGAAATTGCATCGGGATTGAATACAACAGTCACCATCTGCACTTTCCTCCATGGGAGTAACGTCTGAAACAGTCTACGCTTTGATCGTTCCCTGGTAGACCAGTGGTAGTTTCCGATGCACATCTGGTGGCATTCTGTAATCTGTGGACTTTCAGAGTGTTGATGAAACACAGAAATGGCATCGGGATTAGATACAAAATACACCATGTGCACTTTCCTCCATGGGAGTAATGACTCAAACAGTCTACGCTTTGATCGTTCCCTGGAAGACCAGTAGTAGTTTCCGATGCACAACTGGTGGCATTCTGTAATCTGTGGACTATCAGAGTGTTGATGAGAAACAGAAATTGCATCGGGATTGAATACAACAGTCACCATGCGCACACGCCCATGGGGGTAATGTCTCAGACAGTGTACGCTTTGATCGTTCTCTGGAAGACCAGTAGTAGTTTCCGATGCACATCTGATGGCATTCTGTAATCTGTGGACTATCAGAGTGTTGATGAAACACAGAAATGGCATCGGGATTGAATACAAGAGTCACCATATGCACTTTCCTCCATGGGAGTAATGTCGCAAGCAGTCTACGCTTTGATCGTTCCCTAGAAGACCAGTAGTGGTTTCCGATGCACAACTGGTGGCATTCTGTAATCTGAGGACTATCAGAGTGTTGATGAAACACAGAAAATGCATCGGCATTGAATACAAGAGTCACCATGCGCACATTCCTCCACGGGAGTGATGTCTCAAACAGTCTACACTTTGATCGTTCCCTGGAATACCAGTAGTAGTTTCCGATCTACATCTGGTGGCATTCTGTAATCTGTGGACTATCAGAGTGTTGATGAAACACAGAAATTGCATCGGGATTGAATACAACAGTCACCATGCGCATTTTCCTCCAAATGAGTAGTGTCTCAAACAGTCTATGCTTTGATCGTTCCCTGAAATACCAGTAGTACTCTCCGATGCACATCTGCTGGCATTCTGTAATCTGTGGACTAACAGAGTGTTGATGAAACACAAAAATTGCATCGGGATTCAATACAACAGTCAATACTCCCACTTTCCTCCATGGGAGTAATGTCTCAAACTGTCTACGATTTGATCGTTCCCTGGAAGAGCAGTAGTAGTTTCCGATGCACATCTGGAGGCATTCTGTAATCTGTGGATTATCTGAGTGTTGATGAAACACAGAAATTGCACAGGGATTGAATACAACAGTCACCATGCGCACTCTGCTCCATGGGAGTAATGTATCAAACAGTCTACGCTTTGATCGTTCCCTAGAAGACCAGTAGTGGTTTCCTATGCACAACTGGTGGCAATCTGTAAACTGTGGACTATCAGAGTGTTGATGAAACACAGAAATTGCATCGGGATTGAATACAACAGTCACCATGCGCATTTTCCTCCATATGGGTAATGTCTCAAACAGTCTACGCTTTGATCGTTCCCTGGAAAACAAGTTGTACTCTCCGATGCATATCTGGTGGCATTCTCTAATCTGTGGACTAACAGAGTGTTGATGAAACACAGAAATTGCATCGGGATTTAATACAACAGTCAATATTCCCACATTCGTCCATGGGAGTAATGTCTCAAACAGTCTACGCTTTGATCGTTTTCTGGAAGACCAGTAGTAATTTCCGATGCACATCTGGAGGCATTCTGTAATCTGTGGACTATCAGAGTGTTGATGAAACACAGAAATTGCATCGGGATTGAATACAAAAGTCACCATCCGCACTTTCCCCCGTGGGAGTAATTCTCAAACATTCTACGCTTGATCGTTCCCTGGAAATCCAGTAGTAGTTTCCGATGCACATCTGGTGGCATTCTGTAATCTGTGGACTATCAGAGTGTTGGTGAAACATAGAAATAGTATCGGGATTGAATTCAACAGTCACCATGCGCACTTTCCTCCACGGGAGTAATGTCTCAAACAGTCTACGATTTGATCGTTCCCTGGAAGACCAGTAGTAGTTTCCGATGCACATCTGGAGGCATTCTGTAATCTGTGGATTATCTGAGTGTTGATGGAACACAGAAATTGCATAGGGATTGAATACAACAGTCACCATGCGCACTTACCTCCATGAAAGTAATGTCTCAAACTGTCTACGCTTTGATCGCTCCCTGGAATACCAGTAGTAGTTTCTGATGCACATCTGGAGGCATTCTGTAATCTGTGGACCTTCAAAGTGTTGAGGAAACACAGAATTTGCATCGGGAGTGAATACAACAGTCACAATCCCCTCTTTCCTCAATAGGGTAATGTCTGATACAGTCTACACTTTGATCGTTCCCAGGAAGACCTGTAGTAGTTCCCGATGCACATCTGGTGACAATCTGTAATCTGTGGACTATCAGAGTGTTGATGAAACACAGAAATTGCATCGGGATTGAATACAACAGTCACCATCTGCACTTTCCTCCATGGGAGTAACGTCTGAAACAGTCTACGCTTTGATCGTTCCCTGGTAGACCAGTGGTAGTTTCCGATGCACATCTGGTGGCATTCTGTAATCTGTGGACTGTCAGAGTGTTGATGAAACACAGAAATGGCATCGGGATTTGATACAAAAGACACCATGCGCACCTCCCCCATGGGAGTAATGTCTCAGACAGTCTCCGCTTTGATCGTTCTCTTGAAGACCAGTAGTAGTTTCCGATGCACATCTGATGGCATTCTGTAATCTGTGGACTATCAGAGTGTTGATGAAACACAGAAATTGCATCGGGATTGAATACAACAGTCACCATGCGCACTTTCCTCCATGGGAGTAATATCTCAAACAGTCCACGATTTGATCGTTCCCTGGAAGACCAGTAGTAGTTTCCGATGCACATCTGGTGGTATTTTGTAATCTGTATACTATCAGAGTGTTGATGAAACACAGAAATTGCATCGGGATTGAATACAACAGTCACCATATGCACTTTCCTAAATGGAAGGTATGTCGCAAACAGTCTACGCTTTGATCGTTCCCTAGAAGACCAGTAGTGGTTTCCGATGCACAACTGGTGGCATTCTGTAATCTGTGGACTATCAGAGTGTTGAAACACAGAAAATGCATCGGCATTGAATACAAGAGTCACCATGCGCACATTCCTCCACGGGAGTGATATCTCAAACAGTCTACGCTTTGATCGTTTCCTGGAATACCAGTAGTAGTTTCCGATCCACATCTGGTGGCATTCTGTAATCTGTGGACTATCAGAGTGTTGATGAAACACAGAAATTGCATCGGGATTGAATACAACAGTCACCATGCGCATTTTCCTCCAAATGAGTAGTGTCTCAAACAGTCTATGCTTTGATCGTTCCCTGAAATACCAGTAGTACTCTCCGATGCACATCTGGTGGCATTCTGTAATCTGTGGACTAACAGAGTGTTGATGAAACACAGAAATTGCATCGGGATTCAATACAACAGTCAATACTCCCACTTTCCTCCATGGGAGTAATGTCTCAAACAGTCTACGATTTGATCGTTCCCTGGAAGAGCAGTAGTAGTTTCCGATGCACATCTGGAGGCATTCTGTAATCTGTGGATTATCTGAGTGTTGATGAAACACAGAAATTGCATAGGGATTGAATACAACAGTCACCATGCGCACTTTGCTCCATGGGAGTAATGTATCAAACAGCCTACGCTTTGATCGTTCCCTAGAACACCAGTAGTGGTTTCCTATGCACAACTGGTGGCAATCTGTAATCTGTGGACTATCAGAGTGTTGATGAAACACAGAAATTGCATCGGGATTGAATACATTAGTCACCATGCGCATTTTCCTCCATATGAGTAATGTCTCAAACAGTCTACGCTTTGATCGTTCCCTGGAAAACCAATTGTACTCTCCGATGCATATCAGGTGGCATTCTCTAATCTGTGGACTAACAGAGTGTTGAAGAAACACAGAAATTGCATCGGGATTTAATACAACAGTCAATATTCCCACATTCGTCCATGGGAGTAATGTCTCAAACAGTCTACGCTTTGATCGTTTCCTGGAAGACCAGTAGTAATTTCCGATGCACATCTGGAGGCATTCTGTAATCGGTGGACTATCAGAGTGTTGATGAAACACAGAAATTGCATCGGGATTGAATACAACAGTCACCATCCGCACTTTCCCCCGTGGGAGTAATTCTTAAACATTCTACGCTTTGATCGTTCCCTGGAAGACCGGTAGTAGTTTCCGATGCACATCTGGTGGCATTCTGTAATCTGTGGACTATCAGCGTGTTGGTGAAACACAGAAATAGCATCGGGATTGAATTCAACAGTCACCATGCGCACTTTCCTCCACGGGAGTAATGTCTCAAACAGTCTACGATTTGATCGTTCCCTGGAAGACCAGTAGTAGTTTCCGATGCACATCTGGAGGCATTCTGTAATCTGTGGATTATCTGAGTGTTGATGGAACACAGAAATTGCATAGGGATTGAATACAACAGTCACCATGCGCACTTACCTCCATGAAAGTAATGTCTCAAACGGTCTACGCTTTGATCGTTCCCTGGAAGACCAGTAGTAATTTCCGATGCACATCTGGAGGCATTCTGTAATCTGTGGACTATCAGAGTGTTGATAAAACACAGAAATTGCATCAGGATTGAATACAACAGTCACCATGCGCACTTTCCTCCATGGGAGTAATGTCTCAAACAGTCTACGCTTTGATCGTTCCCTGAAAGACCAGTAGCAGTTTCCGATGCACATCTGGAGGCATTCTGCAATCTGTGGACTATCAGAGTGTTGATGAAACACAGAAATTGCATCAGGATTGAATACAACAGTCACCATACGCACTTTCCTCCATGGGAGTAATGTCTCAAGGAGTCTACGCTTTGATCGCTCCCTGGAATACCAGTAGTAGTTTCCGATGCACATCTGGAGGCATTCTGTAATCTGTGGACCTTAAAAGTGTTGAGGAAACACAGAATTTGCATCGGGAGTGAATACAACAGTCACAATCCCCTCTTTCCTCAATAGGGTAATGTCTAATACAGTCTACACTTTGATCGTTCCCAGGAAGACCTGTAGTAGTTTCCGATGCACATCTGGTGACAATCTGTAATCTGTGGACTATCAGAGTGTTGATGAAACGCAGAAATTGCATCGGGATTGAATACAACAGTCACCATCTGCACTTTCCTCCATGGGAGTAACGTCTGAAACAGTCTACGCTTTGATCGTTCCCTGGTAGACCAGTGGTAGTTTCCGATTCACATCTGGTGGCATTCTGTAATCTGTGGACTGTCAGAGTGTTGATGAAACACAGAAATGGCATCGGGATTAGATACAAAAGACACCATGCGCACTTTCCTCCATGGGAGTAATGACTCAAACAGTCTACGCTTTGATCGTTCCCTGGAAGACCAGTAGTAGTTTCCGATGCACATCTGGTGGCATTCTGTAATCTGTGGACTATCAGAGTGTTGATGAGAAACAGAAATAGCATCGGGATTGAATACAACAGTCACAATGCGCACCTCCCCCATGGGAGTAATGTCTCAGACAGTCTCCGCTTTGATCGCTCTCTTGAAGACCAGTAGTAGTTTCCGATGCACA